>NC_140524.1:99582305-100201305 GCF_964339955.1 Pipistrellus hanaki | reverse complement strand
GAGGAGAGGAAGCATAGTTTGAAATAATAACTTAAATGTCAAAAAAACAGCGTTCTTGCCCAGCTGGCGTAGCTCAGTGGTTGAACGTCAAACTATGAATCAGAAGGTCACTGGTTTGATTCTGGTCAGGGCACATGCCAGGGTTGTGGGCTCTATCCCCTGTGGGGTGTGCAGGAAGCAGCCAGTCAGTGATTCTCTCTCATCATTGATGTTTCTATCTCTCACTCCCTTTCCCTTCCTGAAATCAATAATATATATATATATATATATATATATATATATATATATATATATATATATATATATACCAGAGATGTCTTCATCCGAATTCCAGGAACCTGTGAATATGGCACCTGACATAGCAAAGGGAGGGATTGAGGATGCGGAGAGAATTAAGGCTGCTAATCGGCAGGTTACTGAATGGACCTGCTGTAATCACGGGGCCCTTTATAGTAGAAGAGGCAGGCACAGAGAGAGGCAATGCTGCTGACTGGGAAGAGGGAGGAAGAGGCCACAAGCAAAGGAATGCTGGTGGCTTCCAGGAGCTGCAGAGGGCGAGGAAACAGGCTCCCTTAGAGCCTCCAGAAGGCATGCAGGCCTGCCCACCCCTGGGTTTCAGCCCAGCGAGACCCCTGTTGGACTTCAGACCTGCAGAATTGGCAGATAAGCCAGTGTTGGTTTAAGCTTCTAAGTTGGTAGTCACTTGTGCCAGCAGCAAAAGGAGACTAACATAAGTCAGTATGGACTGGGTACCTGAGGATCCGTCATGCAAACATTTACGTGATATGTGTGAGGTCTGTCTGTGTGGTAACTTGGAAAGTTCTTAGGATCTACATTTTATTTTTATTTATTTATTTAATTAAAAATTGATTTCAGAGAGGAAGGGAGAGGGAGAGATAGAAACATCAATGATGAGCGAGACTCGTTGATTGGCTGCCTCCTGCATGCCACACATGGGATCGAGCCCACACCCTAGGCATGTGCCCCTGACTAGGAATCAAACCACTGAGCAACACTGGCCAGGCTTTAGGATCTACAGTTTAGAAGCAGTATACAAACATGTATGTACAGGGTGGTTAATACTATGTTTGAAAAACAAAGAAACAAACACCTTAGTTCAATGGATATAAAACCTGGGAGAAATTTCACAGGAAAGTGAATGATGAGTGGTGTGAGAGGCAGAGAGATCATGATTCATTTTCCTTTTCTCTACATCGTGATGACTTTTCCAAATTTTCTTAAATGGGACCAGTGTGGAGAAAACACTAAAATTATGTTTTAAGTGGATTTATAAAAATAAGAGTCCCGTTCAGAGAGTTGGAAGGATATATGTTGCCCAGGCAGGGTGCCATCAATCATTACATCCGGGGTAAAATAGCAGCATTCTTCCCTATTTTATCTAGGTAGCCATGTGGAGAAGCAGTTACTGTCTTAGCAGCTGCACCAGAATTCCCATGTAGGGACAGGCCAGCCCTAATTCTTTGAGAAGCTGAAAAGAATCTTTGTCAGGCTCACTGGACAGGCAGAAGGCCTTAGGCCTGCGGGTTGAGCTGATGCTCAGATTTCCTATGAGAGACCAAGAGGGAGGAGCAAGGAGCCCGAGGCTGCTTGGGGCTGGGGCTGGAAGATGACATTCGAAGGGAAATACGCACCTATAGCATGTTTTCCAAGGAAGTCGGTGTGTAGTAGATTGCATGGCTCCTTATTACCCCAATCATCAGCTAAACTGTATCTTATCCACATTTTTGTAAACATATTTTATTGAGTTTTTACAGAGAGAAAGAGAGAGGGATAGATAGAAACATCGATGAGAGACAGACATCGATCAGCTGCCTCTTGCACACCCCCTACTGGGGATGTGCCCGCAACAAAGGTACCTGCCCTTGACCGGAATTGAACCCGGGACCTTTCAGTCCGCAGGCAGACGCTCTATCCACTGAGCCAAACCGGTTTCGGCTCTTATCCACATTTGATTGGATTCCATGGGGAACGAATAGAGGGAGCAAGATCTGTGTCAAGGTTGACTTGGAGTTGAAGCTGAGCTGGCCTGTGCAGATGCGAGGAGAGAACCGAGATCTCAGTCAAGTGCCCCTTCAAAATAAGGTCAGCATGCATGGGTGGCGTGCCTTCAACTCTGCTCGGCCACCACCAGCATTTACACCCTTCCCAGGGTACCTCTGGCCTTCATGCAGGTTCCGCATGGAGCGTTGCCAAGTCGCAACTGTTTACAGCGCTGTTTCAATACGCTAGTTGCATGTCATGTTCAAGAGGACCTTAGAAGCCAGCCCTGGGGTTACCTGGGCTTTGTGCCAGCTTGTTGCTAGGCAACCACTCCACTGATCCCCTGAGAACCTGGGGAAGGCTCCTCCCCACTGATGTTCCTCAGGGACTGGGCAGCTACTCATTCTCCAGCTGAGGTGGTTTCTGAGCCAGGGGCCTGCAGTGATTCCAAGGAAGCATGGCCCTGGAGCTGCCCCCAGAAGCCCAGAGGATGCTGAGAGGGGAGGTTTGTTAGCGGGCCCCGGGGGGATTCTGTATCCTCCAGGTGCCCGTTAGAGCTGCACAAACGTAACCCCCCAGACACTGCAGAAACAGCTCAGAGCTTCGGAAGTGCCCGTGATTGAAGACAAGTAGTCTTCCCTGGAGACCCTTTGGGCCAAATCCACCTTTGCTCACGGTGGCCCCTCCTGGCTGGCAATGGCTTCTTATGTTTTCTCCAGTCCTAGTTAGAGGGCTAGAACTCGCTTGGGGTCAGGTGACATTCCACAGGCATACTGTCTGCAGTGGGTGGCAAAACTTGTCACCACAAAATGTGGGGGAGTAGCCATGGTGATGTCCGTGTGTATGTCTTCATGTGGACATACATGTGTACACTTGTGCCTACTTAGTATGCCTAGTGGGCAGGCAGGAGTGCAGATTTTGTGAGCCTGAGATTTATATAATTTTGAGGGCCATTTAAAAGAAAAAGGACACTATTTTACAAATTCAAAATTAGGTACAAAACTGGAAATATGTATTTAGAATGAGAAAGAAAGGTTACAATGAGTTACAAATATATATATTAAAAAAAAAAAAAAAAAACTAGTAGCCCAGCCCTGGCCAGTGTGGCTCAATTGGTTGAGCATTGTCCTGTGCACCAAAAGATTGCTGGTTCAATTCTTGGTCAGGCCACATGTCTGAGTTGTGGCTCCATCCCAGTTCTGGTGTGTGCGGGAGAGGCAGCCGATTGATCAATGTTTCTCTCTCACATCACCATTTCTCTCTCTCTTTCCTTTCTCTCTAAAATCAATAATTTTTTTTTAAAAAGCTAACAAATAGCTAAGGCATCACCAAATCAAAAATAACATATCTTAATTATTAACTCCTTGATAAACCTCAATAATATTTTCCCTACACTTTTTTTGGCTACATTTTCTCTGATTTGCTCTTCAAATGATAATGATATTGTAATATTTGTTGTACCAGAAATTGAAAGTCTTCCTTCTATCTAGTGTGATTGGTTAAATTTTAAAAATTGACGAATTAGAAAGTAATGTTTAGCTTCCCAATTCACTTTTAAATTGAAATGGCATCCATTGCCAACAATGTCGTGTACATTTTTAGAAGCAAGTTTGGAAAACCTATCAAATGTCTTTCATATATGAGCTCTCAGATTTCAGGGGATTTCAAATTCCCTTAAACACTCTTTAAACTGATGACACTCATTAAACAATTTGTCATTGATATCCTGGTTTCATGGTATATTATGATTTTTGTGTCACTAATTGTTAATTTTAGTATTTCTTGTCAAATTGGCAAGACATTTAATTTTCTTCAAATGTGTTTTATATGATATACTTCTTTTCATTAACTGAACTAGCAGACAACACAAGAGTCAATTCATTATTTCTATTCTAAATTTATTTCTTCCTCTTCATGTATTATTGATTTGTTATGATCTAAGAGAATCTTTCCATTATAATTCATTTCTCCATATCATATAATTTCTATTGCTTTTAAATATATACCATAAGTATGATACATATTTTTATTGATTATATATATCACATACATTACATGTATATGTTTCACTCATTGTACAATAAAATGATATATATGTAAGATATATATAGTGAAATACATGTCATATGAAAATATATTTCATACATTAGAAAATATATGAAATATATTTCACATATATCATTTTGCTGCATAATGGGTTTATAATTGTATTTACTGATATACTATTCCTGATTAAAGAGGATTTCTGCCCTAACCGGTTTGGCTCAGTGGGTAGAGCATTGGTCTGTGGACTGAAGGGTCCCAGGTTCAATTCTGGTCAAGGGCATGTAACTTGGTTGTACGCACATCCGCAGTAGGGAGTGTGCAAGAGGCAGCTGATCAATATTCTCTCTCATTGATGTTTGTAACTCTCTATCCCTCTCCTTTCCTCTCTGTAAAAAAAAAAAAAATCAATATAATATGTTTTTAAAAAAATGCAGTACCTGATTATTTAGTAAGGGGCATGGACCTCTTAAAAAAGAGAGAGAGAGAGAGAGAGAGAGAGAGAGAGAGAGAGAGAGAGAGAGAGAGCGCGCGGGAGGAGAGAGGGAGAGAATTGCCATTTTGACTTGGGATTATTGAAAAGAAAATCCTCTACTTATGACTCTACTCACCTCTTGATTTGGAGGTTTTCCGCAGATAAGTTTCTGGCTTTTTGTATTTCAAACCTTCTTTCTCCTCCACACCCTCATGTGAGAGCTGTGATAGCCATGTGTCCTACATGGGTTGGGTTCAGAACCTGGAGAAGGGCTGCGTGCAAATGATGAGACTAGACAAGAAATATGAATTTGGAAACAGGGGGCCAGGTGGAGAGTCCAACTCTAGTGGGAAGGCTTCACTGGTTCCCAGGCCCTGCCAACCTTTTATTCAATTTTAGATACACATATTGCCTTTAGTCAGGCAGGCAATTCCAGTAGCAGAGAGACTATCTTAAAGTTCAGTAAATATTAGTAAAGATCTACTTTGAGACTATTATGTCAGGAAATTGCTTGAGCCACCATTGTCACTAGACAATCGGTGCATAGCTTCGGCCCTTGCCAGAGCTCAAGGTCCATCAGCCTCTGGGTTCCTTGTTTTCACTTTCCTGATAGTGATAGTCTCTAGCACTCTCATACTTCTGGTGTTTGTAGGCATGACAGCACAGATTCATATTTTCATCTCTGGCCCTAAACATCATGATTCCAGGTGAACCATCCCAGGAGATGGTACAAGTATTCCTGAAGGCCATTTCTACATCAGGATGTCTAGTAATAACTTAAATATAAAGTATAAATATATCCCACTAAGCCCAAATTCTCCCTAATCAACTTCACTTTAGTCAGATTTTTAAAAATGCCATGGCTATCTCCAGTGCCACCCAATACAAGGAAGGGAAGTCATAGTGGGAATAGATAGTAGTTTTTTCTTTTCTTTTCTTTTCTTTTTTTAATATTGATTTCAGAGAAAAGGGAGAGGGAGGGAGATATAGAAATATCAATGATGAGAGAGAATCATTGATTAGCTTCCTTCTGTATGCCCACATTGGGGATCAATCCCACAACCCAGGCATGTGCCCTGACTGGGAATCAAACCGTGACCTCCTGGTTCATAGTTCTATGCTCAACTACTGAGCCACACTGGCCAGACATATGTAGGCATATTTTTAAATACACACTTGTACATGCCATGTCTCTTTCATTGCTGCACCATTCCTAATTGAAACAGCTGTGCTAGAGCCATAGTTTCAAGCTATTTATTAGACACAGAATCAACTTTTAAGCAGTTATTTTTCCCAAATGAAGCAAGAATTTTACTTTTCAAGTTGACAAAGAAATTTTTATTTGATGATTTCAATAAAACCAATACTTAGCCAGGAATATAGGAGACTTTACAGGAAATAAACTTAGTTTTATACTACCACAATGTTATAAATTTCCACTTATTATGAAAACAAGAGTTCGAATAAGGTGTAAAAAAAGCCACCAGAAAGTTGTCTAAAAGGCTTTATTCTTTTGAATAACAATGCTTGTAAGTGTGAATAGATTAGCTTTTTCTTTTTAAATATCATCTAAAAAGCTTCATAAAATGAATCTAGGTTTATTAATTATTTCTGTACCTTTCATCAGTGGCCCAAGAAATCTTAATAAAGACTCTACTGATATTAGTAGATCCATGGCAAGAATAAAGACTCTCTGTGTGGATTCGTAATGGAGAGAAATGAACCTGTGTCCTGGTTCCTAATGAATTCTTTCTGGTGTGTGTGTGTGTGTGTGTGTGTGTGTGTGTGTGTGTGTGTGTTATCCCATGACCCAAACAAGCACTCCCTTTTCAAAAAATATTGTGGTCATCTGTATCTCTGTTGCACCAGGGGATTTTTCACCGTTCTAAAAATAATTTCAATTCGATGGAGTCAGTGCTTTTAGTTACTGCTACACAAACAGTGGGGTTTCACCTCACATCCATTTTGAAATGTTAAAGGACCCAGAAAGGATGGAGACAAGAAAAATGATTTGGAAATTAGTCTTATAAATAGCCATACCTCCAATCATTATATAGCCATCAAAATCAGCTATGAAGGACTGAAATAATTTGGGGAAGTGTTTCTGCTTTAATAGTAAGTGAAAAGAGCAGAATATATAAATATTCTGATTAAAATAGACTTCTCTGATAACCAAAGGATGAAATCCTGGTGTTAATGGTTGATCTTAGAGGCTTGGTGGAAACCTGTTTTCTTCTTCTCTTCCTTATGTTCTATTTGCCTTGTTTCTTTAAAAAAAATTTTTTTAATTGATTTCAGAGAGGAAGGGAGAGGGAGAGAAACATAAAAACACCAATGATGAGAGAGAATAATTGACAGGCTGCCTCCTGCACACCTGCCACCGGGAATCGAGTCTGCAAGCCTGGCATGTGCCAGGAATCAAACCATGACCTCATGGTTCATAGGTCAACACTTAACCATTGAGCCATGCTGGGCTGCCTTGTTTCTTGCTGTCCTTTTTTTTTTTTTTTTTTTTTTTTTTTTGTACTATTTTCACATCAGCCAGGACTGGTTTAAACTCAATGCTTAACCCCTTCTCTACCAGCCTTCATCAAAAATCCTAAACCTAGGAATAAGAAGCTAGGTAGGGCTCTAAGCAAAAGATATGCCTCAGTCCCTTTTCTCTCATATCTGGTTGTGAATTATTAGAAGTTATTTCTGTTTTGTTTTCTTCCCCAGTTACCTGCTTTTGATTTAAAATTTTTATATAACTTGATTAAAATCACCTCTCTTACTTGTACATATATTGTGATAGCTATAAGCAATTTGTTTTAGTAATGCCTTCAACCATGCAAAATTAACTTTTCAATTTGATTCATGTTGCTTATAAATACCACACTGAAGACTACTGAGTTCTAACAATTGCACAATTCTTATAAAAACATGAGGATAAAAATTAAAATCATGGAGACTGCCTATGGAAAGTAAGCTAGCTGTATTGCTTACTACAGATATTCATGGACTCCGGGTTAAGGATCTGTGTTGTAACTGACAGTGTTAATTATATATTGCTGCATAACAAATAGCCCTCCAATTCCCAGGAGGTCCAGCAATAAACATCTTTTTTTTTTTTTCTTGCACAAGTCAGCTATAGCTTGGTTGGATTCATCTGGGCTTCCGATGTCTTGGAGGCAGGTTTCAGGTGAGTTTCCTCATTCTCCTTGGACCAGCAGCTACTCAAGGCATGCTTTTCTCATGGTGAGTCACAGGAGCCTAAGAGGTCAAGCTCAACCACACATGTGCCCTTGAAGCTTTAAAGTTCTGGGTAAGTTTGCAAGCTTTCCATTGGCTGAGCCCAAAGTCAAGTGGCAGAGATGCAGACTGTGCCTCCACTTTGGCAATGCTAGGTCACATGGCAGAGGGAGCAAGGGAAGCATTAAAGGCGATAACCCAGTCTTCCACACTGACCACTGTTAATCTGTGACTTCATTTCCCCATTTGTAAAATGAAAACACACACACAGCAAATACAAGAAACCCCAACTCTACCCCTTAGAGTTGTGAGGATTAAAGCACTTAGAACAGTGCCTGGCACACAATAAAAAATAAATAAATAAATGTAGCTATTATTATTGTTGTTGTCATGCCCCAATTATCTAATAAGGGGGAGAAATTAAGTCTTATAAATAGCCATACCTCCAATCATTATATAGCCATCAAAATCAGCTATGAAGGACTGAAATAATTTGGGGAAGTGTTTCTGCTTTAATAGTAAGTGAAAAGAGCAGAATATATTTTAAAAAATGTAGATAATGTGATACCAACAATGTAAAAAAATCTATGTGCATCATAGATATAAAATCATTAAAGTGGCTCTTTCTGGGTGGTGGTTGTTTTCTTTCTAGTTTTCTATACATATTTCCCAGTTTTCTATAATAACATATCTAGTAATAGTAAGTTTAAAAAACATGGTTCAAAACGAAAAGAGATTTAGGGTTTGAGCTCAGATCATGAGCATCTGATCCCAGCTATTTATTCTTTGTTTTGTGGTTTTGGGTACTTTTTAACCTCTATGCGTGTTTTCTCAACTTCTTCTTAGGGAACAATTCTATTAGCTTGACTGTACCCTTTTTCAAATACCCAGTCCCCTTTCTCTCATATCTGCCTGTGGATTATTAGAAAGATTAAATTAGCTGTTTTCCAGGGTTGGAAAAATGCACAGCAGGATCTTGAGGAGCTGTAAGCTTAAGAATTCAAGGAGAAGACACTTTAGGTAATAACACAACTCATCCAAAGACCTGGTAAGTACAAGGGAGGTATCTATAGATATTAATAGATTATCTTTACATTATTTTTTCTGTTTTAGGTATTTATCGTTTTCTTGAGTCCCTATGACCTTTTCAGGAAAATGCTACACTATTATAATTATATTTGAGAAATGAAAAATTGTTTGAACAGGCATCTCAATGTTATTCAGACGTATTGTGATATTCCCAGGACTCAAAGCCTTTAAATGATGCAAACTTTTCTAACATTACTCATCACATTTAGTGTAGGCGGGTTGATTGTGGGCATGTTTTGAGCTCTTTTCGGTAAATTAAATTGGATTGTGTTTTTCTGTGTTCTTAGATTCTCAGAACTTCTGATTCCCAGTATTTTCTGAAATCCAAAGTCTGTTTATGTGGTAGCTTGAAAATGAGTCCACAGATTCTTCGGTGTTGCTTCCTTTAAAAGGTGAAGTCTAGCCGAAACCGGTTTGGCTCAGTGGATAGAGCACATGTGTCAAACACAAGGCCCGCGGGCCAAATCCAGCCCGCCAGGCCTTGCAATGTGGCCCGCACTGCGCTGTCATCACTGCACTCCCCTGTCAGTTTATGACATTGTCAGTTTATGACTGTTCAGTAAACCATTCGGCCCGCGATTTAGGCTGGATTTTAGATTTTGGCCCCTTCTCTGATTGAGTTCGACACCCCTAGGATAGAGCATTGGCCTGCGGACTGAAGGGTCCCAGGTTCGATTCCAGTCAAGGGCATGTACCTTGGTTGCGAGCATATTCCCAGTAGGGGGTGTGCAAGAGGCAGCTGATCGATGTTTCTCTCTCATCGATGTTTCTTTCTATCCCTCTTCCTCTCTGTGAAAAATCAATAAAATATATTTAAAAAAAATAAAATAAAAGGTGAAGTCTAATTCCTCTCTCCTCAAGTGTGGACTTCTAACAACTAAATGCCATTAAAGTGATGGTGTGTGACTTCCAAGACTAGGTCATTAAAACGCATTGTGGCCCCTCTTTGCTCTCTTTCTTTGGTCACTCATTCTTGGAAAGGCAGCTGCTGTGAGGACATTTAAGCAGCCCTATGGAGAGGCCACTGCGGCAAGGCAGAGAGAAGCCTCCTGCCCACAGCCATGTGAACGTGCCATATTGGAAAGCACTCCTCCAGCCCCAGTCAAGCCTTCAGATGACTGCAGCCCTGCTGATGTCCTAACTACAACCTCACAAGAGACTCTGAAGCAGAATCACCCAGCTGAGTTGCTGCCAAATTCCTAACCTACAGAAACTGTGAGATGATAAATGCTCATTGTTTTGAGCCACCAAGTGGAGGGGTAATTTGTTAGGCAGCAATAGGTAAGTCATAAGTCACAACACTTGTCACAGAACTTTATTGCTGGAAAACTATCTCGAAAGGTTTCATATCCTGACTATGTAGTACCCACCATGAGCAGGGTCTGAACTACATGGCAAGTATATAAGGGTAAGGAAAATGAACCCAGAATCTGCCACCAGGAAGCTTACAATCACACTCCACAAACATATAATGGGAGAAAAGGAGACAAACATTTTTTACGTTGAGAAAGTTACTTAATATCATGTATCCTCAATTTATGAACTGGAGAATAATATCTACTTTAAGAATTATTGTGCAGCTGAGAAATAATATTAAATAAAGTACCTGGCATGCCTGGATGGTGTGGCTCAGTGGTTGAGCATTAACTTATGAACCAGGAGGTCACTGTTCAATTCCCTGTCAGGGCATATACCCGGGTTTCAGGCTCGATCCCCAGTAGGAGGCGTGCAAGAGGCATCTGATCAATGATTTTCTCCCATCATTGATGTTTCTATCCCTCTCCCTTCCTCTCTGAAATCAATATATATATATTTTAAAAAAGCACTTAACTTGGAGTTGACTCTCATGAATGCTTGCTGTTATTGTCCTAGAGGTGGGTTTCTCCCACCAGCTTTATTTCTCCAACTTTAAGGTAGAGTCCCTGGATAATACCAAAAAGGTCATTGCATGTGTGTGTGCAAGTCAGCATTGTCACTCATAGTTTTGAGAAGTTAGAGACTTTACCAGAAAAAGCTCTCCACTGTCTTTCTCAAAACCCAGGGCTTGAACATCTTGTAGGGAAATGCTGGAGCCCTGGTTTCGATCTGACTCGGGGCCTATTCTAGGCTGCTTGGGAATGGTATATTTTCCTGACTAATCGTTTAGAATAATAAAGAAGCTAAGTTCCCACCCGGATGTGCCAACACACTGTGTCATCAGCCATTTTGTTGAAAGACTAGTATTTATTATGCTGGACCACGTGTGTGATATTTTATGCCAAAGCAATCAAGTCTCGCCTCACTTAGATAAATAATTATCCCTCATCACGTTGTGTCATTTAAATTACACGGGTTTCCCTTCCCCTAATTATATACAGTAGCTTGCTTCATCTGCATCTCATCAATTATGCTGATTTCTTAAACCACCGAGATCAGGGATACCTGACAGATATGCTCCGTGGTTATCTTCTACTTGAATATTCTGCGACTTCTCTAGAGAAATGGCTCAGCATCCAAAGTTTAGATAGCTGGTCAGCAATCTTAAGAGCCCAGACATAGATCATAGATGTACCAGGTGAAAGAACGAGGTGGGGACGAACGGGAGTTTTTTCTGACCAGAGCAGCTTTCTCTTGCTGCCAGTCTCCTGACAGGCACCGTCACAGCCCCTGGGTTGCCCCGTTGCTATGGCAACCAACACCGTATATCACACTCGAATCTGGTATTGAAATATTACCAGAAGCACAAAGCATACATTTTTCATATGTTTTTCCAAGTTCATTTTCCTCATGGCTTCATGCAGCGATTCAACATGAAACATTTCTTTGAGCTTACAAAAAATAAAACCCCGTAAACACGTATTCTCCTTCTTTGAGATTCCGAACTAGCTTCTGGGACTGCAATGGGCATTGGCCATCAAACGGATTTCATGCATTTCAAACAATTAGACTTTTTTTTTTTCAGAGAAAGCAGCGGGAGGGCACTGCCCTCAGAGGTCTTCTGTGGAGCTAATCTATACGCTATAAGCAGCCTTAGCCTTTGGGTGCCAAACTGTGGGGAGACCAGGTGGGGAGATTTCAAACGAGGGGGGACATTTTGCTTCTATTCCACAAGGAACAGAGAACTGTTGAAAGGCACGCGCTGCTCTGTTTAATTCATACTGTGAAACGGGGGCGGGCGGGGGGTTGATTCTTGACTTGAAGACTGGATCCTACAGCAGCTACTAGGGCTCTGCACTTGGATGAGACACACTGTTCTCATTATCAGAAACGCTGGCAGTCAGATAACGGGGATACGGCTGAGGTTAGTTAAATTCAGAGCGCTGAAGCCAATTAAAAAAGAAACTGTCAATAACCTGATCCTGGAACTAGCAAGGCTGCCTCCTGAGGAGGAAAAAAAATCTTGTATGAAGTGTTCACATCAAGAGAAAGACCCACATCCATTTCTTTATCTGACATCGAACTCACAACGTTATTCCTTTCCTCTCGGGAAAGGTTATGTAACTGGAAATATCACCGATGGAAGCAGAGCGCAGGCAAAGCCTGCTGTGGAGTCAGTTGCTGACCTGGTGTGAATTTCTGCAAACGAGTCTTACGTACAAACTTCACAGGTTCTGTCAATATTAACATTATTACAGTCCTCGCTGTCAAGACAAGGTTATACAGTATTATTAATTATTTGTAAAGAATTCAAAGATTCGGAGTTTTAAACCCGCCTCTATAATGCTGGTCTTTCCATTCCAATCAACTCGACAATCTTATTAGAGGACGGCTCCAGAGGAAGGAAAGATTTTCTTTCAATAGCTCAACACCTCGAGGATCAAATGTATGAACTTTTGAAATGGAAATTTTAAAAAAGATTAAAGGAGCCCTAGCTGGTGTGGCTCAGTGGATAGAGCACTGGCCTGCAGACTGAAGGGTCCTGTGTTCGATTCCTGTCAAGGGTACATGCCTGGGCTGCAGGCTAGATCCCCAGTGGGGGACATGCAGGAGGCAGCAGATCAATGATTCTCTCTCATCATTGATATTTCTCTCTCTCCCTCCCTCTCCCTTCCTCTCTGAAATCAATACAAATATATTAAAATTTTATAATTTATGCTGTAATTTGGACATGTATAATCAGAATCTGCATTTTTAACAGGATCCGCAGGAAATTTGAATGCAAAGTGAAGTCTGTGAAGCAATGATCTCATTCGGTGGCTCTCAACATTGAAGCTGCACCCACGGGGCTGGCCTCTTAGGCTACATTGCAGGGAGGAGGTCTGAGATGGGGCCCAAGCATATGCATTTCTCTTTTATCACATATCTTTAATATATACATATAGATAGGTTGATTGATTTCTGAGAGAAAAGGAGAGAGAGAAACACCCATGATCAGAGAGAATCATGGATCCGCTGCCTCCGGCACGCTCCGGCTGGGGATGGAGCCTGCAACCCGGGCATGTGCCCTTGACTGGAATCAAACTGTGACCTCCTGGTTCATAAGCCTATGCTCAACCACTGAGCCACACCGGCCGGGCTATGAATTTCCAACACTTTCCCAGGTGCTGCCGGTGCTGCTAGTCTGGCCACCCTGAGAGGCACAGTTTTCACTCGTCCTCACGCCCCAGGTGCCCCCAGTTCCCTTCCCAGCACTGGCCTTGCTCTCGGTGTGATCTCGCGGAGCCTGGGTCCTTTCCGCAGCGCGGAGTGATCCCAGCTTCCTGGGACCTGTAAAGGGGCCTTTAAGAGACAACCGACCCGCAGGCCGGCAGCACCGGGAGCTCCGGGAGCTCTGGGAAGTGCGGTCTCCGGCCCCCATCTCAGACCCGTGGGATCAGAACCTGCATCCTCACAAGACCCTCAGGTAGGATGGATGCGCGTTAAGGACTCAGAGCAGTTCTCCAAGTTCACGGCCCCCCAGGGTTTGGCGGCTCGGGGCCCGCTTGGGGCCCGCTCGGGGAACGGGGGTTTGTAGCCTCCGAGCGGGCCTTGGGAACGGGAAGTCCTAACTCTCTCATCAGGGTCCCCCTCTCAAATCCCAGCCACGCGGGGTGGGTGTGATTCCTCATCTCAGGCCCAGCCTCGCACCCCCAGGGCCCTCTGGTTTGCAGACCCCGGGCGGGGGGCACCACACGCAGAAAATCTGCCTTCACTTGCCTCCTGCCCCAGAGTTCACCTAGACACAGATGCAGCCCCAGCCGGTTTGGATCAGTGGATAGAGCATCAGCCTGCAGACTGAAGGGTCGCGGGTTCCATTGCAGTCGAGGGCATGTGCCTCGGTCGCAGGCTCGACCCTTGGCCCTGGTTGGGGACTTGCAGGAGGCAACCAATGGATGTGTCCCTCTCTCATATGGATGTTTCTCTCTGTGTGTCTCTCTGCCCCCCTCCCACTCTCTCTAAAAATCAATGGTTTGGCTCAGTGGATAGAACATTGGCCTGTGGACTGAAGGGTTCCAGGTTGGATTCCGACCAAGGGCACATGCCTGGGTCGCGGGCTTGATCCCTAGTAAGAGGCTTGCAGGAGGCAGCCGATCCATGATTCTCTCTCATCATCATGGATGTTTCTATCTCTCTCTTCCCTCTCCCTTCTTCTCTGAAATCAATAAAAATATGTTAAAAATAAAAGTCAATGGAAAAATATCCTCTGGTGAGGATTTTAAAAAAGGGGGAAGAAAGGAAAGAAACAGATAGAGCCCACGAGGAGAGAAAGGTTTCTAAACCTTAGCATTTGCTTCTTTGGCGCTCTGATTGCTTGTTTTGGATAGTCACATGGAGGTCCTACTTGAATCCCCCGAGCAGGAGAGGGCCAGGGAGGAGGAGGGGAGGGAGAGAGCCCGAAGGGGTTGGCGGTTCCCCCAGGGAAAGAAAGGGGCCTTGGGGCCGCCCAGTTGGACTTGCTCCCCGGAAACTGGTTTCTGTTGGAACAGAAGGCACAGCTGAGTTCCCACCGCGGGAGGCAGCCCCCTCAATGTTCTGGTGTGTGATTCTTTGGGAACAAAGTACTGTTGGGGAGTCGTTACCATTCGTAGCTATTTTATTGTACGAATCGCATGAAAACGAATGCTTCCTGAACATTCTAAGGAACAAAACAACACAGGAGTGACTTCAGCGGAGTTGGGAAGGCTGCATTGCTTTTTGGCATACTTATGGATAACAAACGGCATCTGAAACATAATCTAATAGGAACGATAAAGTAACCAGATACTGATTACTTTGTCTGATAATGAACGGAATTCTGGAAACTCGGGCATCTCTCATGACATGGCCCATAAGTTTAAGGCTAATTGTGTCTTTGAACTTGTCCTTTGAAGCCTCTTACACGGTGATTGAAGGAGTTTGTTTGTTTGTTTTTTTCCCACACCTGAGGATATTTGTCCATTGGTTTTTAGAGAGAGAGGGAGAGAGAGAGAGAAACATCGATGTGAGAGAAACACATCGATTGGTTGCCTCCTGCACGCGCCCTGACCAGAGCCCAGGCCGGGGAGGAGCCTGCAACTGAGGCACGTCTACAGCCTTTGGATAGAAAACATAGACATAAGCATAAGTTCCAACTAGATTTTAAACTTTCAGTCTCAATTTCCATACTGAGCTATATTTTTTCCTCCCTGGCCCTTAAGCACTGACACCTCCTGGACATAGCGCTAAGGTTCTGTCCATGAAAACAGGCAACTTGGGGGGAGATGGATTTCAGTTAGGCCTCAACCATAAGCCCACTTGTGAGATTTGGGCTTCCAGTTCAAGATTGGACAAAGCCCCTTTGGATAAATCCACAACTCAAATCATTTGAAGAATAAGGACTCTCACCTGGCCAGCGTGGCTCAGTGGTTGCATGTCGACCTATGAGCCAGGAGGTCACGGTTTGATTCCTGGTCAGGGCACATGCCTGGGTTGTGGGGTTCCATCCCCAGTGTGGGGCATAGAGGAGGCAGCTGATCCATGATTCTCTCTCATCATTGAAGTTTCTATTCTCTCTCTCCCTCTTCCTTCCTCCCTGAAATCAATATATATCAATAAAGAATAAGGACTCTCAGAAATTTGCTTCTTCTCTCCCCAATTCCCAGATACTCTTCAAAATTAACAAGATGGGAAAATCAATTAGTGATTACCTCTGAGGAGGAGAAGGTATTTTTGGCAGGAAGGAAGGGGCGAGGGGGAACTTTCTGGAGTGAAAGTAATAGTCCATTTTTATAGGGATTTTGGGTAGGTGGTGTGGTAAGCATTTGTCAAAATTTATGGAGAGGTACATTGAAATTTGTGTGTTTCTTTATATGTTAATCTTCCTGAAAAGAAAACCCTATATAATAAAAGAAGGTCCCTATAAAAAGATTTGGATTACGGGCTAAAAGTATTTAAGTTGCATTTTTATCAGCTCTGTCAGCATCTCCAACCAACCACAAAACACAAACACTTTTGACCACTTCTGTAGAAGGAAGCGGGTGGAAGTTCTCTGAAACCAAAATATGTATCTGAAATAGAGGGATATGTGTTCTGGGCTAATTGTGTTTCTGCCAGGGAAGCAGATCTTTGCCCCTGACCCGAGCAGACTTCCTTTAGCAGCCAGTCCTTATGTAAAAATAGTTGTGTGTGTGTGTGGGGGGGGGGGGTGGTAGCTGAAGACTTGCAAGAATTCTGTCCGGCCCTAACTGGTTTGGCTCAGTGGATAGAGCATCGGCCTACGGACTGAAGGGTCCCAGGTTCAATTCCAGTCAAGGGCATGTACCTTGGTTTTGGGCACATCCTCAGTAGGGGGTGTGCAGGAGGCAGCTGATCAATGTTTCTCTCTCATTGATGTTTCTAACTCTCTAGCCCTCTCTCTTCCTCCTGTAAAAAAATCAATAAGATATATTTTTTTAAAAAAGAATTTTTTCAGAAATTCCCTGGAAACCCCAGGCAAGGAGGTGGGAATTGGGCATCCAGTTTCTCTGATGTCTTTCCCCAAGTAAGTGTAGAAATGGGTCCAAAATCACCAGGGAAAGGTCCTGGTTCAACCTAAAATCCATTACATGATGGGTTTGGCTGGGGAACATGATAAAAACATGTGGATCAAGACTAAATTCTATTCAACTTGTATTGTTTGGGAGTCTTTACCCTTTTCCCCCCCTGCTTTGAATATCACTCTAGTTCCCCAATTTACCAACACGGGTTTGCGCGTTTCATTTTATTATGAAATATTTCAAGCACAGGAAATATAGAGAATCCTATAACAAAGAGCAGTGTATTCATGACCCCATCTTGTCAGATTACCTTCTTCAAGATTGAAAACGTGTTTTCATTTGTGGTTAGTAGTTAAATTATTGGTACTAAAGAGTTCAAATGAATCAGTTGTCCTTCTATTAGCATTTAACTGTTTGACTTTTTTCCTCACCTTTATGTTATACAAATTTGGAAATAGGTATTTGGACATGAAATTGGTGATTGTATTTTACTCCTGTTTTCCTAAACAGGTGCATATATCCATATGAGTGACTGCTCTCAGTTTTTGTGATTTACAATTTATATAGTCAGGTTTTTTTTTGTTTTTTTTTGTTTTTTTTTGTTTTTTTTTTTTACTTTATAGCATTATTGTTAAGATAATTCAAGTACATCTGCTTTCCCCATCCCTACAGAATCTAGTCTGGCTTCTTTTAAAAACAACAACAACAACAACAACATATTTTTGTCAATTTCAGAGAGGAAAGGAGAGGGAAAGAGATAGAAACATCAATGATGAGAGAGAATCATTAACAGGCTGCCTCCTGCACACTGCACATTGGGGATTGAGCCCACAACCTAGCATGTGCCCTTACTAAGAATCTAACTGTGACCTCCTGGTTCATAGGTTGACATTCAACCACTGAGCCACACCGGTTGGGCTGGATTTATAATTGTATTTTTCAGCTTTATTGAGATGTACCGTATTTTTCAGACCATAAGACGCACTTTTTCCCCCCCAGAAGTGGGGGGGGGAAAGTTCCTGCGTCTTATGGTCCAAATATAGCCTACACGTATACTTTAAAAAAAAAGTTTTTTTACTTGCCCGGCTCTGTGTGCTTGCTGCAGCCACTGTCCAGTCCTCCGTGCCCAGAGTGTCTGCCCCGCTCTCTAAACCCGGAGTGGTAGAGGAGTTCCCATGTATGGTAGTCAGCCTCCATGCCCTCGCTGCAGCCATATCTCCATGTCAGCCCAGGTGCGGTGTACGGTAACTGCGTAATCCAAACCGTAATCATCGCCTGTACCCCTTGCTGGCCCGTACTCCGTGCCCGGAAGAATGCCGCGTCTGTTCCCCCAATCATTCCTCTCCGCCCTCTGTTGCCGTGCTCGACTACTGGGTAGGCGTACTGTAGATCTCAGCAGAACCTTTACCATAAATCTTCAACTTTATTCTAATTTATTACTGAAGTCTCTCATTATTGTGTTTTACAGTACATTTTGTCTTTTGCTGACTGTATTTGTTAATAATGGTTCTAAATGGTTCTAAATGCTGCTGTTTACTTTACAGGGTTGATTACATGTGTTTATGACTGTGATGTTGGGTTTTAATGCACATAAAATATTTTAGGACACTATTTGTTTCAGAATCTTTTTTTCTTCATTTCCCTTCTCTAAAAACTGGTGCGTCTTATGGTCCTGTGCGTCTTATGGTCCAAAAAATACGGTAATTGACATGAAACATTGCATAAGTTTAAGGTATACAACATCAAGGTTTGATACATGAATATCTTGCAAAATGATTACCACAAGAAGGTTAGTTAACGCCTTCATCACCTTGCATAATTACCTTTTTGTTGTTGTGATGAACATTTAAGATCTCTCTCAATATATAATTCAGTATTGTTATCTGTAGTCACCAGGCTATACATTACATCCCCAGAACTTACTCAATTTATAACTGGAAATTTGTACCCTTCAACCAACAACTCCCCATTTCCTCTGTCCCTCAGCCCATGGCTACCACTAATCTACTCTCTGTTTCTGATTTTGGCTTTTTTAGAGTCCACATCCAAATGACATCATACAGTATTTGTTTTTCTCTCTCTGACTTATCTCAGTTAGCATAATACCCTCAAGGTCCATCCATGTTGTTGCAAGTGGCAGGATTTCCTTCTTTCTCGTGGCTGCATATTCTATTGTGTGTCTGTATCTTGTTTATTTATTCATACATCCAGGGGCACAGGTTGTTTCTGTGTCTGGACTATTGTGAAAAACCTTGCATTGAACGTGGGCGTGCAGACATTGCTTTGAGGTCCTGCTTTCATTTCCTTTGGATACACACCCAAAAGTGGGATTGCTGGTCCTAGGGTAGATCAGTTTTTAATCAGTGAAGGAACCACCATCCTGTTTGCCACGGGGGCTGCCCGAGGTTTCCTTCTCTCCACATCCTCTCCAATGTTGGTTATGTCTTGCCTTTTTTATGATAGCTATTTTAACTGGTGTGAGGTGATACCTCAATGTGGTTTTGATTTGCATTTTCCTGGTGATTAGTGATGGTGAGCACCTTTTCATGTACCTGTTGGTCATTTGTATGTCTTATTCAGAAAAATGTGTATTCAGGTCCTCTGTCCATTTTAGAACCTGATTGCTTTTTGCTCTTGAGTCATATGTATTATGTATTTTGGATCTTAACCCCACATTCTTTCTTTTTTAAATTATTTTGTTTTCCATCATCATTAATCTCCTCTATGCCCTTTTCTACTTCCACCTCCCAATCGCTATACTGTTGTCCCCATATTCTTTATAACACTATCAGCAATTTCAAGTTTGAAAACAGAAATCGTTGTTTACAATGCAAGCAAGTGGTTCCTAAACATTTTGGTCTTGGGAGACACTTAGAGGCTTATGCATCAGTGAAGGCTTCAAATAACTTGTGTTTACATGGATTTTATCAATCCATATTTACTGTATTAGAAATAAAAACTGAGAAAAACTTAAATACTTATTTATTAATTCATTAAAAATAACAATAAACATTGTATGTGTTAACATGATGCATTGTTATGAAAATAATTGTTTTCAAAAATGAAAAATATATTTATTGAGAAGAACAGTGTAGGCATATATTTTACAATCCCTAATGTCTGCCTTAATAGAAACATCTGGGTTTTCATATTTGTTTCTGTATTCAATATATTGTGAAACACTGTTTTGGTTGAAAACTATTAAGAAAACCCAGCTTTGCATAGATATGTAATTGAAATGGAAAGAGCCATTATTAAATTTTTCAGATAGTTGTGGATATTCTTGTTTGGTACTATGCCAAATTGAGACAAGTTTCTTTTTTTAAATATATTTCGATTGATTTCAGAGAGGAAGAAGGGGGAGAGAGAGTTAGAAACATCAGTGATGACAGAGAATTATCAATCGGCCACCTCCTGCATGCCCCCCACTGGGGATTGAGCCTGCAACCCAGACATGTGCCCCTGATGGGTATCGAACCCAGGACCCTTCAGTCCGCTGACACTCTATTCACTGAGCCAAACTAGCTAGGGCAAGACAAGCTTTTTAAAAGATGCATTATGAGATTTTAAACTGTAATAATGAACTTTTCATACTCTCTTAAATTAAAATTTATAGATTTACTTTACATTTGGAATGAGTACTTTACCCATGCATGATTTTGTAGCATCATGTGTTTTGGTCATTTGGGAAACATGTGTTCATTGAGATATGCAGATCTTTCTTTTACAATATTTTAAAACCCACACTCATTAATAATACCACTGATCTCATCAGAGATGTCATTTTTTTTTTTTTACTTTACCTCTCCCCTTATTTATTTACTAGAGATGTCTTTTGGAAATAACACCATCACAAAAAATTAACATAGACTGGCCCTATTTATTTATGAGATTTCTGTTTGGAAAAAGTTAATGTAAGAGAGAATTGATCACGTGACCCTTGGAGTAAAAGTAGGTGTGTCAACAAAAGACCCACAGATACTTGATACTTAGACCCATTGAGGAGGAAAAGGAAAAGAATTAAAATTAACATTTTTTAAAAATCCTCACCCAAGAATATGTCATCAGAGATGTCTTTAAGTGTGGTGAAGCTGTCAAGCCCATGGGGCAGATCCAAGTTTTCTAAAATTGTAATTGCCCCTTCAGAATTCAAATTTTATTATTGGCAGCAAATACTGCCAATTGTTTTCCTTAAAGTGACAGGCTCATTTTGTTCATTGTTGAGAAAATGTCTGCCTAACCCCAAGTCTGAAAAAAAAATCAGTGGTTGGCAGTTTCCCTTTCAAGTTAAGATGGTATCACATGAAAATAGCAGCCAGTTTAGCTGGCAACTCAAATATTAGTACCTCAACAGTCACCCCGTGCTTTCCCGTGAGACACTATACGAACACTGGTGGGCAGCAGAAATGACTTAGGCTTACTTCTCATTTTATCACACAGAATTTAAGAAGATGTGTGCTCAAGGGGTGAAATGTACTAAAAGCAATACTTTTTTCTGGCATTTGGTTTTCCTTCAGGTGTGTAGTGGTGAAGCACACAATCACCACTAGTTCACTTTGGTGCCACTGCCCTGATTCATGCTTAGCACGTGGTCATCTCCATGCAGAGATGCCAGGGCTTGCCCTTCTGCCTGTGTTTGCAGCATCTTGTTTGTATTAAAAAGACAGTAACATGTGGGCTTTATAAAGCCTTTAAACCTGAAGCACTGTTCCTTTATCTTGTAAGCCTCTTCCCTGACTGCTCTGGGGCAACTCTTTCTGCCTTGTTGACTGCAGCAGTGGTTCCCAAAGGTGGGGTAGGAGAAGGGAGGGATGTTGTGGCGACTCCCAGAGGACATTTGGTAGTATCTGGAGACAGTCTGGTTGTCATAACTTGTGTGTGTGTGTGTGTGGGGGGGAGTGAAGGGATGTTAATGGCATCTAGCAGTAGAAGGCAGGGAAGCTGTTAAAAGTCCTACAATGCAGAGACCACTCCTAAAACAAAGACTTATCTGGCCCCAAATGTCAATAGTGCTAAGGTTGAGACACCCAGGATTGCACAGTATCATTGATATCGTATAATTGAAAATGTCAGTAACTACTTCTGGTGGGCATTCTCAGGGAGATAGTTCCCACTCTCTTGATTTCTATGTCTTGTGAGGCCAAATGCTGCAATGGCCCCAAGGAAAGCGTTCTCGAACTCTCTAGGGAAATCAAGGACCTCAGCCTTGAAACTTACTGATCCCACAAAGGCAGTATTCCCTAAGGCTCTGGGGCATGCGCACATCAGGGAGTAATAACATGGAAATTAACCCTCCCATGCCCGGCATTGTGGCACAGGCAGGCTGTTCCACCTGGCACAGACAAGCAGGTAAAGCATTACAATGCTACTCACAACATCAAAACAAACAGATCTCTAGAGGAATGGCATAAGTACCTTATTCTGATCTTTTTTTTCTTCATCACGTCAAATTATTCTAATAATTGTATCATCCATGACTTCCTTCTGAACCCAGGCTTACTTACTGATTTTTATTGACCTGTTTGTAGAAGATTGGTCCTTTTATCTTACAAGGGAGACACTGGCTGGATGGATCGGTTTTGTTTTCTTAAGTCATATTTTAATACGGGTCAAACAAATGCTTTGAAAACAGGCATGCTGTCGAATGAAAAGCAGCTCTTCCATTTTAAAAACTTGTCACGGTCTTTGTTGAAGAGAGCGTGAGCACGTTGCACAGAACAGCAGCCGGTTCTTACATATTCTGCTCATTATCCTGCGGAGAGACAGCGTATTCAAAACACCCTGCACTGTGCATACGCAGTTACCGTAGGAAACACCTCAGGGAAAGCCTTAGTGATTACTTAGGGGCTGGAAGATTTACTCCCTGAAAAATTATGCTTGGCCTGTCCCAGCCAAAATGACCCGGAAGTGAAATTCACAAACCCTTTGACTAAGTGCTGAGGCCCTGGAGGCTTGGACTTCCTATGTTTGTGATTGCAAGACTATTGTGGCATTAGAAAGTGATACATACATTTGGAAGAAATTAAGGAATGCACAGGAGGATGGGTGTGAGTTTCTCAGCATGGAAACATCTGTTTGAACCCCTTCTGAGCGAGGAAGAATGTGGGGCCAGCCATATATTTCTGGAAAATGCTTGCCTCACAGTCTTGACCTAAGAGATGGCATCTGGACAGGGGAGGAAACAGAAGTGGTCTTGCAGTCACATCCTCTGAACATCAGAACAAAACAAAAACCGTGTCTTTATCATTTTTAAAGGGTTTCTTCACAGCATAAAAAGTCCCCCAACTTCCCCTCTCTGTTTATTTTTTAACCCCTCACACAGTTTCTGCATGGTTCACAAATTTCGTCACTGCAGCATATTTGTCAAAACGAAGAAACTGGCATCGATGCATTATGATGAACCAAACCCCAGGCTTTATTTGGATTTCACTAGTTTTTTTTTTTTTTTTTAATTGACTGGCTCTGACTTTATTTTAATATACTTTTGTTAATTTCGGAGAGGAAGGAAGGGGGGGGTGGAGAGAGAGAGAAAAACATCATGCCGAAACTAGTGTGGCTCAGTGGATAGAGTGTCAGCCTGCAGACTGAAAGGTCCCAGGTTCAATTCCTGTCAAGGGCATGCACCTTGGTTGCAGGCACATCCCCAGTTGGGGGTGTGCAGGAGGTAGCTGATCGATGTTTCTCTCTCATTGATGTTTCTAACTCTTTCTCCCTTCCTCTCTGTGAAAAATCAATAAAATGGTTTTTTGTTTTTATTTTAAAAGAAAAACATCAATGATGAGAGAGAATCATTAATCGGCTGCCTCCTGCACACCCCACATTGGGGATCGAGCCTGAAACCTGGGCATGTGGCCTTGACAGGAATTGAACCTGGGACCCTTCAGTCTGCAGGCTGATGCTCTATCCACTGAACCAAACTGGCTAGGGCGGGATTTCACTAGTTGTGCCACTATGTCCTTTTTCTGTTTGAGGATCCCACCAAGAACACCACATTGTATCTAGTAACCATTTCTCTTCATCTTCCTTCTTGACTTTGAGCCTCCTCCATTGTTTGTCCCTCAGACAGTAAGCTTCACAATGGGAACTTAGGAAGCCTTCCTAAACATAAGAGAAATAACTTTTCAATAGTGTCTGTTGTAGGGGAGGGGAAAAACAACTGCTCCTTTTCCTCTGCCCTCCTAGGTTTTACAGTCGGGGTCCTGGAAATGTAACAGACACAATTCAGACCAACATGAGAGAAACAGCGTATGAACAAAGCAGAGCACATGTGTGATGCAGGAGAAGCTCAGTGATGAGTAACGCAAAGGGGTAGTTAGAATTTGGGGCTTAAAGAGAATCTTCACAAAGAACGATAAAATCTGGAGTGAAGTAACAAGACCCATGGAAAGGGATTAAGGCTTTCAGCAGTGGCAAACTGGGGGAAAATAACTATACGGGAGGCAACAAATGGAAGATGGTTATTTAGAAGTTTGTTATCTGGATTCCATTGAGAAGAGTCTCAACTTGTCCCCAGTGTTAAGAGTTTAAGAATTACCCTCCTCTTGCTGGCATGAGAGAGGAAGACACTTTTCAAAGGAAATGCTATGTTCTGCTGTTAGGAAAATCGGTGGGGGGAGAGTAGAAAGTTGGTTTTAGCATCTGCTGTTTCTTGAGTTTTCTTCAGCTCAAAATCATCCATATGCCAGTGGCATATTTGGAGATGGCATGTTCTGTTCCCCGACATTATAGCTTAAAAAAAACAAATAAACAAAAAAAGGAAAACAAAAACCTAGTCAGCCCAGCTGGCGTGGCTCAGTGGTGGAGCGTTGGCCTATAAACCAAGAGGTCACAGTTCGATTCCCAGTCAGGGCACATGCACGGGTTGCGGAATCAATCCCCAGAGGGGTTGGGGGGAAGGCATGCAGGAGGCAGCCTATCCATGATTCTCTCTCATCATTGATGTTTTAATCTCTCCCTTCCTCTCTGAAATCAATAAAAATAAAAATGAATAGCCTAATGAAAAAAAATCTTTGGAAAATGGAAAAGTTCAGCCAAAAGGCTCTACTGATTGCCATTTTTACCTACATAAAACCAGGCATCATCCTTTTCATGTATTTATTTTCTACAATTTTATTAAAGGCTACTCCGGTATAATTTAGTATATAGCTGGATCGATCTCATGGGTCAGAACAGGAGGTCATCGGGCAATAGGAATGACCAGACTAGGAGAAGCAAGGTTTGGGAAATTAGACTTCTAGACTGGGAAAGAACAGAAGTTTGGATCAGACCGTGTTGAACTCTGTGAGGAGAAGTTCAGAGAGCTGGGCCATGTGCAGAGCTAGGGCCCCAGACGTGTAGAATCAGAAAGTGGAGCAAATAGCATGGGGGTGGTTGGGAATGGTGGACTGGCAGGCAGATGGACTGGCAGTGAGTGCCAGAGAGGGTTGGGTGCTATGCAGGGGCCAGGCAGGGAACGAGGAAGAGGTTTTCTAGAAAAAGCAGGTAGGACATCAGCTTGGGCTCACACTGCTTGTGAATCAGAGGTAGGATCCTGGTCGCAGCTCTCAGAACCTGGGTTCCGAGTTGGTACCTCTGGCAGGGTTTGGGCAAGCAAGAACTACCTGGGAGCGAGATACCTGGGACCCAAGTGTGAGACACCTAGGCTACCAAGGTAGAGACTCAAGTACAGGAACTCTAGCCATTACAATCGGGGTGGAGTAATGTCAGAACCCATACTCATTTGAGGTTGAATTAACTTCCCTGCTGAACAAAAGATGCTAAATTGCCCCTGGGTAGGAGAAGAAGTAATCATGACCCTAACTCAGAGATCCTGAACCTTGGCACCAATGAGATTTGGGATTGAATTGCTCTTTTGTGTGTGTGTGTGTGTGTGTGTGTGTGTGTGTGTGTGTGTGTAAGGCGGGGAGGGGGGGGACTGGCTGTCTTATGACACTGTGGACTGTTGAACAGCATCTCTAGCCTTGGCCTACTAGATACCAATAACATCTTCCACCTCACCTTCTGCCAAGTTGTGACAATCAAATATGTGTCCAAATATGGACAAACATCCCTTGGGACAAGATCACCCCCATTGGGAATCACTGCTCTAAAATGAGACAGACCCCATAGAAGACATTAAGTGGCTTCAGTTTAAGTAGGAAAAATGTCTGGGGGAAGGAAACCAAGCCAGTTATTCTATCCCACAAAGGAAATCAAGGGAAGTGATATGCCTAGGAAGGCAACATGGACTCGGTACTTCCTTTGCAAAGAGCCGCTGAATAAGCAGGTGTGAGAATATTTTGGTCTTCAATGGAGGAAGTCTGGGACCATAAGTTGCCTTGCTCCATGTAAGCAACATGTATGGCAGAAGTGGGTGTGTATTCACTGATTTACTAGGTCAAATGAAATTGAGTTATGCTTATAACAATGTTTGGTGCATAAAGCCAAAAGAAATGAAAATTTTCCTTGTGTTCTCATACCATGAAAGTCTTCCTAGCCTTAACATGCCTTTGTCCAATGTAGGGCATGGTGCTACTTTATTGAATAATGCCCTTTTCACTTTTTTTTTTCAGTAGAGCCTTATAAGGGAATTGTGTAAAGCTTTTTTAAAATCTTTTTTAAAAATTGATTTCAGAGAGATTAGGAGAGGGAGAGAGATAAAAACATAAATGTTGAGAGAGAATCACTTATTGGTCGCCTCCAGCACACGCTATGCTAGGGATCAAGCCCAGAAGCCGGGCATGTCCCCAGACCAGGAATCGAACCATGACCTCTTGGTTCATAGGTCAACACTTGACCACTGAGCCATGCCAGCTGGACTAAAGCTTTTTTTTTCTATTTTTTTTATTAAATTATTATCTGTGTACATATTTTAACATTGCCCCCCCTCCCATACATACCCTCCCTCCCCAGAGTTTTGTGTCCATTAGTTGTACTTATATGCATGTATACAAGTCCTTCGGTTGATCTCTTATCTCCCCCAGATCTCCCTACTCTCCCCGCTGTAATTTGGACTAAAGCTTTTTTATTCCAGAGAATAGTGGTCATTTTAAGCATCTTGGTGCACTTGTTACCTCTTACCGATGGCTCTGTCCTAGATTTGTTGGATTTTCTGTGTGCTGTTGATATTTGGGATAATCTGGCAGAGAATAGTAATCTCCAAACACTTTGCTGCTTAAATCCACGAGACTTAAAATTTCATGCCATGTTGCACCATCATACTGTGGTTGGCAGCTTCCAAAATGGCCTCCATGATCCCTGCCTCCTGGTGGTCACATCCTGTACAGTCCCTGCCCCTTGAGTGACTTGCTGTTGGCACACAGAACATAGTGGAAGTGATGGGATACCATTGTACAATTAGATCAGTGGCATAATATTGTCATCAAATGTGGCAACACACAGCTGTGAAGACTAAACAGTTAAATTGGAACTCCAGCTCCTGATGGATAGAGAGGGGCCCCGAGGTAGGGAGACAGCAAGTGACCATGACACACAGAATTGAAGTCTGTGGAGAAATGAAAGAGAATCTACTTCTTACATGGACCCAGGAAGTTCATCATTTCTGACCACAAAACAAAAAGTCCCCAACTATTTATAATCTGCTCACAGGGGTAGGCAGAAGCAAGCAGGAAGCCAGAGTGGCTATGAGCATTAGGTGCTGTCTCCATTGCACAGTGTGGGAGGGGCACAGGGAAGAAAAAGCCTCAGGTTCAAGGAGCCCCAAAGATTCATGGAGCGCAATAGTGATTGTGGTTTCAGGGGGGATGCGAAGCATGTTAAAAATTGTATTTCCCAAATGTGATGTGTGATAAGAACTTGAACATCCCTGCCCAGCGGTGTAGCTCAGTGGTTGAGTGTTGACCTATGAACCAGGTTGAGTGTTAACTGTTTAGTCTTCACAGCTGTGAGGTCACAGTTTGATTCCTGGTCAGGGGCACATGCCCAGGTTATGGATTTGATCCCCAGTGGGAGGTGGGTGTGAAGGAGGCAGCAGATCAATGATTCTCTCTCATCATTGATGTTTCTCTCTTTCTCTCTCCTGCTCCCTTACTCTCTGAAGTGAAAATATACACTGAGTGGCCAGATTATTATGATATTTGAACACATAATAATCTGGTCTCTCTCTCTCTCTCTCTCTCTCTCTCTCTCTCTCTCTCTCTCTCTCTCTCTCTCTGTCTATCTATCTATCTATCTATCTATCTATCTATCTATCTATCTATCTAGGCCCAGTGCATGAATTCATGCATGGGTGGGATCCAGCTAGCCTGGCCAGGGGGAGGAGACATGGGTGATTGGCTGGCCTGTCTGCTGGTCAAACTCCTGGTCTAGGGTACAATTTGCATATTAGCCTTCTATTATATAGGATATACACCGAGTGGCAAGATTATATATATTTTGAACATCCGTAAAAGCAACCACGATCACAACATACCCAAAAGAGGACTCTTCGCCTTCCAGCCCTCTAGGTGACTAAACTATCTATCGCTGGGTTTTCTGAGCAATGTCATAGGCCTGTCTGGCAATAAGGATCCTTAGCTGATGGAAGGAGAGAGTCAGGGATATGAGTCTGTTCTGCATAACTGCGCAAAAACCTTCAAAGCAGGAGTCCCATTTATGGGTTGTGCTGCAAAACACTCTACAATTTCAAGTTCATGTTTTGCAGGTGAGGAAACTAAGACTCATGGCGAGGTGTATAAATGGTCGAGGATAAAACCCAGGTCATTTGACTCCTGAGCTTCAAGTTTCCCAGGGATGACAGTCAGGAGCTGGAGCAACCTGCTGTGTGAGGTGGGAACACTCAGAACATGATGGCCCTTGAGCTGAGCCATCCTGCAGAGCCTGCTGGGCCATGCCAGCTGGGTCATGGGAGGCTGGCACAGTGGCCCAGGGAAGGAGGGACACTGGGGTTGAACAGGTCAGTGTTTATGTCCTAACTGGTACTGGAGTTCTGTACCTTGATATATATATATATATATATATATATATATATATATATATATATATATATATATATATATATTGATTTCAGAGAGAAAGAAGGAGAGAGAGGAGAATCATGGATCAGCTGCTTCCTGCAAGCCCCTACTGGGGATCCAGCCCACACCCCAGGCATGTGCCCTGCCTAGGAATCAAACCATGACCTCCTGGTTTATAGGGTGATGCTCAACCACTGAGCAACACCAACCCGGCAGCACCTCAGTCTTTAACCATCCAGTCAGATGTCCTTGTGCATGCGGGCTGGGTATCAACTTTGTTCCCAACCGCCTTCTCCCAGGCTTCCTTTCTGTGGGGTCCTGTCTCCTCTTGTCGGATAAAACATGGAAATTTATTTCTAGCACAAACAAACTCAAAGTGAAGGGGAAACCAGATTGTCTGCTGCCTTGAGCACTTGTAGATAGACAACTTTTAAATAGAAGTTCACACATGGGATTCCGACAGCTGCTCGGGCACAGTGAATTCTGGTCAGAGAACCTTCTAGAAAGAGACATTGACGCTCCTGTCTTGTCTCTTAAAAAGAGGGTGTTAGATGGGGGTGGGATTCAGCTGTTCAGGCAAAAGCTGATTTCTTTTTTCTTTTGATCCTCACCTGAGGATATTTTTCCATTGATTTTTTTTTTTTTTTAGAGAGACAGGGAGAAACATCTATGTGAGAGAGACACGTCAATTGGTTGCCTCCTACACGCACCCCAACCAGGGCTGGGGAACCTGCAACCAAGGTACATACCCTTGACTAGAATCGAACCAGGGACTTTTTAGACTTAGGGCCAACGCTCTATCCACTGAGCCAAGCTGGCTAGTGCAGAAAAGATAAACATAAACTTAAAAGAGTTGTAGATTGCCCTCCTCCAGCCCAGCTGGTTCACTGATGGCCAGTGCAGATCTATGGCTTTAGATCAGGGGACCAGACTGGAGTAGAATAGAAAGCAGCGCTTCTCAACTCTATAGTCACCCTCAGGAGATGCTGGGTGGGCTGGGGGTGGCCCGGTGATGGGTTAAAAGCTCCTCCATGATGCATTGCGGCCCAGGTGGGCATCACTGATCTAGGGAGATGTCAGCACCTTTGCAGGGACTACAGCTAGGGTGGGCTTCAGTGTTGCCACTTAGTTGCATTGAGAAAATGACCAGATTGAAACCCAGTTCATTTTCCCCAGTCAGCCGCCCCAGGATTGGCCCAACCTTCCCTGTGGGATATAGGGAGTGAATTGCAGTGTTTTCTTTGTGACTGGCCTCTCTGTCACTTCCTGTTTACCTCTCCAGGGAGAAGGAATGATTAAGCCTCCCTGAGCTCTAGTGTTCTCATCCAAAAGGAGACCATCTGTTGGACGTGGTGGACACGCCGTGGTCAGTAGCTACTATTTTGGTTGTGGCCCCACAGGTACATTGGTTAGCTAATGAACACACAGGGGCTGCTGGAGAAGTGGCCAACGGAGAAAGCGTGCAGGAACCACGGAGTAGCAAGGGTGCGAGCCTTTGTCGCCTGTCACATGGCTGGGTCACACCCTTGGGCTATGCAGCAGGGTCAGGGAAGCCCGGGCCCTTCCTTGTATGGAGGGTTCCAAGGTAACTGTGATATGACGGAGTAGAACCTTCCTGGTTACAATAGAGCTGGCATATGTGAAAACGCTTCCTCTACAAAGGCAGAGGGATTACTGTGATAGTCTCTGCGTTGTCATGCCTACCGTATTCCTATCCATCTTTTTAAAAAATATATATTTTATTGATTTTTCACAGAGAGGAAGGGAGAGGGATAGAGAGTCAGAAACATTGATGAGAGAAAGAAACATCGATCAGCTGCCTCCTGCACACCGCCCACTGGGGATGTGCCCGCAACCAAGGTACATGCCCTTGACCAGAATCGAACCTGGGACCCTTCAGTCCTCAGGCCGATGCTGTATCCACTGAGCCAAACTGGTTTCAGCATTCCTACCCATCTTTGACATCTCTGGGGCCATTCTCTGGTAGTATAGCCTGGCATGGCTTCTCAGACTTTGGTACGCATGCTCATCACTGCGGGTTCATATTAGGATGCAGATTCTGACCCAGTAGCTCTGGTGGGGCCTGAGACTGTGTTTCTGTGTTTGGGGGATCCCAATGATTCTGAAGCTTCTTCTCTACAGTAGGTCAAGCATTGTTCCATGTACTTTGTCTCAAGGCACACGTCATGGCCATTAAACATTGCCATCTTTCTTTTTCTTATTTTTAAAAATATATTTTTTTATTGGTTTCACAGAGGAAGGGAGGAAAAGAGAGAGATGGAAACATCAATGATAAGAGAGATTCATCGATCGGTGGCTGCCTCCTGCACACCCCACACTGGGGACCAAGCCCACAAACCAGGCATGTGCCCTGAACGGGAATTGACCTGTGACCTCCTGGTTCACAGGTCAATGCTCAACCACTGAGCAACACCAGCCGGAACTTAATTTTTTTTTTTTTTAATAAAACATCTCCATTTTTCTCTGGAGTGTTGGCCTCTATTTAGGGTTGCCAGATGAAATATGTAGGTGCCAAACATACTTAGGTAAAAATTATTCCCTGTTTACCTGAACCTCAAATATCACTGAGCTTCTGATTGAATCTGGCCACTCTAAGGCCCCATGAGCCTCTTCCCACTTATAGTTTGCTGCCTCTAATGTGCTGGGGGAGAGGGCATTGAAAACAGAGCTTGAGGTTACTGAGCTGCCACGGGTAAGAAGTCCTCAGTTCTCTTCCATGTACGCCTGCTTCCCCAGAGCTTTAAATACTATCTCTGTCCTCACCAAGTCTATTTCCCCAGCTCCTCTCTACTGGACCTCAAACCTAATCTGCTCCAAGCAGGTCTCTTGACCTTCCCTCCATTCCACCAGTTTTCCTCTCATATCCTACACCCCAGCACTTGGCACTGTGGGCCTAAAACCTAAGAGGCATTTGGGGTACTGATTTTTTCCATACACCCCCTTTCCAATCCTGGTGGCTCTGTGTCTGTAAACATTTCTCCAATCCATCCTTCCCTCTTCCTCCCAACTGCTAAAATCCTTGTCTAGGCCATCATCCCATCTCGCCTGGACCAGTGCGGTGGGCTTCGCTGGCCTTGAATCTCTTCTTGTCTCTCTCCCCGCTCACCACACAGCATTGGTTCACATACTCAGAGCCCTCCAGCAGTTCTCGTGGAAACTGTTGGCTGGCAGCTGGTAAGCCTGCCACAAAGCTTCTGAATTGGTGGAGATTTGGCAATGTTTGGAGAATTTTGGGTTCTTACCACTAGGGGGACATCTTGTGGGTGGAGACCAGGGAGACTGCTAGGCATCTTACAGTGCACATAACAGCCCACCAGAGCGTGTGCACTAAAAACCCAGCCACCAATGTGCATAGGCTGAGAGACCTTGGGCTAAAGTAAGCCCTAGTAGGGTCCTAGCTGGTTTAGCTCAGTGGTTAGAGCGTCAGCCTGCAGACTGAAGCGTCCTGGGTTTGATTCAGTCAAGGGCACATGCCTGGATTGTGAGCTCAATCCCCAGTTGGGTCCATGCAGGAGGCAGCCGATCCATGATTATCTCTCATCTTTGATGTTCCTATCTCTCTTCTCTCTTCCTCTCTGAAATCAATAAAAATATATATTTTTAAAAATAGCCCTAGCTGGTTTGGCTCAATGGATAGAGCATTGGCCTGTGGACCAAGGGTTTCTGGGTTCAATTCCTGTCAAGGGCACATACCACGGTTGCAGGCTCCTCCCTGGCCCAGGCCTGGTCAGGGCTTGTGCAGGGCTTGTGCAGGAGGCAACCAATCGATGCATTTTTCTCACATCATATTTCTCTCTGTCTTTCCTTCTATTCCACTCTACCTAAAAATCAATGGAAAATATCCTTGGGTGAGGATTAACAATAAAAATATAAGGAAAGAAAGAGGAATGAAGGAGAGGAGAGAAGAGAAAAAAGAAAAGAGAAAAGAAAGCAGTAGGGTAGTGTTGAAGATGAGTTAGGGACAGGGCCGGTTCCTGTGCTGCAGGCTGCCCCCTCACACTAATGAGTACCCCCATCCACTTGCCAGAGGGGGGCCAGCTGCTGCCTTGCACAGCCAGATGCAGCCAAGAGAGCTGTGCTGGGGCCCTGCGTGCTGCTACCAAGCAAGCAAGCATGACCAGGGTGCTTCTAGTTGACATAACCTCACGCCGGCCTCACCCCTAGCAAAGCAGAAGGAAACTAAACCAAAGCTGCGTGTGGTGCAGGCTCGTCTTTCCAGAGGCCCCAGGGGACCCCGATGAAAGCTTTGGCCCACAGGACTGTCCGGCTGCCCAGACAGTTTGCAGAGAACAAAGCCTCTGCTGCCTCCCCCACGCTGTTTAGGAAGTTCCCTCGCTGTCTCCTGACAATGAACGGAGAACGCGGGCAATGTGTTTTGATCTTTGACAGAAACTAGGAAACTTTTTTCTCCTTCTGTTGAAACATCTCTTCCAGGGACATTTCAACAAATTAACGAGGGCAACTTCAGAATATGCTTTTTTTTTTTACACATTTAAAAAAAAAAATGCAGCCAAAACCGGTTTGGCTCAGTGGATAGAGCGTCGGTCTGTGGACTGAAAGGTCCCAGGTTCAATTCCGGTCAAGGGCATGCACCTTGGTTGTGGGCACATCCCCAGGAGGGAGTGTGCAAGAGGCAGCTGATCGATGATCCTCTCTCTTCCTCTCTGTAAAAAAAAAAAATCAATAATTTTTTGCAAAAACAACTGTTGCTCTTCCCCGCATCATGGAACTAAAGACTTGCTATAAGACTGGCCTTTCTGGCCACTGAGTCATGTCGCAGGAATACAGCTGCAGAAGAACTACTAGTTGCTAATTATCTCCCTCAGCTAGCTTTCCTGTTCACCATATTTAACTCGGGTTTTCCCGATGGTAGGAATTGCTGAAGGGTGGTTCACCAGAGAACCCTCGGCAGAGCCTGGTGATGGGCAAAGCCCAAACCTATCTTTGGTTTCCAGGTTTCAGGGCCCCCCACCACCCCATTCCGCAGTGGGAAATCAGCTAAATAGAAAGGCGGGGTGCAGGGAGAAGAAGGGTGCTAGTGGTGGTGGAAGATTTCATGAGAGATACCAAATGCATGCTTACAGGGTCACATATTTGCAGGGTGTGGGATGTTGAAGATAGCATCCTTTTAAAAAATGGTTAATATATGTTTACTGATTTCAGAGAGGAAGGAAGAGGGAGGGAGGGAGGGAGGGAGGGAGGGAGGGAGGGAGGGAGGGAGGGAGGGAGGAGAGAGAGAGAGAGAGAGAGAGAGAGAGAGAGAGAGAGAGAGAGAGAGAGGTATCAATGATGAGAGAGACTCATGGATCGGATGCCTCCTGCACACCTTACACTGGGGATCAAGCCTGCAGCAACCCAGGCAGGTGCCCTGATGGGGAATTGAACTGAGACCTCCTGGCTCATAGGTCGATGCTCATCCACTGAGCCACACTGGCCAGGCAGCATCCTCTCCTTATGCTGGTAGTTACTTCTCAACTCTGACTGCATATTCAAGTCACTTGAGTGCTTTCAAAAAGCACAGATGCCTTAGCCTCAGAGTTTCTCATTTAGTTGATTAGGGGAAGACCCAGCGCGGTGAGACGTTTTCCAAGTCTGTGGCTCAGTCATCCCCTGTGGCTGATGGCTACAGGATTTTAATGCAGAGATAGAAACATTTGATTGTAGCTGAAACCAGTGGATAGAGCGTCTGTCTGCGGACTGAGGGGTCCCAAGTTGATTCCAGTCAATGGCATGTACATTGGTTGCAGGCACATCCCCGGTAGGGGGTGTGCAGGAGGCAGCTGGTCGATGTTTCTCTCTCAACGATGTTTCTAGCTCTCTATCCCTCTCCCTTCCTCTCTGTAAAAAAATCAATAAAATATATTTTTAAAAAAAGAAAGAAAGAAACATTTGATTGTAGAAGAACGTTCTGTTGGCCCTGGCCAGTTTGTCTCAGTGGATAGAGCATTAGCCCACAACTGAAGGGTCTTGGGTTCTATCCCCATCGAGGGCGCGTACCTGGGTTGCAGGCTCGATCTCTGGCCCTGGTCAGGGAATGTGTGTGTGTGTGTTGGGGGGGGAGGACGGGGGGTGGCAACCAACCGATCTGTCTCTCACATTGGTGTTTCTCTCTCTCTCTGTCTCTCCCCCTCCCACTCTCTCTAAATGTCAAAGGAAAAATATCGTCCAGTGAGAGTTAACAACAACATTTTTTTAAAAAGTGAAAGTTCTGTTGGACAGATATGTTTAACCAGAGAATTTACAGTAATATTATTATGCTTAAAAATCTCCATTAGCCTCCTGCTGCCTCTAGGATCCATTTCAACCACTTTCCTTTCGCATGTAAGATATTTCATTAGCTGACCCCAGCTGTCTCTTCCTACCCCTCTGTTCCCTGGTCTCCTTATCATATCACTTTATGAGAGGCCAATGCACATCTCAACTTCTAAACCTTTGCCCGCGTTGCTTTCTTTCCCCTTTCTCGAACTTCACTTTGAAAACTCATACTTGATCTTCGCGTTCAAATATTTCTCCAACCCCCGCTTCCCACTCCCACCCTCTGGGTCCCGAACAATTGCTCCATTCACTGTTACCCCACAGGGCTTGAATACCTGCCCGTCACACACTTGTCACCTCTTATCATAAATAGTTGTTCCCTTCTGTGTCTCCTCTACCCAACTCAAGAGCTCTTCCAGGTCAAGGAGAGGCTTTATTCCTCTAAACATCACCGAAGCCTAGCACAATATAGGCACTCACGTTTCAAGTGAAGGAATTAATCAAGCAGCTAATGAATGAAACGGCATGATTAGACACATTTAACACCACAGAATTCCAACAACCCACACCTCCGTGAAATTGACAGCTTCTCTTCGGGGTAAGAAAATCTGCCTTTTCTTTTCTGAGCAGCGTGAGTATATCTGGTGACTAGAGGACGCTTTCCTGGGACAGAAGAGAATTTCATATAAAGGTCGTATCTGATGCATTCACAATCACAAAGAGTAAGAAAGAAAACAAAGAGAACAGTTATTTTTCTCTTACGTGGATTTCATCTCATATCAGTTCAGCAGAAATACCTCAAGAGAAAGAATTTAAATGGAGGGGAAAAAACAGCTACACAATGTCTCTTCTCTAGTATGTCCTTGACTCTCTCTAAAGGGTAGTTTGTCTGCAATACCAAACCCAGAATTGTATCTTACACTTCCTTTCTCTTTCCTTAGGCACCTAACATAGTGTCTAGTGTACAGCTAATGCTCAGCTTACTCACCTCCTCACCTCCTCCAAGAAGTCTTCCTTGCTTTCCCCCAGCTGGTTTTTAGCTTTCTTTTGTGATCCTATAATACCATGTGCACTTATCACATTGTATTATATACTATCTCCTCAATGTGACTAGGTTTTTCCCAAGGTTAGAGACTATCTCATATTCTTTGTCTTTCGTGGCCTGTTACAGTGCCTGGCACTATAATAAATCATGGGCAGCAGGCAGTCCAAGATTTAATGGAGAACACCAGTATTTCTTTGCAATGGTTAACAGTATTAGTAGAAACTTCTCAAATTTGGAATAAAAAGTGGGGAAAAGGCCCTGACCGGTTTGGCTCAGTGGATAAAGTGTCAGCCTGCAGACTGAAGGGTCCCGGGTTCAATTCCAGTCAAGGGCATGTACCTTGGTTATGGGCACATCCCCAGTGCGGAGTGTGCAAGAGGCAGCTGATCAATGTTTCTCTCTCGTCGATGTTTCTGGCACTATATCCCTCTCCCTTCCTCTCTGTAAAGAATCAATGAAAATATATTTTTTAAAAAGTGAGGAAAAGCTTATGTGTATGAATTTATTTCGATAAAAAAGGCACTATTGTTGTTCTTGGCCTGAATAAAGATCCAATAGCTAAGTCTGGAAAGTAGAGACAACTCTAGAAAAGGGATCCTTGCGAGATTCCTTCTTAGCCTATTGATTTAAATCCCATGAGTAAATACTAAAGACTTAATATAAGCAAATAGCTGTGCCAACAGAGAACAACAAAAGGAATCCTGCCCGTTAACATGTCACAGTTCTATGCCTTTATGATTCTGGACACCTGTATGGGGCATTTTTATTTTTATTTATTTTTATTTTTTTAAATTTTAAAAAAATATATTTTATTGATTTTTTTACAGAGGAGGAGAGAGGGATAGAGAGCTAGAAACATCGATGAGAGAGAAACATCAGGCCAGCTGCCTCCTGCACGCCCCCCTACCGGGGATGTGCCTGCAACCAATGTACATGCCCTTGACCGGAATTGAACCTGGGACCTTTCAATCCGCAGACTGACGCTCTGCCACTGAGCCAAACCGGTTTCGGCTGTATGGGGCATTTTTAAACCTTGGCGGTCATGCTGGGTAGATTTAAAAGAAGCAGGCAGTATGGCATCAGCACTGGCATGGATGCCCTCCATCAAAGCTTCCCTCCAAGCCAGTGCCATTGGGTCATTTTCCGATTCAGGCCATGGGGTCATGGCTTCTTCCCAGAGGGTACTGGGCAATCATGTGCCACTTGGCAGTTGTCAAGGTGCAGGTTCATTCTGTATTATGCTCAGCCCATTTGCCTAGCAACCCGAGGGTTCATTGCCCTTTCTTAAGTGCACAGGCACTCTCCAGTAAGAGGCGCTAGGAAGGCCCTGGAAAGAGGAGCAGCTCCCAGCGGGCTGAGTGGCTGTACAGAAGTTGGGATTGTTGAAAGCCTTTTCAGCCGCACAAAACCCTGGGGCTCCTCATTAGCATATCAGAGGTGGTGCAGTGTGGGAAATGCTGCAGCAACAAAGGACCCAGCTCAGTGCTTTGTCTCACTGGTGCTTATAGAAGCAGGAAAAATGATTGTCTGGCCAGGGCTGCAGTGATGGACAGATGTAGACATTCTCTTGCGTGACCAATGTCTTCCTCCCACCCCCACCACTTGGTCTGTACTCAGGACTCCCCCCCCAACCCCCACCCCAAAGGCACAGTTCCTAGAAAAGCCATGATCCATTTGAAAAGATCTCTCCAGCTGTGGGTGATTCTGCCCCCAGTGGACAATGGAAACATCTGGAGACATTTTTGGTTGTCACAACTGGGTGTGTGTGTGTGTGTGTGTGTGTGTGTGTGCTACTGGCATCTAGTGGGTGGAGGCCAGGGAGCATGCTCAGCACCCTACAATGCACATGACTGCACCCACAGCAAAGACGTCAGTAGCTCCAAGGGGGAGCAATGCTGCCCTGTAGCCTTCCTTGTGATTGCAATGTCCAAGTTCTCATCAAGACAAGTTGCTCTTGATAAATGGGCGCCGTGAGGGACTTCTGTCCCCGTGCTTGCTCTGCTGAGAGGACTGAACAGGCCTTGACAAAGAAACAGGACCTAAATGATTTCTCTGCTTTGGCGGCATCACGGAAAGATGTGATTGAAGTGGCGGGTGTGCTATTTTGGAAAACTTAATCCTGAGCACAGAGTGCTGAACACTTTCTTACATGCAGAGATTTCACTGTCCTGTGGCCAACAACATGTCTTTTCCTTCACGCTCAGCTGAGGCTTCCATGTTCTCCAAGTGGCATAACATTTGATTGAAGAATTCTTCCTCCTTGCTTAGAAATATTTATAACCTCTTCAAAAATGACGCATCATTGGGGTACAACATACATCATTCAAATATGTGTGTGTGTGTGTGTGTGTGTGTGTGTATTCAAATTTACATTTAAAATTATATGTTATAGCCGAAACTGGTTGGCTCAATGGATAGAGCGCTGGCTTGGGGACTGAAGGGTCCAGGGTTCAATTCCGGTCAAGGGCATAACCTTGGTTGCGGGAACATCCCCAGAAGGGGGTGTGCAAGAGGCAGCTGATTGATGACTCTCTCTCATCGATGTTTCTAACTCTCTATCTCTCTCCCTTCCTCTCTGTACAAAATCAATAAAATATATTTAAAAAATAAATAAATAAAATTACATGTTATAGTAGGCTTGTGTTCTTTAATATGTTTTGCTGGATCAGAATTTTTTCAATTTAATATCTACAAGTCAGAATATTTATCATCCTAAAAATACACATACATGTGCCTATATAAATAGATATAGCTGTATAGAAACACATATATTGGTTTCCTTAGATGCTAGTTCTGTCCCAGTACCTACATGTTGACTTAAGCACTCCAGATTCAAACACTAAAGACTGGTCATCACTGGTTATTATACCCATTGGTATATATAGATACCTGCTTTTATCACAGGTAAAAGTAGATTTTAGAAGCCAGGAGAAAAACATCACAGATGAGTATGATCATCTTAATAAAGAGGACCATAAAATGGACACCGAATCAAATTGCCTTAATCCATCTTTAATTATCTTATATAAAGTCTGTATAATATGCAGGGTTTTTTTTCCTTAGAAGTCCCTAATTAAAATTACTCTATTGTTTAGGAATCAATCAGGCCCCAGGCACTTCCAATGTTTTCTGGTGAAGATATTTCACCACTTGTAAAAAGTTTTACTTTGTGTAAAACAGTGTCATGTATTCTAACACAGCGGTTCATATTACAATCAGTGTAGCCTTAAAGGCATACTCATTTCTTAGGCTCCAGTCAGTCTGGTTGAATCAGAATATCTGACGATGGTATTAAAACAAAACAAAACACACATCACACACACACACACACACACACACACACACACACACACACACCAGGATTCTAACGTGCCTCTGTGGTAGGAAGGCTGGCCGATGTGGGGTTAAAAAAATACTTAGAAAAGAATGCTCCTACCTTCTAAGTTCTTCTAGCTGGGTTAATCAGATTAACAGAGACAGTGTAACAGGAAAAAATATACACACTGAGTGGCCAGATGATGATGATCTCTGAACGCATAATAACCAGGCCACTCAGTGTCTATCCTATAGAATAAAAGGCTAATATGCAAGTTTCCTGGACCAGGAGTTCAACCAGCAGGCAGGCTGGCCACCACCCATGTCCACCCCACTGACCAGGCTGGCTAGACTCCACCACCCATATAGGAATTCATGCATTGGGTCTCTAATACACACACACACACACACACACACACACACACACACACAGAGAGAGAGAGAATGGCCAGATTATTATGATCTAATCTGGCCATTCAGTGTGTGTGTGTGTGTGTGTGTGTGTGTGTGTCTGTGTGTGTGTGTTTCTCACCTGAGGATTTAATTGATTTTAGAGGGAGAAAAGAGAGAGACATCCATGTGAGAAACACCAATCGGTTGCTTCCCACACGAGCCCTGACTAAGATCAAACCTGCAGTCTAGGTATATGCCCTGACTGGGAATAGAACCTGTAACCTCTTTTGGTGTGCAGGACAATGCTCCAGCCAGCTGTGCCACCGGCCAGGGCGAAAATCAAATTTGTAATGCATGAGCATGGGGAATTCACATAAGCATGAACGTTTCAAGGACAGTGAGGCAACCATGGGTATAGATGACATTTGGGACAAAGAAGAGCAGCGGGTCTTAGATTTTGGAAGTGAGAATGGGCGACTTATAGGGAGTTGGGGAGTTGAGGAAGAGGGGAACATGGGGCAGGAAGATCCTTGCTAGGCAACCCAGGAACCGTGGGGCACAGCAGGTCCCTAGGTAACAGTCCCCTGCCTGTAGCCCTCTTGTTTACATACTTAATTCAAAAGGCTAAAGCCACTTCCTCAGACCTCCTTCCTGAAGCAGGTTTCTGTCTGAATCTGTTGGACAGGAAAGGGGAGGGGATGGAGGTGGGGGGTGACGGTGGTGGGGGTGGAGGGTGGGTCAAAGATACTTTCTGAGTCTTGTTTCTTAGTAATCAGCTAATAAATCCCTGCATGGCGAAATAACATATTGATAGAATGTACCAAGGATTTGGGGGCAGTTTGTAATTAAGATATCCATTTCACCATATCAGAAAGATAGGCCTAGTACTGTGGTTGGCAAATTGCGGCTCTCCAGCCACATGCGGCTCTTTGGCCCCTTGAGTGTGGCTCTTCCACAAAATACCACTGCCCGGGCGAGTCTATTTTGATGATGTTGCGTTAAAATAAGTTTAAGGTTAAAAAATGGGCTTTCAAAAGAAATTTCAATTGTCCTATTGATATTTGGCTCTGTTGACTAATGAGTTTTCCAACCACTGGCCTAGTGCTTTGGCTGTAAGATATTTCTATGACTTAATATACATTAGCCTGGAGATCAGCAGATTTCTCTGTAAAGGATCATTTAATAAACAGATCAGGTTTTTGGGGATTGGCTACAAAAAAATTGCAGAATCTTTTTTTTTTAATCATTTTAAAATGTGAAAAGTTGGTGATGGTCAGGCTTTGTTGGTCCCTGTCTTAAACAATGAAAATGTGGCTTTGCATCAAAATAAAATTGCTTGCTTTGACATAACAACGAAGAACCTGCCAGAAGCTGCTGACACCTGGGAAGACTGGGTCAGGGCCACAGAGAAGCCTGCCGAAGAATTTTTCTCTCTAGGCCCATAGGGCAGGGTCAGCAACTCCTCCGGGTGTGCCTGGAACTTGCTGGGTTTTAGACCTGAAGTTTTTTTTTTGTTTGTTTTTTTTAAAATATATTTTATTGATTTTGTACAGAGAGGAAGGGAGAGAGATAGAGAGTTAGAAACATCGATGAGAGAGAGTCATCGATCAGCTGCCTCTTGCACACCCCCTACTGGGGATATGCCCGCAACCAAGGTACATGCCCTTGACCGGAATCGAACCCGGGACCCTTCCGTCCCCAAGCCGACGCTCTATCCATTGAGCCAAACCGGTCTCGGCTAGACCTGAAGTTTTGGGTCCCAGGAACCTGGGGTGGGAAGTCACCATCCCTCTCAGACACCTGGATAGTTTTTTTTAAATTTTCTTTATTGATTATGGTATCACATAATTGTCCTCATCCCCCCATTCCCACCCCAAACCTCTCCCTATGTATTCCGGGACATCTCGGACCAAATCGCAAGCTTGCAATGGAAATGCTTTCAGGAACTTGAACATATAAACACTGGGCCGGGCCGCAGCTGGAAAACGTGTAAAAGAGTCTTTGTCGTCCTGTTTTGGATGAAGCTCGAATGAGCCTCATTCTGCCTTCCCTCAACAGCCACAATGCAACCCACCGGCTGCGGAGGAAATGGCTTGCTCGCAGGTGCTCCGGTTGTTTGGTCGCGCCGGTTTATACATCCTCAGGAGGTGATCCGTGCTGCCGGCATGGGGAGACGGAGCCCAGCCTGATGACTCAGGAGTGACAGCCTTTGTGATTGTTTCCTGGGTTTGTCTGAAGAGGACACGTGGCCTGAAATGAGCTGGGAAGCCTCACTTGGAATCAAAAGCTTAGTGGCAGGGTTTGCTTTGGAGACAGCCAGGATAAAAGAGGGAGCAGTGTTCTCTAAGTAACGCTTTTATTACGTGCATTACTTAGCATTCATTTGGAGCTTTCCGACGGCAAGCACAAAGCTCAGAGGCTCTTTTCTCTTAGGAGCTTGCCTTGAGATTAGGTACTCCTGCGCCAGGAGCCAGGGGAGTTTCATGACCACGTGGTTTGCCATTTATAAAAAACTAGCACTGGGAGAGGGGGGGTGGTTCCCTTAACCCAGCCTGCTCCCTCTCACAGTCTGCGAGCCCTCAGGGGCTGTCCTATTGAGGGCTTAGGCCCACTCCCCAGAAGGCAACCAGGAGGATCAGGGGAAGGTACTGCCCCACCACCCCACTGCTGCTGCCAAAGCCAGCTGCTACAAGGTCTGCTGACCTTTGGCCCTTGCTTCTTAGCACTGGCCCTGCTCCCCACCCACTTGTGTGTGGGGGGCAATCTGGGGCCTGGCAGGCTGGGGGAGAGGCTGTGGGAGGTTGAGGCACCTAAATCACACCCTGTCCAGCCTCTGTGGAGGCTCCAGAGCTGTGGGACACCCCCGCCTCTCCCAGCACTCGCCTCTGAGAACTGAGGGGCCACACAGCATGCATGGGACTGGCCCTGGCCCTGGCCCTTCTCACCGCTGCCTCTCCTGCGCCACCAGCCCTTGGCCTTTGCAGCTGCTGCGGCTTTGTCCAGAAGGACTTCCGGAAAACATCCAGTCTAATTAGCATATTATCCTTCTAGTAGTATAGATGGGAATGCTTGTTAAAACATAAATATTAACAAAAACATAAACCCCACATAAATAGAGAGCTTGAAAAAGGACAGCAATTGAGTAAAACAAAACCAAGGATCTGAGAGCCTTTTGTCATGTGGTGTCATTGCTGTCCATTGAGTCCAGTTGTGACCTCACCTTTGGGACTGTTGCCTGTGTCTCTGTGACTCAGCTGGTGGGCATCATCACAGTATCTCCTTCTCTGAGCCCCAGTCAGCTTGGCCTCAGAAGCTCCTGCTCCCTCTGAGGCTGTGGCTCTGGGCAGTTCTCCTTCGAATCCATGGGACTGAAAATGCTCAGCCATTTCTCAGAATGAATCTGCCTTCCCTTTCCATCGTATAAAATCAGGGGGGAGGGAGGCGAAGGCCCCTTTAGGTAGTGGCTTGATGTCTTGGTTCTACTCGAAACCCAGCAATGAATGTCTTCCCTGAGTGGAAGCAAGCTTTCCTTTTCTGCAAGGGGCAGAGGATGCGGCATTAGGACCTCATAGAGGGAAAGTTCAGCATGGTTCAAGTGCTCATAGAGAAGGAGAGCAGGACCAGGAGACGCTTGGGTGTACCGGGTATGGCCTTGGAGGGCCAAGCAGTGGGATTTGAAGGGAGTATTAAAGTACTGCTTCACCAACTCTCTTCCAGTGTATGCGAATGTATGTTACAATACAAATGCAAGTGTGATATTTGTGCCAAAGGTTCTCTTAGTTCCTACTTGCCCATACCAATTGCTCAAACTCAGAAGTCAAGTAGCCACCAACTTCCTGTTTCACCTAGTGACACATCATGAAAGCCTTAATCATTTTCAATTGCATTTTATTACCTACATTCCAGCGCCATTGGATGCTTGCAAGTTACATTTTTCTTTTCTTTTTTTTTGGTTAATACTCACCCAAGGATATTTTTCCATTGATTTATTTTTTATTTTTTATTTTATTTTATTTTATTTTTTTTTTTAGAGAGGAGAAAGAGGGAGAGGGGGAAGGGGAGGAGAAAGGATGGGAGAGGGGGAGAGGGAGAGAAACATCTATGTGAGAGAGACACATTGATTGGTTGCCTCCCCACAAGCGCCTGGACCAGGGCCAGGGATTGAGCCTGCAACCTAGGCACATGCCCTGAAATGTAATCGAACCCAGGACCCTTCTGCCCCAGACCGACACTCTATCTACTGAGCCAAACCGGCTAGGGTACATTTTTCTAAATTATTTTCTGAGCTAAACTTAACTGCAGGAACCGGCATATATATAAATACATGAGACTATATTGCTCCGTGACAGAATTTGCCACTGAGCAATGGCTAAAACGGAGCTCCATTCAAACCCAGCCTGGAGGCCTCGGCCAAAGTACCCTCTGGTCCCTGGCACGGTGTGCTTTGTGCTGACCCCATGGGGCCGATTCTGGCTTCAATATTTTTCACAAGAGGGTCTAGTCCAGGGGTCCTCAAACTTTTTAAAGTGGGGGCCAGATCACGATCCCTCAGAGAGCTGGAGGGCCGGACTATATGAACTACTAATTCCTACTGTAACACCTTGGCTGCGCTCACTGCCCAAAAAACCTGGCAGGCAGCATCAGACTCCCCTGGGGGCTGCATGTGGCCCGTGGGCCGTAGTTTGAAGACCCCTGGCTAGTCTGTGGTTTGCTGCTGCCCTTTGCTCCTAGGCTCACTCAGGCCCACTCCTTTTCTTTTTGTCTCCTGAGACTCGTTGTTAAACCCCAGCCTCTCTGCATGAGCCCTGCTTTCTGCACTCTGCCCCCTGATGCTGGGCTAAAAGGCTGCAGACCTCATTGGTCCTTTGCCATCTGCTTCCTTGTTTGGCTGTGCCAGTGAGATGTACTAGGATGGTGGTCGACAAACCCATGAGTCAACAGAGTCAAATGTCAACAGCACAACGATTGAAATTTCTTTTGAGAGCCGAAAACTGACTTCTGTGCATGGGCCACGAAGTTTTAATCTCACTGTATGTGCACGCCCGCACGTGGTATTTTGTGGAAGAGCCACACTCAAGGGGCCAAAGAGCCGCTTGTGGCTTGTGAGCAGCTGTTTGCCGACCATGGGCCTGGCCAGGAACCAAGCGTTCTGCCCAACATTCCCATTGATCTCTGCTCAGAAAAATACAAGCCTGTCTGACTCCATCCTGGCAGGATGACCTATATCTTAATCAGGGGCAGTCTGCATTCCATTCCAACTATTTAGGAGTGAGCTGGCCCCTCCCCAGAGAGCCATGTATTAGCTGATCAGAGGGTTTCTAGACAAACTCGAAGGTTTTCCCCATTTTAGCCCCATGAGTCACTTCTCAGATACACATACACCCTTAAAGATAAAACGGACTTTAAAATGTTTCTATCATCTATTCCACTCTTTCATTTTAGGGAGGATCTATACATTCTTTCTATATTTCTTAATGACAATTAGGGGCAAATAAAACAAAACATTGGAACAAAGAATTCACAGAATACTGGTATTCAAAGCAAATCCTAGAAAGTATGTGTAGATTTTATTTTGATCTTTAACATGGGCCTACACATCTTTAAGCCACGGGTTTACAACAAATGCCAGCTTGAGGACATGTGAATTGTATGGAAGAGCACTAAAGCTATTGCCTATAATTACCCAGTAGCTGTCATTCCTGAGGTACATGCCCAGGTTGCAGGCTCAATCCCCAGTAGGGGGGTGGGGACTGGAGGGTGCAGGAGGCAGTCGATCAATGACTCTTTCTCATTGATGTTTCGTTATTTATTTATTTACTTTAAATATATTTTTTATTGATTTCAGAGAAGGAAAAGAGAAAAAAAATTTATTTAATCTTACTGATTTGAGAGAGAAAGAAAGGGAGAGGGAGAGAGAGAGAAACATCAATGAAAGAGAGTCATTGATAGGCTGCCTCCTGCACTCCCCCTCTCCCCCCACTGGAGATCGAATCTGCAACCCGTGCATATGCCCTTGACTGGAATTAAACCTGGGACCTTTCAGCATATGCCCTTGACTGGAATTAAACCTGGGACCTTTCAGCATATGCCCTTGACTGGAATTAAACCTGGGACCTTTCAGTCCGCAGGCTGACTCTCTATCCGTTGGCCTTATCGGCTGGGGCTAAACTTTTAAAAATAAAATAAAATATTTCTAGGGTATGTGAGACCAGCCTTTTGAATGATTTATAACAGCTTACAATATTTTGGTCCCTCAGGTATCAGTGGTCCCATTCTGATGTGGGTCCCATCTAATTCTCTGTGTATTCTACTTTGGATATTTGATTATTGATATTTGATTATTTATGGTGGTGACATTCCCACCACTATAAAACAGTTATGCTTATATACATTGTAAAAGCACTTTCAACAATAAACTCTTTCTTCTCCCATAAATGTAAAACAGCAGCCAGAGCTGAAAAACGGGAATGGTTCTCTGTAGTTGTGTTTAAGTGTTCTCATTCCATTCAGTATTAGTGCTATGGTTATCTGTTAGTTGTTGTTGTTTTTTAATCTTTATTGTTGAAAGTATTACATATGTCCTTTTTTTCTTCCCATTGATCCCTATAGCCTGCTCTCTTCCCCCTTACCACCCCCCCAGGTCTCCACCCCCCTACTGTCTGAGTCCATGGGTTATGCATGTATACACACAAGTTCGTTGGTTGATCTCTTCCCACCCAACCATCCACCCTCGCCTCCCCTCTGATTTGCTAGTTTTCTATTGCTATAGAGCAAACTACTCCAAATCTTAGTAGTTTAAACCGGCAAATATTTAGTATCTCACCATTCCTGTGGATCAGAATTGAAAGAGCACCTTAGCCGGATGGTGGCTCATGGACTCATGAGGTTGCAATGAAGCTGTGCACCAAGGCTGTAGTCACTTGAAGAGTTGAGGTTCAGTCTGCAGGCTCACCTACATGGTTACTGACATGTCTCACTTTCTAGTGGGCCGTTGGCCAGAGGCTTGAGGTTCTCTGGGGCCTACTCAAGTCATGTCACTTTGCTTCCCTTTGAACCAGCAATCTTTGAGACACCACTTTCCATTTCCTGACATGGGATTACTGGAGCATATGGTAATTCTATATTTAATTTTTTGAGAAACTGTCACACTATTGTCCATAGGGCTTACACCATTTTACATTCCCATCACCGGTGCTCAAGGGTTACGATGACTCCGTATCCTCACCAATACTTCCTGTTTTCATTTTTGCTTTTATGTTAGCCATCATGATGAGTATTGGGTGGCATCTCACTGTAGTTTTGCATTGCCCTAATGATTAGTGATGCTGAGCATCTTTTCAGTTGCTTATTGACCACTTGTATGTCTCTTTGGAGGAGTGTCTGTTCAAGTCCTTTGGCCATTTTCAAGTCATGTCATTTGTTTTTGTCCTTGCTGAGTTGTAGATGTTCTTTAAATATTCTAATTATTAACCCGTTAACAGATATGTGATTTTTAAAATATTTCTTCCATTTCATAGGTTACCTTTCTACTCTGTGGATTGTGTCTTCCAATGCACAGATGTTTTAAAGTTGTATGCAGTTCCATTTCTTAATTATTGCTTTTGTTTCCTGTACTTTTGGTATCGTGTCCAAGAAATCCAAAGTCATAAAGCTCTTCCCTTATGTGTTCTTCTGGGAGTTTTATAGTTTTGGATCTGAAGTTTAGGTCTTTAACCTATTTTCAGTTAATTTGTGTATATGAGACAAGATAATGGTTCCACTTCATTCTTTTGCATGTGACAATACAATTTTCTCAACACCATTTGTTGAAAAGACTGCCTTTTGCCCATCATTTGTAAATGGTATATTTTTCCTTAATATCCTTTTCAGGTTGTTCATGGTCAGTGTGTAGAAACACAATTGATTTTAGTGTGTTGATTGTGTATCCTGGAACTTTGCTGGATCATTTAAATCTACATTTTTGTGTGGGGAATCTTTACAGTTGTTTTTGTTTTGTTTTTTCATATAAGATCATGTCATCTTCAGAATTAATTTTACTTATTCTATTACAATTTGTATGCCTTTACTTCTTTTTCTACCTAATTGCTCTGGCTAGGACTTCTAATTCTATCCTATATAATAAAAGGCTAATATGTAAATTGTCTTCTTGGGAGTTTGACCGCTCGCTATGACATGCGCTGACCACAAGGGGGCAGCACAGAATGAAGGAAGGCCCCTGGCCGGCAGCTGGGGAAGGGAGGCCTTGATTGGCCCTGATTGCTGGCCAAGCCTAGGAATCCTACCCATGCACTAATTTCATTCACTGGGCCTCTAGTGTTTAATAAAAGTAAGAGCAGGTAAACTTTTCTTGTTCATGATCTTAGAGAAAAACCTTTAAGTCTTTCACTATTGAATATGATGTTATCTGTGGGTTGTTGTTTTTTTAATATGGCCTTTGTTACGTGGAAATAGTTTCCTTCTATTTCTAGTGTGTTGACTGTTTTTATCATAAAAGGGTGTTGAATCTTGTCAAATGCTTTTCTGAATCAATTGAGATGATCATGTGGTTTTTGTCCTTCATTCTGTTATTGTGTTATATATGAAGTTTAATGTTAACCACTCTCACATTCCAGAAATAAATCCCTCTTAGTCATGGTATGTAATCCTTTTAATGTGCTGTTGAATTAAGTTTGCTAGTTGTTGAAGATTTTTGAGAATGACCTCATTTTAAACTAATTACTAGTACATTTGCAATGACCTTATTTCTAAATAAGGTCACATTCTGCAGTACTGTTAGGACTTCAACCTCTCAAACTGCTGTAATTTCCACCAAAAATGCCCACATACTTATTTATTTTGTGTTCTGCAGTTCCCGAGAATTGCTTTTCATTGTTGATAGAGGTCCTTTGAATGCAAACCACTTGTCTCATTCCCTCGAGCCTCACTTTTATAGAGTGAGTTCATTTTTAATTCAAGAAAATAAATGACTGGTATGTAGGTCAGTTCCTAGTCGTGCCTTGATTAGAAAACAAAGGATCAGGGCCCAGCTAGAACCTGCATAGTTCAATTACCTTTAATGTGATCTGCATACAGATGCTCATTTGCATTTCACCTCACTCTTTTCTTGTGACCTAGAGATAATAAGCCTCCAAAGATCTGGTATGAGGGTTGGTAAAAAGTTCAAATTGATCACAGTTTGGTTAACACTTATTTGAGGCTTTTGAGAATCTTCTTGTGACCTCACTAAACCTGCCTGCTTCCTCTACTCACACATGGATTGTTTAAAAATGAGCTTCATATGTTATTTAAAAGAATGTATTTTTCTGCCAGCCAGATGATTACTATAAGATTTTAAACATAGTTTTGAGACTTTAGTAGATAATCTCAAAACATTCAAGGAATATATAGGGTCTTTTGTTGCTTTGTGGTACCCTTCTCTTTAAAAAAAAAATATATAAATATATAAATATATAAATATATAAATATATAAATATATATATAGATTTCAGAGAAGAAGGGAGAGAGAGATCCAAACACCAAATGATGAGAGAGAATCATTGATTGGCTGCGTCCTGCATGCACCCCCCTCCCCTCTACTGGGGATTGATCCTGCAATCTGGGCATGTGCCCTTGACCGGAATTGAACCCTTCAGTCCAAAGGCCGACGCTCTAGCCACGGAGTCAAATTGGCTGGGGCTGTGGTACCTTTCTCTTTAGCAAGTCTCTCATTCATGACACCCTAGAGCTCTGAGGAGAAGCTACAGCTTCTAGACTATTCTCATGCACCTCACCGATTGAGAGCCTTCTACTCAAAGCTTCAACTGGTTGGGAATATATTTTCCACTGTGGGGACATTTTCATTTTTAAAATTAAAATTGTAGCACAGCTCTGTAGTTGGAAAAGTAACATTTTTAACTACAGTGACACCAAGTCACACACGATACAGATGAATCACTTTGTGGTGTTGGCTATACTTGACAGACAGAGCAAAATGCTTCTGGAAAATTAGGCACTGGCTTCTCCCACTTGTCCATACAAATCTGTTTCTTGAAAAATGTTCATATCCGACCTTCTTTGAGGAGATTAGGAAGTAACAGGATGACTTTTAGCCAATCACATATCAGATTTTCTTACGACACAGGAAGAAGGTTATAACATTCATTTAAAATGGAGTTCTTATTGATAGCATTTTGTCCAGAGGAATACTGGAGCCTATTCATCCTAGCTCATAAGAGATGATGGTTAAAAACTCAGGAATTTTTCTGCCCGGCCAGTGTGGCTCAGTGGTTGAGTGTTGACCTATGAACCAGGAAGTCACGGTTTGATTCCCTGTCAGAGCATATGCCCGGGTTGCAGGTTCCATCCCCAGTGGGGGTCGTGCAGGAGGCATCCAATCAATGATTCACTCTCATTGTTAATGTTTCTCTCTCTCTCTTCCTCTCCCCTCCTCTCTGAAATCAATACAAATCTATTTGAAAAGAAATTCAGGAACTTTGTGAGCGGACTGACATCATGTTGGTAACTTGAAATTGGCCATGGTAGAAGTATTCACAGCATAGGAAACAGCAAATGCTACACAATCAGGGCTTTTGCAAGCACACCGTTGTTTTTGCCCCTGCTTTAAAAAAAAAAAAAAAACCTCACAAGCAATCAACTTTATTCCTGAAATGCCCTTTGTAAGATGGTACACCCCACCCCCTCAAAAAGAAAGCCATTTTCCCCCATGGAATTTATAAGCTATTTGAGGAACAGAAACAAATGATACATCAAACAAAGGAGTGTCACATTAACCATGAAGACAGTAGGAGGCCAAAGAAGGGAGAGAAAGGAGTGGACACACCTATGACAGAGACTTCATGAAAATGCTGGGCTTTGGGCTAGGCCTTGAAGGACGGGTCGGAAAGTCCAATGAGCATCCTGGAAGTCACAGAAAAGAAGTAGTCAGAGGACTAAAATCTGGATGAGAGAGAAGCAAGTGTGGAGTGAGAGAGCAGTGAGGAGGGGATAGCTGGCAATTGGCTGACACTCTCTCACACAGTATCTCCCTCTCATCTTCAAGCCTGGCCTGAGAGATGATGGCGACTAGGGTTCAGAGAATTTGTACACCGCAGCGGTATGAGCCTGTGTTTGGGACCAAAAACAACGGCCTTTTATTTCTTGTTCAGCCTTCTTCCCACTGTACCATGTTGACTCTGCTCAGCTGCATTTTAAAGCATGTAACAAAAAAGCAGCAACAGAAAACACTGTAAACAAGTAATATACTTAACACCCTGTGGTTTACTTTAAATGTGCAGCTATTATGTTCTGGGCGCCTTTAAATCACAGTGGAGTTGAACTTCTAAGCATAATTGCTTTCCAGAGCTCACATACAATTTCTCTGCAAGGCATCCGGCAGGCTTACCCAAGCCCACAGCTTTATTGAATTCAACCCTCACTCTTGACAGGAAACAGATTTATAACCAGAGCAGGAGTTTTAAGAAAAAGAAAAACACAGAACAAGTAAAAAAAAAAAAATAGTGCTATCTAAACGATGAGGGCTGCATTCTGAGGGCCCCATGGGAGTTAGCCCTTCTAAAAGAAATATTTTTGTTTTCTCTATTCCATACACCTACTCTCCAAAGGAATAAACAAGAATTGAACTTGGAGTTTCAAAGTTTCCAGGAACCCAAATTTCCCAAACATGGTGTTGAGTGAAAGAAGCCAGGCACAAATGCAACACTTGAGGATTGCATCTGGATAAAGTGTGAAAAGCCAGGCAGAGCGAATCTGTGCTATTAGGAGTCGGCCTCATGACTGCCCTTGGTGGTGCAGGGGCACAGTGACAGGAAGGGATCCCCATAGGGTAGGTGGCTTCGGAGGAGTAGGTCATGTCCACTTTCTCCATCCAGGTGCTGTCTGCACAGGTATGTTCACTTTGTAAAAATTCATTGAGCTTGCACATATCACTTGTGCATTTTTCTTTGTCTCTGTTATATGTTGTACTGTAATAAAAAGGTACTTAAATATTTCCTGCATCCTTAAACAGGATAGAGCCCCAATTATAATACTTTTAAGAGACAAAGAATGTTTGACGCTGGAAAAAATGCTCAATGATAAGAGAGTTGAGTATTGGAAGTCTGGCTCCAGCAGATGCGGGGCCAGGGCAACCTTGGGCGGGTCCATGGAAGAGGGCCATGTAAACAGAAGCTCTGGAACATTCCAGCCTTCTGATTGGGGGCCAGAAAGCAGCTGGAGAACGCTCGAGAGGATTATAGAGACATGAGGAGGCCCAAGATGGCATATAATATGTAATATCCTAACGCATAGCATTAGGATGTGGCCCATTTGGGGGCCATTTTCTCATCATTACCCAAGCATCAAATGAACATGTGGTTGTGGGAAAAGCTGTAACATTTGACTCCTCTGCATTACTCTGGCTGTGAGCTCCAGGAAAGCCTGAGGAAGCTTACTGAAGAAAAATCATGTGACTGTCACATGCTTAAAGTTTATAGTGCATGCCTGCCTTGTGAGGAAAAGAAAGTGATGCATTTTGAAAATGAAAAAAAGAAAAGAAAGGAAATTAGCAAGTGAATGCCTTTTATAGACAATCTTCTGCACTGGGGGTAACGTGTCAGTGGCTAGTAGAGGACCTGGTCCATGCTATAGGCTCGGTTGTGGTGGCTCTTATTGTGTGCTTCCTCCTTCAGGAAAAACTGCCTCCTCCACTCACCGCACAGCAAGGCATTGGGAGATGACAGTACCAGAGAAGTAAGACGACTTTTCCAAGTGCTTCCTTTCATTTACATGCAGCCCATGAGATTTCCTGAGCTCATTCAACATGAACAACGAGGTATTTGCAGCCTGACAAATTCAATCGATATGCTACCCATGACAGACAGAAAAGACAGCTCTGGCCCACCCTTCTCACACCATTTGGCTACAGCTATATAAAGCCTGCTGTTCTAAACCCTTCTTTTTTTTCCCCCACAAAAGTCTGGCTCTACATACATTTACCCTAAAAGCTTTCAGATTGACTGTTCTGGGCCTAGCCAGCTACTTCTTAAGTTTACTCCCACGACTCCACTCCTTCCTACACAGTTCCTGTCTCCTCAGTCTTGTGATTCCTCAACCCCTGAGTCACTCAATCACAGTTACTTTTCATTGCCTCCACCTAAGCAGCAACATTTCTTCATACCATATCGTTTCTTAGTATCTGTCATTCACATCAACCCCTCTGATTTTTCAGGCATGAATTAAATTGACAGCTCTCTGTGTTGTAGTGACAGTCAAATTTGAATTAGCTACAAGCATCGATAAGCAAGTATATTTTAATTTTTATCCAACTCAGTATGAACTTAAAAACCATCCTGTTTTCAACTCTTCCTTTCATGCATTAGTTCAATACGTTTTTTGTTTTGACATTTAAGTCTTTTGAAGTGTGGGCTTGTGGTTATTAGCATAACTTTTCACTTATGAGGCCTGCAGGGATTCATAAAGGAAACACAGAAAATCAAATCTTGGCATAAGCTGGCGAGGTGTTATCAAACTCCTCTTCCTTTTGGGCACCCACATTTTTTCCAGCTGCCCTTGCAGTTAGATGCGGAGAGACCCAAAGTACTTCTAATATGAAACACTGAAATAAATGTGAGCTATAAATACCTTTTAGAAAGATGAATAAGCCAGGCTAGCATGGCTCAGTGGTTGAGTGTTGACCTATGAACCAGGAGATCAGGGTTCGATTCCCGGTCAGGGCACATGCCTGAGTTGTGGGCTCCATCCCCAGTGTGGGGCGTGCAGGATACAGCCGGTCAATGATTCTCTCTCATCATGGATACTTCTCTCTTTCCCTCTCCCTGAAATCAATAAAAATACATTTTTAAAAAAGACAAATAAAAACAAGTATGAAGTGATTTTCCAACTCGCATATTCCACTTCCGGGTCCAGTTGGCTGCATGTCTCCTGGCAGCTCAGGGTACAAGGTGGGATCCACACTGGAAAGGATGTCGTTCCATGGTAAGGCATCCTCATGCCCACACCCACCTCTCAGACAGACACACCAGTTCATCGCGGGGGCACATTTGGGATGTGGGAGGAAACCGGACTCCCAGGAGCAAACCCATACAGACATGGGAGAGCTGCAAATTGCCCACAGACAGCTGTCCCAGCCCGGGAATTTTTCCTCATCAAGTTAAAAGGAAACAGCACTGAACAAAACAACAGTATTTGAGGACTTTTAAAACGAAGCAGTCATTTCCTCCTGTAATAACAGTATAAGTTTTCATTGTTTACTACGTGGCAAATACGCCATGCTGGCATGGTAATGTCATCTGAAAAAACGCTTTCGAAAGAAACCTCTGATAAGAAGTTGGTTCGTCATAACATCCTTTCTTTTTCCTGAACATGGAAGGTTAAAAAAAAGACCCCCTCAATTGAAATGCATGATTCTAATTAATGTCTTAACAATGGCACGGGTTATTCTAATAATTAAAATAATAACTCAACAGAAGAATTAATCCATTTCGGTGCAAGGTGCAGCTGCCTTGGCTGGGGAACACCCCACGGGCTCCAGAAACTGTGGCCTAAGAGCCTGTGGCCTTCCTGCGCCTGCGCGAACTTTGACTACTCACGCAAGACATCCGGGTACACACTAACATCCGGGCCCCCAGCAACATCCGGGCGCCCAAGGCCTGTTAGTGCCTTCTTCCTGTGCGCATGCGCAGACCCTCCCGCCTGTACTGCGAGGTGGACTCGGCATCCATTTTGGATCCGCCATTATGACGGAGCGGGCGACAGCCGCAGCCGCAGAGCTCGTGTAACCGCTGCCGCTGCGCCAGCTTTTTCCTCACGATGAACTGTGCTTGAAAGATTTAAAGTCCAAGTACATTTCTCCTAAGAGCTGTGGTAAATAGTCTAGGAAAAGCGGAGACTAGAGGGAGCATTCCAGAACAAGCTTAAGAGACGCCATAGTTGGCGAAGCGAAGACCGCTTTCTTGGGTCGGAGAAAAACGCCTCTTCTTCAGGTTAGAAGACCCCACCCTAGTCAATTAACTTAGAAAATAAGCTGGATAATCGTGTAAATATGGTTTTAAAGCGCTGACAATGGTTTTTAAATTCAAATTTTAACGCTTTTTTTCTTTAAAAGCTTTTGATAAGAGTAATTTGGTTCAGTTAAAAGTACTTGGGAAACTTTGAGTTAGAACTGCGTACTAGATAATAGTGCTATATGTGGCTATTAAGTTTTCTAAGTTTGATGACTGCACCGTGATTACATTAGAGAACAGCACTGGTCTTAGAAAATAAAAGTGTCACGGGGTTAAACATCATTAACCAGCGAGGCTGGGTTAAAGGTAAATGGAGTCCTTTGTGTTAATCGCGCATCTTTTTTTCCATTTTTAAAATTAAAGTATTACATATGTACATATCTTCCCATTGCCCCCACCCCCCACCCCACTCCCATACATGCCCTCACCCCCCAGTGTCATGGCGTCCATTGGTTGTGCTTATATGCATGCACACGAGTCCTTCGGTTGATCTCTCCCCCTTCCCCCCCACCTCTTCCTGATCTTCCCGCTGTAATGTGACAGTCTGTTTGATGCTTTACTGACTCTGTATAATTGCACATCTTCTATGCGTTTGAAATTATTTCAAATGAAAGCATTTAAAATAAGTTTTTTTTAAAAAAAATGTTGGATTGGGATGTCATTCATATTCTGGTGAGAGCCATTTCCATCTGTGGTTGGGGTACAAAGCAAGTCTGAGTGGGTTTATGGAACAAAAGATGAAAAAGTGGAGAAACGGGTCCGGGGGGGCGGGGGGGGGGCGGGGTGACTCTTGGCCCCAAAGTACATGTTTTACCTGCTGGGGTATTGTGCTTTCGTGGTTGGAGTTTTCATAGATCACACATGTGAACTCAGTGATTAATGTGCCCATATATATTTATTCCTTGCTATCATATATAAATTCTTCAGGGCTGCCCCTGTTTCAAACAGGACATTCCAATTAATTTCTAGACTGACATTAGAATTCTGGCAGAGCTGTAGAGAAAGGCCAGCATCTCAAGGATGCTGAGGTTTTAGTGACCATGGTGCTGCCTTCTCACCCTTCTCTCCCCTCCCTGGAAAGCAGGTAGTTTCTTCAAGTCAGAGAAGGATTCTTAGGTGCAGATGAGATGCTTGTTTTCTTGGATTTAGCCCTCAATGGTTACATAAGTACTTTTTACTCATGAAACAGAATGGGAGTGATTGTGTAAACACGTGACATGCCATTACCAAAAATCAACACGGCTTAATCCTGATGCCTAGCTAAATGTCTTAATTATCCACTTTGCTATGGAGGGGAGAAAACTGGACCCAAAAGGGAACAGGGAAAAGATTAGCTATCAAGATAAGAATGTTTATGGAAACTTCTATTTGTGATTCAAGTGCTTTTAAAATATGTGAGGGATATTTAAAATGCATACATAATTCTAGTATCTCAACAACATAATGAGAAAAGTTTGAAAGAACTCGGAGTTCTTTCTAACTTTTCTCCATATGAACACATTGTTTTGAAGTACATCAAACTATATATTCTACATTTTTATCAAAAAAACTTTAAAAAGTTTATTTGGCTCTGGCTGGAAGCTCAGTGGTTAGAGCAGCAATCTGCAGCTCAAAGAGTCGAGGCCTCGGTTGTGACTTCACACTCCACCCCTGGTCTTGGTGCATGTGTGTGGGAGGCAGTCTGGTCCATGTGTCTCACATTGATGTTTCACTCCCATGCTCCTCCCTCCCTTTCACTCTCTCTAAAAATCAATGGAAAAAAATATTCTTGGGTGAGGATTAAAAATTTTTTAAAAAAGTTTTATTAGGATACAACCACACTTAAATGTTAGTCTTAAAAAAAAAGTTTTAGAGAGAGTGGAAGGGAAAAGGGAAAGGTGGGGGGAAGGGAGGGAGAGAGGGAGGGGAAGAGAGAGACATCAATGCTAGAGAGAAACATTGATTGGCTGCCTCCTGCACATCCTCTACTGGGAATAGAGCCCACAACCCGGGCATGCACCCTGACCAGAACCAAATCAAAGGCCTTTCAGAGCATGAGATGTATCATACATTTTTAATAACAGTTGCATCTCATTGTATTTATACATTACATATTTACTTAATAATTTCCTTATTATTGGATGCAAATGCTGGTATTTTAAAGTTATGAGTAACTGCTATAAATGTCTCATTTGTATGGATTTTTCTCCTTTTGAATTTTTGTATTGCCTCAATTCCAAGATACAGATTTTTCTTCTTTTAATATGATCAAATGAATTCAACACGAGTCTAGAGGCTTTGCTAAGAATAAACGATAGAGATTTATTCAAGGGTCTTACAGTTTGCAAATAGGAAAGAAACACAGCCAGGAGAAAAACCAAAAGTGCTCCAAAGAAGAAAGTTAAGAGTTCTCTCAGGAAAAAGCACATTTTTTAGAATTATCAGCCCTGCATTCTTAGCCCCTGGATGGTTATCAGTTACATGTCAGGCAGTCAGGGAGATGGATGCCAGGTGGTCCAGAAGATGAGCGCCGAGAGGTCGGGTCAGGTCTGGGCTGAGTGTGAATGAGTCTGAGTGGGGGTTCCAGGTGGCCTGGACACCAGAGTCCTTCAGTGGGAATCAGAGGGCGACCCGGAGGTCCAGATCCATGTCCAGGCCTTGACGCGGGACCAGAAACTTCAAAGCTTAAGTCCCCAGGCCAGTTAGAACAAGAATGCAGACTTTCCTCCTGCCTCAACCCTCATAATGTCAGTAATTCTAGCAGCTTGTTTAGAAGTGACGCCATTGTGTGTATGCCCTATCTTCACTGCTTTCTCTCAGGTTTAGAGCAGCACTGATGTTTTCTAGCAGCCTGACTTACTAAGTCATTTGACTTCCCTGAGGCTTCATTCCTTTATCTCTACAACCTGGTTGTCAGACACAGCTTAGAAGGCCGCTGAGGAGGAAATGAGTAAAATGAGGAGAGGTTCTGTGTATGCTACCTTCAGTCTTTCCTCAGTATATACCAGGCTACGTTTTAGTATCAGAGGGAGGACAGTATTTGTTTTTTCCCTTTAAAAAGTTATTAAACCGATGTTGTAGCTTAAAATTCAGACTGTATTAGAATTAGAGAAATATAATAATTCTATAACATAAGTTCAGAATAGGGGCTTACTGAGTCAAAGCAGGTTTATGATATTTAATACATGTATCAAAATGTCTTCTAAAAATATTTTGCCAGTAGCATCTAGAATATGCGGGTGTTACTATTTTCCTACAATTTTGCCAGCATATGAAATTTGACTTTTCTCTTGATTTTAAATAGTCTTAATAGGTTCAGATTGTTTCTTCATTATTATTTTAATTTTAATATATTTAGCTATCCTATATAATAAAGAGGGAATATGCAAATTGACCATTATTCTGCCACAAAGATGGATGCATCCACAGTGGAGGCCGAGTTCCAGTAACGAGCCTTAACAAGTAATCAGCAGGGACCTGAGGCTGCACCCCCCTGTAGGGCTTGACAGGGGACCTCAGGTCACGCCTCCTGCCCCCAGTGCCAGGCTGGGGGACCTCAAGCCACGCCTGAAGCCTCGCACCAGGCTGGGGGATCTCAAGCAGTGCTGCCCACAGAGCGGGGCTTGAGTGGGGACCTCAGGCTGCACCCCCTACCCGGGTGGGGAACTCAGGCTGGGCCAGTGGACTGAGGCTGCACCCTCCTCCCAAGGTGGCTTGACAGGGGATCTCAGGCCATATCTCCCACCTTGCAGGGCTTGACTGGGGACCTCAGGCCATGTGCCTCACCCTGACACCAGGCGGGGGCACCTCAAGTTGTGCCCACTGCCTTGGTGCCAGGCTGGGGGACCTCAAGCTGTGCCCCTCACCGGGTGGGGCTTGACAGGGGTCCTCAGGTGGCGCCGCCCACCCAGTGAGGTTTGATAGGGGACCTCAGGCTGGGCCCCCTGGCTCTGGGCCAGGGGCCATGAGGCCGCACCCCATACCTGGTGGGGCTTGACAAGAGAACTCAGGCCGTGTCCCCCGATCCCAGTGCTGGGCCAGGGACCCTCAGGCTGTTCCCCTCGCCCCAGGCCAGGGGACCTTAGGCTGCACCCCCTTCCCAGCAGTGCTTGACAGGGGACCTGAGGCTGTGGCCCCCTCCCGATGTGGCTTGACAGGGGACCTCAGGCCACAACCCCTGCCCAGTGGTGCTTGACAGAGGATATCAGGCTGCATCCCCCATCCGGCAGGGCTTGACTGGAGACCTACAGCCATGCCCCCCACCCTGGCACCAAGCAGGGGGACCTCAAGCCGTGCCCCCAACTGGGCAGAGCTTGACAGGGGACCTGAGACTTTGTCTCCCCTCCCAATATGGCTTGACAGGGGCCCTCAGGCCAAAACCCCTGCCCAGCCAGGCTTGATAGGGGATCTCAGACCGCATCCTCCATCTGGCAGGGCTTGAATGGGGACCTCAGGCCATGCACCCCACCCTGGCACTAGGCCAGGGGATCTCAGGCCATGCCCCCTGCCTTGGTGCGAGGCCGGGAGACCTCAGGCTGTGCCCCCAGCCCCGGCACCACCAGGCTGGGGGACCTTAGGCTGTGTCCCTCTGGCACTGGGCCAGGGGACATGAGACCACACCCCATCCTGATGGGGCTTGACAGGGGATCTCAGGCCACATTCCCAACATGACAGGGCTTGACAGGGACCTCAAGGCGTGCCCCCCCCCCCAGCCTTGGCTGGGCCACCTCAGGCCACGCCTCCCACCCCCATGCCAGGCCAGGGGATCTGAGGCTGTGCCACCCCCACCACCACCAGGTGAGGCTTGGCAAGGGTGGGACTGGCTTGGTCTAGATCCAATGTGGAGGGTAGGGCTGGCTGGGTATGGGTCTCTTGCAATTTTGAGGCTCATGTGGGTGGTGAGGACTTGACTCTGGATCCCATGTTGTGCCCCAGACTCTGACAGGAGGAAGATTTTCATATATATTTTACTAATTTTCTTTCATTGCTGACACTTCTATTATAGAGAAAGGGCAAATAACAATATTAAAATATTTTTTTCTAATTCCCTTTTAATATGCATGAGTTTTGTGCACGGGACCACTAATATATATATATATATATATATATATATATATATATATATATATATATATATATATATATATATATTTCTAATATGCTATGTGTCCTTCCCTTTGTCCAGGTAATGATGTCATGTAGCAATGTCTGACTTGCTCTCCCTAGTGACAACTAGTCTCCTTGCAGTTTCTTCAGCCCAGGAACACTTTAGCCAGATGGAAATACTTCACAGTTTAACCAAATGTCTGTGAAATGTTTTCCTGTGCCTCATCTTATTTGATCCTCACAGAAGTCCTGGAATAGGTAGATAGGAGACTTGATGGTATCCTTTTGTCTTTTCATTAGCTGGAAAATGGAGATTTAGAAAGCTTAGAAACTTGACCCGACTGAAAAGAAGTAAGAAATGGTGGACTTTGAAAATTACTTCAGGTTTTCTCACTGTGCAGAATATAGTCAAACACTGCTGCAGTTAAATATTTTACCCTTTGTTCTCCCTGCGTGATCTACAGTAATAACCTGCTTCATGTTGATATTTACTGCTGTGTTGCTGACAATGACCTGAAAGAGAAGTTGGGATGCTTCACTGGGTTGGAAAAAGTTTAGCTAAATCAGAAAGCAGGTCTAATTAAGCAAGTTTGTTCTATATCTATAAAAAGCTAAGTTGACTTGCGAATGCACGATTCATATAAAGCTCTTGCTGGTGCCAATGCATGCCTGTGTTTCCATCTGTCGTCAATCGTGAATTTGGTTGATACTTCTATAACAGAGAAAGGGTGAATAGTGATATTGAAATATTTCTTCTAATTAATTTCCTTTCAATGTGCACAAATTCGTATACCAGACACTAGTTTACATATAAAGGAGATATGGGTATAAAGAGAACAAAAGGCAAAATTTGAAGATATTTCGGAAACCATTCAAAAGAAAAGGAATTGCTGTTTAGTCAGTAATTTAGAAAGGAACAAGTAAGAGGCACAAGCCTGCTTCTTGGCTCTTTCTCAGTGTTGTTGCCTCTGTTCTGCTGCCATATGCAAACCTGGAAGAAGGCAGCGATTTCTTTGCAGAATCCCAGAATTTTTTAACTAGACTAACCCTTAGGGATCATCTGATCAGACCCTTCATTTACATACGATTAAGAAAAAAAAAAACAGTGAGATTCAAATTATTCAAAATTTTGCTGCTAGGAAGTGGCAGGGCTGAAACTAGAGACCAAGATTCTAGAGTTTTCCACCAGGTACCCCCTCTCTGGAACAAACTACATTGGAAAGTTAATGGCACAAGTACTAGTACTTGACATTAAGCTGGGCAGTATAAAATTTAGGCTTATGATATTTCTAAATCTTATTAAATAAGTCAAGTGAATTCATATGATCTTATTTTAAAAGTATAAAACCAGCCCTAGCAGTTTAGCTCAGTGGATAGAGCATCAGCCTGCAGACTGCTGAAGGGTCCCAGATTCAATTCCAGTTAAGGGCACATGCCTGGATTGTGCGCTCAATCCCAGTGTGGGGCATGCAGGAGGCAGTTGATCAATGATTCTCTCTCATCATTAATGTTTCTGTCTCTCCCTCTCCCTTCCTCTCTGAAATAAGTAAAAATATATTAAAATAAATAAAAGTATAGAACCAAACATGAAAAAAAGATTGCCTGTAAGTGAATATGTGGCACAAAACTAAAAGCACATGTCATGTGCTCCCCGCAATTGACTTATGTAATAATGAATTTCAAGTAGGATGTCTCAGGTCTAGTCATTCAGATTTGTAGGCAATTAAGCCTTCCAGAGAACTGAATCATCTTGCTTTTGAATTTTTCTCACTGTAGATTCAGTCTCATTGCTATTAAATATTGATGCTGTGCTTACTTCTTCTAAATCAGATTAGCACTCAAATTTTATATCTAAAGAATGGCAATTTTATCCCATTATCTTTATCATTGTTATTTCCAACCTTTCATGATTTTATAAAACGTTCCAACAACTATTAACCCAAGTCTCAAGCTTTATGAGGCTGTGACAACAAGACTGAGTCACACTTCTGTCTCAAACCCAGACTGCTGTCAGGAGCTCAAATCAGCAAAACTACTAGAAATGGACCCTCCTCAATTTGTTTCCCAACTGTTTCTGAGGTCCCTTGGGTAATCACTCATAAATACCCAGGATTTGTCACCATCTTCTGTCCCTGCCTCTATTTTTCTTCTTGACAGTAATGCTGCTGGCAACCTCTGGTGACCACTATTGACCCATCCCAACTCTAGTCTCAAAGTAAGGCTAGTCGCTCTTCAAATCCCCTCTATCTAAAACTGTGATAGAACCATCCCTTTAGAAAACCATGTCTTGAAGGCTCTGGGAAAAGGAAACTGAAAACAGAGAATAACTTGCAACATCCAGGAACAGTAGACATCCTTAGAGATGACAGCTCCAAACCCCAACCCCGAAACCCTGCCTAATTCTCAGCAGTCCCTCACATGATGGGCAAGTGGGTCAAAAGGAAACAGGTAACTCCAGGTATCACCCTACCTTGGAGTTTGGGTCCCATAACCCCCAACTTAGAGAAAGGAGAAATCTGGACTCTGTGAAGCTCGAGCATGGCTTTCTTTTCCTGCCTCTGACTTCTCAGAATGAGAGACAAGGGAGTACCCATTTCTTGGGGACTGGGGGAAGGAGGTGGTAAAAACCTTATATCCACTCTAGGCTTGACCTAGGCTTCATCTATATAATCTATATAATAAAAGCATAAGTGACCATTACGGCAGAAAGACCAGAACAACCAGTTGCTATGATGCACACTGACCATGAGGGGGCAGACACTCAACTCAGGAGCTGCTCCTTGGTAGTCAGTGTGCTTCCACAGGGGGAACCCCACTCAGCCAGAAACCGGGCTCATGGCTGGCAAGCACAGCAGTGGTGGCAGGAGCCTCTTCTGCCTCCGCAGCAGCGTTAAGGAGCAGTGAGCAGGTAGGCGGTAAGGAGTGAGGGGTCCAGGACTGTGAGAGGGATGTCCACCTGCCAGTTTAGGGCACCTGGACTGTAAGAAGGCACAGGCTGGGCTGAGGGGACCCCCCACTCCCTCAGTGCACGAATTTTATGCACTGGGCCTCTAGTAGTTTAAATAAGATCATTATAATAGTAGGCAGTCTAGTTTCCAAAACCTGGCTTAAACAGTCTTAAAATCACCACATTGTGGGGAAAATTTGAGCTGCAGTGGGAAACTGGACTTTCTAGAGTATAGGGCAGCTCTGTGGATTATCCAATTCTATGGGAGCTATTTTACAACTTTGTAAATTATTAATAACTGAAAGCAATGTAAAATAGTTGTTTATAGACATCAAATTATGGCCTATCTGCTGGAGGCATAGTGGTTTAATTGACTTCTCTCCCCTACTGCATTAGAAGCCAGTTTTGTCTCAATTTGCACATTCATTTTGTTACTGGAGAATCAGATTTCTCCTTTGCTAGTGGGAGTGTAAGTGGCTCGTGGGGTACTACTGAAATAAGAATTTTCAGAAGCCGCCACAGGAGAATGAGATGTGGTAAATGAATGTGTAGATTACATTCCTCGGGCTGCAAAGTCCCATGCCCTTTAAACCAGTCCTAAAAGAGGTACATCTGGGGTTCCAATAGAGCCCAAAGGAAGGCCAGTGTCCAGACCTTCAATTCCATGTTGGAGCTGGATCTAGTTCAGCATTTGAGCTAATTAAAGTCCATTGGTCCATTGTCTGGAGTCTCACATGGCCATGAGCCACATGGGCGCAGGGGAGTGCACCCTGTGCAATGGGAGTCATGGAAGTGCAGGGAAGCAGGGAAGAGAAGAGAGCATGCTCTTTTGTCTAGACCCGTGTCGGCAAACTGCGGCTCACAGAGTCACATGCTGCTCTTTGGCCCCTTGAGTGTGGCTCTTTCACAAAATACCACGGCTTGGGCGAGTCTATGTTGAAGAAGTGGTGTTAGAAAAAGTTTAAGTTTAAAAAATTTGGCTCTCAAAAGAAATTTCAATCGTGGTACTGTTGAAATTTGGCCCTGTTGACTGATGTTTGCCGACCACTGATCTAGAAGTTTAAATATTCAAGTTTCTTGCCTTTGCAGTGGCCATGCCCATTCTGCCCACTGACTAACTCCCAGGTGTGATTGACAGACAAGTACCTTCCCATGTCACACAGACTTTACTGGGCATGTGTCCAAACTGCCCTTGTCCAGTTCCTTCCCCCATCGATCAGTGGGAACAGACTTGAAGAGTGTTAAATTAGCAAAGCTGTATAAATGGTATGCCTCTATTATCTATTGTATTATACTAGTCTTTCCCTTTCCTCCTTTCCTGTGAAATAATAACCAGGTTATCGCAACAGCATCAATTTCACTATTCCTCATCTGTAACTAATAAATCTACCCTGATTCTACTTCTGGATGCACACTAACAATTCTGATTCCAACTCGGATGTGTGTATGTGGAAGTGTCCCCACACCACCAAGCTATTCTCCAACACTGGGTGTCCTACAGTTCAACTCCATTCTGACACCACCTACCCTGACACAGCATCAGATCCCACAGGTTAAAGGCTCAGTTCTACAAGACTGCCCCGCCCCCCCTCTTCAGATGCCAGTCACAAGTTCAGGTTGCCACCTAGGCTTCAGACCAACCAGCTATATAGAGCAGAGGTTCCAAAGCCACCCCCCACCTTGGGTTGAATTTATTTGCCAGAGGAGCTCAGAGAAACATTTTACTTACTAGATCACTGGTTTATAGAGAAAGGATATAACTCAGGAACTGTTAGATGGAAGAGGTGCAGAGGGCAAGCTATGAGGAATGGGCATTGGGGAGCTTCCATGCCCTCTTCTGGCACACCACTCTCCCCAAATCTCCATGTGTTCACCAACCTGGAAGCTCTCTGAACCCTGTCCTTTCATGCTTTTGTGGGGGCTTCGTTACTTAGCTGTGATTAATTAAATCATTGGCCATTGGCTACTGATTCAACCTCCAGTCTCTCCCCCATTCCTGGAGGTCAAGGGGTGGGACTGAAGGTTCCAACCCTCCAATCTCTTGGTTGGTTCCCCTGGCAACCAGCCCCTTTCCAAAGGTGCTTTTTAAGGGTCACTCCATTAACATAAACTTAGTTGTGTTTGAAAGGGGTTTGTTGTGGATATCAAGACACCTTTATAACTTTTATGACAGGAAATTCCAAGGGTTTTTCCAGAGCTCTGTTCCAGAAAAGAACAAAGACCAAATCTATTTTTCTTATCACAACTATCACAATAACTGTGTCTATTCTTTGGTTTTTCCTTTGAACCTTAACATTTTCCTCATTAATGAATTGAGTGAGATTTTTAACACATGTTCATTTTTACATCTGTGTGAGTCATAATTTTATCATTAAAAATATTATCTTTTAACATCATCCATGGGACCTTAAAGCATAGTTCATTTTAGCTAAAGCAAATGTAGTTTAGTTTCTTGCTGTATTTTTCCATCAGCCTGAGGAATAGAGATCAAGTTTGTGGGTCCCTTCCCCAAACCTCTGCATAATATTCTCTCTCACATACACAATACGCATGCACATTCACACAACTCTCAAAATTAAGCAACAGATTTTTAGCCATACAACAGTAAAAAAAAAAAATCCACATTTAAGAAGAAAATACCTTCTAATGCAATAAAGGAACAGTTGTGGTAATCCACCAAGCAGAGCATGTGCTGTCTCAGTGAGAAGGGAATGTATTTGGGTTATTTCTTCATATCCAGAAAGTTCTTCAAGAATGTAGAGTACTTGGCTTTCATCTGTATCAGGGTTTGTCAGTCTCAGCACTGTTGACACTTTGGACCAGATCATTCTTTGTGGGGCCTTTCCTATGCATTGTAGGATATTTAGAAGCATCCTAGGCCTCTACCGACTAGATGCCAGTAGCACCTCACCTCCAGTTATGGCAATCCAAAATATCTTCAGATGTTGCCAAATTTCACTGAGGGAAGCAAAATCACCCCCAGTTGAGAATCACTGGTCTGTCTTATTAAAAGTTTTCAAAATGGTTCCTTTTACAGTGAAGAATCTCCCCAAAGATAAATGAATGAGCCCAACTAACATGTCTCAACATGGATGGGTTTCAATCATAGTGTTGTGGGAACACAGAAAGTTGCAGAATGCTTTGCACAGAGGGATACTATTTATGTAAATCTCAAAATCACAAAATCTTATAATGTGTGTTGCTTCTAGATATATGCATTTGGAATAAAAGTATAAGGTCAAGAAGAATATGAAGACTACACACCAAATTAATGAGAATAATTGCCCCTAGGAAAAGAGAGAATTCGGACAGGCTAAAATTACAAAAGAAAACTCAGTTGTATATGTAATATTTTTACTTTAAAAAAAAAGAGATCTAAAGCAAGTTCTGCTAGTGCATATACTGTATGCATATACTGTATGCATACTGTTACTCTACAGACTTGACAGTATTTTTGAGAAAATTTTGTAGTAAAATATGAAAAATACAGCTTAAATTTCATGTAATGTTCTTTGAAGCATGTGACATTAATTTTTCAATTATCTACTGCTTAAGTTTTTTGTACTGCTACTTGCCTCCACCATTATAGGTAGCTGTGAGCTGGCAACGTTTTATAGAGCGATTTCCTGGCTCAACCTACTGACAACCATAATATTAATGCTCACCTTATATTTGTAGGGTGCTTTCTTTTTTTCCAGGACTCTTACATCTGTCTTCTTATTTTATATTCACAACTTTTATCACCACCAATCTTAGTCTTAATTATATACACCATGAAAGGATCGATTTGCCTGCACGTATTAGAGCTCAACACGAATCTTGTACCAAGAAAGTAAGGGCATGAATGGGTGAGGGGATAAAGGGGGAATAAGGGCACATATGTAATACCTTAATCAATAAAGAAATTAAAAAAGAAAGTAAGGGTTTATTTTTAGAAAGTGACAAGACAAGTTAGCTAATGCTCAAAGACCTGGCTCCCCGATGGTTTCAAGGGGATGCTTCTACACAGTTATACTTGCCTCAGCCCTCGCCGCCCCGGCTTCGTCCAGAAGGATGTCCCAAAGGTCTTTCGGCTGTCTAGTCTAATGAGCTTATTACGCTTTTATTATAGATAGATGGTTCCTTCCTTCCCCACCCTCCCATCCCTCACCATAGCAGAAGAGGTTGTTCTCCCATATTATATTCATTCTTGGAGATAAAACCCACAAATCTGTGGGAGGCCCCCTAAAACTGGGCTATCAGGATTTTTAACTCTCAAGTTATTTGACACTCAGCCTTCAGCAATTCAACAATTACTATTTATTTTTAATATATTGATTTTTTTACAGAGAGGAAGGAAGAGGGATAGAGAGTTAGAAACATCAATGAGAGAGAAACATCGATCAGCTGCCTCCTGCACACCCCCTACTGGGGATGTGCCCGCAACCAAGGTACATGCCCTTGATCAGAATTGAACCTGGGACCTTTCAGTCTGCAGGCCGACTGAGCCTATCCACTGAGCAAAACTGATTAGGGCTCATCAGTTACTATTTAATTGTTCCAACCAGTCTGGCAACAGAGTTCTCTGTTCTCAGTAAGCTTTGCTTCTCTGTATTTACATCTCTCTCCAAGTTTCAGGGTAGCAGTTTTCCCTGTGACCTCAGTTCTCTAGAGATCCAAGAAAAGATGTTGATTTTCAGTTTGTTCAGCTATTTTCTTGTTGTGAGGACAGAATTGATGGCTTCTAAGCTTTGTACATGTCAGAGCTAGTCAGGAGGCATGATCAGGATACAACTAGAGCCAGGCATACTGACATTCAGACATAATGAGCCTATGGCTCATGGGGATCACACATATTGATTACTGTGAGCAGCCACTGACCCTTACACAAAGCCAGCTTGTCAGCTACACTCTACAAACACAGTATTTTGCTTAGTAAATTAAATGCAATTTCAAAATAGAGATCTTTTAGCTTTATTTTGGTTTCATGGTTTGACCAGATTTCATTTCCACTGTATCAAATCCCAATGGCCTTTTCAGTGACAGAATAGGTTTCTTGCAAAATCTGTGGATTTTAGTTGTTAATTCGTAAGTAAAGTTTCTCTGGAATATGCTTTTTCTGGCTCATAAGCAAATCTCTACTTTACTGTATGGCTTTCCAGATATGTTCCCTTGAATCTGAAACACATTGGTAAGTTCCAGCCCATGAGACCTACAGCTTGTGTTACCGGACTAAAGGGACCCATTTCTCTGTGCCCAGAGTCACAGGTGAGCTAATGTTCAGAGACCTGGTTCCCAATGGCTTTTAGGGATGGGTTCTATAAGGGAAAATCATCGTGATCAAGGTTGTGATCTTTACTGACTGGCTGCTCCGTGGCATCGCTTTTTCTGGTTCCCCCACTTTTCTGGGCCTGAAGCTGAAACACACTGAGGCCTAGATGTTGTTATTTCTAGTTTAACTGAAACTGTCTCTAGGCTCAACATGGCACAGGCCAATAAACCTGTGGTGGGAGTGGTAGGGGTAGGGGTGGGGGTGGGGGTATGAGACAGGCCAGTAAGCCAGGACAAGTGGAACAAGAAACTGAGACAGAGATGAAAAAACTAACAGAGCACTTTATAGCAGCCACAGAAGGTCTCCTCCCTATAAATAACATCTAGACCTCAGTTGTATTATATTTCGGCTCCAGACTCAGAAAAGCAGCAAAACCAGGGGGACTGCACCAGGACCAGCTGCAATGACTAATGACCCCTTCCTCTAACACTGACCAATCAGTGGAGACCATGGCCCTGAAGGAGCATACCTACTGATGAATACTCTATTGAAGCCCACCCCTAAGATTCCCACCTGCAAGAAAGAGATAAAGCCTCATGACAAAGGACCCATTGTGCTCTTTCTCTGGGGTGTAGTCCCCATCATTCCTTTCCCCACTTCTTTCCCCACAGTCAAGCATCCTCTAAACTCTAAGGGACCCCACAACACTTGCAGTCTGGGGAGCAATGGGCAGCAGCAGCTCAGCCTGATTGCTTCTTCTATACCAGTGGTCTGCAAACTCATTAGTCAACAGAGCCAAATATCAACAGTACAACGATTGAAATTTCTTTTGAGAGCCAAATTTTTTAAACTTAAACTTCTTCTAATGCCACTTCTTTAAAATAGACTTACCCAGGCCGTGGTATTTTGTGGAAGAGCCACACTCTAGGAGCCAAAGAGCCGCATGTGGCTCGTGAGCCTCCGTTTGCCAACCACGGTTCTATACTAAGCCCTTTCTCGTTTTAGTATGCCCACCTTTAATAAATGTTCCCTCATAGTCACCTAGACTCTTGTAATATTTTTCCTGCAAGAAGTCAAGAACCCATACCCCACAGGCAGACCCACTCAGGGCCAGGTCCCCTTTCTGGTAACAAACAGACCTGATGCTTGGTTCCTGAGATCATTGATGCTGACCAGAACCTCATTGTCCTGAGGGTTTAATAATTAAGGAAGTGGAGGTGCAAGGGGGAAGGAGGCAGGTTAGTCAGCTGCTGGATGAGGCCCATTTGTATCAGAAAGAAGGTAGATTTTCTGTTAGTCATGTTGAAAAAAATGAAGTTTCTATGCATTTACACTTGATGACACTCTTCTTAGGGTGACTAGTCAGTGGACTAAAGTCAAGAATTATAGTTTTTACCTGGTCAGTGAGGCTCAGTGGTTGAGTGTTGACCTGTGAACCAGGAGGTCATGGTTTGATTCCTGGTCAGAGCACATGCCTGGGTTGTGGGCTCAATCCCCAGTGTGGAGTGTACATGAGATAACTGATCAATGATCCTTTCTCATCATTGATGTTTCTATCTCTCCCTCTCCCTTCCTCTCTGAAATCAATAAAAAATACATTAAAAAATAATTAGTTTTTTTTTCAAGTGGCTAAATCCATAACTGTATCTTTCTAAATTGAGTCTGTTTTGCTATGACCTGTCTTTAGATTTCCATGATCAGTCTTATTAGTTAGATGATATAAAGAAAATATAAGAACATCATGCTTTTAATTTTTCTTCTTTCTATAAGCCAGTGGTTCTCAACTGACGTCAACTTCATCCCCAAAGGGGCATTGGGCAATGACTGGAGACATTTCTAGTTGGCACAGCTGGGGAAGTGGGTGCTACTGTTGTCATATGGGTAGAGGCCAAGGATACTGCAAACATCTTACAATGCACAGAAACATTCCCCACAACAAAGAACGATCTGCAAAAATTATCTGTGCCAAATTATTAATAGTGCTGAGGTAGAGAACTACCATAATCTGAATAATTAGTTACCACCGACTATCTCCTCAGCTCTGCTAGAATCCTAATGATCTCACTGTCCTTATCTCTTTATCTATTTTTATATTTAAGGAAACATTAAAAGATAATGTTTCTCTGTGGGCTATATTTTGTTAAGGCTCAGGAAGTTTGTCTTGAAATCCTGCCCTACAAAGCCTACAGATCAATGATTTACAGTATCATCTACTTATTGGAGGCCTCCAGGGTTCCAGGGTCCTAAGAGTTAAAACACTTTTGCCAAATTAGTCTATTTAGCATACAGGTTATACAAGTAAAAATTAGTAATAACACAAGGTAACTTCACATTGTTTCACTCTTAGAGATAACTATTTAGTATATTACTTTGCAGCTTATATTTTGCATGAAAATGCATTTTAAATATATTTGAGTTTATAATGTATGTATCACATATATTTTCTTCTCCTTACCATATTATTACATGGGCATTTTTTAGGTCAGCTGATATTTTCTAAAGTACATTTTAATGGTTATATAATACTTCATATATCTACTACAAAACCAGACAAGTGTCCTTATTCCCCCATTACCCCCACCCTACCCCAATGCATACCCTTCTCCCCTGTTGTCTGTGTCCATTGATTAGGTTTATATACATGCATACAAGTCCTTTGGTTATATCTCTCCCTTACTCCCACTGTCCCCTACCCTCTCTGAGGTTTGATGTTCTGATCGATGTTTCTCTGTCTCTGGATCTGTTTTTGTTCATCAGTTTGTGTTGTTCATTGTATTCCACAAATGAGTGTGATCATGTGGTGTTTATCTTTTTCTGACCGGCTTATTTCGCTTAGCATAATGCTCTCCAGTTCCATCCATGCTGTTGCAAATGGTAAGAACTTTTTTTTTTTTTTTTTTTTTTACTGTAGCATAGGATTCCATTGTGCAGATGTACCACAGTTTTATTATCCACTCATCTGCTGATGGGCACTTAGGCTATTTCCAAATCTTAGCTATGGTGAATTGTACTGCTATGAGCATAGGGGTGCATATATCCTTTCTGATTGATGTTTCTAGGGGTTCACTTCCTATACTTCTGTGACTTTCTAAATAAATTTTTGCTTGTATTTGAGTCTTGGCTCTGAATTCTTTCTTAGCCAACCTCAAGTACTGAGGTTGCTGAACCGAAGGTCCAATCACTGCTAACATTGTAGTGTTGTATTTTGCCACCAACAGAAATACTTGTTAAATAAACCTAACATGCACCAATTACAATTGTCCAAGTCAGCTTAGCTGGCTTACTTTACCCAGAAAATAGGAGCTGCTATAAGGAAATCCCTGACCTTCTAGCCCAGTGGTCGGCAAACTGAGGCTCTTGAGCCACATGTGCTCGCAAGCCGTGTTTTGCTGCTCTGTTGACTAATGGGTTTGCTGACCATAATCCTAGCCCATCCTGCCCTGTTTCCATGCTGCCTCTTCTAACATTCTGGAAAACTCGCTCTTGCCCAAAATTCCTCAGGAAGAGTACTCCTGCTTCTGAGGAGCTGCACTCCTCCAACCTAAGGACTATAGTCCCTTGAATAAAAGACACAAAACTTGTTACTAAATTGCTTTAATCCTGTCATTTGACATCAACAATTCTGGATTTTATGAATATATGTTAAATTATATACAAATCCCTGTACACTGATGTTGACATTTTTCACTGTGTCCAGAAAATCTGATGGTTTAGTGTCTGCTTATAAAAAGGGGAGAAGATAAGTAATCAAAATTCATAAATAGGGTTTCATTTTTGAGATAAATAGTATGATGAGACATGGCAGCATGTTTTGTGTTTGTGTATTTTTAAAAAGTACCGTAATATTGTGATTTATAAGAAATTTACATATTTGATCTTCATCTATAGTTCTTGGATCACAGCTCCAAAATCCCCCCAGAATTTCCAGGGTGATAAGAGCAGTGGGAGAATCTTTTGTTGTAATATTTGCTCTCCTGTCCTCAGTTCCTGAAATTCTTTCAAAGCCATAAAGATGTAGTGGATGTCCTATTATTCACAAGCCTTTTTCATCACACCTGGGTTTATGTTAATGAGGTGACATTTGGAAAGCATCTAAAAAGAGGGGCTGGTTGCCAGGGGAACCAATCTCTATTAGAGGGCTGGATCTTGTAGTCTTACCCACTCCCTGATTTTCAGGGATGGGAGAGGGGCTAGAGGTTGAACCAATCATTAATGGCCAGTGATTTAATCAACCATGCCTATGTAGGGAAGCTTCCATAAAAACTCAAAAGGATGGGGTTTGGAGAGCTTCCAGTATTGGTGAAGAGGTGGAGGTTTGGGGAAAGTGTCATACCTGGAGAGGACATGGAAGCCCCACATTCTTTCCCCTACCTTTCCTTCTCCTCCATTTGGCTGTTAAATCCTTTCATAATAAACCAGGGACCTAGTAAGTAAAAGGTTTCTCTGAGTTATATGAGCCGCTCTAGCAAATTAATTGAACCCAAGGAAGAGGTTGTGGAAACCTTTGATTTAGAACCAATTGGTCAGAAGGTGACAAAAGAGATCGCTGGTTCACTCTCACAGAAAGGAAAAGAAAAGATTTGCTCTTATGAGTGAGGTGTGTGTGTGTTCATCCCCCCCCCCCAAAAAAAAAGTGTATATACACTTTAACAGCAGATAATTCACTTAATTGCACTTATTTTCAGGTTTCACTGATCTGAAATAAGGGGTGAAGCCAGACTAAGCTTTGAACAACAACAACAAAAATATCCTAAAGTGCCATTAGACCTTTTTTATGGGGATACATAAAAGAGAAAGTTTACAGTACAAAACCTGCCAATAGTCAAGGAATTGGGGGACACAAATACTGAATGAAATGATCCTTGATGTTTGCAATTTCATTGCTTCACTTTATCAGCAGTGCCTGGACCAGAATGGTCATCATTTTGAAAACAGACATTGACAACAAAAAAATATTTATTCCTGTAGATTCTTTTACATTTTGGAAATGAACCGTGTTAATAAACACTGACTTTATAATCATTCAAAGTGTGTATACATTTTTTGGGACACCGTGTATGGGTGTGTATGTATGTATGTATATGTATATATATTTATTTTTTCTAGGTATAGTAATATTTAATTATTGGGATTTTTAAAAAGCAAATTCATAAACTTTGTACACATTGAAATTATGTAAATGCCCGGTCAGCATTTGTATTATATTAAGTAATTTGTAATAAGACTGTTTATGTTTTATTAAGTATAAAATTTTGAAAAAAACACACCATATTTTAAGGCATATATAGAACAAACTGACACATCCCTTCATCCACAAAAGTCACATTAAATTCATGAAAAGGCCATATTCAGTTGTCATTATTTAGTAGTGCCTCTCCCTGTTCATTTATTTTACTCATCAGCACATTCTAGTAAATGCCTAAAAGAAAAGCACTGATATCTAGTATTTGCCAATTTCTTTAGTGTAAATACTCCACTATAGTCAATTTTAAGGTCGTTGAACATTGAATTTCAAAAAGATGCCAATGATCAGCTATCATTAGTTAGGCTGATTTGAGCATTCTAAAGCATCCTGTTGCCAAGGTAACTTAATATTCAGTTAAGTTCAACTGCTTAGAATGTTCACATTATAAAGGTTGAGTGGGCCTTTAGGGATTGAAGCTTTTGAGAAAGGCAGAAGCCAGAGCAGGAAGAGCTTTGAATGTCTACTCAAGAGAATAGTAACCATAGATTTTGACAGATATGCAGGTAAGAGATGAGAGTGGCTCTGACCATTGAAGTATCCATAGTAATTTGAAGGAATCCAGAGAAGAGATGATGGTGTCCCTAACCATGCTAGTGCCCAATGGCATTTTATAGATGTAGAGTGAATAAATGACAGAGACCTTAATCATGATAATGTCCATGGGATTTTATAAATATCCATGTAAAGAAATGAGACTGTTTATACTTAGATAGGAAACATAGAATATTGAAATTATATAGGTAGGAAATGATGATCAATCTAATCATAGATTGACCATGGTATTTTGTAGATATCTATATTTTAGGGGAGCATATTCTGCTACCCTTTAGTATCCATTAAGTAATAATAATGACTTAAACCATGGTAATGACTATGAGCTTTTCATGTGTTCCCGTAGCAGATGATGTGTCTTTAATTGTGATTGTCACCATGTATTTTGTGGTTCCAGTGAAGATAAAATTAACCATGGTAGTAACATGGGACGTGATAGGTAACAAGGAAAGAAATAATGTGGGCTTTAACCAGTGGACATCATGGTATTTCAGAATTGGACATCATGGTGTCACCACAATACAGACCATGGGATTTGGCAAGTTCCAGTGAAGAGATGATGATGAACTGAATAAAGGAAGTAAACGTGGTGAGACTTTGCTGAAATACAGGTAAGAGATTATATGGGCCTTTAATATATTAGAAAGGATTTGATTTTCAAATATCTAGGAAAGTGATTATGCTTGTTGTCCTAAAATATTATCATAACCATGGGTTTTTACATGTATTCAGGTAAGAAATAAATGTCCATAACAAAGGTAGTAACCATCAGATTTTACAGTTTTCTAGTTCAGAAATTACTAATCTTAAATCTTAATAACAAAGATGGTTGCAGGTATTCAGATAATACATCATAAAATTCTCACTACAGTAGTGATCATGGGATTTTTTTTGGATGTTTCCAGTGAATAGAGGATGGTGTCTGAAACTACAGTTTTGATTTTAGAGTTCTCCAAGTATCCAGGTAGAGTTAGTGGTTGCCCAAGTGGAATGGACAGACTTAATTAGCAGAGATCCAGATGGAAGAACATCTATTCTTGTGATCAGCGATCTTTTCTGTCAAAGAAAGAAGCTCGGTGCCATCTTAAGTTCTGCCATTTTGGTATGACTTTCAGATTTTCAAAGGACTGCCATCTTGTGCTCTGCCTCACCACTCCCCTACCTCTGAATTAGCCAATTGTGCAATAATTTGAATATGATCTCTGAGCCATTACCAATCAAATCAGAGTCAGAGTGAGGGGCAGGACAAATCCCATCATGAAACAAAAGCCAAACAAACTTGCTATGTTTTGCCCATGATATTCGGCTGGCAGGTACCTGTATGCAGAAGTAAATTTGCCTTGCCAATCCACTTTCGCGTGTTTGTCTAATTCCTGAAAAGAATTATTGTCAGGTGTGGTCATAAAAACAGTTGTGATCCTAAAAACTTTTGTCAAATGTCTTTCTTCAGATTCTTGTGAGGAGAACTCGGTGAACTAACTATGGTCCTTATGGGAACCTGCCTGTATATGGGGAAGGTGGCCAAGTGGGTCCTACAGTTGTGCACATCATCTGGTACTCAAGGTGAGGTTAAGTGAAGAGGATTCTACCAACACCTGTGTTAATTACCTTGTTTGTAGAGAGAGGTTGCCTGTATCACTGGTACTGAGGTAATGGCTGCCCCCAGTACCAGACATGCCGCCTCCCTCCCCCTACAAAAACCCAGCACAGACCACGTGATGCTCACATGTCTAGGTAGTGAAGCCATGTGCTAACACTCACTGTGGCCATGATTCCCTTTCAGGGATTCAGGTAAGAAATGATGGATTCCATGCCAATCTTCCTAAGTAGGAGTTTACAATTTTCTGTTTTAGAGAAGGTTTATCTTTGCTATTGTGCCCGTTCCAGGATTGCAGGCACACTGGATCTTATCCTGATTGCCAAACCGGAATACTGATCATAGGCTTTTCATAGGTTGCCAATCGTGGAGTACGAGTTTGTGATTGTGGAGTTGTCTATGGATGACAGCAGGTATCCAGGTAGAGTTGATGTGTCTCATAGTGGACCAGGTTGCTTACAGGTGTCCTGCTGGGAAAAGGTTTGTCATTTATAGACATTTGATGAGTTTCAGGTCCCTATAAGGAAATCACAATGACTGTAATGTTGCCCAGGAACCAAGGACATGGCTATTTGGCAGGTAAGTGGTGATATGGGCTTCAACCATACCATGAGCCATCTGATCTGCAGATCACTAGGTGAACGCTGATGTTTTTCCCAACAAAGTCAAGGTGACCATCTCTTCATTGCAGGTATTCAGGTAGGAAATGAGAGTCCTTTCCAATCTAGCGACCTCCAGGTTGTTCATGTGCTATTTTAGAGGACATCAGTCTTTAACCATGTGAGGAATGAGGTGTTGCTGTATGCAGGTCCTTATCCTAGTATGAAGAACCCCAGCACTGAACTTGGAAATGTCACAGGTGTCACAGGGGAAATGTCCTATCTGACCATGTTTCAGATGGAGTTCTGCACAGTATTGAGGCAGAGTTGAAGGTGTCTCTCAGAAGGAAGCTTGGCAGCTAATCTTGGGTGTCCTGCTACACAAGTTCTGTGTTTTCAGATCTATCTACGGTGCAGTTAATGGGGACCATTTCTCTTATACGAATTAATGGTGATGTGTCCTCAAACACATTGTTACCATGACTTGTGTACAGGGAGTCAGGTAAGAATGGGGATCAGGGAGCATACACGTACTTGCAAGCACATTGAATCTCCAGTTTCGTGTGTTAGACAAAATTTAAGTTGAACTACCGGTTTGCTGAGCGATTGGAAGATAATCTGGGTAACTACTTCGGATCTCCCCAATCACATTAATCACTAGTTTTTACTTTCTCTGAGGGGACCAGCCAGCAGATGAAAGTATCTCCAGCAATGGCATAGAGCAGAGAGGACTGGAGATGCCACATAGAGTTGGGGTGTGCATAGGTGGGCCACAACAAGGCCATTTGCATTTTCATTTCTAGAAGGCTTGGCATTGGACATGTATGGCATCCTCTGTCTTCCAGGTTGCAGTCTAAATGCCATGGTGAACTTCATCATGATCATTGCCTGGACAGTGCATGAACCCAGTAAGTGATGACCTGTGCCTTAGGCATCTGACAGACCCTCTGACCTTCAGATGTCTTGGTATGGGTTTATGGTTTCCCTGAGACCTTGTTATTGTTTTGAAGCTGACCCGTGACTTCTTTTTAGTACCAAGGTATGAAATTCTTTGACATACACTGATGAGAGAATGATGGATGTGAATAATGATGTTTTTTAGCCTCGATGTTGAGTGTGTTCTGTGCCTATAGGGCAGTTCCAAATCCAGTTGACACAAGAAATCCTATTGAGCATGGGGCTGTTGCCCTCTCCCTCCTCAGACATTACCTTTTATGATGCCATGGTGATGGATTGATAGGCAGCCTTCCGGGTAATTTCTTCCATGATCCGTCTCCACATTAATGACTGTGGAATGTTTGCAGGTGTCTCTTCATGAGAACAAGGTGTCGTTGACATCTACAAGTGTCCAGGGAATGGTCTTGAGTGTCCAACCAAAGCCGTTGATCATTGCAATGTGCAGTTGTCTCTGTAGCCTAAGATGTGTGTTGCACCTATTCTCCACAGTGTGTCTCTCAGGTAACTGTGAGCCCATCGCTGGGAAGCCTGTCCACGGTAGAAATGCAGGCATCCAATAGGTATGGGGGTCAGGGAATAAGTAGCGTAAAGCACAGCTCAGACCAGCAGATTTTCATGTTCCTAAGGCAGCAATGACTGTGTACATAAAACTTCCTGGTTCAATCACTTAGTTGCAGGTGGTCAGGTAATTACCTTGCGTTTTTACCATTTCTCTTTCAGACATAAGTCATGTGTAATGCTGAGTGTCCTGGGGGATGATATCCAGTGAGTGCCATGGCATTCTCAAACTAGTTATTAACCAAACCCTATTTTGATGGATAACGTTGAGAGATGATGCTGTCTGCTGAGGAAGATTTTGACGGGATTTAAAGGAGTTACCAATGTAGAATTGTGTGTTTCATCCTATTGGAGGTGAAAAGCATTGTTGGCAGGTGTGTTGGTAAAACAAGTTGTGATCCTAACCAATTTTGTCACATGTGATTCTTCAGATTCTTGTGAGGAGAACTTGGAGAGCTATCTAGGGTCTTTTTGGGAACCTGCCTGTAAACGGGGTAGGTGGCCAGGTGGGTCCTAAGGCTGTGCACAACACCTGATACTCAAGGTGCGGTTAAGTGAAGAGGATGCTCTTAACACCTGTGTTAATTGCCTTGCTTGTAAGGGGAGGTTGGCGACATCACTGCTACTGTGATGATACATGCCCACAGTACCAGACATGCCGCCTTTCTCCCCCTACAAAAGCCCAGCACAGACCACGTGGTGCTCACATGTCTAGGTAAGTGATGCCGTGTGTTAACACTTGTTGTGGCCGTGATTCTTCTGCAGGGACTTAGATAAGAAATGATGGATTCCTTGCCAATGTTCTTAAATAGGTATTTACAATTTTCTATTTTAGAGAAGCTTAATGTTTGCTACTGTGCTTGTTATAGGATTGCAGGTGCACTGGATGTTATCCTGGCTTGCCAACCCACAGTACTGATCATAGGCTTTTCACAGGTAGCTGATCCCGGAGTACCTGTTTGTGACTGTGGTATCGTCTATGGATGACAGGAGGTATCCAGGTAGAGTTGATGTGTCTCATAGTGGACAAGGTTGTTTACAGGGGTCATGCTGGGGAAAAGTTTATCATTTATAGACATTTCATGACTTTTAGGTCCCTGTGCGGAAATCACAATGACTGTAATGTTGCCCAGGAACCAAGGACGTGGCTGTTAGGCAGGTAAGTGGTGATGTGGGCTTCTACCACACAGTGAGCCATCTGATCTAGAAATCATTATGTGAGTGCTGATGTTTCCTCCAACAAAATCAAGGTGACCATATCTTATTTACAAGTATTCAGGTAGGACATGAAAGTCCTTGCCAATCTTGTGACCTCCAGGTTGTTCATGATATTTTAGAGGACATCATTGTTTAACCCTGTGAGGAATGAGGTGTTGCTGTATGCATGCAGGCCCTTACCATAGTATGACAAACCTCAGCACTGACCATGGAAATGTTGCAGGTGTCACGGGGTGAAATGTTGTCCTATCTGACCATGTTTCGGACCATGGAGTTCTGCACAGTATTGAGGCAGAGTTGAAAATGTTTCAGAAGGAAGCGTCACAGGTAATCTTGAGTGTGCCGCTACATAGAGTTCTGTGTTTTCACACGTGTTAACACATGTATAGGATAACACATGTATCTTCTGTGTTTTCTTCAGGTTCTTGTGAAGAAGATATGATGATGAACTAGGTGGTGGTTAATGTGGAACATTTCTCTTATGTGAATCAATGGTGATGTGTCCTCAAACTCATTGTTATCATGACTTGTTTACCAGAAGTCGGGTAAGAAATTTTAGGGACCATACAATTACTAGCAAGCACATTGAATCTCGTTTAGTGTGTTAGACAAAATTTAAGTTGAACTACCAGATTGCTGAGTGATTAGAAGACATCAAGGTAACTGCCACGGATCTCCCCAATCACATTAATCACTAGATTTTTCTTTCTCTGAGGGGACCAGCCAGCAGGTGAAGGTGTGTCCTGCAATGGCATAGATCTGACAGGACTGCAATATGTGAGGTAGAGTTGGGGTGTGCCTAGGTGGGCCACAACAAGGCCATTTGTATTTTCATTTCTAGAAGGTTTGACAGTTGACACGTATAGCATCCTGTGTTTTCCAGGTTGCAGTCTAAATACCATGGTGAACTTCATCATGATCATTGCCTGGACAGTGTATGAACCCGGTAAGTGAAGACCATATCCTTTGGCATCCTACAGACCTTTTGATCCTTTAGATATCTAGGTGAGTGTGTATGGCATCCCTAACACCTTGTTATTGTTTTGAAGCTGACCCATGAAATCCTTCTTAGTACTCATGTAGGAGAATCTGTGACTTTCAATCATGAGAGATCGATGGTTGTGAATAATGATATATTTTGGAATCCATATTGAGTGTGTTCTCAGCCTTTTGACAGTTCAGAATCCCTTTGACCCAAGGGATCATAACGAGCTTGGGCTTTTGCCTTCTCCCTTCCCAGAGATTGTCTTTTATGACCCCATCCTGAGAGCTGGATAGGGACACTTCCAGGTAATTTCTCCCACGCTCTGTCTCCACTTTAATGAATGTGGAATGTTTGTAAGCTTGTCATCATGAGAAGGTGTCATCAACATCTACATTTATTGAGGTAATGGTCATGAGTCTCCTACCTAAGCCATTGATCAAGGCAATTTGCAGTTCTCTCGGTAGACTAAGAGGAGGATGCCATTTTCCACAGTGTCTCTTTCAGGTCATGGTGAGCCCATCCCCGGGAAGCCTATCCACGGTTGTTATGCAGGCCTCCAGTAGGTATGAGGGACAGGGATGAAGTGGGCCTAACCACAGCACAGACCAGCCAGTCTTCATGTTCCTAAGGCAGCAATGACTGTGTTCCTAACACTTTCTGGTTCCATTGCTCTGGTGCAGGTGGTCAGGTAATAACCTTCCATTTTTACCTTTTCTCTTTCAGACATAAGTTATGTGTAATGCTGCGTATCTTGGGAGGGTGATATCTGGTATGTTCCCTGGCATTATCCAACTAGTTAGTAACCATAGGATTTTTTGAGGGATACCCTTGAGAGATGATAGTGTCTACTGAGGAAGTATTTCACCGGATTTAATAGAGTTATGAAGGTTGAGTTGGCGAGTTTCATGCTAATGGACGTGAAAAGCATTGTTGGCAAGTGTGGGTGTAAAACAAGTTGTTAACTTAAACACCTTTGTCTCATGTGTTTCTTAAAATTTCTGTGAGGAGAACTAGGTGAGCTAACTATGGTCGTTATGGGAATCTTCCTCTAAAGCTGGTAGGTCATCAAGTGAACATCATTTGATACTCACTGTTTTTCATTAAAGAGGATGCTCTTAACACTTGTGTTAATTACCTTGTTTGTAGCGGGAGGTTGGTGGCATCACTGATACTGAGGTAATGGCTGTCCACAGTACCAGTCATGCTGCCTCACTCCCTATACAAAAGCCCATCACAGACCCCGTGATGCTCACATGTCTAGGTAAGTGATGCTGAATGCTAATGCTCATGGTCGCAATGATTCCCTTTCAGAGATTCTGGTAAGAAATGATGGATTTCTTGCCAAACATTTTAAGTTGGAGTTTACAATGTTCAATTTTAGAAAAAGTTCATGTTTCCTACTTTGCCTGTTCTAGGATTATAGGGACAATGGTATTGACCTGGCTGCCACCCGCAGTACTGATCTTAGGCTTTTTATAAGTGTCCAATCCTGAGTGACATGTTTGTAACAGTGGTGTCCACTCTGGGTGGCTGCAGGTATCCAAGTATAGTTGATGCATGTCATAGTGGATGGGGTTTGGTTACTGGTGTCCTGGTTGGTAAAGCATTGTCATTTACAAACATTCATGACTTTCAGATTTCTGTGTGGAAATCAGGATGTCTGTAACATTGCCCAGAAATGTAGGATGTTGCTGTCATTCAGATAAGTGGTGATGTGGGCTTCAACCACATCATGAGCCATCTGATCTGTAGATCACTATGTGATCGCTGTTTTTCCAAACAAAATTGAGGTGATACTTTTATTTATTTATTTATTTATTTATTTTTTAGGTATTCAGGTAGGAGATGATAGTCCTCAGCAAATGAGGCAGCTTCAGGTTGTTCATGTCATATTTTAGAGTCTATTTTTCATTAAGCCTGAGAGGGATAAGGAATTGCTGTATGCAAGTTCTTTTCATAATAGGCCGAAACACAGCACCAACCATAGATGTGTTGTAGGTATCTCATGGAGAAATGTTGTCATATCCAAGCTGGTCTGGACCTTGGAGTTCTGCAGAGTATTCTGGCAGAGTTGATGGTGTCTTACAGAAGGAAATGTCCCAGATAATCTTGGGTGTCCCGCTACACAGTTCTGTGCTTTCACAATCGTTACTATGAGTTGTTTACCGGGAGTCAGGTATGAAATTCTAGGGACAATACAGGTACTAGCAAGCACATTGAATTGTTAGTTTGGTATGTTGTAGAACACTTAGTTTTGAACTACATGATTGGTGAGCAATTGGAAGATATCAGTGTAACTACAATGGGTGTCCTACATGACATTAATCACTGGATTTTTCATTCTGAGGGGCCAGTCATTATATGAAGGTGTCTCTCACAATGGCATACACCCGAGAACACTGGAAGATGGTAGGTATATTTGGGGTATACAGTGGTGGCCCACAACAAGGCTATTTGCATTTTTATTTCTAGTAGTTTTGACAGTGGACATGTATGGCATCCTGTGTTTTCCTGGTTGCAGTCTAGATACAATCGTGAACTTCATCATGATTATTGCCTAAACCCGGATAGTGCATGAACCTGGTAAGTGATGGTCTGTGTCTTAGGCATCCGAAAAACCCTCTGACATTCAGATATCTTAAGTGAATGTTTATGGTATCCCTAACACCATGTTACTGTTTTACAGCTGACCAGTGAAGTCCTTCACAGTACTTAGCTATGAGATTCTGTGACATACACACACGTTAGAATGGTGGATGTGAATAACAATGTTTTTTAGAATTTATATTAAGTGTCTTCTTAGCCTTTAGGCAGTTCAGAATACATTTGACCCAAGACACACTAGTGAGCATGCCCTGAGATTGCTTTTTATGCCCCCATAATCATAGATTGATAGGTAGACTTCCAGGTAATTTCTCCCACAGTTTGTCTCCACATTAATTACCGTGGAATGTTTCCAGGTGTCTCTTCATGAGAATAAGGTGTCATCGACCTCGTCAAGTGTTCAGGTAATGGTCATGAGTCTCCAACCAAAGCCGTTGATCAAGGCAATGCACAGTTCTCTTAGTAGACTAAGGTTTGTATGCCACCCATTTTCCATAGTGTGTCTTTAAGGTCACAGTAAGCCCATCCCCAGGAAGCCTATCCAAGGTAGATGTGCAGACATCCAGTAGGTATGAGGGTCAGGGATGAAGTGGGCCTAAACCACAGCACAGACCAACCGATCTTCATGTTCCTGAGGCAGTGATGACTGTTTCTAACACTTCCTGGTTCCATCCCTTTGGGGCAGGTGGTCAGGTAATAACCTTCCATTTTTACCTTTTCTCTTTCAGACATGTCATTGCTGAGTGTTTTGGGAGGGTGATATCTGGTGAATTCTCTGGCATTCCCAAACTAGTTGGTAACCACAGGATTTTTAGAGAGATAGCCTTGAGAGATGATATGTGTCTGCTGTGGTAGCTTTTTTTTTTTTTTTTACCTGATTTAATGGAGTTATCAAGTGTGAGGTGGTGTGTTTCATCCTAATGGACTTAAAAAGCATTGTTGGAAAATGTGGTGGTAAAAAAAGTTTTATCATAAACACTTTTGTCACATGTGTTTCTTTAGATTGTTGTGAGGAGAACTCTGTGAATTAACTATGGTCGTTATGGGAACCTGCCTCTAAACCTCATAGTTTGTTAAGGGTACATCATCTGATAATCAAGGTGAGTTTAAATGAAGAGCATCCTCTTAACACTTGTATCGATTACCTTGTTTGTAGGCGGAGGTTGGCTGAATCACTGCTAATGAGGAGAAGGCTGCCCACAGTACCAGACATACTGCCCCCCTCCTGGTACTAAAGCCAATCACAGTCCATGCAATGCTCACATGTCTACATAAATGATGCCGTGTGCTAACACAAGGGGGGGGGGGTGTTTCTAGGCTTTCTAGACCTTCCAGACCAGCGGGGAGAGCACTTTGTGCTGCATATGGCACATGTGGAGGTGGTAAAACTGGCAGGACTTCCTGAGGGGATCCTGGCAGAACAGGGATTTGGGTTTTGTTCTGGGGGACCTGTTTCTTTTCTCCTGCCTGCTTCTCTTCTGCTTTATCCTCTTCTGCTTTCTCCTCTCCTGCCTGCCTCTCCTTAGCCTGCACCTGCCCTGCCTGCCTCTCCTTAGCCTGCACCTGCCCTGCCTGCCTCTCCTTAGCCTCCATCTGCCCTGCCCGTCACTCCTGCTATTAAAACTTTACTCTGTCCCTTGTTACATATGCAGAACCAGAAGCAAGTTGGCAACGTTTGAGCAATTTCTAACCAGCTGTCTATGTAGGGAAACTGATCTGAGTGTCAAGGATCTTTTCTGACTACATTCCAGACCGTTCTGACCAGTCTCTTATCTAAGGAGTCTTCCGAGGGCCAGGCGACCCCTTACTGCAAGACATGCCAGCTTGCACACCCTACAAAAGCCCAGCACAGACCATGTGATGCTCACATGTCTAGGTAAGTGATACCATGTGCTAATACTCATTGTTGCCATGATTCCCCTGCAAGGATTCTGGTAAGAAATGATGGATTCCTTGCCAATCGTTTTAAGTACCAGTTTACAATTTTTTACTTTAGAGAAGGTTTACGTTTCCTACTGTGCCTGTTCCAGGATTGCAGGCACACTGGATCTTATCCTGGCTGCCAATCCACTGAACTGATCAGATGCTTTTCAAAGGTGGCCAATCCCAAGTGCCATGTTGGTTACAATGGTGTCCAATCTGGATGAGTACATGTATCCAAGGAAGACTTGGTGTGTCTCTCAGTGTACGAGGTTGATTACCTGTGTCCTGTTGGGGAAAGGTTTGTCATTGACAATCATTTCATGACTTTCAGGTTCCTGTGCAGAAATCACAGTGATTGTAATATTATCCAGAATCAAGGACGTGGCTGTTATACAGGTAAGTGGTGATGTGGGCTTTAACCACAGCGTGAGCCATCTGGTATGCATGGACACTAATTTTTATTAGAACTGAATCCAGGTGACCATCTCTTCTTTTGAGGTATTCCTGTAGAAAATGAATGTCCTTACCAGCTGTCTTGCTAATCAAAATTCTGAGTACTCAAATGTGCCTGGTGTGTTTTTCAGGGTCCTGAGAAGAAGACATGTTAAAGTTCATGGCTGTTAAAGGGGGGCATTTCTCATATGTGAGTAAGTGGTGATGTGTCCTCCACTCATTTTAACCATGACTTATTTACTGGGTGTCAGGTAAGAAATTCTATGGCACTTACTGTACTAGCAAGCATATCCATCTCCATTTTTGTATGTTAGATAAAGCTTAGTTTTGAACTACAGGATTGCTGAACGATTTGAAGATATCTGTGTAACTACCATGGATCTCACAAGTCACATTAATCACTTCATTTTTCTTTCTCTAAGAGGACCAGCTATCAGAAAAGGGTGTCTCAACAATTGTATAGATCTGAGAGGACTGGGAGATGCCAGGAAGAGTTGGGGTGTGCAGTTCTGACCCACAATAAGGCTCTTTGCATTTTCCATTTCTAGAAGTTCTGACAGGGATACATATGGCATTCTGTATTTTCCAGGTTGAAATCTAGATACCATGGTAAACTTCATGATGATGATTGCCTACAGAATGCATGAATCCAATCAGTGATGACCCTTCCCTTAGGCATCCCATAGACCTTCTGACATTCAGATATCTAGGTGAGTGTGTTTGGTATTTCTAACACAGTGTTATTGTTCTGCATCTAACCTTGAAATCATTCTAAGTACTCAGGTATGAGATTCTGTGACATACACTCATGAAAGAATAATGGATGTGAATAATTATGTTTTTAGACTCCATATTGAGTGTGTCCTTGCCTTTAGGCTGTACAGAATCCATTTGATCCAGGAACCTTAGTGAGCATGCCCAGAGATTGCCTTTTAGCCCCCCATACTGATAGATTGATAGGTAGACTTCCAGGTAATTTCTCCCACAGTCTGTCTCCACATTAATGACTGTGGAACGTTTGCAAGTGTCTCTTCATGAGAAGAAGTTGTCATCAACCTCTTCAAGTGTTCAGGTACGGTCATGAGTCTCCAAAAAAAGCCATTCATTAGCTCTAACCAGTTTGGCTCATAGAGCATTGGCCTGTAGACTGAAAAGTCCCAAGTTTGATTTTTGTCAAGGGCTTTTACCTGAATTGCGGGCACATCCCCAGTTGGAGGTGTGCAGAAGGCAACTGACCAATGTTTCTCTGTAATCGATGTTTCCAATTCTCTATCCTTCTCACTTCCTCTCTGTAAAAAGTCAGATATATATATATATATATATATATATATATATATACACACACACACACACACACACACACACACACACACACACACACACATGTTTTAAAGCCATTGATCAAGTCAAGTGCAGTACTCTTAGTAGACTAAGACTTGTAAGCCACACATTTTCCAAAATGTCTCTTTCAGGTCACAGTTATCCCTTCTCCGGGAAGCCTATCCACAGTAGGAATGCAGGCATCCAGTAGGAATGGGGGTCAGAGATGAAGTGGGCATAAACCACAACACAGAACAGCCTATATTCACATTCCTGAGGCAGCAATGACTGTGTTCCTAACACTCCCTGGTTCCATCCCTTTGGGGCAGCTATTCAGGTAATAACCTTTTGCTTTTACCTTTTCTATTTCAGACATAAGTGTAATGGTGAGTGTCTTGGGAGGGTGATATCTGGTGTGTTCCCTGGCATTCCCCAACTAGTTAGTAACTGTAGGATTTTTTTGAGGGATACCTGTGGTAGATTATAGTGTCTGCTGAGTATGACCTGATTTAATAGTTATCAAGGTTGAGTTGGTGTGTTCATCGAAATGGAAGTGAAAAGTATTGTTGAGAGTTGTGGTCTTAAAATAAGTTGTGATCCTAACCAATTATGTTACATGTGTTTCTTTGGATTCTTGTGAGGAGAATTCGATGATGTAACTATGGTCGTTATGGGAACCTGCCTCTAAAGCTGGTAGGTGGCCGGGTGGTTCCTACTGCTGTGCCGATCATCTGATACTCAAGATGAGTTTAAGTGAAGAGGATGCTCTTAACCCTGGTGTTAATTACCATGTTTGTAGGGGGAGGGAGGTGGCATGGCTGGTAGTATGGTAATGGATGCCCATAATGCCAGACATGCCACTTTCCTCACCCTACAAAAGGCCTGCATAGACCACATGATGCTCACATGTGTAGGTAAGTGATGCTGTGTGCTAAAGCACATTTTAGCCATGATTCCCTTTCAGGAATTCAGGAAGAAATGATGGAATCCTTGTCCATCATTCTTAGTAGGAGTTTACAATTTTCTATTTTATAGAAGCTTTACGTTTCCTACTTTGCCATTTCCAGGATTATAAGCACACTGGTACTTATCCTGTATAGCTAACCGGCAGAACTGATCATAGGCTTTTAATAGGTGTCCAATCCTGGGTACATGTTTGTGACAGTGATGTCCGCTCTGGATGACTACATGCATACAGGTAGAGATAATGTGGCTCACTGTAGATGTGGTTGCTTACAGGTGTCCTTGTGGGGAAAGGCTTGTCGTTTACAATCATTTAATAACTTTGGGGTTTTGTGCTGTAATCACAATTAATATAATATTGTCCGTAACCCGATAAATGAAGACTTTTGACTTAAGCATCCGACAGACGTTTTGACCTCAGATATGATATCTAGGTGAGTGTGTATGGTATTCCTAACACCATTTTATTGTTTTGCAGCTGACCCATAAAGGCCTTCTTAGTACTCAGGTATTAATTTCTGTGACATTCACTCATGAGAGGATGATGGTTGTGAATAATTATGTTATTTGGACTCCATATTGAGTGTCTTCATGGCCTTTAAACAGTCAGAATCCATTTGACCCAAAAAAAGCCTGGTGAGCATGGGTTCTTTTTACATTTCTTTATTAAATTATTATCTGTGAGCATGGGTTATTTCTGTCTCCTGCCCAGATATTGCCTTTTATGATCCCATACTGATAGATTGATAGGTAGACTTATAGGTAATTCCTTGCACGATCTGTGTTAACATTAATGACCGTAGAATGTTTGCAGGTATCTCTTCATGAGAAGAATGTGTCATGGACAAAAATAAGTGTTCAGGTAATGGTCATGAGTCTCCAACCAAAGCCATTGATCAAGGCAATGTGCAGTTGACTCGGAAGACTAAGACATGTATGCCACCCATTATCCATAGTGTCTTTATGAAGTCACAGTGAGCCCATCCCCTGGAAGACAATGCACTGTAGTTATGCAGGCATCCAGTAGGTATGAGGGACAGGGATGAACTGTGCCTAAACCACAGCACAGACCAGCCTATCTTCATGTTCCTAAGGCAGCAATGACTGTGTACCTAACACTTCCTGGTCCTATCTCTTAGTTTTATGTGGTCAGGTAAGAACCATGCATTTTTCAGTTTCTCTTTCAGACATAAGATATTTGTAATGATTGTCTTGGGAATGTGATATCTGATATGTACCCTGGGTTCCCATAGTAGTTAGTAACGATATGATTTTTGTGGATACCCTTGAGAGATGATAGTGTCAGCCAAGGAAAATTTTGACCTGATTTAATAGAGTTATCAAGGTTGAGTTGGTGTGTTTCATTGTAATGGACATGAAAATCATTGTTGGCAGGTGTGGTCTTTAAACCAGTTGTTATCCTGAACACTGTTGTCACATGTGTTTCTTCAGATTTGAGCTAACTAGGGTCTTAATGGGAACCTGCCTGTAAATGGGGTAGGTGGCCAGGTGGGTCCTAAGACTGTGCACAACACCTGATACTCAAGGTGCGGTTAAGTGAAGAGGATGCTCTTAACACCTGTGTTAATTGCCTTGTTTGTAGGGGGAGGTTCTGACATCACAGGTACTGATGTAATCAATGCCCACAGTACCGGAGATGTCAGCTTCCTCCCCCTACGAAAGCCCAGCACAGACCACGTGATGCTCACATGTCTAGGTAAGTGAAACCATGTGCTAACACTCGTTGTGACCATGATTCTCTTACAGGGATTCAGGTAAGAAATGATGGATTCCTTGCCAATCCTTTTAAGTAGGAGTTTACAATTTTCTATTTTAGAGAAGCTTTAACTTTGCTACTGTGCCTGTTCTAGGAGTGCAGGCACACTGAATCTTATCCTGGGTGCCAAACTGTTGTACTGATCATAGGCTTTTCACAGGTCGCCAGTCCTGAGTGACGTGTTTGTGACTGTTGTGTCTATGAATGCTGGAGGTATCCAGGTGAGTTGATGTGTCTCATAGTGGACCACGTTGCTTCTGGGTGTCCTGCTGGGCAAAGATTGGTCATTTATAGATATTTCATGACTTTTAGTTCCCTGTGTGAAATAGTAATGACTGTAATGTTGCCCAGGAAGCAATGGCATGGCTCTTATGCAGGTAAGTGGTAATGTGGGCTTCAAACACACCATGAGCCATCTGATCTGCAGATCGCTAGGTGAGCTCTGATGTTTTTCCCAAACAAATTGTGGTGACCATCTCTTCTTTGCACGTTATCAGGTAAGAAAGGAGAGTCCTTGCCAATCTAGCGACCTTCAGGTTGTTCATGTGCTATTTTAGAAAACATTAGTCTTTAACCCTGTGAGGAATGAGGTGTTGCTGTATGCAGATCCTTATCATAGTATGAAGAACCCCAGCTCTGAACATGGAAATGTCGCAGGTGTCACGGGGAGAAATGTCCTATCTGACCATGTTTAAGACCTTGGAGTTCTGCACAGTATTGAGGCAGAGTTGAAGGTGTCTCTCAGAAGGAAACTTGGCAGCTAATATTTGGTGTCCCGCTACATAGAGTTCTGTGTTTTCACATGTATCTTCTGTGTTTGCAGAGTCTTGTGAAGAAGACACGATGATAAACTACTTGATGGATAATGGGGAACCTTTCTCTTATATATGAATCAATGGTGATGTGTCCTCAAACTCATTGTTACCATGACTTGTTTACCAGGTAAGAATTTCTAGGGAGCGTACACACACTAGCAAGCACATGGAATCTCCAGTTTAGTGTGTGAGACAAAATTTAAGTTGAACTAACGGATTGCTGAGCGATTAGAAGATATCAGTGTAACTACCACAGAACTCCCCAATCACATTAATCACCAGTTTTTTCTTTCACTGAGGGGACCAGCCAGTAGATGAAGGTGTCTCCAGCAATGGCATAGAGCAGAGAGGACTGCGAGATGCCTGGTAGAGTTGGGGTGTGCATAGGTGGGCCGCAACAAGGCCATTTGCATTTTCATTTCTAGAATGTTAGACAGTGGACAAATATGGCATCCTGTGTTTTCAAGGTTGCAGTCTAGATACCATGGTGAACTTTATCATGATCATTGTCTGGACAGTGCATGAACCCGGAAAGTGATAACCTGTGTCTTATGCATCCAATAGACACTCTGACCTTCATATGTCTAGGTATGGGTTTATGGTTTCCCTAAGACCATGTTATTCCTTTGCAGCTGACCCGTGAAGTTCTCCTTAGTACTCAGGCATGATATTTTATGACATACACTCATGAGAAAATGATGGATGTGAATAATGATGTTTTTTAGACTGCATATTGAGTGTGTTCTCGGCCCATGGGCAGTTCAGAATCCATTTGACCCAAACATTGCTAGTGAGCATGGGCTGTTGCCGTCCCTGCTCAGACATTGCCTGTTTTGCTGCCATGGTGATAGATTAATAGGCAGCCTTCCAGGTAATTTATTCCATACTCCGTCTCCACATTAATGACTATGGAATGTCTGCAGGTGTCTCTTCATGAGAAGAAGGTGTCATCGACATCTACAAGTGTCCAGGGAATGGCCTTGAGTTTCCAACCAAAGCTGTTGACCAAGGCAATGTGCAGCTGTCTCTGTAGCCTAAGATGTGTGTTGCACCTATTCTCCACGGTTTGTCTTTCAGGTCACAGTGAGCACATCCTGGGAAGCCTATCCTCAGTAGGTGTGAAGACCTCCAGTAGGTATGGGGTCAGGGATGAAGTGGGCCAGCCCATCTTCATGTTCCTAATGCAGTGACGGCTGTGTAAATAAAACTTCCTGGGTCCGTCACTTCGTTGCAGGTGGTCAGGTATAATAATAACCTTGGGTTTTTACCGTTTCTCTTTCACACATAAATCATGTGTAATGCTGAGTGTCCTGGGGGATGATATCCAGTGAGTGCCATGGCATTCTCAAACTAGTTATTAACCAAACCCTATTTTGATGGATAACGTTGAGAGATGATGCTGTCTGCTGAGGAATATTTTGACCGGATTTAAAAGAGTTACCAATGTAGAATTGTGTGTTTCATCCTATTGGAGGTGAAAAGCATTGTTGGCAGGTGTGTTGGTAAAACAAGTTGTGATCCTAACCAATTTTGTCACATGTGATTCTTCAGATTCTTGTGAGGAGAACTTGGAGAGCTATCTAGGGTCTTTTTGGGAACCTGCCTGTAAACGGGGTAGGTGGCCAGGTGGGTCCTAAGGCTGTGCACAACACCTGATACTCAAGGTGCGGTTAAGTGAAGAGGATGCTCTTAACACCTGTGTTAATTGCCTTGCTTGTAAGGGGAGGTTGGCGACATCACTGCTACTGTGATGACACATGCCCACAGTACCAGACATGCCGCCTTTCTCCCCCTACAAAAGCCCAGCACAGACCACGTGGTGCTCACATGTCTAGGTAAGTGAAGCCATGTGCTAACACTCGTTGTGACCATGATTCTCTTACAGGGATTCAGGTAAGAAATGATGGATTCCTTGCCAATGATTTTGAGTAGGAGCTTAAAATTTTCTATTTTAGAGAAGCTTTAACTTTGCTACTAGGCCTGTTCCAGGATTGCAGGTGCACTGGATCTTATCCTGGCTGCCAAACTGTTGTACTGATCATAGGCTTTTCACAGGTGGCCAAACCCAGAGTTAGTGTTTCTGACTGTGGTGTCTTTTTGGATAACAAGAGGTATCCAGGTAGAGTTGATGTGTCTCATAATGGACCAGGTTGCTTCCGGGTGTTTTGCTGGGAAAGGTTTCTCATTTACAGATATTTCATGACTTTTAGGTTCCTGTGAGGAAATCACAATGACTGTAAAGTTGCTCAGGAACCAAGGATGTGGCTGTTATGCAGTTCAGTGTGATATGACCTTCATCCACACCATCAGCCATCTGATCTGCAGATCGCCAGGCGTGCAATGATGCTTTTCCAACAAAATTGAGGTGACCAATCTCTTTTTTGCAGGTATTCAGGTAGGAAATGAGAGTCCTTGCCAATCTAGCCACCTCCAGGATGTTCATGTGATGTTTTAGAGACCATCATTCTTTAACCCTGTGAGGAATGAAGTATTGCTATATGCAGGTCCTTATCATAGTATGATGAACCTCAGCACTGGCCACGGAAATGTCGCAGGTGTCATGGGGTGAAATGTTGTCATATCTGACCATGTTCCAAACCTTGGAATTCTGCACAGTATTGAGGCAGAGTTGAAGGTGTTTTACAAAAGGAAATGTCACAGCTAATTTGGGTTGTCCCACTAGTCAAAATTCTGTTTTTTCACATGTATTATTTGTGTTTTCAGGGTCTATGAAGAAGACATGAGATAAAGTTCATGGTGATAAACAGGATATTTTTCATACACAAATAATTGGTGATGTGTCCTCACACTCATTATTACCATGATTTGTTTACTGAGAGTCACATAAGAAATTCTAGGGCCAGTAAATGGACTAGCAAGCACATTCACATCCATTTTGGTAAGTTAGAGAAAACTTAGTTTTGAACTACAAGATTGCTGAGCAATTTGAAGTCATCTGTGTAACTACCACAGATCTCCCAGATCACATTAATCAGTGGATTTTTCTTTCTCTGAGGGGACCAACCCGCAGATGAAGGTGTCTCCAGTAATGGCATAGATCTGAGTGGACTGTGAGATTCCAGGTAGCGTTGGGGTGTGCAATGGTGGCCCACAACAAGGCTATTTGCATTTTCCATTTCTAGTAGTTTTGACAGTGGACACATATGGCATCCTGTGTTTTCCAGGTTGCAGTTTAGATACCATGGTGAACTTCTTCATGATCTTTGCCCAGACAGTGCATCAACCTGGTAAGTGAAGACCTTATTCTTTAGCATCCTACAGACCTTTGAAAGTTCAGATATCTAGGTGAGTGTGTATGGCATCCCTAACACCTTGTTATTGTTTGGCAGCTGACATGTGAAATCTTTCTTAGTACTCATGTAGGAGAATCTGTGACTTTCAATCATGAGAGAACAATGGTGTGAATAATGATGTATTTTGGAATCCACATTGAGTGTGTTCTCGGCCTGTTGACAGTTCAGAATCCCTTTGACCCAAGGGATCATAACGAGCTTGGGCTTTTGCCTTCTCCCTTCCCAGAGATTGTCTTTTATGACCCCATCCTGAGAGCTGGATAGGGACACTTCCAGGTAATTTCTCCCACACTGTCTCCACTTTAGTGAATGTGGAATGTTTGTAAGTTTGTTATCATGAGAAGGAGGTGTCATCAACATGTACATGTGTTCAGGTAATGGTCACGAGCCTCCTACCTAAGCCATTGATCAAGGCAATTTGCAGTTCTCTCGGTAGACTAAGAGGAGTATGCCACCCATTTTCCACAGTGTCTCTTTCAGGTCATGGTGAGCCCAGCCCAGGGAAGGACATCCACTGTACTTATAAAGGCATCCAGGGGGTCCGAGGGACAGGGATGAAGTGGGCCTAAACCACAGCGAAGTTGAACTGATCTTCATGTTCCTAAGGCAGCTATAATTGTGTACCTAACACTTACATGTGTAATGCTGAGTGTCTTGAGAGGATGATATCTGGTGAGTTCCCTGGTTTTCCCAAACTAGATTGTAACCTTAGGATTTTTTGAAAGATAACCTTATGAGATGATAGTGTCTGCTGAGAAAGAGTATGACCTGATTTAATAGAGTTATCAAGTGTGAGTTGGTGTGTTTCATAGTAATAGACATGAAAAGCATTGTTGGCAGGTGTCATCCTAACACAAATTGGTATGCTAAACACTTTCGTCATATATGATTCTTCAGATTCTTATGAGGAGAACTCGGTGAGCTCACTTTGGTTCTTATGGGAATCTGCCTGTAAACAGGGTAGGTGGCCAAGTGGGTCTCCCAGTTGTTCACAACATCTGATACTCAAGATGAGTGTAAGTGAAGAGGATGGTCTTAACTCTTGTGTTAACTACCATGTTTGTAGGGGGAGGGAGGCGGCTGGTCCTATGGTAATGGCTGATCATACTTCCAGTCATGCCACTTTCCTCACCTTACAAAATTCCATCACAGACCACCTGATTCTCACATGTCTAGGTAAGTGATGCTGTGTGCTACCACTTGTCGCCATGATTCACTTGTGGGGATTCACATAACAAATGTTGGATTCCTTGCCAATCATCTTAAGAAGGAGTTTACAGTTTTCTCTTTCAGAGAAGGTTTATGTTTCCTACAGTGCCTGTTCAAGGATTATAGGCACACTGGATCTTATCCTGGCTGCCACTCACAGTACTAATTATAGGCTTTTCACAGGTTTCCAATTCCAAGTGACATGTTTGTAACCTTGATGTCCACTCTGAATGGCTACACGTATCCAGCTAGAGTTGATGTGTCTCTTAGTAGATGGGTTTGCTTACAGGTTTCCTGGTGGGGAGAACGTTGTCCTTTACAAACATTCATGACTTTCAGGTTCCTGTGCGGAAATCAGAATGACTGCAGTAACCTTTCCCGGAAACATAGAACATGCCTGTTAGGCAGATAAATGTTCATGTGGCTTTCAATCACAGCACGAGCCATCTGATCTGCAGATCACTAGGTGAGCGTTGATGGGTTTCCCAACAAAATTGAGGTGATACCCTTTTTTTTAGGTATTCAGGTAGGAGATGTAAGTCCTCATCAAATGAGGCAGCTTCTGGTTTTTCATGTCATCTTTCATAGAATATTTTTCTTTAACCCTGAGAGGGATGAGGTATTGCTATATCCAAGTCCTTTTATAGCAGTCAGAACCACAGCACTAACCATGGAATGGTTGAGAGAATGAGAGAATGACGGATGTGAACAATGATGATTTCTGGACTCCATATTGAGTGTCTTCCTGGCCTTTTGGTCCTTCTGAATTGAATTGACCCTAGAATCCCTAGTGAGCATGCCCCCATACTGATAGATTGATAGATAGACTTTTAGGTAATTTCTCCTACAGTCTGTCTCCACATTAATTACCGTGGAATGTTTCCAGGTGTCTCTTCATGAGAATAAGGTGTCATCGACCTCGTCAAGTGTTCAGGTGATTGTCATGAGTCTCCAAACAAAGCCATTGATCAAGGCAATGTGCAGCTCTCTTAGTAGACTAAGGTTTGTATGCCACCCATTTTCCATAGAGTCTCTTTTAGGTCACAGTGAGCCCATCCCCAGGAAGCCTATCCACAGTACGTATGCAGTCATCCAGTAGGTATGGGAGTCAGGGATGAAGTGGGACTAACCACAGCACGGACCAGCCAATCTTCATGTTCGTGAGGCAGCAATGACTGTCTACCTAACACTTCCTGGTTCCATCGCTTGGGTGCAGGTGGTCAGGTATTAACCTTCTGTCTTTCAGAGTGTCTTGGGAGGGTGATATTTGGTGAGTTCCCTGGCATTCCCAAACTACTTGGTAACCATTGGATTTTTTTATGGGATACCTTGAGAGATGATAGTGTCTCTTGAGGTAGTCTTTTTTGTTTTGTTTTGTTTTGTTTTTACCTGATTTAATGCAATTATCAAGTGTGAGTTGATGTGTTTCATGGTAATAGACCTTGAAAGCATTTTTGGCAGGTGTCGTTGTAACACAAGTTGGTATACTAAAAACTTTTGCCACATGTGTTTCTTCAGATTCTCGTGAGAACTCAATGAGCTCACTATAGTCTTACTGGAAACCTGCGTGTAAATAGGGTAGGTGGTCAAGTGGGTCCCCTGGTTGTTCACAACATCTGATACTCAAGGTGAGGTGAAGTGAAGAGGATGATCTTAACTCTGTGTTAATTACCTTGTTTGTAGGGGGAGGGAGGTGGCATGGCTGGTTCTATGGTAATTGCTGCTCATACTTCCAGTCATGCTACCCTCCTCACCTTACAAAATCCCAGCACAGACCACGTGATGCTCACATGTCTAGGTAAGTGATGGTGTGTGCTACCAGTTGTTGTCGCCATGATTCACTTGCAGGGATTCAGGTAAAAAAATGATGGATTCCTTGCCAATTGTCTTAAGAAGGAGTTTACAATTTTCTATTTTAGAGAAGGTTTACATTTCCTACAATACCTGTTCAAGGAGTATAGGCACACTGGATCTTATCCAGGCTGCCACCCACAGTACTGATCTTGGATTTTTCGCAGGTGTCCAATTCCAAGTGTCGTGTTTGTAACCTTGATGTCCACTCTGGATGCTGTAGGTATCCAGCTAGAGTTGTGTCTCTTAGTAGATGGGATTGCTTACAGGTGTCCTGGTGGGGTGAGCATTGCCCTTTACAAACATTTCATGACTTTCAGGTGCCTGTGCGGAAATCAGGATGACTGTAACCTTGCCCCGAAATGTAGGACATGGCTGTTAAGCAGGTAAGTGGTGATGTGGGCTTCAACCACAGCACAAGCCATCTTATCTGCAGATTGCTAGGTGAGTGCTGATGTTTACCCAAACAAAATTGAGGTGGCACTCTTTTTTGGAGGTATTCAGGTAGGAGATGTTAGTCCTCAGCAATCGAGGCAGCTTCAGGTTGTTCATGTCGTATTTGAGAGTCTATTTTTCTTTAACCCTGAGAGGGATGAGGTATTGCTTTATCCAAGTCCTTTTCACAGTAGGTGGAAACACAGCACCAGCCATGGAAGTGTTGTAGGTGTCCCGGGGAGAAATATTTTTATATCTGACTTGAACCAGACCTTGGAGTTCTGCAAAGTATTCTGGCAGAGTCGATGCTGTCTTACAGAAGGAAATATCATAGTTAATCTTGGGTGTTCCACTACACAGTTCTGTGCTTTCACAATCATTATTACCATGAGCTATTTACTGGCAGTCACATAAGAAATTCTAGGGACCATACAGGTACTAGCAAGCACATTAAATTGTTTTGTATGTTGTAGAACACTTAGTTTTGAACTATATGATTGGTGAGCGATTGAAAGATATCAGTGTAACTACCAGGGGTGTCGCAAGTGACATTAATCACTGGATTTTTCATTTTCTGAGGAGCCAGTCATCATACAAAGTTCTCTCTGGAAATGGCTTAGATTTGAGAGCACTGAAAGATGCTAGGTATAGTTGGGGTGTACAGTGGTGGCCCACAACAAGGCTATTTGCATTTTCATTTCTAGAAGGTTTGACAGTGGACACATATGGCATCCTTTGTTTTCCTGGTTACAGTCTAGATACTATGGTGAACTTCATCATTATCATTGCCTGGATAGTGCATGAACCCAGTAAGTGATGGTCTCTGCCTTAGGAATCCAACAGACTCTCTGACATTCATTTTTCTAGGTGAGTGTGTATGGTATCTGTAATACCATATTGTTTTGTAGTTGACCTGAGAAGTCTTTCTCAGTACTCTGCCATGAGATTCTGTGACATACACTCATAATAAAATGGTGGATGTGAATAAGGATGTTTTTTAGACTCCATATTGAGTGTCTTCTTGGCCTTTCGGCAGCTCCTAATCCATTCAACCCAGGAAACCCTAGTTAGCATGCCTGAATATTGCTTTTTATGCCCCCATACTGATAGATTGATAGGTAGACTTCCAGGTAATTTCTCCCACAGTTTGTCTCCACATTAATTACCGTGGAATGTTTCCAGGTGTCTCTTCATGAGAAGAAGGTGTCATCGACCAACTCAAGTGTTCAGGTAATTGTCATGAGTCTCCAACCAAAGCCATTGGTCAAGGCAATGTGCAGTTCTCTTAGTAGACTAAGGTTTGTATGCCACCCATTTTCCATTGCATCTCTTTAAGGTCACAAGATGCCCATCCCCAGGAAGCCTATCCAAGGTAGGTGTGCAGGCATCCAGTAGGAATGGGGGTCAGGGATGAAGTGGGCCTAAACCACAGCACAGACCAGCCTACATTCACATTCCTGAGGCAGCGATGACTGTTCCTAACACTCCCTGGTTTCATCCCTTTGGGGCAGGTGGTCAGGTAATAACCTTCCATTTTTACCTTTTCTCTTTCAGACTTAAGTCATGTGTAATGCTGAATGTCTTGGGAGTGTGATATCTGCTGAGTTCCCTGGTGTTCCCAAACTAGTTGGTAACCACAGGATTTTTAGAGAGATGATATGTGTCTTGAGAGATGATATGTGTCTGCTGTGGTAGTTTTTTTTTTTTTTTTTACCTGATTTAATGGAGTTATCAAGTGTGAGGTGGTGTGTTTTATCCTAATGGACTTAAAAAGCATTGTTGGCAAGTGTGGTGGTAAAAAAAAGTTTTATCATAAACACTTTTGTCACATGTGTTTCTTTAGATTGTTGTGAGGAGAACTCTGTGAATAAACTATGGTCGTTATGGGAACCTGCCTCTAAACCTCGTAGTTTGTTAAGGGCACATCATCTGATAATCAAGGTGAGTTTAAATGAAGAGCATCCTCTTAACACTTGTATCGATTACCTTGTTTGTAGGCTGAGGTTGGCTGAATCACTGCTAATGAGGAGAAGGCTGCCCACAGTACCAGACATACTGCCCCCCTCCCCGTACTAAAGCCAATCACAGTCCATGCAATGCTCACATGTCTACATAAATGATGCCGTGTGCTAACACAAGGGGGGGGGGGTGTTTCTAGGCTTTCTAGGCCTTCCAGACCAGCGGGGAGAGCACTTTGTGCTGCATATGGCACATGTGGAGGTGGTAAAACTGGCAGGACTTCCTGAGGGGGTCCTGGCAGAACAGGGATTTGGGTTTTGTTCCAAGGGACCTGTTTCTTTTCTCCTGCCTGCTTCTCTTCTGCTTTATCCTCTCCTGACTGCCTCTCCTTAGCCTGCACCTGCCTAGCCTGCACCCGCCCTGCCTGCCTCTCCTTAACCTCCATCTGCCCTGCCCATCACTCCTGCTATTAAAACTTTACTCTGTCCCTTGTTACACACGCAGAACCAGAACCAAGTTGGCAATGTTTGAGCAATTTCTAACCAGCTGTCTATGTAGGGAAACTGATCCGAGTGTCCAGGATCTTTCCTCACTACATTCCAGACCATCCTGACCAGTCTCTTATCTAAGGAGTCTTCCGAGGGCCAGGTGATCCCTTACTGCAAGACATACCAGCTTGCTCACCCTACAAAAGCCCAGCACAGACCATGTGATGCTCACATGTCTAGGTAAGTGATACCATGTGCTAACACTCATGGCGGTCATAATTCCCCTGCAGGGATTCAGGTAAGAAATGATGGATTCCTTGCCAATCGTTTTAAGTATCAGTTTACAATTTTCTATTGTAGAGAAGGTTTATGTTTTCTACTGTGCCTGTTCCAGGATTGCAGGCACACTGGATCTTATTCTGGCTGCCAATCCACTGAACGGATAATAGGCTTTTCACAGGTGGCCAATCCCGAGCGACTTGTTGGTGACAGTGCTGTCAACTCTGGAAGAGTACAGGTATCTAGGTAGACTTGATGTGTCTCTCAGTGTACGAGGTTGATTACCTGTGTCCTGTTGGGGAAAGGCTTGTCATTGACAGTCATACAATCACAATGATTGTAATATTATCCTGAACGAAAGATGTGGCTGTTATACAGGAAAGTGGTGATGTGGGCTTCAACCAAAGCATGAGCCATCTGGTATGCATGGACGCTAATTTTTATTGCAAATGAATTGAGGTGACCATCTCGTCTTTCTAGGTACTCCTGTAGGAAAAGAATGTCCTTACCAGCTATCCCGCTAATCAAAATTTTGTGTTTTCATATATACCTGGTGTGTTTTCAGGGTCATAAGAAAATGAAATGATAAAGTTCATGGCTATTAAAGGGGAACATTTCTCATATGCAAATAAGGGGTGATGTGTCCTCCACTCATTGTAACCATGACTTACTTACTGGGAGTCAGGTAAAATATCTAGGGCCCATACTTGTACTAGCAAGCACATTCATCTCCATTTTGGCATGTTAGACAAAACTTAGTTTTTAACTTCAGGATTGCTGAGTGATTTGAAGTCATCTGTCTACCTATCACGGATCTCCCACGTCACATTAATCACAGGATTTTTCTTTCTCTGAGAGGACCAGCCAGCAGAGGAAGGTGTATCAACAATTGTATAGATCTGAGAGGACTGGGAGATGCCATTAAGATTTGGGGTGTGCAGTTCTGATCCACAACAAGGCTCTTTGCATTTTCCATTTCTAAAAGTTCTGACAGGGACATGTCTGGCCTCCTATATTTTCTAGGTTTCAGTCTAGATACTATGGTAAACTTCATGATGAACATTGCCTTCAGAATGCATGAACCCAATCAGTGATGATCTTTACCTTAGGCATCCGACAGATCTTACATTCAGATATCTAGGTGAGTGTGTTTGGTATCCCCAACACTGTGTTATTGTTCTGCAGCTTACCTGTGAAGTCATTCTTAGTAATCAGGTATGAGATTCTGTGACATACACTCATGAGAGAAAGATGGATGTGAATAATTTTTTTTTTACTCCATATTGAGTGTGTTCATGCATGTAGGCAGTTTAGAATCCATTTGACCCAGTAAACCTTAGTGAGCATGCCCAGAGATTGCCTTTTAGCCCCCCATACTGATAGATTGGTAGGTAGACTTCCAGGTAATTTCTCCCACAGTCTTTATATTAATGACCATGGAATGTTTGCAGGTGGCTCTTCATGAGAAAAAGATGTCATCGACCTTTTCAAGTGTTCAGGTATGGTCATGAGTCTCCAACAAAAGCCACTGATCAGCCCTAACCAGTTTGGCTCAGTGGATAGAGCGTTGGCCTGCAGACTGAAAGGCCCTAAGTTTCATTCCTGTCAAGGGCATTTTCCTGGGTTGCGGGCACATCCCCAGTTGGAGGTGTGCGGAGGCAGTTGATCGATGTTTCTCTCTAATTGATGTTTCCAATTCTCTATCGCTCTCCCTTCCTCTCTGTAAAAAATCAAATACATATATAATATATGTGTGTGTGTGTGTGTGTGTATTTATGTGTGTGTGTGTGTGTGTGTGTGTGTGTGTGTGTGTGTATATATATATATATATATATATATATATATATATATATATATATATATATTAACCTATTGGTCAAGTGCAGTACTCTTAGTAGACTAAGACTTGTACGCCACACATTTTCCAAAGTGTCTCTTTCAGGTCACAGTTATCCCTTCCTCGGGAAGACTATCCACAGTAAGAATGCAGGCATGCAGTAGGTATGGGGGTCAGGGAAGAAGTGCCCTAAACCACAGCACAGACCAGCCGATCTTCATATTCCTCAGGCAGCGATGACTGTGTTCCTAACACTCCCTGGTTCCATCTTTTTGGGGCAGCTATTCAGGTAATAACCTTTTGCTATTACCTTTTCTCTTTCAGACTTAAGTCAAGTGTAATGGAGAGTGTCTTGGGAGGGTGATATCTGGTGTGTGCCCTTGGGTTCCCCAACTAGTTAGTAACTGTAGGATTTTTTGAGGGATACCTGTGGTAGATTATACTGTCTGCTGAGGAAGAGTTTGACCTGATTTAATAGAGTTATCGAGGTTGAGTTGGTGTGTTTCATCGAAATGGAAGTGAAAAGTATTATTGAGAGTTGTGGTCTTAAAATAAGTTGTGATCCTAACCAATTTTGTTACATGTGTTTCTTTGGATTCTTTTGAGGAGAATTCGGTGATGTAACTATGGTCGTTATGGGAACCTGCCTCTAAAGCTGGTAGGTGGCCGGGTGGTTCCTACTGCTGTGCCGATCATCTGATACTCAAGATGAGTTTAAGTGAAGAGGATGCTCTTAACCCTGGTGTTAATTACCATGTTTGTAGGGGGATGGAGGTGGCATGGCTGGTAGTATGGTAATGGATGCCCATAATGCCAGACACGCCACTTTCCTCACCCTACAAAAGGCCAGCACAGACCATGTGATGCGCTCATGTCTAGGTAAGTGATGCTTTGTGCTAACGCTCATTTTTGCCATGATTCCCTTTCAGGGATTCAGGAAGAAATGATGGATTCCTTGCCAATCATTTTAAGTGCCAGTTTACAATTTTCTATTTTAAAGACAGTTTTTATTTCCTACTCTGCCTATTCCAGGATTATAGGCACACTGGTACTTATCCTGGACAGCTAATGGGCAGTAGTGATCATAGGCTTTTCACAGGTGTCCAATCTCTGGTAACATGTTTGTGCCAGTGGTGTCCACTCTGTATGACTACATGTATACAGGTAGAGATTATGTGTTTTACTGTGGATGAGGTTGCTTAAGAGTATCCTGTTGGAAAAGGTTTGTCGTTTACAATCATTTCAGGACTTTCGGGTTATGTGCTTTAATCACAATTACTGTAATATTGTCCGGATCCCAGTAAATGATGACTTTTGCCTTAGGCATCCGACAGACCTTCTGACCTCAGATATCTAGGTGAGTGTGGATGGTATTCCTAACACCGTTTTATTGTTTTGCAGCTGACCCATGAAGGCCTTATTAGTTCTCAGGTATAAGTTTCTTTGACATTCACTCATGAGAGAATGATGGTTGTGAATAATGATGTTATTTGGCCTACATATTGAGTGTCTTCATGGCCTTTAAACAGTCAGAATCCATTTGTCCCAAGAAAGCCTGGTGAGCATGCGTTATTTCCATCTCCTGCCCAGAGATTGCCTTTTATGCCACCATACTGATAGATCGATAGGAAGACTTGCAGGTAATTTTTTCCATGGTCTGTGTCAACATTAATGACCTTGGAATATTTAAAGGTAGCTCTTCATGATAAGAATGTGTCATGGACAAAAATAAGTGTTCAGGTAATAGTCATGAGTCTCCAACCAAATCCATTGATCAAGGCAATGTGCAGTTGTCTCACCACCCATTATTCATAGTGTCTTTATGAAGTCTCAGTGAGCCCATCCCCGGGAAGACGATACACTGTAGTTATGCAGGCATCCAGCAGGTATGAGGGACAGGGATGAAGTGGGCCTAAACACAGCACAGACCAGCTGATCTTCATGTTCCTAAGGCAGTGATGACTTTGTACCTAACACTTCCTGGTCCCATCTCTTTGTTTTATGTGGTCAGGTAAGAACCATGCGTTTTTCAGTTTCTCTTTCAGACATAAGATATTTGTAATGATTGTCTTGGGAAGGTGATATCTGATATGTACCCTGGGTTCCCAAAGTAGTTAGTAACCATAGGATTTTTGAGGAATACCCTTGAGAGATGATAGTGTCAGCTAAGGAAAAATTTGACCTGATTTAATAGAGTTATCAAGGTTGAGTTGATGTGTTTCATGGTGATGGATGTGAAAAGCATAGTTGGCTGTGTGCTCTTAAAACCAGTTTGTTTGTTTTTTTTGTGTTGTTCTTATATGTTTTTTTTTCTGGTCTGCAGATGCAAGATTTTTTAGAAGTAAGAAATGGGGGAGATGCAAGAAACCAATCATTGTCTCACTAATAGAAAGAGGCTGGTCAACCTTGAAGCTATGAAAAGTCAGAGCCTACCACTCCCTATCTAATTGAGACAATGGTAACTGAGGCAACTTCCCCATCTTGTAATCATGTAAATCCTTACTGATATGATAATATGCTTATTTCCTGTCTAAGGGCTATGGGTTTTTCCCAAAGCTGCTTAAAGGTAATGGGTGTATCCCATAGCCTCAATAAAAGGGATAGCAAGGCCAGAGTCTAATGGTAGTCTTCCCACTAGAGGTTGACTCCCACCTGGCCACCCCCATTTGTCCCAAATTAACTCTTTTCTTTTCTCTCTCTTCATTTTAGTGTGCGGCCTCTTCCAGAAACCGGACCCTGAGTGGGCGCTGAACCACTCGGGTCGTGTTAAGGGTTCCCACAGGCTATGGGTTTTTCATATATGGATTTTATTATATTGAGGTATGATCCCACTATTCTCACCTTGCTGAGAGTTTTGATCATGAAAGTGTGTTGGATTTTGTCAAATGATTTTTCTGTGTCAATTGATATGACTATGTGATTTTTGTCTCTCAATGTTTATGTGATGTATCACGTTTGTTGATTTGTAGATATTGTAACATCCTTGCATCCCTGGAATAAATCCTACTTGGTCCTGGTGGAAAACAAAACAAAACAAAACAAAAAACCCAGTTGTTATCCTAAACACTGTTGTCACATGTGTTTCTTCAGATTCTTGTGAGGAGAACTCAGTGAACTAACTATGGTTGTTATGGGAATCTGATTCTAAAGCTGGTAGGTGATTAAGTGGGTCCTTCCACTGTGCACATCATCTGATATTTAATGTGAGTTTAAATTATGGGGATGCTCTTAACACTTGTATTAATTACCTTGTTTGTAGGAGGAGGTTGGCAACATCACTGCTACTGTTGTAATGGCCTCCCACAGTTCCAGACATGTCGCCCCCCTCCCCCTACAAAAGCCCAGCACAGACCACGTGATGCTCACATGTCTAGGTAAGTGAATCCATGTACTAACACTTGTTGTGTCCATGATTCTCTTGCAGGGATTCAGGTAAGAAATGGTGGAATCCTTCCCAATCATTTTAAGTAGGAGTTTACAATTTTCTATTTTAGAGAAGCTTACCTTTGCTACTTTGCCTGTTCCAGGAGTGCAGGCACACTGGATCTTATCCTGAGTGACATGTTTGTGACTGTGGTGTCATCTATGGATGCTGAAAGTGTCCAGGTGAGTTGATGTGTCTCATAGTGGACCACATTGCTTCTGGGTGTCCTACTTGGTAAATATATGTCATTTATAGATATTTCATGACTTTTAGTTCCCTGTGTGAAATAGCAATGACTGTAATGTTTCCCAGGAACCAAGAATGTGACTCTTATGCAGGTAAGTGATGATGTGGGCTTCAACCACACCATGAGCCATCTGATCTGCAGATTGCTAGGTGAGCACTGATGTTTTTCCCAAACAAATTGAGGTGACCATCTCTTCTTTGCAGGTTATCAGGTAAGAAAGGAGAGTCCTTGCCAATCTAGTGATCTCCATGTTGTTCATGTGCTATTTTAGAAAACATCAGTCTTTAACCCTATGAGGAATGAGGTGTTGCTGTATGCAGGTCCTTATCATAGTATGAAGAACCCCCCACTGAACTTGGAAATGTAGCAGGTGTCACAGTGTGAAATGTTGTCCTATCTGACCATGTTTCGGACCTTGAAGTTCTGCACAATACTGAGGCAGAGTTGAAGGTGTCTCTCAGAAGGAAGCTTGGCAGCTAATCTTGGGTGTCCTGCTACATAGAGTTCACTGTTTTCTTCAGGGTCTTTTGAAGAAGGTATGATGATGAACTAGATCACATGTGTCAAACACATGGCCCGCGGGCCAAATCCAGCCCGCCAGGCTTTGCAATGTGGCCCGCACCGCGCTGTCATCACTGCACTCCGCTGTCAGTTTATGACATTGTCAGTTTATGACTGTTCAGTAAACCATTCGGCCCGTGATTTAGGCTGGATTTTAGATTTTGACCCCTTCTCTGATTGAGTTCGACACCCCTAAACTAGATAGTAGTTAATCGGGAACATTTCTCTTATATGAATCAATGGTGATGTGTCCTCAAACTCATTGTTACCATGACTTGTGTACCGGGAGTCAGGTAATAAATTCTAGGGAACGTACACCTACTAGCAAGCACATTGAATCTCCAGTTAGTGTATTAAACATCATTTAAGTTGAACTACCAGATTGCTGAGTGATTAGAAGATATCAGGGTAACTATTGTGGATCTCCCCAGTCAAAATAATCACTGGATTTTTCTTTCTCTGAGGGGACCAGCCAGCAGATGAAGATGTCTCCAGCAATGGCATAGAGCAGAGAGGACTGTGAGATGCCATGTAGAGTTGGGGTGTGCCTCAGTGGGTCACAACAAGGCCATTTGCATTTTCATTTCAAGAAGGTTTGACAGTGGACAGGTACGGCATCCTCTGTCTTCCAGGTTGCAGGCGAGATACCATGGTGAACTTCATCACGATCATTGCCTGGACAGTGCATGAACCCTGTAAGTGATGACCTTTGTATTAGGCATACAACAGACCCTCTGATTTTCATATGTCTAAGTATGGGTTTATGGTTTCCCTGAGACCATGTTAATCTTTTGCAGCTGACCCATGAAGTCCTTTTTTGGTACTCAGGCATAATATTCTATGACATACACTCATGAGAAAATGATGGATGTGAATAATGATGTTCTTTAGACTCCATACTGAGTGTGTTCTGGGCCTATGGGAAGTTCAGAATCCAATAAACTCAAACATTGCTCGTGATCATGGGCTGTTACACTCTCCCTGCTCAGACATTGCCTGTTTTGCTGCCATGGTGATAGTTTAATAGGCAGCCTTCCAGATAATTTATTCCATGCTCCATCTCCACATTAATGACTGTGGAATGTCTGCAGGGGTCTCTTCATGAGAAGAAGGTGTCATCGACATCTACAAGTGTCCAGGGAATGGTCTTGAGTCTCCAACAAAAGCCGTTGACCCAGGCAATGCGCAGCTGTCTCTGTAGCCTAAGATGTGTGTTCTCCACAGTGTGTCTTTCAGGTCACAGTGAGCACATCCCTGGGAAGCCTATCCATGGTAGGTGTGAAGGCCTCCAGTAGGTATGGGGGTCGGGGATGAAGTGGGCCAGCCCATCTTCATGTTCCTAATGCAATGATGACTGTGTACATAAAACTTCATTGCAGGTGGTCAGGTAATAACCTTGGCAACGTTTGAGCAATTTCTAACCAGCTGTCTATGTAGGGAAACTGATCTGAGTGTCCAGGATCTTTCCTGACTACATTCCAGACCCCTCCTGACCAGTTCCTTGAAAGGAGCCTTCTGAGGGCCAAGTGACCCTTTACTGCAAGACATGCCAGCTTGCTCACCATACAAAAGCCCAGCACAGACCATGTGATGCTCACATGTCCAGGTAAGTGATACCATGTACTAATACTCACTGTCACCATGATTCCCCTGCAGGGATTCAGGTAAGAAATGATGGGTTCCTTGCCAATCGTTTTAAGTACCAGTTTACAATTTTCTATTTTAGAGAAGGTTTATGTTTTCTACTGTGCCTGTTCCAGGATTGCAGGCACACTGGATCTTATCCTGGTTGCCAATCCAATGAACTGATCATAGACTTTTCACAGGTGGCAAATCCTGAGCGACTTGTTGGTGACAATGCTGTCAACTCTGGAAGAGTACAGGTATCTAGGTAGACTTGATGTGTCTCTCAGTATACGAGATTGATTACCTGTGTCCTGTTGGGGAAAGGCTTGTCATTGACAATCATTTCATGACTTTCAGGTGCCTGTGCAGAAAACACAATGATTGTAATTTTATCCAGAACCAAGGACGAGGTTATATAGGTAAGTGGTGACATGGGATTCAACCACAGCATGAGACATCTGGTATGCGTGGACACTAAATTTTTATTGTAACTAAATTGAGGTGACCATCTCTTCTTTCGAGGTATTCCTGTAGGAAATGAAAGTCCTTACGAGCTATCCCGCTAATCAAAATTTTGTGTTTTAATATGTACCCGGTTTGTTTATCAGAGTAGTGAGAAGATGAAATAATGATAGAGTTCATGGCTGTTAAATGGGGACATTTCTTATATGCGAATAAGTGGTGATGTGTCCTCCACTCATCGTAACCATGACTTATTTACTGGGAGTCAGGTAAAAATTCTAGTTCCCTAACTTGTACTAGCAAGCACATTCATCTCCATTTTGGTATGTTAGACAAAACTTAGTTTTGAACTACAGGATTGCTGAGTGATTTGAAGTCATTGTGTACCTATCAAGAATCTCCCAAATCACATTAATCACAGGATTTTTCTTTCTCTGAGAGGACCAGACAGCAGATGAAGGTGTGTCAACAATTGAATAGATATGAGAGGACTGGGAGATGCCAGGAAGAGTTGGGGTGTGCAGTTCTGACCCACAACAAGGCTCTTTGCATTTTCCATTTATAGAAGTTCTGACAGGGACATGTCTGGCATTCTGTATTTTCCAGATTGCAATCTAGATAACATGGTATACTTCATCATGATAATTACCCAGAGAATGCATGAACCCAGTCAGTGATGACCTTTGTCTTATGCATCCGACAGAAATTCTGACATTCAGATATCTAGGTGAGTGTGTTTGGTATCCCTAACACCATGTAATTGTTCTGCAGCTGACCTTGAAGTCATTCTTAGTACTCAGGTATGAGATTATGTGACATACACTCAGGAGAGAATGATGGATGTGAATAACGACTTTTTTGGACTTCATATTGAGTGTGCTCTTGCCTTTAGGCAGTTCAGCATCCATTTGACCCAGAACCTTAGTGAGCATGCCCAGAGATTGCCTTTTAGCCCCCCCATACTGATAGATTGATAGGTAGACTTGCAGGTAATTTCTCCCACAGTCTGTCTCCACATTAATGAACATGGAATGTTTGCAGGTGTCTCTTCTTGAGAAGAAGTTGTCATCGACCTCCTCAAGAATTCAGGTATGGTCATGAGTCTCCAACAAAAGCCATTCATCAGCCCTAACCAGTTTCCTCTGCATACTGAAAAGCCCCAGGTTTGATTCTTATCAAGGGCATGTACCTGGGTTGTGGGCACATCCCAAGTTGGAGGTGTGCAGGAGGCAGCTGATCGATGTTTCTCTCTAATTGATCTTTCCAATTCTCTATCCCTCTCCCTTCCACTCTGTAAAAAATCATACACACACACACACACACACACACACACACACACACACACATTTTAAGAAGCCATTGAACAAGGCAAGGTCAGTACTCTTAGTAGACTAAGACTTGTACGCCACACATTTTCCAAAGTGTCTCTTTCAGATCACATTGATCCCTTCCCAGGGAAGGCGTCCACAGTAGGAATGCAGGCATCCGGTAGGTATGAGGGTCAGGGATGAAGTGTCCTAAACCACAGCACAGACCAGCCGAATCTTCATGTTCCTAAGGCAGCGATGACTGTTTCTAACACTTCCTGGTTCCAACTCTTAGGTGCAGGTGTTCAGGTAATAACCTTTTGCTTTTACCTTTTCCCTTTCAGACATAAGTGTAATGGTGAGTGTCTTGGGAGGGTGATATCTGGTGCGTTCCCTTGGGTTCCCCAACTAGTTAGTAACTGTAGGATTTTTTGAGAGATACCTGTGGTATCTTATAGTGTCTGCTGAGGAAGAGTTTGACTTGATTCAATAGAGTTATCAAGGTTGAGTTGGTGTGCTTCATCGAAATGGAAGTGAAAAGTATTGTTGGCAGTTGAGTTCTTAAAACAAGTTGTGATACTAACCAATTTTGTTATATGTGTTTCTTTGGATTCTTGTGAAAAGAATTCGGTGATGTAACTATGGTTGTTTTGGGAACCTGCCTCTAAAGCTGGTAGGTGGCCAAGTTGGTCCTACTGCTGTGCCGATCATCTGATACTCAAGATGAGGTTAAGTGAAGAGGATGCTCTTAACCCTGGTGTTAATTACCATGTTTGTAGGGGGAGGGAGGTGGCATGGCTGGTGGTATGGTAATGGATGCCCATAATGCCAGACATGCCAATTTCCTCACCCTACAATAGGCCAGCACAGTCCATGTGATGCTCTCATGTCTAGGTAAGTGATAATGTGTGCTAATGCTCATTTTAGCCATGATCCCCTTTTAGGGATTCAGGAAGAAATGATGGATTCCTTGCCAATCATTTTAAGTACCAATTTACAATTTTCTATTTTAGAGAAGGTTTACATTTCCTACTGTGCCTGTTTCAGGAATATAGGTACACTGGTACTTATCCTGTATAGGTAACCAACAGTATTGATCATAGGCTTTTCACAGGTGTCCAATCCCAGGTGACATGTTTGTGCCAGTGGTGTCCACTCTGTATGACTACATGTATACAGGTAGAGATGATGTATCTAACTGAGGATGAGGTTGCTTAAGAGTGTCCTGTTGGGGAAAGGTTTTTCGTTTACAATCATTTTAGGACTTCCGGGTTATGTGCTTTAATCACAATTAATGTAGTATTGTCCAGATCGCAGTAAATGATGACTTTTGCCTTAGGCACCCGACAGACCTTCTAACCTCAGATATCTAGGTGAGTGTGTATGGTATGCCTAACACTGTTTTATTGTTTTGCAGCTGACCTATTAGGCCTTATAGGTACTCAGGTATAAGTTTCTGTGACATTCACTCATGAGAGAATGATGGTTGTGAATAATGATGTTATTTGGCCTACATATTGAGTGTCTTTATGGCAGGGGTCTTCAAACTACGGCCCGCGGGCCACATGCGGCCCGCAGAGGAGTCTGATCCGGCCCGCCAGGTTTTTTGGGCAGTGAGCGCAGCCGAGGTGTTACAGTAGGAATTAGTAGTTCATATAGTCCGGCCCTCCAGCTCTCTGAGGGACCGTGATCTGGCCCCCACTTTAAAAAGTTTGAGGACCCCTGCTTTATGGCCTTTAAACAGAATCCATTTGACCCAAGAAAGCCTAGTGAGCATGGGTTATTTCCATCTCCTGCCCAGACATTGCCTTTTATGCCCCCATACTGATGGATTGATAGGTAGCCTTATAGGTAATTCCTTGCATGATCTGTGTTAACATTAATGACAGTAGAATGTTTGCAGGTATCTCTTCATGAGGAGAATGTGTCATGGACATCAATTAGTGTTCAGGTAATGGTGATGAGTCTCCAACCAAATCCATTGATCAAGGCAACGTGCAGTTGACTCGGAAGACTAAGACATGTATGCCACCCATTATCCATAGTAAGCCCATCCCCGGGAATACTATACACTAGGGGTGTCGAACTCAATCAGATAAGGGGCCAAAATCTAAAATCCAGCCTAAATCGCGGGCCGAATGGTTTACTGAACAGTCATAAACTGACAATGTCATAAACTGACAGCGGAGTACAGTGATGACAGCGCGGTGCGGGCCACATTGCAAGGCCTGGCGGGCTGGATTTGGCCTGCGGGCCTTGTGTTTGACACATGTGCTATACACTGTAGTTATGCAGGCATCCAGTAGGCTTGGGGGTCAGGGATTAAGTGTGCTTAAACCACAGCACAGACCAGTCGATCTTCATGTTCCTAAGGCAATGATGACTGTGTACCTAATATTTCCTTGTTCCATCTCTTTGTTTAATGTGGTCAGGTAATAACCATGCATTTTTCAGTTTCTCTTTTAGACATAAGTTATGTGTAATGATTGTCTTGGGAAGGTGATATCTGATGCGCACCCTGGGTTCCCAAAGTAAGTAAGGGATGCCATCTCTCAAGGGCATCCCTTTTTGAGGGATGCCCTTGAGAGATGATAGTGCCAGCTAAGGAAAATTTTGACCTGATTCAATAGAGTTATCAAGGTTGAGTTGGTGTGTTTCATCTTAATGGATGTGAAAAGCATAGTTGGCAGGTGTGGTCTTAAAACCAGTTGTTATCCTAAACACTGTTGTCACATGTGTTTCTTCAGATTTTTGTGAGGAGAACTCGGTGAGCTCACTATGGTTGTTATGGGAATCTGACTCTAAAGCTGGTAGGTGATCAAGTGGGTCCTACCGTTGTGCACATCATCTGATGTTCAACATGAGTTTAAATGAAGAGGATGCTCTTAACACTTGCATTAATTACCTTCTTTGTATGGGGAGGTTGGCGACATTACTGCTACTGAGGTAATGGCTTCCCACAGTTGCAGACATGTCGCCCCCTTTCCCCTACAAAAGCCCAGCACAGACCAAGTGATGGCACAGACCACGTGATGCTCTCATGTATAGGTAAGTGAAGCCATGTGCTAACACTCATAGTGGCCATGATTCTCTTGCAGGGATTCAGGTAAGAAATGATGAATTCCTTGTCAATATTATTAAGTAGGTGTTTACAGTTTACTGTTTTATAGAAGCTTTACCTTTGCTACTGTGCCTGTTCCAGAGATGCGGGCACACTGGATCTTATTTGGCTTGCCAAACCATAATACTGATCATAGGCTTTTCACAAGTGGCCAGTTCTGGAATCCGTGTTTGTGACTGTGGTGTCGTCTATGGATGACAGGAGGTATCCAGGTAGAGTTGATGTGTCTCATAGTGGACCAGGTTTACTTACAGGTGTCCTGCTGGGATAGGTTTGTCGTTTATAGACATTTCATGACTTTTAGGTTCCTGTGTGGAAATCACAATGACTGTAAAGTTGCCCAGGAACCAAGGTTGTGGCTGTTATGCATGTATGTGGTGATGTGGTCTTCAACCACACCTTAAGCCATTAATATGCAGATCGCTATGTGAACACTTTTGTTTTTTGCCCACTAAATCAAGGTGACCATCTCTTCTTTGCAGGTATTCAGGTAGGAAATGAGAGTCCTTGCCAATCTAGCGGCCTCCAGGTTGGTAATGTGCTATTTTAGAGGACATCATTGTTTAACCCTGTGAGGAATGAGGTGTTGCTGTATGCAGGTCCTTATAATAGTACTAGAGGCCCAGTGCAAGAGATTCGTGCACAGGGTGGAGGATGTCCCTCAGTCCAGCCTGCACCCTTTCCAATCTTGTACCCCTTGAGGGATGTTAAACTGCCCATTTAGACACCAATGGGATTGGGTCGTTATGGGAACCTGACTCTACAGCTGGTAGGTCGTCAAGTGCACATCATCTGATACTCAAGGTGAGTATATGACGAGGATGCTCTTAACACCTGTGTTAATTGCCTTGTTTGTAGAGGGAGGTTGCCGGTATCACTGGTACTGAGGTAATGGCTGCCCACAGTACCAGACATGCCGCCTCCCTCCCCCTACATAAGTGCAGCACATACCACGTGATGCTCACATTTCTAGGTAAGTGATGCTGTGTTCTAACTCTGGTGGTTGCAATGATTCCCTACCAGGGATTCAGTAAGAAATGATGGATTCCTTGCCAATCATTTTAAGTACCAGTTTACAATTTTCCATTTTATAGAAAGTTCATGGTTTCTACTGTGCCTATTTTAGGATTGTAGGTACACTGGATCTTATCCTGACGGCCCATCCATATTACAGATCATAGGCTTTTCATAGGTGGCCAATCCTGAGTGACGTGTTAATGACAGTGGTGTCAACTCTGGAAGAGTCACTTGTCCAGGTAGACTTGGTGTGTCTCTCAGTGTATGAGGTTGATTACCTGTGTCCTGTTGGGGAAAGGTTTGTCATTGACAATCATTTCATGACTTTCAGGTTCCTGTGCAGAAATCACAATAATTTTAATATTATCCAGAACCAAGGATGAGTCTGTTATATACAGGAAAGTGGTGACATGGGATTCAATCACAGCAAGAGCCATCTGGTATGCATGGATGCTAATTTTTATTGCAACTGAATTGAGGTGACCATATCTTCTTTCGAGGTATTCCTGTAGGAAATGAAAGTCCTTACCAGCTGCCTCGCTAATCAAAATTTTGTGTTTTCAAATGTACCTGGTGTATTTTTCAGGGTCCTTAGAAGACATGATGATAAAGTTCATGGCTGTTAAAGGGGGACATTTCTCATATGTGAATAAGTGGTGATGTGTCCTCCACTCATTGTAACCATGACTTATTTACTGGGAGACAGGTAAAAATTCTAGTTCCCTTACTTGTACTAGCAAGCACATTCATCTCCATTTTGGTATGTTAGACAAAACTTAGTTTTGAACTACAGGATTGCTGAGTGATTTGAAGTCATTGTGTACCTATCAAGGATCTCCCAAGTCACATTAATCACAGGATTTTTCTTTCTCTGAGAGGACCAGACAGCAGATGAAGGTATGTCAACAATTGAATAGATATGAGAGGACTGGGAGATGCCAGGAAGAGTTGGGGTGTGCAGTTCTGACCCACAACAAAGCTCTTTGCATTTTCCATTTATAGAAGTTCTGACAGGGACATGTCTGGCATTCTGTATTTTCCAGATTGCAATCTAGATACCATGGTATACTTCATCATGATAATTGCCCAGAGAATGCATGAACCCAGTCAGTGATGACCTTTGTCTTATGCATCCGACAGAAATTCTGACATTCAGATATCTAGGTGAGTGTGTTTGGTATCCCTAACACTATGTTATTTTTCTGCAGCTGACCTTGAAGTCATTCTTAGTTCTCAGTTATGAGATCCTGTGACATATACTCATGAGAAAATGATGGATGTGAATAATTGTGGTTTTTTTTTACTCCATATTGAGTGTCTTTTTGCCTTTAGGCAGTTCAGCATCCATTTGACCCAGGAGCCTTAGTGAGCATGCCCAGAGATTGCCTTTTAGCCCCCCATACTGATAGATTGATAGGTAGACTTCCAGGTAATTTCTCCCATAGTCTGTCTCCACAATAATGACTGTGGAATGTTTGCAGGTGGCTCTTCTTGAGAAGAAGGTGTCATCGACCTCTTCAAGAGTTCAGGTATGGTCATGAGTCTCCAACAAAAGCCATTCATCAGCCCTAACCAGTTTCCTCTGCAGACTGAAAGGCCCCAGGTTTGATTCTTATCAAGGGCATGTACCTGGGTTGTGGGCACATCCCAAGTTGGAGGTGTGCAGGAGGCAGCTGAAAGATGTTTCTCTCTAATTGATCTTTCCAATATTCTATTCCTCTCCCTTCCTCTCTGTAAAAAATCTCACACACACACACACACACACACACACACACACACACACACACATTTTAAGAAGCCATTGAGCAAGGCAAGGTCAGTACTCTTAGTAGACTAAGACTTGTACGCCACACATTTTCCAAAGTGTCTCTTTCAGGTCGCAGTTATCCCTTCCCAGGGAAGGCATCCACAGTAGGAATGCAGGCATCCGGTAGGTATGAGGGACAGGGATGAAGTGGCCTGAACCACAGCACAGACCAGCCGAATCTTCATGTTCCTAAGGCAGTGATGACTGTGTTCCTAACACTTCCTGGTTCTATGGCTTTGGGGCAGGTGGTTCTGTTTTTACCTTTTCTCTTTCAGACATAAGTGTAATGGTGAGTGTCTTGGGAGGGTGATATCTGGTGTGTTCCCTGGAGTTCCCCAACTAGTTAGTAAGTCTAGGATTTTTTGATAGATACCTGTGGTAGATTATAGTGTCTGCTGAGGAAGAGTTTGACATGATTTAATAGAGTAATCAAGGTTGAGTTGGTGTGTTTCATCGAAATGGAAGTGAAAAGTATTGTTGGCAGTTGTGTTCTTAAAACAAGTTGTGATCCTAACCAATTTTGTTACATGTGTTTCTTTGGATTCATCTGAGGAGAATTTGATGATGTAACTATGGTTGTTATGGGAACCTGCCTCTAAAGCTGGTAGGTGGGCCCTACCACTGTGCTGATCATCTAATACTCAAGATGAGTTTAAGTGAAGAGGATGCTGTTAACACTTGTGTTAATTACCATGTTTGTAGGGGGAGGTAGGTGGCATGGCTGGTAGTAATGGATGCCCATACTGCTAGACATGCCACTTTCCTCACCCTACAAAAGCCCAGCACAGACCATGTGATGCTCTCATGTCTAGGTAAGTGATGCTTTGTGCTAGCGCTCATTTTAGCCATGATTCTCTTTTAGGGATTCAGTAAGAAATGATGGATTCCTTGCCAATCATTTTAAGTACCAATTTATAATTTTCTATTTTAGAGAAGTTTTACATTTCCTACTGTGCCTGTTTCAGGATTATAGGCACACTGTATAGGTAACCGGCAGTATTGATCATACGCTTTTCATAGGTGGCCAATCCCAGGTGACATGTTTGTGCCAGTGGTGTCCACTCTGTATGACTACATGTATACAGGTAGAGATGATGTGGCTCACTGTGGATGAAGTTGCTTAAGAGTGTCCTGTTGTGGAAAGGTTTGTCGTTTACAATCATTTCATGACTTTGAGGTTATGTGCTTTAATCAAAATTACTATAATATTGTCCGGATCCCAGTAAATGATGACTTTTGCCTTAGGCATCCGACAGACCTTCTGACCACAGATATCTAGGTGAGTGTGGATCGTATTCCTAACACCATTTTATTGTTTTGCAGCTGACCCATAAAGGCCTTATTAGTACTCAGTTATAAGTTTCTGTGACATTCACTCATGAGAGAATGATGGTTGTGAATAATGATGTTATTTGGCCTACATATTGAGTGTCTTCATGGCCTTTAAACAGTCAGAATCCATTTGTCCCAAGAAAGCCTAGTGAGCATGGGTTATTTCCATCTCCTGCCCAGACATTGCCCTTTAAGCCCCCATACTGATAGATTGATAGGTAGACTTGCAGGTAATTCCTTGCATGATCTGTGTTAACATTAATGATGGAGAATGTTTGCAGATATCTCTTCATAAGAAGAATGTGTCATGGACATCCATAAGTGTTCAGGTAATGGTGATGAGTCTCCAACCAAAGCCATTCATCAAAGCAATGTGCAGTTGACTCGGAAGACTAAGACATGTATGCCACCTATTATCCATAGTGTGTCTATCAAGTCATAGTGAGCCCATCCCCAGGAAGACTATACACTGTAGTTATACAGGCATCCAGTAGGCATGGGTGTCAGGGATAAAGTGGGCCTAAACCACAGCACAGACCAGCCAATCTTCATGTTCCTAAGGCAGCAATGACTGAGTACCTAACATTTCCTTGTTCCATCTCTTTGTTTAATGTGGTCAGGTAATAACCATGCATTTTTCAGTTTCTCTTTCAGACATAAGATATTTGTAATGATTGTCTTGGGAAGGTGATAACTGATGCGTACCCTGGGTTCCCAAAGTAGTAACCATGGGATTTTTGATGAATACTCTTGAGAGATGATAGTGTCAGCTAAGGAAAATTTTGACCTGATTTAATAGAGTTATCAAGGTTTAGTTTCATCTTAATGGATGTGAAAAGCATAGTTGGCAGGTGTGGTCTTAAAACCAGTTGTTATCCTAAACACTGTTGTCACATGTGTTTCTTCAGATTTTTGTGAGGAGAACTCGGTGAGCTCACTATGGTTGTTATGGGAATCTGACTCTAAAGCTGGTAGGTGATCAAGTGGGTCCTACCGTTGTGCACATCATCTGATGTTCAACATGAGTTTAAATGAAGAGGATGCTCTTAACACTTGCATTAATTACCTTCTTTGTATGGGGAGGTTGGCGACATTACTGCTACTGAGGTAATTGCTTCCCACAGTTGCAGACATGTCGCCTCCTTCCCCCTACAAAAGCCCAGCATAGACCAAGTGATGGCACAGACCACGTGATGCTCTCATGTATAGGTAAGTGAAGCCATGTGCTAACACTCATAGTGACCATGATTCTCTTGCAGGGATTCAGGTAAGAAATGATGAATTTCTTGCCAATATTCTTAAGTAGGTGTTTACAGTTTACTGTTTTAGAGAAGCTTTAACTTTGCTACTGTGCCTGTTCCAGATTTGCAGGCAGACTCGATCTCATCCTGGGTTGTCAGTCCAGAATATTGATCATAGGCTTTTCACAGGTGGCCATTCCTTGAATCCGTGTTTGTCACTGTAGTGTCTTCTATGAATGATAGGAGGTACCCAGGTAGAGTTGATGTGTCTCATAGTGGACCAGGTTGCTTACAGGTGTCCTGCTGGGATAGTTTTGTTGTTTATAGACATTTTATGACTTTTAGGTTCCTATGCAGAAATCACAATGACTGTAAAGTTGCCCAGGAACCAAGGTCTTGGCTGTTATGCATGTATGTGCTGATGTGGGCTTCAACCACACCTTGAGCCATCTAATATGCAGATCGTTAGGTGAGCACTGTTGTTTTTGCCCACTAAATCGAGGTGACCATCTCTTCTTTGCAGGTATTCGGGTATGAAATGAGAGTCCTTGCCAATCTATTGACCTCCAGGTTGTTAATGTGATATTTTAGAGGACATCATTGTTTAACCGTGTGAAGAATGTGGTGTTGCTGTATAAAGGTCCTTATAATAGTACTAGAGGCCTGGGTGTGTGGAAAGCTTGGCTCCCTCTATTGTCCTGAAAACCCAAGCCTCTCAACTGTTCTCAGCTGCAGCCATCTTGATTTGGGTTAATTTTCATATTCACTCTGATTTTCTGGTGGGCGTGGATGGTGTGCATGGCTTGAATTTGATGACAAACCTCAGCACTGATCATGGAATTGTCACAGGTGTCAAGGGGAAAATGTTGTTTTATCTGACCATGTTTCGGACCTTGAAGTTGTGCACACTATTGAGGTATAATTAATGGTGTCTTACAGAAGGAAGCGTGGCAGGTAATCTTGAATGTCCCGCTACTTAAGAGTTCTGTGTTTTTACATATATGTTCTGTGTTTTCCTCAGGGTCTTTTGAAGAAGATATGATAATGAACTAGATGGTAGATAATGGGGAACATTTATTTTATATGAATCAATGGTGATGTGTCCTCAAACTCATTGTTACCATAACTTGTTTTTTGGGAGTCAGGTGAGAAATTCTAGGGAGAATAAACGTACTAGCAAGCACATTGAATCTCCAGTTTAGTGTGTGAGACAAAATTTAAGTTGAACTAACAGATAGCTGAGCTATTGGAAGATATCAGGTTAACTGCCACAGATCTCCCCAATCACATTAATCACTGGATTTTTCTTTCCTGAGGGTACCAGCCAGGAGATGAAGGTGTCTCTGGCAATGGCAATGAGCAGAGGGGACTGTGAGATGCCAGGTAGAGTTGGGGTGTGCCTAGGTGGGCCACAACAAGGCCATTTGCATTTTCATTTCTAGAAGATTTGACAGTGGACAGGTATGGCATCCTATGTTTTCCAGTTGGCAGTCTAGATACCATGGTGAACTTCATCATGATCATTGCTTAGACAGTAAATGAACCCGGTAAGTGATGACCTGTGTCTTAGGCATCCGACAGACTCTCTGATCTTCAGATGTCTAGGTATGGGTTTATGGTTTCCCTGAGACCGTGGTACTGTTTTGCAACTGACCCAGGAAGTCCTTCTAAGTAGTAAGGTATGAGAATTTTTGATATTCACTCATGAGAGAATGATGGATGTGAATAATGATGTTTTTTAGACTCCGTATTGAGTGTGTTCTGGGCCTATGGGCAGTTTAGAATCCATTTGACACAAACATTGCTAGTGAGCATGGGCTGTTACACTCTCCCTGCTCAGACATTGCCTGTTATGCTGCAATGGTGATAGATTAATAGGTAATTTACTCCATGCTCCATCTCCACATTAATGACTATGGAATGTTTCCAGGTTTCTCCTCATGAGAAGAAGGTGTCATCGACATCTACAAGTGTCCAGCGAATGGCCTTGAGTCTCCAACAAAAGCCGTTGACCCAGGCAATGCGCAGCTGTCTCTGTAGCCTAAGATGTTCTCCACAGTGTGTCTTTCAGGTCACAGTGAGCCCATCCCTGGGAAGCCTATCCACAGTAGGTGTGAAGGCCTCCAGTAGGTATGGGGGTCGGGGATGAAGTGGCCTAATCTGAGGCACAGACCAGCCCATCTTTATGTTCCTAAGGCAACGATGACTTTGTACATAAAACTTCCTGGTTCAATCACTTAGTTGCAGGTGGTCGGGTAATTACCTTGCATTTTTACCGTTTTTCGTTCAGACATAAGTCATGTGTAATGCTGAGTCTCCTGGGGGGATGATATCCAGTGAGTACTCTGGCATTGCAAAACTAGTTATTAACCAAATCCTAATTTGAGGGATACCCTTGAGAGATGATGGTGTCTGCTGAGGAAGATGTTGACTAGATTTAAAAGAGTTACCAACATTGAATTGTGTGTTTCATCCTATTGGAGGTGAAAAGCATTGTTGGCATGCATGTTGGTAAAACAAGTTGTGATCCTAACCAATTTTGTCACATGTGATTCTTCAGATTCTTGTGAGAACTGGGTGAGCTAACTAGGGTCTTAATGGAACCTGCCTGTAAATGGGTAGATGGCCAAGTGGATCCTATGGCTGTGCACAACATCTGATACTCAAGGTGAGGTTAAGTTAAAAGGATGATCTTTTACTTGAGTTAATTACCTTGTTTGCAGGGGGAGGTTGGTGATATCACTGGTACTGAGGTAGTGACTGCCCACAGTACCAGACATGCCGCCTCCCTCCCCCTACTAAAGCCCATCACAGACCAAGTGGTGCTCACATGTCTAGGTAAGTGATGGTGTGTGCCACCACTTGTCGCTGTGATTCACTTGTAGGGATTCAGGTAAGAAATGATTGATTCCTTGCCAATTGTCTTAAGAAGGAATTTATAATTTTCTATTTTAGAGAATGTTTATGTTTCCTACAGTGCCTGTTCAAGGAGTATAGGCACACTGGATCTAACCCAGATGCCACCCGCAGTACTGATCTTAGGCTTTTGACAGGTGTCCAATCCCAAGTGATGTGTTTGTAACCTTGATGTCCTCTCTGAATGGCTACATGTATCCAGGTAGAGTTGATGTGTCTCTTAGTAGATGGGTTTTGCTAATGGGTGTCTGGTGGTGAAAGTATTGTCCTTTATAAACATTCATGACTTGCAGGTTCCTGTGCGGAAATCAGAATGACTGCAGTAATCTTTCCCCGAAACTTAGGATGTGGCTGTTATGCAGGTAAGTGGTGATGTGGGTTTCAACGACAGTTCGAGCCATCTGATCTGCAGATCTCTAGGTGAGTGCTGATGTTTATACCAACAAAACTGAGGTGAAACTCTCTTTTTTGTAGGTATTCAGGTAGGAGATGTTAGCCCTCAGCAATCGAGGCAGCTTCTGGTTGTTCATGTCATCTTTTAAAGAATATTTTTCTTTAACTCTGAGAGGGATGAGGTATTGCTGTATCCAAGTCCTTTCCATAGTAGTCCTAACCACAGCACCAACTATGGATTGGTTGAGAGAATGAAAGAATGATGGATGTGAATAATGATGGTTTCTGGACTTTATATTTAGTATCTTCCTGGGCTTTCGGCAGTTCTGAATCCGTTTGACCCAGGAAACACTAGTGAACATGCTCAGAGATTGCTTTTTGTACCCCCATACTCATACATTGATAAGTAGACTTCCAGGTAATTTCTCCCACAGTCTATTTCCACATTAATGACCATGGAATGTTTGCAGGTGTCTCTTCATGAGAAGCAGGTGCCATCAACCTTTTTAAGTGTTCAGGTAATTGTCATGAGTCTCCAACCAAAGTCATTGACCAAGGCAATGTGTAGTTCTCTTAGTAGACTAAGGTTTGTATGCCACCCATTTTCCATAGAGTCTCTTTAAGGTCAAGGTGAACCCATCCCCGGGAAGCCTATCCACAGTATGTATGCAGGCATCCAGATAAGTATGAGGGTCAGGGATGAAGTGGGCCTGAACCACAGCACAGACCAGCCAATCTTCAAGTTCCTAAGGCAGCGATGACTGTGTTCCTACTCCAAGTTCCATCAATTTGATGCAGGTGGTCAGTTAATAAACTTATGTTTTTACCTTTTCTCTTTTCAACATAAGTCATGTGTAATGCTGAGTGGCTTGGGAGAGTGATACATGGTGAGTTCTGTGACATTCCCAAACTAGTTGGTAACCAAAGGATTTTTGAGAGATAGCCTTGAGAGATGATATGTGTCTGCTGTGGTAGTTTTTGACCTGATTTAATATAGTTAACAAGCGTGAGTTGGTTTGTTTCATCCTACTGGACTTGAAAAGCATTGTTGGCAAGTTTGGTGGTAAAACAAGTTTTTATGCTAAACACTTTTGTCACATGTGTTTCTTTAGATTGTTGTGAGGAGAACTCTGTGAGATAACTATGGTCGTTATGGCAACCGGGTTCTAAATCTGGTAGATCGTCATGTACACATCATCTCATACTCAAGGTGAGTTTAAATGAAGAGCATCCTCATAGCACTTGTATTAATTACCTTGTTTGTAGGGGGAGGTTGGCTGCATCCCTGGTACTGAGGTAATGGCTGCCCTCAGTACCAGACTTGCAGCCCCTCTCCCCCTACAAAAGCCCATCACAGATCACGTGATGCTCACGTGATTCTCACATGTCTAGGTAAGTGATGCCATGTGCTAACACAAACATGATGGGAGGGCGGTGTTTCTAGACTTTCTAGGCCTTCCAGACCAGCGGGGAGAGCACTTTGTGCTGCATATGGCACATGTGGAGGTGGTAAAACTGGCAGGACTTCCCGAGGGGGTCCTGGCAGAACAGGGATTTGGGCTTTGTTCTGAGGGACCTGTTTCTTTTCTCCTGCCTGCTTCTCTTCTGCTTTCTCCTCTCCGTTCTGAGGGACCTGTTTCTTTCTCCTGCCTGCTTCTCTTCTGCTTTCGCCTCTCCTGCCTGCCTGCCTCTCCTTAGCCTGCACCTGCCCTGCCTACCTCTCCTTAGCCTGCATCTGATTTGCCTGTCACTCTATTATAAAAGCTTTACTCTGTCCCTTGTTACACACGCAGAACTGGATCCAAGTTGGCAATGTTTGAGCAATTTCTAACCAGCTGTCTATGTAGGGAAACTGATCTGAGTGTCCAGGATCTTTCCTGACTACATTCCAGACCCTTCCTGACCAGTCCCTTATCTAAGGAGTCTTCCGAGGGCCAGGCGACCCCTTACTGCAAGACATGCCAGCTTGCTCACCATACAAAAGCCCAGCACAGACCATGTGATGCTCACATGTCTAGGTAAGTGATACCATGTGCTAAGACTCATTGTCGCCATGATTCCCATGCAGGGATTCAGGTAAGAAGTGATGGATTCCTTGCCAATCATTTTAAGTACCAGTTTACAATTTTCTATTTTAGAGAAGCTTTAACTATGATACTGTACCTTTTCCAGGATTGCAGGCACACTGGATCTTATCCTCGCTGCCAATCCACTGAACGGATCATAGGCTTTTCACAGGTGGCCAATCCTAGTGATGTGTTGGTGACAATGGTGTCAACTCTGGATGAGTGCACGTATCCAGGTAGAGTTGGTGTGTCTCTCAGTGTACGAGGTTGATTACCTGTGTCCTGTTGGGGAAAGGTTTGTCATTGGCAATCATTTCATGACTTTCAGGTTTCTGTGCAGAAATCACAGTGATTGTAATATTATTCAGAACCAAGGACAAGGCTGTTATACAGGTAAGTGGTGATGTGGGCTTCAACCACAGCATGAGTCATTTGGTATGCATGGACACTAACTTTTATTGGAACTGAATGGAGGTGACCATCTCTTTTTTCGAGGTAATCCTGTAGGAAATGAAAGAAATTACCAGCTGCCTCTCTAATCAAAATTCAGTGTTTTCAAATGTACCTGGTGTTTTTCAGGGTCCTGAGAAGAAGACATGATAATAAAGCTCATGGCTGTTAAAGGGGGGCATATCTCATATGTGAATAAGTGATGATGTGTCCTCCATTCCTTGTAGCCATGACTCATTTACTGGGAGTCAGGTAAGAAATTTTAGGGCCCTTACTTATACTACCAAGCACATTTATCTTCATTTTGGTGTGTTAGACAAACCTTAGTTTTGAACTACAGGATTGCTGAGTGATTTGAAATCATCTGTGTAACTACCATGGATCTCCCAAGTCACATTAATCACAAGATTTTTCTTTCTCTGAGAGGACCAGCCAGCAGATGAAGGTGTGCCAACAATTGCATAGATCTGAGGGGACTGGGAGATGCCAGGAAGAGTTGGGGTGTGCAGTTCTGATCCACAACAAGGCTCTTTGCATTTTCCATTTCTAAAAGTTCTGACAGGGACATGTCTGGTATTCTGTATTTTCCAGGTTGCAATCTACATACCATGGTAAACTTCATATGATCATTGCCCGCAGAATGCATGAACCCAATCAGTGATTATCTTCTGACATTTATATATCTAGGTGAGTGTGTATGGTATCCCTAATACCATGTTATTGTTCTGCAGCTGACCCGTGAAGTCCTCCTTAGTACTCAGGTATGAGATTCTGTGACCTACACTCATGAGAGAATGATGGATGTGAATAATGATTTTTTTGGACTCCATATTGAGTGTGTTCTTGGCCTTTATGCAGTTCAGAATCCATATGACCCAGGAAACCTTAGTGAGCATGCCCAGATATTGCCCTTTATGCCCCCATACTTATAGATTGATAGGTAGACTTCCAGGTAATTTCTCCCACAGTCTGTCTCCACATTAATTACCGTGGAATGTTTGCAGGTGTCTCTTCATGAGAAGAAACTGTCATTGACCTCTTCAAGTGTTCAAGTAATGGTCATGAGTCTCCAACAAAAGCCATTGATAAAGGCAAGTGCAGTACTCCTTGTAGACTAAGATTGTACGCCACACTTTTTCCAAAGTGTCTCTTTCAGGTCAAAGTGATCCCATTCCAGAAAGCCTATCCACAGTAGGAATGGAGGCATGCAGTAGGTATGGAGGTCAGGGATGAAGTGGGCCTACACCACAGCAGAGACCAGCCGAATCTTCATGTTCCTAAGACAGACATGACTGTGGTCTTAACACTTCCTGGCCCCAAATCGCTTTGGGGCCGGTGGTCAAGTAATAAACTTGTGTTTTTACCTTTTCTCTTTCAGATATAAGTCATGTGTAATGCTGAGTGTCCTGGGAGAGTGATACCTGGTGCGTTCCCTGGCATACCCAAACTAGTTAATAACCATAGGATTTTTTGAGGAATGCCCTTGAGAGATGATAGTGTCTACTGAGGAAGTATTTGCTCGGATTTAATAGAGTTTTCAAGGTGTGTTTCATCGTAATGGACTTGAAAAGCATTGTTGGCATGTATGGTCGTAAAACAAGTTAGGTTAAACACTGTTGTCACACGTGTTTCTTCAGATTCTTGTGAGGAGAACTCCGTGATGTAACTATGGTCATTATGGGAACCTGCCTCTAAAGCTGGTAGGTCATTAAGAGACCTGTGGTAGTTGTGGTAGTTTTAGACAAAACTAAGGTTTGTCTAAAACTAAGGTATGCATGGACACTAACTTTTATTGGAACTGAATGGAGGTGACCATCTCTTTTTTCGAGGTAATCCTGATACTCAAGGTGAGTTTAAATAAAGGGGATGCTCTTAACACTTGTGTTAATTAACTTGTTTGTAGGGTGAGGGTTGCAGTATGGATGGTACTGAGGTAATGGCTGCCCCCAGTATCAGACATGCTGCCTCCCTCCCCCTACAAAAGCCCATCAGAGACCACGTGATGTTCACATGTCTAGGTAAGTGATGCTTTGTGCTGACGCTTGTGGTCATCATGATTCCTTTTCAGGGATTTGGTAAGAAATGATGGATTCCTTGCCAATCATTTTAAGAAGGAGTTTACAATTTTCTACTTTAGAGAAGGTTTACATTTCCTACTGTGCATGTTCCAGGCACAATGGTTCTTATCCTGGCTGCTACCTGCAGTACTGATCTTAGGCTTTTCACAGGTGGCCAATCCCAAGTGACTTGTTTGTAAAGGTGATATCCACTCAGGTTGACTCCAGGTATCCAGGTAGAGTTGATGTGTGTCATAGTGGATGGGGTTTGCTTATGGGTGTCTTGGTGGGGAAAGTGTTATTGTTGACAAACATGACAGAAATCAGGATGACTGTAACTTTGCCCCAAAATGAAGGACGTGGCTGCTATGCAGATAAGCGGTAATGTGGGCTTCAGGAGCCATCTGATGTCCAGATTGCTGGGTGAGCACTGATGTTTTTCCCAACAAAATTGAGGTGACACTCTATTTTTTGCAGGTATTCAGGTAGGAGATGCTAGCCCTCAGCAATCGAGGCAGCTTCATGTTGTTCATGTCATCTTTTAGAGACTATTTTTCTTTAACCCCAAGAAGGATGAGGTACAGATCCCTTTCATAGTAGGCCAAACCATAGCACCAACCATGGAAGTGTTGTAGGTGTCCCGTGGTGAAATGTCATATTTAACCTGGTCCAGACCTTGGAGTTCTACAAAGTATTCTGACAGACTTGATGGTGTCTTACAGAAGGAAATATTGCAGCCAATCTTGGTTTTGAATGATATGATTGGTGAGTGATTGGAAGATATCAGTGCAACTACCACAGGTCTCCCAAGTGACATTCATCACTGGATTTTTCATTCTATGAAGGGCCAGTCATTATATGAAGGTGTCTCTCACAACGGCATAGATTTGAGAGCACTGCAAGATGCTAGGTAAAGTTGGGGTGTGCAGTGGTGGCCCACAACAAGGCTATTTGCATTTACACTTCTAGAAGGTTTTACAGTGGACACATATGGCATCCTGTGTTTTCCTGGTTGCAGTCTAGATACCATGGTGAACTTCAACATGATCATTGCCAGGACAGTGCATGAACACTATAAGCAATGACCTATTTCTTAAGTATTTAACAGTAGGAAATCTGATTTTCAGATGTCTAGAAAAATGTGTATGGTATTCCTAACACTGTGTTATTGTTTTGCAGCTGACCTGAGAAGTCCTTCTCCATACTCTTCTATGAGATTCTGTTACATACAATCATGAAAGAATAATGGATGTGAATAATGATGTTTTCTGAATTCCATATTGAGTGTCTTCTTGGCCTTGAGGCTGTTCAGAATCCATTTGACCCAAGAAACCCTAGTAAGCATGCCCAGAGATTGCCTTTTATGCCCCCATACTGATAATTTGATAGATAGACTTCCAGGTAATTTCTCACAAAGTCTGTCTTCACATTAATGACTGGAATGTTTGCAGAGACACTATGGAAAATGGATGTCATCGACCTCTTCAAGTGTTCAGGTATGGTCATGAGTCTACAACAAAAGCCATTGATCAAGGCAATGTGCAGTTCTCTTAGTAGACTAAGATTTGTATGTCACCCATTTTCCATAGTGTCTCTTTCAGGTCACAGTGAGCCTATCTCAGGGAAGGCCATACATGGTACATATGAAGGCATCCAGTAGCTATGAGGTTCAGGGGTGAAGTGGGCCTAACCACAGCACAGACCAGCCGATCTTCATGTTCCTAAGGCAGCGATGACTGTGTTCCTAACACTTCCTGGTTCCATCTCTTTCTTTTAGGTGGTCAGGTAATAACAATGCGTTTTTTTCTGTTTCTCTTTCAGACATAAGTCATGTATAATGCTGAGTTTCCTGGGTGGTGATATCTGGTGAGTACCCTGGTGTTCCCAAAGTCATTCCTAAGCATAGGATATTTTGAGTCCTACTCATGAGAGATGACAGTGTCTGCTGAGGAAGTTTTGGACCTGATTTAATAGAATTATCAAGATTTAATTCATGTTTTCATAATAATGGACATGAAAAGTATTGTTGCCAAGGGTGATCTTAAAATAAGTTGTCATCCTAAACATTGTTGTCACATGTGATTCTTCAAATTCTTGTGAGGACAACTCGGTGAGCTAACTAGGGTCTTAATGGGAACCTGCCTGTAAACGGGGTAGATGGCCAGGTGGGTCCTAAGACTGTGCACAACACCTGATACTCAAGGTGCGGTTAAGTGAAGAGGATGCTCTTAACACCTGTGTTAATTGCCTTGTTTGTAGGGGGAGGTTCTGACATCACAGGTACTGATGTAATCGATGCCCACAGTACCGGAGATGCCAGCTTCCTCCCCCTACGAAAGCCCAGCACAGACCACGTGATGCTCACATGTCTAGGTAAGTGAAGCCATGTGCTAACACTCATTGTGGCCATGATTCCGTTGCAGGGATTCAGGTAAGAAATGATAGATTCTTTGCCAATCGTTTTAAGTAAGAGTTTACAATTTTCTATCTTACAGAAGATTTACCTTTGCTTCTATGCCTGTTCTATATTTGTAGGCACACTGGTACTTATCCTGGCTGCCACCCACAGTACTGATCTTAGGCTTTTCCCAGGTGGCTAATCCCGGGTGACATCCTTGAGACAGTGGTGCCGCTCTGGATGACTGCAGGTATCCAGGTAGAGTTGATGTGTCTCACAATGGTCAAGGTTGCTTATGGGAGTCCTGTTGGGGAAAGATTTGCGTTTACAATAATTTCATGACTTTCAGGTTCCTGTGCAGTAATCAAAATTACTGTAACATTGTCCAGAACAAAGGACATGGCTATTTTGCAGGTAAGTGTTGATGTGGGCTTCAAGCACACCATGAGCCATCTGATATGCAGATCACTAAATGAACGCTAATTTTTTTGCGACTAAATTGAGGTGACCATCTCTTCTTTCCAGGTATTGAGGCAGGAAATGAGAGTCCTTGCCAATCTAGTGACCACCAGGGTGTTCATGTGATATTTTAGAGAACATCATTCTTGAACCCCATGAAGGATGAGGTGTTGTTGTATCCAAGTACTTATGCCAGAACCAACCACAGCATTCACCATGGAAATGTGTTTGCTGTTCATATTTCCAGACATACCACTCTCTTCCCCCTACAAAAGCCCAGCACTGACCTTATGATGCTCACATGTCTAGCTAAGTGATGCCATGTGCTCCCACTCGTTGTCACCATGATTCCCTTTCAGGGATTCAGGTAAGAAATGATGGATTTCTTGCCAATCATTTTAAATGGTTTACAATTTTCTATTTTAGAGAAGGTTTGTTTCCTACTGTGAAAATAGCCTTGTGGGCCACCACTGCACACACCAACTCTACCTGGCATCTCACCATCCTCTAAGATCTATGCAATTGTGGACACCCCTTCATCTGCTGGCCAGTCCCCTCAGAGAAAGAAAAACCCAGTGATTAGTGTGATGTGGGAGATTCGTGTTACACAGATAACTTCAAAATGCTCAGAAATCCCGTAGTTCATAACTAAATTTTGTCTAACATACCAAAATGGTGATGAATGTGCTTGCTAGTACATATACTGACCCTAGAATATCTTACCTGACTCCCAGTAAATAACTTATGGTTACAATAAAATTAGAAATGTCCCCCGTTAACTGCCATGAACTTTATCTTCATGTAATCTTCTCAGGACCCTGAAAAACTTACAAGCTACATGTGAAAACACAAAATTTTGAGTAGCGGGACAGGTGGTAAGGACTCTCATTTCCTACCTGAATACATGGAAAGAATAGATGGTCACATTGATTTAGCTGCAAGAAAAATTAGCATTCATCTAGTGATCTGCAGAGCAGAGTGGACACCACTGTAACCAACACTTTACTAGGGATTGGCCATCTGTGAAAAGCCTATGATCAGTATAGTGGTTTGGCAGCCAGAGTAAGATCCAGTATGCCCATAATCCTGGAACAGGCACAGTAGGAAATGTAAACCTTCTGAAAAATAGACAACTGTAAACTCCTTCTTAACACAGCTGGCAAGAATCCTTCATTTCTTAGCTGAATTCCTGTTATGGCACCATAGTGGCGAGTTTCAGCATACGGCATCACTTATCATAGCGGTGAGTTTCAGCATATGGCATCACTTACCTAGACATATGAGCATCATGGGGGGGGGGGGACTGCCAAATGCCAGGTAGAGTTTGGGTGTGCAATGGTGGCCCACAAGGCTATTTTCATTTTCCATTTCTAGAAGTTTTGACAGTGGACCCGTATGGCATCCTGTGTTTTCCAGGTTGCAGTCTAGATACCATGGTGAACTTCTTCATGATCATTGCTCAGACAGTGCATGAACCCGGTAAATGATGACCTGTGCCTTAGGCATCAGACAGACCCTCTCACCTTTAGATGTCTAGTTAATTGTGTATGGTATCCTTAACACCATGTTGTTTTGCAGCTGAACCATGAAGTCCATCTTAGTACTCAGGTATGAGATTTTGTGACTCACTCATGAGAGAATGATGGATATGAATAATGATGTTTTTTGGACTCCATATTGAGTGTTTTCTTGGCCTTTAGGCAGTTCAGAATCCATTTGACCCAGAAACTTTAGTGAGCATGCCCAGAGATTGCCTTTTATGCCCCCATACTGTTGGATTGATAGGTAGACTTGCAGGTAATTTCTCCCACAGTCTGTCTCCACATTAATGACCATGGAATGTTTGCAGGTGTCTCTACATGAGAAGAAGGTGTCATCGACCTCTTCAAGTGTTCAGGTAATGGTCATGAGTCTGTAACAAAAGCCAATGATCAGCCCTAACCAGTTTGGCTCAGTAGATAGAGCGTTGGACTGCAGACTGAAAGGCTCCAGGTTTGATTCCCATGTACGACATATACCTGGGTTGTGGACACATTCCTAGTGGGAACTGGGCAGGGGCAGCTGATCAATGTTTCTCTCTCATCAATGTTCCAACTCTATATCTTTCCCTTCCTCTCTATAAAAAGTCAATAAAATATATATTATTTACAAAAGCCGTTGACTAAGGCAATGTGCAGTTCTCTTAGTAGACTGAGACTTGTATGCAACCCATTTTCCACAGTGTCACTTTTGGGTCACAGTGAGCCCAACCCCAGAAAGCCTATCCACGGTAGGTATGAAGACATCCAGTAGGTATGGGGGTCAGGGATGAAATGGGCCTAACCACAGCATAGACCAGCCAATCTTCAGGTTCCTAAGGCAGCAATGACTGTGTTCCTAACACTTCCTGGTTCAAAGCTTTTGTGCAGGTGGTCACGTAATAACTTTTCGTTTTTACCTTTTCTCTTTCAGACATAAGTCATGTGTAATGTTTACTGTCTTGGGAGGGTGATAACTGGTGTGTTCCCTGGTGTTCCCCAACTAGTTTGTAACTGTAGGTTTTTTGAGGGATACCCTTAAGATATTATAGTGTCTGCTGAGGAAGATTTTGAACTGATTTAATAGAGTTATCAAGGTTGAGTTGGTGAGTTTCATCAGAACGAAGTGAAAAGCATTGTTGGCAGGTATAGTCGTAAAACAAGTTGTGTTCCTAAATACTGTTGTCACATGTGTTTCTTCAGATTCTTGTGAGAAGAATTCAGTGAGTTAACTATGGTCTTAATGGGAACCGGCCTGTAAATGGGATAGGTGGTCAAGTGGGTCCCCCGGTTGTTCACACCATCTGATACTCAAGGTGAGGTTAAGTGAAGAGGATACTCTTAACTCTTGTGATAATTACCATGTTTGTTGGGGGAGGCAGGTGGCATGGCTGCTCCTATGGTAATGGCTGCTAATATTTCCAGTCATGCTACCCTCCTCACCTTACAAAAGCCCAGCACAGACCATGCGATTCTCACATGTCTAGGTAAGTGATGGTGTGTGCTACCACTTGTTGTCGCCATGATGGATTCTTGCCATTCGTTTTAAGTAGGATTTTATAATTTTCTATTTTAGAGAAGGTTTATGTTTGCTACTGTGCTGTTCCAGGAGTGCAGGCACACTGGATCTTATCCTGGCTACCACCCACAGTACTCATCTTGGGCTTTTCACAGGTGTCCATTCCCATGTGACATGTTTGTGACAGTGGTGTCCACTCTGCATGACTGCAGGTACACAGATAGAGTTGATGTGTCTTATAATGGATGAGGTTTGTTTATGGGTGTCCTTCTGGGGAAAGGATTGTCCTTAACAGACATTTCTTGACTTTCAGGTTCCTATGCAGAAATCAGAATGATCGTACCCTGGCCCTGGAATGAAAGATGTGGCTGTTATGCAGGTAAGTGGTGATGTGGGCTTCACTATACTATGAGTCATTTGATCTGCAGATCGCTAGGTGAGAGCTGAAGTTTTTTCCCAACATAATTGAGGTGATACTCTCTTCTTTGCAGGTATTCAGGAAGGCAATGATAGTCCTCAGCAATCGAGGCAGCTCCAGGTTGTTCATGTCATATTTTAGAGAATATTTTTTTAACCCTGAGAGAGATCAGATATTGCTGTATCCAAGTCCTTTTCATCGTAGGCCAAACCACAGCACCAATCATGGGAGTGTTATAAGTGTCCCATGGTGAAATGTTGTCACATCTGACCTGGTTCGGACCTTGGAGTTCTGGAAAGTGTTTTGACAGAGTTGATGGTATCTTATAGAAGGAAATATCACAGCTAACCATGGCTGTCCTGCTGCACAATGTTCTGTGCTTTCACAATCATTATTACCATGACTTGTTTACTGGGAGTCAGGTAAGACATCCTAGGGATCGTACAGGTACTAGCAAGCACATTGAATCTTTAGTATGTAATAGAACACTTCATTTTGATGTGCAGTATTGTTGAGTGATTGGAAGATATCAGTGTAATTACCAAGGGTTTCCCAAGTGACATTAATCATTGGATTTTTCATTCTCTGAGGGGCAGTCATTATATGAAGGTGTATCTGGCAATGGCATAGATTGGAGAGCACTGTGAGGTGCCAGGTATATTTGGGGTGTGCAATGGTGATCCACAATCAGGCTATTTGCATTTTCATTGCTGGAAGGTTTGACAGTGGACAGGTATGGCATCCTGTGTTTTCCTGATTGCATGATTGCAATCTAGATACCATGGTGAACTTCCTAATGATCATTGCCTGGACAGTGCATGAACCCAGTAAGTGATGACCTTTGTCTTAGGCATCTGACAGACCTTCTGACCTTCAGATATCTAAGAGAGTGTGTATGGTATCCCTAACACCATGTCATTGTTTTGCATCTGACCTGTGAAATCTGTCTTAGTACTCATGTAAGAGACTCTGTGACATTCGCTCATGGTAGAATGATGGTGGGAATAATGATGTTTTTTGGACTCTATATTTTGTGTGTTTTTTGCCTATAAGTAGTTAGAATCCACTTGTTCGAAGAAAACCTACTGAGCATGGGCTATTGATATCTCCCTACTCAGAGAATGCCTTTTATGACCCCTGGATGATAGATTGATGGGTAAACCTCCAAGTACTTTCTCCCATGGAACATCTCCACATTAATGACCATGGAATGTTTGCAGATATCTCTTCTTGATAAGAAGGTGTCATCGACATCTACAAGTCCAGGTAATGGTCTTGAGTCTCAAACCAAAGCCATTAACCAAGGCAATGTGCAGTTGTCTCTGTAGCCTAAGATGTGTATTGCACCTATTCTCCACAGTGTGTCTTTCAGGTCACAGTGAGCCCATCCCTGGGAAGCCTATCCACAGTACGTATGCAGGCATCCAATAGGTATGGGGGTCAGGGATGAAGTGGGCCTAAACCACAGAACAGACTAGCCCATCTTCATATTCCTAAGGCAGCAATGACAGTGTACCTAACACTTTCAGGTTCCATCTCTTTGTTTTAAGTAGTCATGTAATAACCATGTGATTAGGACCTGATTTAATAGAGTTATCAAATAGAGTTGTGTTGGTGTTTTTCATCACAATGGAAGTGAAAAGCATTATTGACAGGTGTGGTAAAACCAGTTGTGATCTTAACTAATTTTGTCACATGTGATTCTTCAGATTCTTGTGAGGAGAACTCAGTGAGCTCACTATGGTTGTTATGGGAACCTGCCTCTAAACCTGGTATGTAGTCAAGTGGGTTCTACCACTGTGCACATCATCTGATACTCAATAGAAGTTTGAGTGAAGAGGATGCTCTTAACACTTGTGTTAATTACCATGTTTGTGGGGGAAGAAGGCAGCATGGCTGGTACTACAGTATTGGCTGCTCATACCAGACATGCTACTCTCCTCACCCTACAAGAGCCCAGCACAGACCATGTGGTGCTCACATGTCTAGGTAAGTGATGCCATGTGCTAACACTCATTGTCGCCATGATTCCCTTTCAAGGGATTCAGGTAAGAAATGATGGATTCCTTGCCAATCTTCTTAAGTAGGAGTTTAGTTTTCTATTTTAGAGCAGGTTTCTGTTTCCTACTGTGTCTGTTCCAGGATATAGGCACACTGGTACTTATCTTGCCTTGCCAACCCGCTGTACGGATCATAGGCTTTTCACAGGTGGTCAATCCTGAGAGATGTGTTTGTGACTGTGATGTCAACTCTGGATGACTACAATTACCCAAGTAGAGTCGATGTTTTTCACAGTAGACAAGGTTGTTTAAGGGTGTCCTGGTGGGGAAATGTTTGCCATTTATAGACATTTCTTGACTTGTAGGTTCCTGTGCGGAAATTACAATGACTATAATATTTTCTCAGGACCAAGGATGCAAGTAAGTAGTGATGTGGGCTTTAACCACAGCATGAGCCATCTGATCTGCAGATCACTACATGAAGAATGCTAATTTTCCCCCAACAAAATTGAGGTGATACTCTCTTCTTTGCAAGTAGCCAGGTAGGAAATGAGAGTCCTTACCTATCTAGTGACCACCACGTTGTTCATTTGATATTTTAGAGAGCATCATTGTTTAACCCTGCGAGGGATGAGGTGTTGCTTTATCTAAGTATGTATTATAACAGGACGAATGACAGAATTCACCATGGAAATGTTGCAGGTGTCACAGGGTGAAATGTCAGTTCTGAACATGGTCTGGACTTTGGAGTCCTGCGCAGTATTCAGGCAGGGTTAATGGTGTCTTACAGAAGGAAGTGCCATAGATAATCTGGACTGTTCCACTACTCAAAATTCTGTGTTTTCACATGTATCTTGTGTATTTTTCAGTGTCCTATGAAGGAGACTTGACAATAAAGTTCATGGCGGTTAATGGGATATTTTTCATATGCGAATAAGTGGTGATGTGTCCTCCATTCATTGTTACCATAACTTAATTACTGAAAGTCAGGTAAGGAATTTTAGGGCCAGTACATGTACTAGCAAGCACATTCATCTCCATTTTGGTATGTTAGACAAAATTTAGTTTTGATCTACAGGATTGCTGAGTGATTTGAAGAGATCTGTGTAGCTACTATGGATCTCCCACGTCACATTAATCACTGGATTTTTCTTTCTCTGAGGGGACCAACCAGCAGATGAAGGTGGAGATGAGGGTGTGCAGTGGTAACCTACAACAAGGCTATTTTCAGTTTACATTTCTAGAAGTTTTGACAGGGACATATCTGGAATCCTGTATTTTCCAGGTTGCAGTCTATATACCATGGTGAACTTCTTCATGATCATTGCTTGGACAGTGCATGAACCCGGTAACTGATGGCCTTTGCCTTAGGCATCTGACACAGCTTCTGACCTTCAGATGTCTAGGTGAGTGTGTATGGTATCCCTAACACCATGTTATTGTTTTTTAGCTCACCTGTGAAGTCTTTCTTAGTACTCAGGTATGACATTCTATGATATTTACTCATGAGTGCATGATGGATGTGAATAATAATGTTATCTGGAATCCATATTGAGTGTCTTTTTTACCTTTGGGCAGTTCAGAATCCATTTGACTCTAGCAATCATAGTGAGCATGGGCTCTTGCCATATCACTTCTCAGTGATTGCCTTTTATGCCCCCATACTGATAGATTTATAGGTAGACTTCCAGGTAATTTCTCCCACAGTCTGTCTCCACATTGACCATGGAATGTTTGCAGGCATCTCTTCATGAGAAGAAGGTGTCATCGCATCACCAACTGTCCAGGTAATGGTCCTGAGTCTCCCTGCAAAACTGTGGACCCAGATTATATGCAGTTCTCTCATTTAACCTAATATGTGTACGCCACCCATTTTCCATAGTGTGTCTTTCAGGTCATGGTGAGCCCATCCCCGGGAAGCCTATCCACAGTAGTTGCACAGGCATCCAGTAGGTATGGGGGTCAGGGATGATGTGGCCTAAATCACAGCACAGACCAACTGACCTTCATGTTCCAAAGACAGCAATGACTGTGTACTTAACACTTACTGGTTCCATCTCTTAGTTTTAGGTCGGTGATCAGTAAACTCATTATTCAACAGAGCGAAATATTAACAGTACAATGATTGAAATTTCTTTTGAGAGCCAAATTTTTAAAATTAAAATTCTTCTAACGCCACTTCTTCAAAAGTAGACTCACCCAGGCCGTGGTATTTTGTGGAAGAGCCACATTCAAGGCATCAAAGAACCTCATGTGGCTCGCAACCCGCAGTTTGCCTACCACAGGTTTAGGTGGTCAGGTAATAACCATGAGTTTTTTTCTGCTTCTCTTTCAGACATAAGTCTTGTGTAATGGTGAATGTCCTGGGCGGGTGACATATGGTGAGTACCCTGGCATTCCCAAAGTAGTAAGCATAGGATATTTTAAGGCATACTTATGAAAGATGATGTATGGTAAGGAAGATTTTCACCTGATTTAACAGAGTTAGCAAGGTTGTGTTGGTGTGTTTCATGGTAATGGAAGTGAAAAACATTATGTGGTCATAAAACAAATTGTTATCTTAAACGCTTTTGTCATGTGTTTCTTCAGATTCTTGTGAGGAGAACTCGGTGAGCTAATATGGTTGTTATGGGAACCTGCCTTTATACCTGGTAGGTGGTCAAGTGGGTTCTACCCTTTGCAGATCATCTGATACTCAAGATGAGTTAAAGTAAAGAGGATGCTCTTAACACTTGTGTTAATTACCATGTTTGTAGGGCCTGGGGGATGGGAAGGTGGCATGGCTGGTCCTATGGTAATTGCTGCTCATACTTCCAGTTTTGCCACCCACCTCACCTTAGAAAAGGCCAGCACAGACCACATGATGCTCCCATGTCTAGGTAAGTGATGCTGAGTGCTAACACTGGTTGTCGCCATGATTCCCTTTCACAGACTAAGACGTGTATGCCACCCTTTTCCACAGTGTCTCTTTCAGATCACAGTGAGCCTATCTCAGGGTAGGCCATACAGGTTACTTATGAAGGCATCCACTAGGTATGAGGGTCACAGATGAAGTGGGCCTAAACCACAGCACAGACTAGCCCATCTTCATGTTCCTAAGGCCGAGATTGATGTGTTCCTAACACTTCCTTGTTCCATCTCTTTGTTTTAGATGGTCAGGTAATAACCATGTGTTTTTTCTGTTTCTCTTTCAGACATTAGTCATGTGTAATGCTGAGTGTCCTGGTGTTGATATCCGGTGAGTACCCTGGTGTTCCCAAAGTCGTTCGTAAGCATAGGCTATTTTGAGGCATACTCATGAGAAATGATAGTGTCTGCTGAGGAAGAGTTTGACCTGATTTAATAGAGTTATCAAGGTTGCGTTGGTGTGTTTCATCGTAATGGAATTGAAAAGCATTGGTGGTAGGTGTGGTCATAAAACAAGTTGTGATCCTGAACACTGTTGTCACATGCATTTCCCCATATTCATATGAGGAGAATTCGATGAGCTAACTATGGTGGTTATTGGAGCCTGCATCTATATGTGGTAGGTGGTCAAGTGGTTCCTACCGCTGTGCATATCATCTGATATTCAAGATGAGTTTAAATGAAGAGGATGCTTTTATCTCTTGTTAATTACCATGTTTGTAGGGGGAGGGAGGCGGCATGGCTGGTAGTATGGTAATGGCTGCCCATACTGCTAGACATGCCACCTTCTTCACCCTTCAAAAGGCCAGCACAGACCACGTGATGCTCACATGTCTAGGTAAGTGATGCTGTGTGCTAAAACTTGTTGCCATGATTCCCTGTCAGGGATTCAGGTAAGAAATGATGGATTCCTTGCCAATCATTTTAAGTAGGAGTTTACAATTTTCTATTTTACAGAAGGTTTACATTTCCTACTGTGCCTGCTCCAGCATATAGGCACACTGGATCTTATTCTCGCTTCCAAACCGCTGTACTAATCATAGGCTTTTTACAGGTGACCCATCCCTAGTGAACTGTTGGTGACAGTGGTGTCCACTCTGGATGAGTACACGTATCCAGGTAGAGTTGATGTGTCTCACATAGGACGAGGTTGCTTATGGGAGTCCTTCTGGGGAAAGGTTTGTTGTTAACAATCATTTCATGACTTTCAGGTTCCTGTGCAGTAATCACAATGACTGTAATATTGTCCAGAACCAAGGACATGGCTGTTATGCAGGTAAGTGGTGATGTGGGTTTCAACCACAGCATGAGCCATCTAATCTGCAGATCACTAGATGAATGCCAATTATTTTTGCAATGAAATTGAGGTGACCATGTCATCTTTCTAGGTATTCAAGTTGGAAATGAGAGTTCTTACCAGCTGTCCCACTACTCAAATTTTTGTGTTTTCACATGTATCTTGTGTGTTTTTCAGGGTCCTGAGAAGATGACATGACCAGATAAAGTTCATGGCGGTTAAGGGGGACATTCCTCATATGTGAATAAGTGATGATATGTCTTCCACTCATTGTAACCATGACTTATTTACTGGGAGTCAGGTAAGAAATCTAGGTCCAGTATATGTACTAGCAAGCACATTTATCACCATTTTGGTATGTTAGACAAAACTTAGTTGTGAACTACAGGATGGCTGAGTGATTTGAAGATATCTGTGTAACTACTATAGATTTCCCAAGTCACATTAATCACTATATTTTTTTTCTCTGAGGGGACCAGCCAGCAGATGAAGGTGTCTCTGGCAATGATATAGATTTAAGAGGACTGAGAGATGCCAGGTAGACTAGGGGTGTGCAGTTCCAGCCTACAACAAGGCTACTTGAATTTTCCATTTCTAGAAGTTTTGATAGGGACATGTCTTGCATCCTATGTTTTCCAGTTTGCAATCTAGATGGGGAAAGGGTTGTCCTTTACAGACATTTTATGACTTTCAGGTTCCTGAATGGACATTATTATGACTATAACCTTGCCCTGGAACAAAGGATGTGGCCGCTATTCAGGTAAGTGGTGATGTGGGCTTCACCTCACCATGAGCCATCTGATCTGCAGATCCCTAGCTGAGCTCTGATGTTTTCCCCAACAAAATTGAGGTGACACTCTCTTCTTTGCAGGTATTCAGGAAGACAATGAGAGTCCTCAGCAATCGAGGCAGCTCCAGGTTGTTCATGTCATATTTTAGAGAATATTTTTAACCCCATATTGCTGTATCGAAGTTCTTTTCATCGTAGGCCAAACCACAGCACCAACCATGGAAGTGTTGTAGGTGTCCCATGGAGAAATGTTGTCACATCTGACCTGGTCCGGATCTTAGAGTTCTGAAAAACATTCTGGCAGAGTCGATGCTGTCTTATAGAAGGAAATGTCGCAGATAATCTTGGGTGTCCCACTACACAGTTCTGTGCTTTCACAGTCATTATTACCATGACTTGTTTACCGGGAGTCAGGTAAGACATCCTAGGGATTGTACAGGTACTAGCAAGCAAAATGAATTTTTAGTTTTGTATGTTATAGAACACTTTGTACAGTATTGTGGAGTGATTGGAAGATATCAGTGTAACTACCACGGGTATCCCAACTGACATTAATCACTGGATTTTTCATTCTTTTAGGGCCCAGTCATTATATGAAGGTGTCTCTGGCAATGGCTTAGATTGGAGAGGAGTGTGAGATGCCAGGTATAGTTGGGTTGTGCAGTGGTGGCCCACAAAAAGGCTACTATTTGCATTTTCTTTTCTAGAAGGTTTGATGTGGACATGTATAGCATCCTGTGTTTTCCAGGTTGCAGTCTAGATACCATGGTGAACTTCCTAATGATCATTGCCTGGACAGAGCATGTACTCAGTGGTTGCCTGTGGCTTAGGCATCTGATAGACCCTCTGACCTTCAGATGTCTAGGTACGTGCATATGGTTTCCCTGACACCATGTTGCTGTTTTTTCAGCTGACCTGTGAAGTCCTTCTTAGTACTCAGGTATGAGATTCTGTGACATTCACTCATGAGACAATGATGGGTGTGAATAATGATGTTTCTTAGACTTCATATTGAGTGTTTTCTCAGCCCATAAGCAGTTCAGAATCCAATTGACTCAAGAAACTCGTGTGAGCATGGGCTGTTACTATCTCCCTGCTCAGAGATTGCCTTTTATGATAGATTAATAGATAGTGATAGATTAATAGATAGACATCCAGGTAATTTCTCCCATGGTCCGTCTCCACATTAATGACTGTGGAATGTTTGCAGGTGTCTCTTCATGAGAACAAGAACAAGGTGTCATCGCATCAGCAAGTGTCCAGGTAATGGTCTTGAGTCTCCAACCAAAGGCATTAACTAAGGCACTGTGCAGTTGTCTCTGTAGCCTAAGCCATGTACGCCATGCGTTTTACACAGTGTGTCTTTCAGGTCATCACAGGGAAGTTTGTCCACAGTAGCTCTGCAGGCATCCAGGAGGTATGGGGTTTAGGCATGAAGTGGGCCTAAACCACAGCACAGATGGTGCTTTGTGTTCCTAAGGCAACAATGACTGTGTTCCTAACACTTCCTGGTTTCATCCCTTTGGGGCAGGTGGTCAAGTAATAACCTTCTATTTTTACCTTCTCTCCTTCAGACATAGGTCATGTGTAATGCTGAGTGTCTTGGGAGGGTGATTTCTGGTGAGTTCCTGGCATTCTTGCACTATTTAGTAACCCTTGGGAGATGATGGTGTCTGCTGAGGAAGATTTTGACCAGATTTAATAGAGTATTCAAGCATGAGTTGTGTGTTTCATCATAATGGAAGTGAAAAGAATTGTTGTCAGGTGTGGTCGTAAAACAGGTTGTTATCCTAAACACTATTGTTATATGTGTTTCTTCAGATTCTTGAGAGGAGATCTCGGTGAGCTAACAATGGTGGTTATGGGAACCTGCCTCTAAAGCATAGGTGATCAAGTGGGTCCTACTGCTGTGCTAGTCATCTGATACTCAAAGGGAGTTTAAGTGAGGAGGATCCTCTTAACACTTGTGTTAATTACCTTGTTTGTTGGGTGAGGGTTGCAGTATGGCTGGTACTGTGGTAATAGATGCCCCCAGTACCAGAAATAGAGCCCTCTTTCCCCTACAAAACCCTAACACAGACCACATGATGCTCACATGTCTAGGTAAGTGATGCCGTGTGCTAACTCTCATTGTCGCCATGATTCCCTATCAGGGATTCAGGTAAGAAATGATAGATTACTTGCAAATTGTTTTAAGTAGGAGTTTAAAGTTTTCCATTTTAGAGCAGGTTTACGTTTTCTACTGTGCCTGTTTCATGATTAAAGGCACAATGGTACTTATCCTTGCTGCTTCCTGCAATACTGATTTTAGACTTTTCACAGGTGCCCAATCCCAAGTGACTTGTTTATGACAGTGGTATTCACTCTGGATGACTGCAGATATCCAGGTAGAGTTGATGTGTCTCATAGTGGATGGGGTTTGCTTATGGGTGTCCTTGTGGGTAGAGGGTTGTCTTTATAGACATTTTATGACTTTCAGGTTCCTGTGCGGACATTATTATGACTATAACCTTGCCCTGGAACAAAGGACATGGCTGTTATGCAGGTAAGTGGTGATGTGGGCTTCATCAGACCATGAGCCATCTGATCTGCAGATGGCTAGATGAGCTCTGATGTTTTCCCCAACATAATTGAGATGACACACTCTTCTTTGCAGGTATTCAGGAAGGCAATGATAGTCCTCAGCAATCGAGGCAGCTCCAGGTTGTGCATGTCATATTTTAGAGAATATTTTTTTACCCTAATATGGATCAGATATTGCTGTATTCACGTCCTTTTCATCATAGGCCAAACCACAGCACCAACCATAGAAGTGTTGTAAGTGTCCCATAGTGAAATGTTGTCACATCTGTCCTAGTCCGGACCTTGGAGTTCTGCAAAGTATTCTGGCAGAGTTAATGGTGTCTTACAGAAGGAAATGTAATAGCTAAACTTGGGTGTCACACTACACAGTTCTGTGCTTTCACAATCATTATTACCATGACTTGTTTACCTGGAGTCAGGTAAGAAATTCTAGGGACCATACAGGTACTAGCAAGCACATTGAATCTTTAGTTTGGTATGTTATAGAACACTTCGTTTTGAAGCACAATATTGTTGAGTGATTGGACGGTATCAGTAACTACCAAGGGTTTCCAAAGTCACATTAATCACTGGATTTTTCTTTTTCTGAGGAGTCAGTTAGCCTATGAAGGTGTCTCTGGTAATGGCATAGATTTGATAGGACTGTGAGATGCCAGGTATAGTTGGGTTGTGCAGTGGTGGCCCACAACAAGGCTATTTGCATTTTCATTTCTAGAACATTTTACAGTGGACACGTATGACATCCTGTGTTTTCCTGGTTGTGGTCTACATACCATGGTGAACTTCCTCATATCATTGCCTGGACAATACATGAATCCCATAAGTAATAACCTGTGCCTTAGGCATCTGATAGATCCTCTGACCTTCAGATGTGTAAGTACGTTTGTATGTTTTCCCTGAAATCTTGTCATTGTTTTGCAGATGACCTGGAACGTTTTCTTAGTACTCAGGTATGAGATTTCTTGACATTCACTCATGGGAGAATGATGGATGTGAATAATGATGCTTTTTATACTCCATATTTTGTGTTTTTGGGGCCTATAAGCATTACAGAATGCATTTGTCCCAAGAAATCCTACTGAGCATGGGCTGTTGCTATTGCCTTTTATGCCCCCATGGTGACAGATTGATAGGTAAACCTCCAGGTACTTTCTCCCAAGGTCCATCTCCACATTAATGACTGTGGAATGTTTGCAGGTGTCTCTTCTTGAGAAGAAGGTGTCATTGACAGCTACAAGTGTCCAGGTAATGGTCTTCAGTCTCCAACCAGAGCCGTTAACCATGGCAGTGTGCAGTTGTCTCAGTAGCCTAAGATATGTACGCCACCCATTTTCAGCAGTGTGTCTTTCAGGTCACAGTGGGCCCATTCCCGGGAAGCCTATCCACGATAGGTGTGCAGGCATCCAGTAGAGATGGGGGTCAGGGATGAAGTGGGCCTAACCACATCACAGAACAGCCCATCTTCATGTTCCTAACGCATTGATGATGGTGTACTTAACACTTTTCGTGTTCCATCTCTATGTTTTATGTTGTCACCTAATAACCGTGGGTTTTTTTTTCTTTTCTACTTTAGACATAAGTCCTCAGTGTGTGATATATGCTGAGTACCCTGGATTTCCCAAAGTATTTACTAAACATAGGATATTTTGAGACATACTCGAGAGAGGATGGTGCCTGCTGAGGAAGATTTAGACCTGATTTAATAGAGTTATCAATGTTGTGTTTCATCACAATGGCAGTGAAAAAACATTAATGAAATGTGTGGTGGTAAAACCAGTTGTGATCCTAAACACTGTTGTCACATGTGTTTCTTCAGACTCTTGTGAAGAGAACTCGATGAGCTCACTATGGTTGTTATGGGAACCTGCCTCTAAACCTGGTATGTAGTCAAGTGGGTCCTACAACTGTGCACATCATCTGATATTCAATAGGAGTTTGAATGAAGAGGATGCTCTTAACACTTGTCTTAATTACCATGTTTGTAGGGTGAGGAAGGCAGCATGGCTGCTACTACGGTAATGGTTGCTCATACCAGACAAGCCACTCTCCTCACCCTACAAAAGCCCAGCACAGACCACGTGATGCTCACATGTTTAGGTAAGTGATACCATGTGCTAACACTCATTGTCACCATGATTCCCTTTTAGGGATTCAGGTAAGAAATGATGAATCCTTACCAATCATTTTAAGTAGGTATTTACAATTTTCTATTTTGGAGAAGGTTTACGTTTCCTACTGTGTCTGTTTCAGGAGTGTAGGCACACTGGTACTTATCCTGCCTTGCCAACCCGATGAACAAATCATAGGCTTTTCATAGGTGGCCTATCCTGAGTGATGTGTTTGTGACTGTGATGTCAACTCTGGATGACTACATGTATCCAGGTAGAGTTGATGTGTCTCACAGTAGACAAGGTTGCTTAAAGGTGTCCTGGTGGGGAAATGTTTGCCATTGATAGACATTTCTTGACTTGTAGGTTCCTGTGCGGAAATTATAATAACGGTAATATTTTCTCAGAACCAAGTATGAGGCTGTTATGCAGATAAGTGGTGATGTCGGCTTCAACCACAGTATGAGCCACCTGATGAAGAACGCTAATTTTTTTCCCAACAAAATCAAGTTGACCATATTTTTGCAAGTAATCAGGTAGGAAATGAGAGTCCTTTCCAATCTTGTGACCTCCAGGTTGTTCATGCACTATTTTAGAGAACATCATTCTTTAACCCTGTGAGAGATGAGGTGTTGCTTTATCTAAGTACTTATCATAACAAGACAAACCACAGCATTCACCATGGAAATGTTGCAGGTGTCACGGGGTGAAATGTTGTCTGTTCTGAACATGGTCTGGACTTTGGAGTCCTGCGCAGTATTCAGGCAGAGTTAATGGTGTCTTACAGAAGGAAGTGTTGTAGCTTATCTGGACTGTCCCGCTACTCAAAATTCTGTGTTTTCACATGTATCTTGTGTGTTTCCGAGGGTCCTATAAAGAAGACTTGACGATAAAGTTCATGGCTGTTAACGGGGGACATTTCTCATATGCGAATGAGTGGTGATGTGTCCTCACACCAATTGTTTCCATGACTTGTTTACTGGGAGTCAGGTAAGGAATTTTAGGGCCAGTACATGTACTAGGAAGCACATTCATCTCCATTTTGGTAAGTTAGACAAAACTAAGTTTTGAACTATAGGATGGCTGAGCGATTTGAAGATATGTGTAACTACCACGGATCTCCCAAGGCACATTAATCATTAGGTTTTCTTTTTCTGAGGGGAACAGCCAACTGATGAAAGTGTCTCTGGCAATGGCATACATCTGAGAGGACTGTGAGATACCAGGTAGACTTGGGGTATGCAGTGTTGGCCCACAACAAACCTATTTGCATTTGCATTTCTAGGAGGTTTCACAGTGGACAGGGATGGCATCCTGGTATTCTGTGTTTTCCAGATTGCAGTCTAGATACCATGGTGAACTTCATCATGATCAGTGCCCGGACATTATATTATATGAACCCTGAAAGTGATGACCTGTGCCTTAGGCATCTGCTAAGTGTCCTGGGTGGATGATACCGGTGAGTACCCTGGAGTTCCCAAAGTGGTTAGTAAGCATAGGATATTTTGAGTCATATTCATGAGAGATGAAGGTGTCTGCTGAGGATGATTTTGACCTGATTTAACAGAGTTATCAAGGTTGTGTTGGTGTGTTTCACGGTAATGGAATTGAAAAGCATTGTTGACAGGTGTGGTCATAAAACAAGTTGTCATCCTAAACACCATTGTTGCATGTGTTTCTTCACATTCTTTTGCGGAGAACTCAGAGAGCTAACTATGATTGTTATGGGAACTGCCTTTAAACCTGGTAGGTGGTCAAGTGGGTCCTACAGCTATGTAGATCATCTGATACTCAAGGTGAGTTGAAGTGAAGAGGATGCTCTTAACACTTAATTAGGGGGAGGGAGGTGGCATGGCTGGTAGTATGGTAATGCTGCTCATACTGCCTGCCCTGCCACTCTCCTCACTCTACAAAAGCGCAGCACAGACCACGTGGTGCTCACATGTCTAGGTAAGTGATGCCGTGTGCTAACACTCATTGTCACCATGATTCCCCGGCAGGGATTCGGGTAAGAAATGATGGATTCCTTGCCAAACCTTTTAAGTTTACAATTTTCTATTTTACAGAAGGTTTACGTTTCCTACTATGCCTGTTGCAAGAGGGCAGGCACAGTGGACTTTATCCTGGCTGCCAACCCGCTGTACTGATTGTAGGCTTTTCACAGGTGGCCAATTCCAAGTGACGTGTTGGTGACAGTGGTGTCCACTCTGGATGAGTATCCAGGTAGAGTTTATGTGTCTCACAGAGGACGATGTTGCTTATGATTGTCCTGGTGGGAAAAGGTTTGTCATTTACAATCATTTCATGACTTTCAGGATCCTGTGCAGTAATCACAATGACTGGAATATTGTCTAGAACCAAGGTCATGGCTGTTATGCAGGTAAGTGGTGATGTGGGTTTCAACCACAGCATGAGCCATCTTATCTGCAGATCAGTAGATGAACACTAATATTTTTTGCAACTAAATCGAGGTGACCATCTCTTCTTTCCAGGTATTCACATAGGAAATGAGAGTCCTTACCAGCTGTCCTGCTACTCACAATTCTGTGTTTTTACATGTACCTTATGTGTTTTTCAGGGTCGTGAGAAGATGACATGATGATAAATTTCATGGCGGTTAATGGGGGACACTTGTGATATGCGAATAAGTGGTGATGTGTCCTCCAGTCGTTGTAACCATGGGAAGTCAGGTTAGTAATTCTATGACCAGTATATGTACTAGCAAGCACATTCATCACCATTTTGGTATGTTAGACAAAACTTAATTGTGAACTACAAGATTGCTGAGCGATGTGAAGATATCTGTGTAACTACCACAGATCTCCCAAGTCACATTAATCACTAGATTTGTCTTTCTTTGAGGGGACCAACCCACAAATGAAGGTGTCTCCAGTAATGGCATGGATCTGAGAGGACTTTGAGATGCCAGGCAGATCACGAGGTTGGCGCTTATGTATTTCCCAACAAAATTGAAGTGACACTCTCTTCTTTGCAGGTATTCAGGTAGGAAATCATAGTCCTCAGCAATTGAGGCAGCTCCATACTATTCATGTGATATGTTAGAGACTATTTTTCTTTAACCCTGAGAGGGATGAGGTATTGGTATATCCAAGTTCTTTTCATAGTAGACTGAATCACAGCACCAACCATGGAAGTATTGTAGGTGTCCCGTGGTGAAATGTTGTCATATATGACCTGCTCTGGATCTTGGAGTTCTGCAAAGTATTCTGGCAGAGTTGATGGTGTCATATAGAAGGAAATGGCACAGCTAATCTTGGGTGTCCTGCTGTAGAAAGATCGGTGCTTTCACAATCATTATTATCATGAGTTGTTTGCAAGGACTCAGGTAAGAAATTCTAAGGATAATACAGGTACCAGCAAGCACACTGAATCTTGTTTGGTATGTTAGAGGAAATTTAGTTTTGAATTATGGTATTGTTGTGCTATTGGAAGATATTATTGTAACTACCATGGGTCTATAAAATCACATTCATCACTGGAATTTTCTTTCTCTAAGGGTTCAGTCATCATATGAAGGTGTCTCCAGCAATGGCATTGATTTGAGAGGACTGTGAGATGCTAGGTATAGTTGGGGTGTGCAGTGTTGGCCCGTAACCAGGCTATTTATATTTGCATTTCTGGAAGGTTTGACAGTGGATACGTATGGCATCCTGTGTTTTCTAGGTTGCAGTCCAGATACCATGAGGAACTTCTTCATGATCATTTGCTCCGACAGTGCATGAACCCAGTAAATGATGACCTGTGCCTTAGGCATCCGACAGATCCTCCGACCTTCAGATGTCTAGGTATGGGTTTATGGTTTCCCTGAGACCATGTTATTGTTTTGCAGCTGACCCGAGAAGTCCTTCTTAGTACTCAGGTATGAGATTCCGTGACATTCACTCATGGGAGAGTAATTGCTGTGAATAATGATGTTTTTTAGACTCCATATTTTGTGTGTTTTGGGCCTATAAGCAGTTCAGAATCCATTTGTCCCAAGAAATCCTAGTGAGAACGGGCTGTTGCTGTCTCCCTGCTCAGAGATTGCCTTTTATGCCCTTGTGGTGATAGATAGGGAAACTTCCAGGTACTTTCTCCCATGGCGAATCTCCACATTAATGACCATCAATGTTTGCAGATATCTCTTCTTGAGAAGAAGGTGTCATCGTCACCTACAAGTGTCCAGGTAATGGTCCTGAGTCTACAACCAAAGCCCTTGATCAAGGCAATGTGCAGCTGTCTCAGAAGTCTAAGACGTGTATGCCACACCCTTTCTGCAGTGTGTCTTTCAGGCCACAGTGAGTCTATCTCAGGGTAGGCCATACAGGTTACTTATGAGGGCATCCACTAGGTATGAGGTTCACAGATGTAGTAGGCCCAAACCACAGCACAGACCAGCCCATCTTCATGTTCCTAAAGCAGTGATGACTGTGTACCTAACACTTCCTGTTACCATCTCTTTGTTTTAGGTGGTCAGGTAATAACCATGTGTTTTTTCTGTTTCTATTTCAGACATAAGCCATGTGTAATGCTGAGTGTCCTGGTGGTGATATCCGTGAGTACCCTGGTGTTCCCAAAGTCGTTAGTAAGCATAGGCTATTTTGAGACATACTCATGAGAAATGATAGTGTCTGCTGAGGAAGAGTTTGACCTGATTTAATAGAGTTATCAAGGTTGTGTTGGTGTGTTTCATGGTAATGGAAGTGAAAAGCATTGTTGGCAGGTGAGGTCATAAAACAAGTTGTGATCCTAAACACTGTTGGCACATGTGTTTCTTCAGATTCTTGTGAGGAGAATTCGGTGAGCTAACTATGTTGGTTATTTGAACAGGCCTCTATATGTGGTAGGTGGTCAAGTGGGTTGTACCACTGTGCCCATTATCTGATACTCAAGAAGAGTTTAAGTGAAAATGATGCTCTTAACTCTTGTGTTATTTACAGTGTTTTTAGGGGGAGGGAGGCGGCATGCCTGGTAGTATGGTAATGGCTACCCTTACTGCCAGACATGCCCCTCTCCTCACCCTACAAAAAGCCAACATAGATTACGTGATGCCCACATATTTAGGTAAGTGATGTCATATGCTAACACTCGTTGTCGCCATGATTCAGGTAAGAAATGATGGATTCAGGTACTTTATTTTAAGTAAGAGTTTAAAATTTTCTATTTTAGAGAAGGTTACGTTTCCTACTGTGCATGTTCCAGGATTATAGGCACACTGGATCTTATCTTGGCTTGCCAAACCACTGTACTGATCATAGACTTTTCACAGGTGGCCAATCCCCTGTGACGTGTTGGTGACAATTGTGTCCACTCTGGATGACTACATGTATCCGAGGTTGTTTACTGGAGTCCTATTAGGGAAAATGTGGTCCTTTACAAACATTGATGACTTTCAATGTAAATAACATTGTAAATAACACAAGAGTTAAGAGAATCATTTTCACTTAAACTCTTCTTGAGTATCAGAGGCCTGTTCTTGTGCAGAAATGACAATGACTGTAATATTATCCGGAACCAAGGTCATGGCTGTTATGGGCACAGTGGTACAACCCACTTGACCACCTACCACATATAGAGGCCTGTTCCTGTGCAGAAATGACAATGACTGTAATATTATCCGGAACCAAGGTCATGGCTGTTATGCAGGTAAGTGGTGATGTGGGCTTCAACACAGCTTGAGCAATCTGCTCTATCACTATATGAACACTAGTCTTTTTCCCAACAAAGTCGAGGTGACACTCTTTTCTTTGCAAGTATTCAGGTAGGAAATGAGAGTTCTTACCAGTCTAACAACCTCCAGGTTGTTTATGTGATATTTTAGAGCAATGGTGGGCAATCTGTGGCTTAAAACCAGAGGCAGCTCTTTGGCCCCTGGAGTGTGGCTCTTCCACAAAATAACATATGCAGGCGCATACATATAGTGTGATTGAATCTTCGTGGCCCATGTGGAGAAGTCAGTTTTCAGCTCTCAAAAGAAATTTTAATCATTTTACTGTTGATATTTGGCTCTTTTGACTAATAACTTTGCCGATAACTGTTTTAGAGAGCATCGTTCTTTAATCCCACGAGGGATGAGGTGTTGCTGTATCCAAGTACTTATCATAACAGGACGAACCACAGCATTCGCCATGGAAATGTTTTAAGTGTCACCAGGTGAAATGTTGCCATTCTTGACCATGGTCAGGACCTTGGAGTTCTGCACAGTATTCAGGTAGAGTTGAAGGTGTCTTACAGAATGAAGTGTCACAGCTAATCTAGGCTGACCCGCTACTCACAATTTTGAGTTTTCACATGTATCTTGTGTGTGTTTCAGGGTCCTGAGAAGATGACATGAGGATAAAGTTCATGTTGGCTAATGGGGGACATTTCTCATATGCGAATAAGTGGTGATGTGTCCAGTATATGTACTAGCAAGCACATTCATCACCATTTTGGTAAGTTCAACAAAACTTAGTTGTGAACCATACGATTTCTGAGGGCTTTGAAGATATCTGTGCAACTACCACAAATCTTCAGATTCTTGTAAGGAGAACTCGGTAAACTAACTATGGTTGTTATGGGAACCTGCTTCTATATGTGGTTAGGTGGTCAAGTGTACCGATCATCTGATACTCAAGATTAGCTGAAGTGAAGAGGTTGTTCTTAACAGTTGTGTTAATTACCATGTTTGTAGGGGGAGGGATGTGGCATGACTGGTAGTATAGTAATGGATGTGACTTTCCTCACCCTACAGAAGGCCAGCACAGAACACGTGATGCTCACATGTCAAGGTGAGTGATGCCATGTGCTAACACTCATTGTCGCCATAATTCTCTATCAGAGATTAAGGTAAGAAATGATGGATTCTTTGCCAATCATTTTAAGTAGGAGTTTACAATTTTCTATTTTAGAGAAAGTTTACAGGCACACTTGATCTTCTGCTGTCTTGCCAACCTGCAGTACTGATCATAGGCTTTTCACAGGTGACCAATCCCGAATGACCTGTTGTTGACAGTGGTGTCAACTCTGGATGACTACAGGTATGCAGATAGAGTTGAGGTGTCTCCCAGTGGACAAGGTTGCTTACGGAATTCCTTTTGGGGAAAGGTTTGTCATTTACAATCATTTCATGGTTTTCAGGTTCCTGTGCAGAAATAACAATGACTGTAATGTTATCCGGAACCAAGGACATGGCTGTTATGCAGGTAATTGGTGATGTGGGCTTCAACTATCTGATCTGCAGATCAGTAGATGAACGCTAATATTTTTTGCAACTAAATCGAGGTGACCATCTCTTCCAGGTATTCAGGTAGGAAATGAGAGTCCTTACCAGCTGTCCCACTACTCAAAAGTCTGTGTTTACACATGTATCTTGTGTGTGTTTCAGGGTCCTATGAAGAAGACATGATGATAAAGTTCATGGTGGTTAACGGGGGACATTTCTCATATGCGAATAAGTGGTGATGAGTCCTCTACTAATGTAACCATGACTTATTTACTGGGAGTTAGGTAAGAAATTCTAGGGCCAATACATGTGCTAGCAAACACATTCATCACTATTTTGGTATGTTAGACAAAACTTAGTTGTGAGCCATAGGATTGCTGAGCGATTTGAAGATATCTGTGTAACTACCACGGATCATCCAAGTCACATTAATCACTGGATTTTTCTTTCTCTGAGGGAACCAGCCAGCAGATGAAAGTGTTTCCGGCAATGGCATGGATCTGAGAGGACAGCGAGATTCCAGGTAGACTTGAAGTGTGCAGTTCCGGCCTACAACAAAGCTATTTGCATTTTCCATTTCTAGTAGTTTTGACAGGGACATGTCTGACATCCTGTATTTTCCAGGTTGCAATCTAGATACCATGGGGAACATTGTCATGATCATTGCCTGGACAGTGCATGAACCCGGTAAGTAATGACCTGTGCCTTAGGCATCGAAAAACCTTCTGACTTTCAGAATCTGGTGAGTGTGTATCCCTTACACTGTGTTATTGTTTTTTAGCTCACCTGTGAAGTCTTTCTTAGTACTCAGGTATGACATTCTGTGACATTCACTCATGAGTGCATGATGGATGTGAATAATGATGTTATTTGGAATCCATATTGCGTGTTCTTGACCTTTGGGCAGTTCAGAATCCATTTGACCTAAGAAACCCTAGTGAGCATGGACTATTGCTGTCTCTCTGCTCAGAGATTGCCTTTTATGCCCCAATACTGATAGATTGATAGGTAGACTTCCAGGGAATTTTTCCCATGGTTTGTCTCCACATTAATGATCATGGAATGTTTGCAAGTGTCTCTTCATGAAAAGAAGGTGTCATCGACCTCTTCAAGTGTTCAGGTATGGTCATGAGTCTCCAACAAAAGCCATCGATCAGCCCTAACCAGTTTGGATCAGTAGATAGAGCGTTGGCCTGCAGACTAATAGACCCAGGTTTGATTCCCATCATGAGCATGTATTTGGGTTGGGAGCACATCCGCAGTGGGAGGTGTGCAAGAGGCAGCTGATCAATGTTTCTCTCACATCGATGTTTCCAACTCTCTATCCCTCTCCCTTCCTCTCTGTAAAAAAATCAATAAAATGTTTTTTAAAACCATTGATCAAGCCAATGTGCAGTTCTCTCGGTAGACTAAGAGGAGTAGGACACCCATTTTCCACAGCGTCTCTTTCAGGTCATGGTGAGCCCATCCAGGGAAGGACATCCACTGTACTTATAAAGGCATCCAGGAACTATGAGGGACAGGGATGAAGTGGGCCTAAACCACAGTACAGACCAGCCGATCTTCATGTTCCTGAGGCAGCGATGACTGTGTTCCTAAGACGTCCTCGTTCCATTACTTTGGGGCAGGTGGTCAGGTAATAACCTTCTGTTTTTACCTTTTCTCTTTCAGACATAGGTCATGTGTAATGCTGAGTGTCTTGGGAGGGTTATTTCTGGTGCATACCAGACATTCTCAAACTATTTAGTAACATGTAGGATTTTTTGAGGGATACCCTGGAGAGATGATAGTGTCTGCTGAGAACAATTTTGACTGGATTTAATACAGTTATCAAGGTTGAGTTGTTGTGTTTCATCATAATAGATGTGAAAAGTATTGTTGGCATGTTGGTCATAAAACAAATTGTTATAGTAAACACTGTTGTCCCATGTGTTTCTTCAGATTCTTATGAGGACAACTTGGTGAGCTAACTGTGGTCATTATGGGAACCTGCCTCTTATGCTGGGAGGTGACTGAGTGGGTCCTCTTGCTGTGCATATCATCTGATACAAAAGGTGAGTTTAAATGAAGAGGATGCTCTTTTTTTTTAAAATATATTTTATTGATTTTTTTACAGAGAGGAAGGGAGAGAGATAGAGAGCTAGAAACGTCGATGAGAGAGAAACATTGACCAGCTGCCTCTTGCACACCCCCTACTGGGGATGTGCCCGCAACCAACGTGCTACATGCCCCTGACCGGAATCGAACCTGGGACCTTTCAGTTCGCAGACCGACGCTCTACCACTGAGCCAAACCGGGTTCGGGGAAGAGGATGCTCTTAACATTTGTGTTAATTACCTTGTTTTTAGGATGAGGGTGCGGTATGCTGGTACTAGGTAATGGCTGCCTCCAGGATTATAGGCACACTGAATCTGATTCTTGTTACCACCAGAAGTACTGATCATAGGCTTTTAACAGGTGGCCAATCCCAAATGACATGTTTGTGACAGTGCTGTCCACTCTGGATGACTGCAGGTATCCAGGTAGAATTTAGGTGTGTCATAGTGGATGTGGTTTGCTTGTTGGTGTCCTGAGACAGGGGAAGGTTTGTTGTTTACAAACATTCATGACTTTCAGGTTCCTGTGCAGAAATCACAATGACTGTAACCTTGCTCTGAACCAAGGACGTGGCTGTTATGCAGGTAAGTGCTGATGTCGGCTTCAACCACAGCATGAGCCATCGGATCTGCAGATTGCTAGGTGAGCGCTTATCGTTTTCCAACATAATTGAGGCGACACTCTTCTTTTCAGGTATTCTGGTAGGAACTGATAGTCCTCAGCAATTGAGGCAGCTTCAGGTTGTCCATTAGATATTTTAGAGACTATTTTTCTTAAATCCTGAGAGGGATGAGGTATTGCTGTATCTAGATCCTTTTCATACTAGGCCAAACCGCAATACCCACCATCAAAATGTTGTAGGTGTCCTGTGGTGAAATGTTGTCATACCTGACCTGCTCCACACCTTGGAGTTCTGAAAAATATTCTGGCAGAGTTGATGGTGACTTAAAGAAGGAAATGTCGCAGCTAATCTTGGGTGTCCAGCTACACAATGTTCTGTGCTTTCACAATAATTATGACCATGACTTGTTTACTGGGAGTCAGGTAAGAAATTCTAGGGACCATACAGATACTAGCAAGCACATTGAATCTTTATTTGGTATGTTAGAGAACATGTCGTTTTGAAGTACAGTGTTGTTGAGCGATTGGAAGATATCAGTGTAACTACCAAGGGTTTCCAAAGTGACATTAGTCACTGGATTTTTCTTTCTCTGATGGGCAAGTCAGCCTATGAAGGTGACTACGATGATGGCATAGATCTGAGAAGACTGCGAGGTGGCAGGTAGAGTTGGGGTGTACAGTGGTGGCCCAAAATCAGGCTATTTGCATTTTCATTTCTGGAAGGTTTGACAGTGGACATGTATAGCATCCTATGTATTCCAGGTTGCAGTCTAGATACCATGGTGAACTTCATCATGATCATTGCCTGGACACTGCACGAACCTGGTAAGTGATGACCTATGCCTTAGGCATCTTATAGACCCACTGTCCTTCACATGTCTAGGTACATGTGTATGGTTCCTCTGAGACTGTGTTATTGTTTTTCTGCTGACCTGTGAAGTCCTTCTTAGTACTCAAATATGATATTCCATAACATTCACTCATGGGACAATAATGGGTGTGAAGGGTGTGAATATGATGTTTTTTAGACTCCATATTGTGTTTGTTTGGGGCCTATAAGGACTTCAGAATCCATTTGACCCAAGAAACCATAGTGAGCATGGGCTGTTGCTATCTCCCTGCTAGAGATAGCCTTTTATGCCCCCATAGTGAAAAATGATAGACCTTCAAGTACTTTCTCCCATAGTGAATCTCCACATTAATGGCCATGGAATGTTTTCAGATATCTCTTCTTGAAAAGGTTTCATCGACACCTACAAGTGTCCAGGTAATGGTCATGAGTCTCCAACCAAAGCCATTGACAAAGGCAATGTTCAGTTGTCTCAGTAGCCTAAGATGTATACGCCACCCATTTTCTGTAGTGTGTCTTTAAGGTCACAGTGATCCCATCCTTGGGAGGCCTATCCACGGTAGGTGTGCAGGCATCCAGTAGGGATGGCGGTCAGGGATGAAGTGGGCCTAAATCCCAGCACAGACCAGCCCATCTTCATGTTCCAAAGGCAGCGATGACTGTGTATCTAACACTTCCTGGTTCCATCACTTTAAGTAGTCACGTAATATCCATGTGATTTTTTCTTTTCTCCTTCAGACATTAGTCATGTGTAATGCTGAGTGTCCTGGATGGGTGATATCCAGTGAATACCCAGGCATTCACAAAGTAGTTAGTAAGCATAGGGTATTTTGAGGCATAATCATGAGAGATGGTGGAGTCTGCTGTGGAAAAGTTTGACCTGATTTAATAGTGTTATCAAGGTTGTATTGGTGTGTTTCATGATAATGGAAGTGAAAAGCATTGTTGGCAGGTGTGGTCGTAAAACAAGTTGTGATCCTAACTGCTGTTGTCACATGCGTTTCCCCATATTCATATGAGGAGAACTCGGTGAGCTAACTATGGTGGTTATTGGAGCCTGCATCTATATGTGGTAGGTGGTCAAGTGGTTCCTACCGCTGTGTGTGCATATCATCTGATATTCAAGATGAGTTTAAATAAAGAGGATGCTTTTATCCCTTGTTAATTACCATGTTTGTAGGGGGAGGGAGGCGGCATGGCTGGTAGTATGGTAATGGCTGCCCATAATGCTAGACATGCCACCTTCTTCACCCTTCAAAAGGCCAGCACAGACCACGTGATGCTCACATGTCTAGGTAAGTGATGCCGTGTGCTAAAACTCGTCGCCATGATTCCCTTACAGGGATTCAGGTAAGAAATGATGGATTCCTTGCCAATCATTTTAAGTAGGAGTTTACAATTTTCTATTTTACAAAAGGTTTACATTTCCTACTGTGCCTGTTCCAGGATTATAGGCACACTGGATCTTATTCTCACTTCCAAACCGCTATACTGATCATAGGCTTTTCACAGGTGACCCATCCTTAGTGAACTGTTGGTGACAGTGGTGTCCACTCTGGATGAGTACACGTATCCAGGTAGAGTTGATGTGTCTCACAGTGGACGAGGTTGCTTATAGGAGTACTGTTGGGGAAAGGTTTGTCGTTCACAATCATTTTATGACTTTCAGGATCCTGTGCAGAAATCACAATGACTGTAAATATTGTTCGGAACCAAGGACGTGGCTTTTATGCAGGTAAGTGGGGATGTGGGTCTCAACCACAGCATGAGCCATCTGATCTGCAGATCACTAGATGAATGCTAATTATTTTTGCAACTAAATTGGGTTTAGGTGGTCAGGTAAATAACCTTCTCTTTTTATTTTTCTCTTTCAGACATAAGTCATGTGTAATGCTGAGTATCTTGGGAGGGTGATATCAGGTGAGTTCCCTGGTTTTACCAAACTAGATTGTAACCTTAGAATTTTTTGAAGCATAACTTTATGAGATGATAGTGTCTGCTGAGAAAGAGTATGACCTGATTTAATAGAGTTATCAAGTGTGAGTTGGTGTGTTTCATTGTAATAGACATAAAAAGCATTGTTCGCAGATGTCCTAGTAACACAAGTTGTTATGCTAAACACTTTTGTCACATGTGATTTCTCAGATTCTTGTGAGGAAAATTCAGTGAGCTTACTATGGTCTTAATGGGAACCTGCCTGTAAACGGGGTAGGTGGCCAAGTGGGTCCTACGGCTGTGCACATCTGATACTCAAAGTGAGGCTCAGTGAAAAGGATGCTCTTATCACTTGTGCTAATCACCATGTTTGTAGGGGGAGGGAGGCGGCATGGCTGGTAGTATGGTAATGGCAGCTCATACTTCCAGTCATGTCTCTTTCTTCACCCTACAAAAGCCCAACATAGACCACGTGATGCTCATATGTGTAGGTAAGTGATGGTATGTGCTAACACTCGTCATCATGATTCCCTTTCAGAGATTCAGTAAGAAATGATGGATTCCTTGCCATTCTACTTAAGTAGGAGTTTATAATTTTCTATTTTATAGAAGGTTTAAGTTTCCTACTGTGCCTGTTCCAGAATATAGGCACACTGGTACTTATCCTGGCTGCCAACCCGCTGTACTGATCATAGGCTTTTCACAGGTGACCCATCCCTAGTGAAGTGTTGGGGACAGTGGTGTCCACTCTGGATGAGTACACGTATCCAGGTAGAGTTGATGTGTCTCACAGTGGACGAGGTTGCTTATAGGAGTACTGTTGGGGAAAGGTTTGTCGTTCACAATCATTTTATGACTTTCAGGATCCTGTGCAGAAATCACAATAACTGTAATATTGTTCAGAACCAAGGACGTGGCTTTTATGCAGGTAAGTGGGGATGTGGGTCTCAACCACAGCATGAGCCATCTGATCTGCAGATCACTATATGAATGCTAATTATTTTTGCAACTATTGTAAATTGGGTTTAGGTGGTCAGGTAATAACCTTCTCTTTTTACTTTTCTCTTTCAGACATAAGTCATGTGTAATGCTGAGTATCTTGGGAGGGTGATATCTGGTGAGTTCCCTGGTTTTCCCAAACTAGATTGTAACCTTAGGATTTTTTGAAGCATAACCTTATGAGATGATAGTGTCTACTGAGAAAGAGTATGACCTGATTTAATAGAGTTGTCAAGTGTGAGTTGGTGTGTTTCATTGTAATAGACATGAGAAGCATTGTTGGCAGGTGTCCTAGTAACACAACTTATTATGCTAAACACTTTTGTCACATGTGATTCCTCAGATTCCTATGAGGAGAATTCGGTGAGCTTATTATGGTCTTAATGGGAACCTGCCTGTAAACGGGGTAGGTGGCCAAGTGGGTCCTATGGCTGTGCACAACATCTGATACTCAAAGTGAGTCTCAGTGAAAAGGATGCTCTTATCACTTGTGCTAATCACCATGTCTGTAGGGGGAGGGAGGCGGCTTGGCTGGTAGTATGGTAATGGCAGCTCATACTTCCAGTCATGTCTCTTTCTTCACCCTACAAAAGCCCAGCATAGACCACATGATGCTCAAATGTGTAGGTAAGTGATGGTATGTGCTAACACTCGTTGTCGTCATGATTCCCTTTCAGGGATTCAGTAAGAAATGATGGATTCCTTGCCATTCTACTTAAGTAAGAGTTTATAATTTTCTATTTTATAGAAGGTTTAAGTTTCCTACTGTGCCTGTTCCAGATTATAGGCACACTGGTACTTATCCTGGCTGCCAACCCGCTCTATTGATCATAGACTTTTCAAAGGTGGCCAATACCTAGTGAAGTGTAGGAGACAGTGTTGTCCACACTGGATGACTACACTTACCCAAGTAGAGTTGATGTGTCTCACAGTGGACAAGGTTGCTTATGGGTGTTTGGATTGCTAAAGGTTTGTCATCTACAATCATTTCATGACTTTCAGGTTCCTGTGCAGAAATCACAATGACTGTAATATTGTCTGGAACCAAGGACATAGCTGTTTTGCAGGTAAGTGGTGATGTGGGCTTCAACCACAGCATGAGTCATCTAATCTGCAGATCACTAGATGAAAGCTAATTTTTTTGCAACTAAATCAAGGTGACCATCTCTTCTTTGCAGGTATTGAGGCACGAAATGAGAGTCCTTGCCAATCTAGTGACCACCAGGGTGTTCATGTGATATTTTAGAGAACATCATTCTTTAACCCCATGAGGGATGAGGTGTTGCTGTATCCAAGTACTTATCATACCAGAACCAACCACAGCATTCACCATGGAAATGTTGCAGGTGTCACAGGGTGAAATGTTGTCATTTCTGACCATGGTCCAGACCTTGGAGTTCTGCTCTGTATTCAGGCAGAGTTGAAGGTATTTTACAGAATAAAGTGTCACAGCTAATGTAGGTTATCACACTACTCACAATTCTGTTTTCACATATATCTTGTGTGTGTTTCAGGGTCCTGTGAAGTAGACATGACGATAAAGTTCATGGCAGTAAATGGGGGACATTTCTCATATGCAAATAAGTGGTGATATGTCCTCTACCCATTGTAACCATGACTTGTTTACTGGGAGACAGGTAAGAAATTCTAGGGCCAGTACATGTACTAGAAAGCACATTTATCTCCATTTTGGTAAGTTAAACAAAACTTAGTTTTGAACTACAGGGTTGCTGAGCGACGCAATTTATATGTGTAACTAGCACAGATCTCCCAAATCACATTAATCGCTGGGTTTTTCTTTCTCTGAAGGGACAGGCCAGCAGATGAAGGTGTGTCCACAATTGCATAGATCTGAGAGGACTGCCAAATGCCAGGTAGAGTTTTGGTGTGCAATGGTGGCCCACAATCAGGCCATTTGCATTTTCATTTCTAGAAGTTTTGACAGTGGACACGTATGGCATCCAGTGTTTTCCACGTTGCTGTCTAGATACCATGATGAACTTCTTCATGATCATTGCTCAGACAGTGCATGAACCTGGTAAATGATGACCTGTGCCTTACGCATTTGACAGACCTTCTGACCTTCAGAAATCAAGGTGAGGTTGTATGGCATCCTTCATATGGTGGTGTTTTTCAGCTGATGCATGAAGTTCTTCTGGGCACTCAGGGATGAGATTCTGTGATATACACTCATGAGAGAATGGTGGATGTGAATAATGATGTTTTTTGGACTCCATATTGAGTGTCTTCTTTGACTTTAGGCAATTTGGAATCCTATCACTCCATTTGTCCCAAGAAAAACTAGTGAGCATGGGCTGTTGTGGTCTCACTGCTCAGAGATTGCCTTTGATGCCCCCATACTGATAGATCGATAGGGAGACTTCAAAGTAATTTTTCCATAGTCTGTGTCCACATTAATGACCTTGGAATGTTTTCAGGTGTCTCTTGAGAAGAAGGTGCCATCAATACTTACAAGTGTCCAGGTAATGGTCATGAGTCTCCAACCAAAGCCCTTGATCAAGGCAATGTGCAGTTGTCTCGGAAGTCTAAGACATGTACTCCACCCATTTTCTATAGTGTGTCTTTCAGGTCACAGCCTATCCCATGGTAAGCCATATAAGGTACATATGAAGGCATCCAGTAGGTATGAGGGTCAGGCATGAAGTCAGCCTAAACCACAGCACAGACCAGCCAAATCTTCATGTTCCTAAAATAGCGATGAATGTGTACCTAACACTTCCTGGTTCCTTCTCTTTGTTTTAGGTGGTCAGGTAATAACCATATGGTTTTTTCTGTTTCTTTTTAGACATTAGTCATGTGTGGTGAGTGTCCTGGTGGTGATATCCGGTGAGTACCATGGTGTTCCCAAGTGGTTAGTAAGCATAGGCTATTTTGAGGCATACTCATGAGAGATGATGGTGTCTGCTGAGGAAGAGTTTGACGTGTTTACTAGAGTTATCCAGGTTGTGATGGTGTGGTTCATAATAATGGGCATGAAAACATTGTTGGCAGGTGTGGTCATAAAATAAGTTGTGATCCTAAACACTTTTGTCACATGTGTTTCTTCAGATTCCTGTGAGCTAACTATAGTCGTTATTGGAACCTGCCTCTAAAGCTGGTAGGTGGTCAAGTGGGTCCTACTGCTGTGCCAATCATCTGATACTCAAAGGGAGTTTAAGTGAAGAGGATGTTCTTAATAATTGTGTTAATTACCATGTTTGTTGGGTGAGGGAAGCGGCATGCCTGGTAGTATGGTAATGGCTACCCTTACTGCCAGACATGCCACTTTCCTCATCCTACAAAAGCGCAACATAGACTATGTGATGCTCACATGTCTAGATAAGTGATGCCGTGTGCTAACACTCGTTGCCATGATTCCCCTGCACATCATCTGATACTTAATGTGAGTTTAAGTGAAGAAGATGCTTTTAGCACTTGTATTAATTACCTTGTTTGTAGGGGGAGATTGGCTGCATCACTGGTACTGAGGTAATGGCTACCCATAGTACGAGACATGCCGCCCCCCTCCCCCTACAAAAACCTAGCACAGACCATGTTGTGCTCACACATCTAGGTAAGTATTGCCATGTATTAACACTTGTTGCCATGATTCCCCTGCAGGAATTCAGGTAAGAAATGATGGATTCCTTGCCAAACCTTTTAAGTAGGAGTTTATAATTTTCTATCGTAGAGAAGATTTACGTTTCCTACTGTGCATATTCCAGGATTGCAGGCACACTGGATCTTACCCTGGCTTTCCAACCCGTGGTACTGATCACAGGCTTTTCACAGGTGTCCAGTCCCAAAGTACGTGTTTGTGGCCGTGGTGTCCACTCTGGATGACTGCATGAATCCAGGTAGAGTTGATATGTCTCATAGTGGACGAGGTTGTTTATGGGTGTTGGGAAATGGTTTGTTGTTTACAATCATTTTATGACTTTCAGGTTCCTGAGCAGAAATCAGAATGACTGTAACTTTGCCCCGGAACCAAGGACGTGGCTGTTATGCAGGTAAGTGGTGATGTGGGCTTCAACCACAGCACGAGCCATCTGATCTGCAGATTGCTAGGTGAGCGCTGATGTTTTCCCAACAAAATTGAGGTGATCCTCTCCTTTTTGCAGTTTTTCAGTTAGAAATGATAGTCCTCAGCAATTGAGCAAGCTCCATGTCATATTTTATTTATTTATAAATAAATCTTTAATGTTCAGGTTATTACAGTTGTTCTTTTTCCCCCCATAACTCCCCTCCACCCATTTCCCATACCACCCTCTGCTTTTACCCTCCCAACTGTCCTCATCCATAGATGTATGATTTTTATCCAGTCTCTTCCCACATCCTCATATGCCCTTCCCTCCAATAATTGTCAGTCCTCTCTCCATCTACAAGTGTCCAGGTAATGGTAATGAGTCTCCAACCAAAGCTGTTGACCAAGGCAATGTCAGTTGTCTCCATAGCCGAAGATATGTATGCCACCCATTTTCCACAGTGCATTCTTCATTTCACAGTGAGAGCCCATCCCTGGGAAGGCTATACACTGAAGTTATGCAGGCATCCAGTAGGTATGGGGGTCAGGGATGAAGTGGGCCTAAACCACAGCACAGACCAGCCGAATCTTCATGTTCCTAAGGCAGTGATGACTGTGTACCTAACACTTCCTGGTTCCATGGCTTTGGTTCAGGTGGTCAGGTAATAACCTTTTTTTACCTTTTCTCTTTCAGACATAAGTCATGTGTAATGCTGAGTATCCTGGGTGGGTTATATCTGGTGAATACCCTGGCATTCCCAAACTAGTTAGTAACCACAGGATTTTTTTAGGGGTATCCATGAGAGATGATGGTGTCTGCTGAGGATGATTTTGACCTGATTTAATAGAGTTATCAAGGTTGTGTTTTGGGTTTCATCATAATGGACGTGAAAAACATTGTTGGCAGGTGTGGTCGTAAAACAAGTTGTGATCCTAAACACTGTTGTCATATGTGTTTCTTCAGATTCTTGTGAAGAGAACTGGCAAGCTAACTATGGTTGTTATGGGAACCTGCCTCTAAAGCTGGTAGGTGATCAAGTGGGTCCTACAGCTGTTCACATCATCTGATACTCAAGGTGAGGTTAAGTGAAGAGGATGCTCTTAACACTGCATCCTTACCTTGTTTGTAGGGAGAGGGAGGCGGAATGGCTGGTACTGAGATAAAGACTGCACACAGTATTAGACATGACACCCCCTTCCCTCTACAAAAACCCAGCACAGACCATGTGATGCTTACCTGTCACGGTAAGTGAAGCCACGTGCTAACACTCATTGTGGCCATGATTTCCTTGCAGGGATTCAGGTAAGAAATGATGGATTCCTTGCCAATCATTTTAAGAGTTTACAATTTTCTATTTTAGAGAAGGTTTACATTTGCTACTGTGCCTGTTCCAGGAGTGCAAGCACACTGGTACTTACCCTGGTTGCCAACCCACTGTATTGATCATAGGCTTTTCACAGGTGGCCAATCCCGGAGTTCATGTTTGTGACAGTGGTGTCCACTCTGGATGACTACATGTATCCAGGTAGAGTTGATGTGCCTCATGTGGATGAGGTTGCTTACAGGTGTCCTTATGGGGAAAGGTTTGTTGTTTACAGACATTTCATGACTTTCAGGTTCCTGTGCGGAAATCAGAATGACTGTAGAATTTAACTTTTAACTTTGATTTTTTTTTTATATTTTGCTTAACCTTTCCTTTTAACTTTGCCCTGGAACCAAGGGACTGGCTATTATGTAGGCAAGAGGTGATGTGGACTTCAACCACAGCATGAGCCAACTGATCTGCAGATCGCTATGTGAGCACTGATATTTTCCCCAGAAAATCGAGGTGACCATATCTTCTTTGCAGATTTTCAAGTAAGGAATGATAGTCTTTACCAATCTAATGACCTCCAGGTTGTTCATGTGATATTTTAGAGAACATCATTCTTTAACCCTGCAGGGATGAGGTATTGCTTTATACAGGTCCTTATCATAATATGATGAACCACAGCATTAACCATAGAAATGTTGCAGGTATCACTGGATGAAATTTTGCCATATCTGACCATGGTCCGGACCTTGGAGTTCCACACAGAATTCAGGCAGAGATGATAGTGTCTTACAGAAGGAGGTGTTGCAGCTAATCTGCGGTGTTCTGTTACACAAAGTACTGTGCTTTCACACGTATCATGTGTGTTTTTCAGGGTCTTGTGAAGAAGACATGACAATGAAGTTCATGTTGGTTAAAGGAGGACATTTCTCATATTCAAATAAGTGGTGATGTGTCCTTATACTCAATGTTACCATGACTTGTTTACCAAGAGTCAGGTAAGAAATTCTAGGGACTGTTCACGTATTAGCAACCATATTGAATGTCCACTTTGGTATGTTAAACAAAACTGAAGTTGAACTACCGGATTGCTGAGCGATTGAAAGATATCAGGGTAACTGCCACAGATTTCCCAAGTCACATTAATCACTGGATTTTTCTTTCTCTGAGGGGCCAGTCAGCAGATGAAGTTGTCTCTGGCCATGGCATAGATCTGAGAGGACTTCGAGATGCTAGGTAGAGTTGGGATGTGCAGTGGTGGCCCAAAAAAGGCTATTTTTTGTTTCTATTTTTATGAATGTGTGACAGTGGACACGTATGGCATCCTGTGTTTTTCAGGTTGCAGTCTAATTACCATGATGAACTTTATCTTGATCATTGGCATGACGGTGCTTGAATCCCGGTAAGTGATCACCTGTGCCTTATGCATCCTCTAGGCCATCTGACTTTCAGTTATCTAGGTGTGTGTGGTTTCCGTAATACCATTTTATTGTTTTGCAGCTGACCCATGGTTTCCTTCCCAGCATTGAGGTATGAGATTCTCTGACATTCACTCATGAGACTATGATGGGTGTGAATAATGTTGGGTTTTGGACTGCATATTAAGGATATTTTTGGCCTATAGAAAGTTCAGAATTTATTTGACCTAAACAATTCTTGTGAGCATGGGCTATTGCTGTCTCCCTGCTCAGAGATTCTGTTTTATGCCCCCATGGTGATAGATTGATAGGCAGATTTCCAGGTAATCTCTCCTATGATCCATGACCACTATACTGACTGTGGAATTTTTGCAGACATCTCTGAAAATAAGAGAGTGTCTCTCATTTCTTTGTAGTCACGGATGTCTTCAACTATCCGGTTAATGATGATCAGTGTTTAAACAATGCTGTTGACCCAGAGAATGTGCAGTTTCCAGGCAGTTTAAGACATTTATGGAATGCATTTTCCACAGTGTTTCCTTCATCTCATATGAGGACAATACTGGTAAGCCTATCGATGGTAGTTATAAAGGTATTCAGCAGGTATTGAGGTAATGTCTGCTGAGTGACTACGCATAGCACAAAACATCTGTTCATCACATATTTTTTTACGTAATGCTGTGTGCTAACCCTTCTCATTACCATGAATTTTTTTGTATGTATTCACATAAGAAATGATGGATTCCTCACCATTTCTGATAGCCATGTGTTTATACATATATATTAAGGAATTGGAAATAAACAAGTTTTTATAATGATAGTTCCCTACCAAAGTACTAATTATAGATTTTTTTCCTGGTGTACAGTACAGAAATGTTGATTTTCTGACTTTAGTGTAAACTTCGGATTTCTTCATGTATCCTGATAGATTTACTGTCTCATAATGTCAAAGTAAACAAGTTTATTTGCTGGTCTGGTGGTAGATAAAGTTTATTTCTTTTAATACAGATTTCACAATGTGTCTCCAGGTTCCTCTCATATAATCGCAGTTTACCTAACATTGTAATTAATGAGATATATGGCTTGTTTGCTGGTGAGGGATGATATGGGCTTAAACCACAGTACAGGGCATCTCATTCCCAGAATGCTAACGAATTTACCATTATTTCTTTGCAGATCCCTAACCAGTTCTAGAAGTTACTTTTGTTTTTTAATATTTGACTTAACATTTCTTTTTAACTACCGTATGCAAGTTTTTAGTCATTTCATACATCCACATAATTATGATATTTAAATCATTATGTAAATTTTCAGATGGTTTTACCTGGCCATGGTCCTGATGTGGTGCACTGCTAGTGCTCAGGTAGAGTTGATGTTCTCATAATGATGAAAGTAATGTTTGTGTGTGTGTGTGTGTGTGTGTGTGTGTGTGTGTGTTTTGGGGGGGTGTCTTGATAGAACAGGTTGTGTCCTTTTACACATATATCATGATGGGTTTTTCAGGTTCACGACAACAGATCATGGTGACCCTATCAAGGGCTGTTAATAGGGGACACTTCTAGAATCCAGGTTAATGATGATATGCATCATCACCATATCATAGGCAAGGCACTCTCTATATTTTTAGTAAGTGATGCTTGTCCTTGTTCTACCTGAGATTTTTTCTTTAGGTTTCAAGTAACAAATGATAGTGTTTTACCAGTTCTAAAAATCATGTTATCCTACTGGTTTATATATTGGAAAATATTTGTGTTTAACTATGTTGTTGTTGAATGGTTGTCAGATATCCATGTAATTACCATAGATCTGAGAGTCACAGTAGTAACCATCAGTTTTTTCCCAGGTTAGCTTTCAAGAGATAATGGTATCTCTAAGACTGGCATAGACCTTGGAGTGCTCCAAAATTCCAGGTATATTTTAAAAAATATATTTAATGATTTTTTTTTTTACAGAGAGGAAGGGAGAGTATAGAGAGTTAGAAGCATTGATGAGAGAGAAACATCTATCAGCTGCCTCTTGCTCTCCCCCTGCTGGATATGTGCCTGCAACCAAGGTACATGCCCTTGACTAGAATCAAACCTGGGACCCTTCCATCCATGGGCTGATGCTCTATCTACTAAGCCAAACCGGTTAGGGCTAGCTATATATTTTCTTAAAAGAATTTAATGACTACTCAATATTCACAATCACATTTTCTTATATCAATTTCTTGATTTCTTCAATTTATTTCTTAATGACATTGGTACCAGTAACCTTATGCCCACATTTATGAAATATTTTAATACCTTACACCAATATAGACATATTTCATGTAAAATGTTATTCCTAAGGAAAAGTGGGCTATAAATTCAATTCTTAGTTAACGGGTTAGGAAAAAACCAAGAAAGAGAAATATTCATGTGCATATTCTGGAGAAAAACCTTTGTACTCTCACCCTCTGGTATGAATAGGTATTACATGATATGTTAGAAAAAGATGTGAAATTATATAGATTAAGGGGGACTTGAATAGCTCTTATGCAGTTATTAATTCAGTTATTTACATTTTATTTAGATTATACCATTGAAACAGAAACTGAATAAGAACTTGGTGACCAACTACTTCACCACCATCATGAATGAGAAAGCCCTGAATGCAGAGAGGTCAATGTCACACTGTTTAGTTACCACCTGCTCTTTCAACTGTCCTGTTTTCTTTGTTTGAAAGACTAAGACAGATTAAAAATCAGTGAAGCAAATGGGCTATTGTTTGTTTGAATCAGTATATCTCAGGAAATGTCATTCCAATTGGCCAGACTCTCCATCATGCACTTTGGGTTTTTTGTTTGTTTGTTTGCTCAAATATTCCATGTAAAATTCTCCTTAAGAAAGCCCTCATTCTCAGTCCTAACCCTCCAGCTACCAATGTCTCCAATGAGGGAAACAACCTAGTCTGAATTTCAATTCAGCCAAGTAGGATCCCTGTGAACTTCTGTGTCCTTGGCCATGCCCAAGGTAGGCACTCACTAAGTGTTTATTGAAGTAAATGAGTGCTTCTTGATGGTTTAACTTACTGTGGTTTAACTCATTCAACCACAATTCTTTCTTCTAGTGTATAAAGGTAAGAGAGCTAAAAACTCCATTTTTCAGACTTCTTCTTACAACATGGGTATGAGTGCGATTTAGGTTCCACCATCAGATATAGCAGTACATAACTTTTATTGGAACTAAGACATGGGTAGAAAGTCAGGGAGTGGATGTACATTTCACTGGCATGGATAGTGGCAAGTGGGGGGGGTAATATTATAGTTCTGGGAAAATGTGTTTGAGGAGTTTGGAATTCATAAAATAGGCAAACCAAAGCTGGAGATATCGCTTGGGATCAAGTATACTATTTTTAAAAAAACACCCTTTCATTTTTTTCCATGTTTTCCTTTTAGTTTTTAAAAATTTAACATAATATTGTAACAAAGATAAGAGAAACAAAGAAAAAGCCAACTGTTATCCCAGTACTGAAGAACATGAACACGTTCTGTTTTTTCCTGTTTTTCATCAGTCATTATCCATATGAACACATATTAGATAGGCGCCATAACATTGATATACTTTCATATTCTGATTTCTTTCTCTGAACTTACATTGTAAATATATATTCACTTATTTTTAAATATATTTTATTGATTTTAATATATTGATTTCTGAGAGAGGAAGGGAGAGAAAGAGAGAGAGAGATACATCATTGATGAGAGAGAATCATCAAGTGGCTGCCTCCTGCATGCCTCCTATTGGAGATAGAGCCCACAATCCCAGCATGTGCCCTGACTGGGAATCAAACCATGACCTCCTGGTTCATGGGTTGATGCTCAACCGCTGAGCCACACCAGTCATGGCCATATTTTAATATTTACATGAAAAGCAAAAATTGCAAGGAAACATTAAACATGTAATTCTATGTATGTAGACATCCTTCATTCAACAATAAGTACCTATCAGTAATAGGTACAGTTCCATGCACTGGGCATCAATAGTGAAGAAGGTAGACAAAGTCCATGTTCAGAGGAAGATAACATTCTCTAGTGGGTTACAACTCCACTGATTCATACAGCCTAGTGTCCCTGTTATTTCATTATGTCATTGTCCTAACATAGTCATTAATAGTTCTCACTCTCAAATGTGTCTCAGTTTGGATGATACATTACGTGGTCACCCTGTATATAATAGGTAAAAGTGAAGATATACATTAATAGCAGAGTAACAAGTGCCATAGAAATTTCATAAGGTAAGGTGATGTAATTGGAGAAAGGGACTTCTTTAGTTGTAGTGGTCAGAAAGTCCTCTCTGAGGAAAGCTCAGACTGAATGACGAGGAGGAGCCAAGCAGATGAAGATGGAAAGCATAAGCATTCTAGGAACAGCATATGGAAAATGGATGTATCCAAGGACAGGAAGGCAGGGGAGACAGAGTGCAGTCTGTGAGGGCGAGAGCGGCCCAACAGTAGGCAAGGGCTACACTTTACAAGGCCTTGTATGTCCTGGGGAGGAGCTCGGCTTTCATTTGAAATGCAGTGGGCAGTCTTTGAAGGAGAGCAAAGTAACCTCATGTGTGAGTCTTTGGCCAATTTATTCAAATCCATAGGACAACAAATAAATACCCGTAAGGCATTCTCATACTTAAAAGTACAATGGCTCCTATAGCAAAGCCACAGATAACCGTGATTTATGGAAAAATCATATTCATTTATTACCAACACTAGGAGTGTAAATTGATATGACTTCAAATAACCCTAATCTTAACTTAAATTCCTGAGAAGCATATATACTTATAACTTCTCCCTCTAGCATATTAAAGAATAAAATAAGGTGTTCATTTTTAGAATGGACTTGCAAACAAATGCACATTTTTCCAAGATTAATCATGCTCCCCCCTCATCATCAATGCCGTTAGTTAAGGATTATACAATTGGAAGGTAGTGGGGACAGGTCTCTAGACACAAAGGAGTGGCCATTTGGGACAGAATTATTTAGGGAAGGAGGAGCAAGGTGCCAGAAGTCTGGCCTAGGCCCTTGGTAGTAGGTGTTCCAGCAGCTTTGAGGCTGCTTCTGGAGCATTTTAAGATGGCACAGCTCAGAGGCACACTCCGCTGCTGTGCTTGGTCTCCCAAGACCCAGCACTTGACCACATAGTTGTGTCCAACACAATGGTGCCAGGCTGCAGAGGTTGGAAGAGGGCCAAATTCTGGGTCACACACTGTTCACCAACCATGTCAACTTTGGTTTGTCTTTTGGTTTTACGAATTGCAAGCTCCTCAGATACATGGTGCCCTTGCCGGAGGCCATGTCCCTAAAATGGATGTCCACTCCCTGCCTTGTACAGCCAGGACTCCGGAAAGGGCCCTGCCCAGAGGAGATGTCACAAAGGCTTCACCTGTTCCTCGTAGCCCTATGTTTGGGGCATTCCTGTGGTTATGGCTTCTGACCAGTCAGTCCCCTTACTGTCTCACTCTCTTAGTAGATGTACCCTTCCCAGCTGGCTGATTCTCTCCCCTGGTTCTCACTGTGGATTTGAGACTGTTGATTTCTTGTTTCCGCAACATCTGGGGCATAAAACAAATAGAAGCATTTCCATTATTCGCCTGCAGAAATAATTAGTTGCTTGAGGCTGCTCTGGATAGCAGACTTATATACAGCATGCCAGCCACCTAATCTGTCATTATCTCAAGTGCTGCCTTCCCTGGCGCCAGCAATCCTGTTAGTACCTTTATCATCTCCTCTGTCACCCTTCGGTTCTTCCAGTCTTTTCTGTTTCCCTCAGGACTAGTTAAGACAGATGCTAATGTGTTGGTGAGGTTTGGAAAACAACACTTTTCATAGCAATGGTTTGAGCTAATGGTGTTGTTCATCTCAAAAATGTTTTACAAACATTAATTAAGCTGCTAACTCCCTGGTGGGCTTAGGCCAGGAGAACGATCAGTCACGGAGCAGGGTTTCTGTTTCTCCCTCAAGCCACAGAGAGTCAAGGAAAGAAGGCCTGGAACTCCCCTCCCCCCACCCAACAGCTCTTTTCTTGGAGGGTTTAACGTGCCTTTAGAAGGTTCCTGAAAATCAGAAAATGAAGGCTTTTGTGATGTTTCATAAAATGAAGCCCTTTGGAATGTTTATTAAGTGAAGTCTACCCAGGAAAAGCCACCTGTCAAAAAGCATCCTTTGTCCATTGTTATTGAAGAATATACATCCATTGAGTTCATGCAATAGGAAAACAGAATAAACTGAGTCTAAATTCAATAAGACAATACTTAGTTTTCAATAGGAAGAGGGAAAAAAACAGAAAACAAAACCCTAGCAGGTGTGAGTAGGAAGAAGGAAGGATATGAGAGAATAGAGGAGATCCCCAAAAGCAGTCTTGCCATTTCCTCATTCTGATGCAGAAATCCAAACAGAAAAGCTTTAGAAGAAACACCTGGAAAAACAGTATCTCCGCATTCAAAATGCAGAAAGGCAGGCTAAGGCTAATGGTAGTGACATTCATTCATGGCCATTTTCATGTAAATCAATGGTTCTCAATCAGGGGACATTTTGCCTCCCAGGGGACATTTGACAATATCTGGAAATGAGATATTTTGGGTTGTCACAACTGCAGGGAGGGCACAGGTGGAGTTATACTGGCATCTAGTTTGTGGAGGTCAGGGACGCTACCATACACACCCTACAATGACCCAGCCACAATATCCCTGGTGCCAAGGTGGAGGAACCCTGCTCTAAATCAGTACCTTGTCAGAGAGGTGTCTCCAAATCCAGGTGGAGTGAGTGACATAGTGAGATACCATCTATGAGGTTGACCCCAACCCCACACACCCCCAACTCCAAGCAGTCTCAGCATACTGGTATCTCCTTTGGCTTGCTCTGGGACACCTTCAGTAGGCCTGGGAACCCCGTCTGCGTGCACAGTCTAAACTCGAATGTGTTCCTAGCTGCTGCACTTGATTCTCTCAGAAGGTAATAGCCATACTTTTATTTTGGAATGACCCAGGCTCCTTTGAATTAGGAAGGCATGCACACTTCAACTCAAATAGATGGGCCAGTTCATTTCATTGGAGTACGAACAAAGTCAAGTGCCCGATCGAGGAAAGACCCCTCTGCTGAAACCTCTGCAGCACCTCAAGTTAACTGGTCCATGCTGAGAATGTTGAGAAGGGAGAGGCTCTGAATTCTTCTTCTCCCTTGTCACAGAATCATCCTTTGACTCACTTCTGGCATTCTGCCTAAACAGTCATGTGTTGAAGTCTAGAGACATTGCAGAAAAGGGGCACTTAGGGCAAAGAAAAAAGATATAACAATCTGCTTGAGCATGGAGCCTCTTTTTGTTGTTGTTAATTCTTACCCTAGGTTGTTTTTTCATTATTTTTAGCGAGGGGGAGAGACACAGACATGGATATGTGAGACACACACCAATTGGTTGCTTCCCGTACAGCCCTGCGACAAGCACTGGGGAGGAGCCTGCAACCAAGGTACAAGCCTTTGACTGGAATCGAATCCAAGACCCTTCAGTCCTCAGGCCGATGCTCTATCCACTGAGCCAAACCGGCTAGGGCAGAACCTCTCTTATCTACAAATGTTGCTATGCAGCAAAAATATTGAGACATGGTCATTTCAGCCAAAATTACATTCAAGTTAAAAAAGACCTGGTGCCGAAACCGGTTTGGCTCAGTGGTAGAGCGTCGGTCTGCGGACTGAAAGGTCTGATTCCGGTCAAGGGCATGTACTTTGGTTGCGGGCACATCCTCGGTGGGGGGTGTGCAGGAGGCGACTGGTCGATGTTTCTCTCTCATCGACGTTTCTGGCTCTCTATCTCTCTCCCTTCCTCTCTGTAAAAAATCAATAAAATATATTTTAAAAATAAAAATAAATAAATAAAAAAGACCTGGAAACCATCCCTGTTTATTTTCATTACAGTCAAAACTTGTATACTATCTAAAATACAAAGACTACTAGAACAGAATTCCAGTCTTTGAGTTCAGTTAAGAGGGAGATAGATAATACAGCTGTCTGACACAGAAAGTAGAAGAGAGGTCAGGGACTGGAGGGGGCGGGGGGAGATGGGAAGATACTGCTTCATGGTTACAGTCTCTCTGGGGGGATTAAAAAGTTTTGGAAACTACATAATGGCTCAGTATATATTCCTGATAACCTATAATTAAGTCACTAGTTCCTTCCCAGACACTGGTCTTGCAGAACCTGTTACTGTGAACAATGTACTGCCCAGAGGGAAGGTTATTAACGCTGGTGCCAGGCCAGACCATCAGATATGGCCTGGTGACCCCCAACACCTGGGGGCCTTCTTGCAAAACCTGCGAAAAGGACCAGAAGCATAATCCGTATTTGCGGGACAAAGACCACCGGGAGATATAAAGGCAGCCAATGCATGTCCCTTCGCTCAGATTTGGAAGGCTGTTCCCTGAGTCGGCCAGTGTATTAAACAGTGTTGCTTCTCTTCTTTGAAGCGCGGTTTTCTTTGGTCTTCTGCAACACCACAAGCATTGCAGATCCATTTACTAAGAACATGTGCCAGGAGCTTGCGGGAATAATGGTGAAGGAGTCAGCTCCGAGCTCAGGTGGGGATAGCAGAGCAAAATCAAGATTTGCTAGGAGGAAAGGAGAAACAGGAAACAGATACTTCGCAAGGCAGCACCTAATGCATTTCCCCAGATCTGTGAACTGTTTAATGTTCAGATTTGCAAACCTGATAATTGGGCACAAGTAAAATCTAACACTCAGCTCTACCATCTGTTGCTGACATAACAATTTTACATAATATGAAAATGCCAGATGGAAGCCACACATTAACTGTGTCCAAGATGTTTTATGCTCACAGCATGCACGGAATAAGAGAAATAGCTTTGTTCCATACACTGTTGCTCTCGTTCTTCTCCAGTTATGATTCTGGCCATTGCTGACGAAGGACAACCCCAGGGCTTCCTATCACTTTTGTTCCCTTGATGGTTGGAAAGCTACATGTCCTGGTGGTCCGGGAATCTCTATCCAGGACAGACTTAGAAGCTATAGTTTATTTAGAGCCCATAGGGGCTGCGAAGAGGAAGGCATACATATTGAAACTGTGTTTGCAAGGCCCATTCACACTTTTGAGCTTAGAATCCATATCATGGAAGATAAGAATAGTAAAGTTTTCCAAAGATGTTTTTATTTGTACTGCATGTAAGACTGAGAAAATATCAATTGCTCATATCATTGAACGGGAAGTAAACGAGTAGCTGTTGCTTTGAAGCAAAGGTCTTGGAAAATGTTCTATGGGGAATGTTTCTACCATAAACTTTTTACCAGCTGAAAGAACTTTATAAAGTACAGGCAACAATTTTTCCATTTTTATTATAAAAAGCTTCAAATATATATTAACAGAGAGAGCAATATAAGAGACACCTACATGCTCAAAACTTGGATATAAACATTTTGATGTTTTTCATCTTAAAAAAAAAAAAATATATATATATATATATATATATATATATATATATATATATATATATATATATATATATATATATATATTAGAGGGGAAGGGAGAGGAAGAGAGAGATAGAAACATCAATGATGAGAGAGAATCATTGATTGGCTGCCTTCTGCACACCCCCAACTGGGGACCCAGACTGCAACCCAGGCATGTGCCCTGACCAGGGAATCAAACTGTGACCTCCTGGTTCATAGGTCAATGCTCAACCACTGAGCCACCCTGGCTGGGCTCCATCTCCTCATGTATTCCTTTCATCTTTCTCTAGAGATCACCCTTATCTGGTGTCAGTCTTCTGCATATTTCATACTACCACCATATGTGCACGTGTCCATAATAAGACTTTGGTTTTGAAAATGGCATCATAGGAGGTGTCATTCAGCAGCTTACCTTTTTATTTTAATGAGTTTTTACCCTTGTTTGCTCTACTTCCCTCTTTTGAACTGCTCTATAATACCCCATTGCTGAATGTAGTACAATCTACTCACCTGCTCTTCTGCTGATGAACACTTATTTCCAATTTTCACCGTCACAGCAATGCTGCAGAGAACAATCTGGTGTTATTCTGTACGTGCGTGTCAGAGAACTCCTCTAGGTCACAGATCCACAAAGTAGAATGAGAAATTCCATTCCATCATGACTTACCAAGTAACATCTACAGCCGTAATGTACGCAAGTTCCTTTTTCTTCCTTTTGCTAATCTGTTAGCTGTGAGGTGGCATTTTCCTGATAGAGAAATTACAGCAACTTTCCATTTATTTGACATTCAGGCTTCCTCTTCTGTGAATTTGCTTCTTGGTATATTCTGCCCATTTGCGGGTATTTGTCATTTTCTTGCTGAACTGTGAAATTTTTACATATTTTAGATACTAACAGTTGAGTGTATGCATTGCAAATATCTTCTTCCTGTCTGAGACTTGTCTTTTAAATGTTGTTGATGGAGTTTTGTTGTTGCATTATAATTTCAGTGTGGCTGCATTTGTCTATCTTTTCCTTAGTGAAGAGGTGTGCTTTCTTGTGCTTGCCTATGGAATCCTCCAAAGATGAAATAGTATAAAGGATTTTCCTTTCTTTTCCTCCAGAAATAGCCGTGGTTTCTTTTGACACTGAGATATTTAGTCTTCTGGAATGTATTTTTGGGAGGTGTAAGATAGTGACTTCATTTTCTTTCTGGACAGATAACTGATTTTCCCAGACTCGTGCTTGCCTCGTTCAGACTTTCCGCACTGATCTGTAGGCGCTTCTCTTTCCCACATCTGATCTTGCCATATGCCTGTGTCTGCTTTGTCCAACTCCAATAGTGCGCTGTCCACATTCCTATATCTTTTGAACAAGCCCCGATATCTGGTAGAGCAAGCTCTCTGGCTGTGGCTTAGCTCTCATGATGGTTGATTTTATGAGTCATCTTGACTGGGCCATAGGGTGCCCAGATTAAACATTATTTCCTAGTGTGTCTGTGAGGGTGTTTCTGGATAAGATTAGCATTTGAATTGACAGATTTAGTACAATAAATTGCCCTCCCCATTGTGCTTGGGCATCACCTAATGCAATTGAGGGCCTAAATAGAACAAAAAACAGAAAGGGTTTGTTCTGCCCTGGGACTTGGGTTTCACCATCAGCTCCTCTGGTTCTGAGGACTGGAATCGCACCAATGGCATTCCTGAGTCTCCAGCTTGCAGGCAACAGATCATGGGACTCCTCAGCTTCCATATTCCTGTGAGCCAATTCCCAATTCCTCATAATAAATCATCTTTTGCATCCCACTGGTCCTGTTTCTCTGGAGAATCCTGACTATTGTAGTCTCCTTTCTGTCCTATGCAAATGTTGAAGTCAGCTTATCAAATTCCATTGAAAACCCTGTTGGAATTTTTATTTTAATTCCATTGCCATTTACGCATAATTTGGGGACAAGTGTCATCTTCCTGGTCTTGTTTTTCCTTCCATGAACCTGCTATGCCATTGCATATAATCCAATCGAGTTTTACATCCTTCTGTGCTATTTTGGAATTTTCTTCATGAAAGGTTTTGCTTTTCTTGTGTAAATTTATTCTTACATATTGTATAGTTTTTGTGGCTATGATAAATGAGAACTTTATTTGAGAACATTTTCTAATATTACACTCTGTGTAGGAATGCAAAACATGTGAGTGTGTTGATTTTGTACTCAGCACATTGCCAAGCTTTATCAGTCTAAAAGTTTGTTTTAAAGTCTCTTGAATTTTCTATGGAGACAATCATATTGTCCACAAATAAGGACTGTTTTATCTCCTTTTTAAAAATTCTTAGACCTCTTATTTCTTTGACTTATCTATACCCTCCCATACAAAATTGACTAATGAGTTTATTATTTCAATCCTAATGTTCCTTCCCATTTCTGTAGTTTTTAAAATGTATGTGTGTGTATATACACACACACACAAAAAATAGAACATTGAAGTAATACATCTCTTTCTAAGGGAAAATTTATGTTAAGATTGCCCAGCTGGTGTGGCTGAGTGGTTGCCTGTGGACCCAGGAACCAAGAGGCCACCAGTTCAATTCCCAGTCAGAGCACATGCCCAGGTTGCGGGGCTCAATCCCAGTAGGGGGTGTGCAGGAAGCAACCAATTGATGATGTTTCTCTCTCATGGATGCTTCTATCTCTCTATCTCTCTCCCTCCCTCTCTCTAAAAACCAATTTAAAAAAACATACTAAAATTTACATTATAATTTAAAACCTAGTGGAGCAGCTAATTAATTACTCTTGGAGTTGTAATCAATATGCTAATTTTGGGGGGGGGAACATAATTGTGCAATATTCAATCTTCTCATCCCATGGGCATTTACTTATTTATTTACTATATTTTCTTTGAACCCTTTCAGTAAATGTTATAACTTTCCTCACATAAAAGTTCTTTTTTTTTTTTTAATTAAGGTTATATCTGGATATATGGAGGTGGAGTGTTGTTTCCCCAACTCCTCATATATTTTTGGTTTGTTACTTTGGGGAGGTCAGGAAAGCAGGTTACTTTTTAAAAAGTATTTTGCTTATTGATGAGAGAGAGAGAAACATTGATTTGTTATTCCACTTATTTATGTATTTATATGCGCCCTGATTGGGAATCAAACCCACAACCTTAGCATATCAGGATGAAGCTCCAACCAAATGAGCTATCTGAAGAGCTGGCAGTTTACTTGTTGTTGTTGTTGTTAATCCTCACCCAGGATATTTTCCATTGGAGAGTTGGACAGAGAGACCAGCTAGAACCATCAGCTGACTTTTTTACATTGATCTTTAACCAGCCATTTTATTAAACTTCCATAAAGAGAACCACTTTTCAATTACCTTAGAGATTCTCCATTGGCAATTACACTGAGTGGCCAAATTATTATGATCTCTGAATGTATAAAAATCTGGCCACTCAGTGTATATCCTATATAATAATCTTATATAATAAAAGGCTGATATGGAAATTGTCCCCTCGACCAAGAGTTCCACCAGCAGGCAGGCTGGCCAGCCACCCATGTCCCTTCATCCTGCCAGGCTGGCTGGACCCCACCCATACAGGAATTCATGCACCAGGCCTCTAATACACACACACACACACACACACACACACACACACACACACACACACACACTTAGTGGCCAGATTATTATACATTCAGAGATTATCATAATCTGGCCACTCAGTATAGTTTCTTACTGGGCACTTCTAATTTAATGACTAGGTACAGATTTTTTTAAATATATATTTTTATTGATTTCAGAGAGAAAGGGAGAGAGATTGAAACATCAGTGATGAGAGAGAATCATTGATCAGCTGCCTCCTGCACGTCCCCTACTGGGGATCAAACCCACAACCTGGGCATGTACCCTTGACTGGAATCGAACCCGGGACCCTTCAGTCTGCAGGCCGATGCTCTAACCACCAAACCAAACCAGCCAGGGCCAGGTACAGATTTTTACATAGTTTCTTTTCTCTGGACTGTCCTATTGGTGACAACTGTGTGGGAAAAAGACACTTATCTTTCTCTTTCAAACGTTCATATTCTTTCCTCACAGCAGTACCGTATTGCTGGACATGACCCTGCAGACAAGGCTCCCCTGGGTCGCACACATCGTGATCTTTAGTCTGCCCATCAGTCCTCACAGTCTGTATGCTGGTCCCCCAAAATGGAAAATGGGAAATTTCTGTCCATTAAGTTGAGATCATTTGGAATGGAAATGTTTGGGATCCCGGTGGGGTCTGCCTCTGATGTCTGGCCTGTGGGTTTGCCTGGTTTTTATTCTCTGTTCAGGAGTTGTTTCCACTCACCACCTCACATCCTTTCCCTGACACGATGTAGCAGGTCAAGCAAAATCCTGCGATGGAGCCTCCTGGGGTGGGAGCCCGGCTGACTGCCAGCAACCCTGGGTGGCCGAGCATGTATGTCAGGGCAATGGTTGCTCACAGATTTGTCAACAACTGCTGGCTGGCGAGCTGCCAGAGGGCAAATGCACACACGAAAGCAAAGGAAGAGCTTCCAGTGATCAAATGTCAGTGCAGACAGCTGGGTGACAAGGCTGGCAGACACCACCTGCCAGAGCACAGCTGTCAGGAAGGGGGAGGGGGGGACAAGAGTCATGGCCACAGGCAGTGCCAGCCCACCAGGTGAAAGCCAGGGCAGAGGGGAGCCCAAAACTCTGACACACAGTTGGCTCGTGACCTTGAATATGCAATCATACCCCAGGCCCACAATGAAATGGCAGCAACTGTCCCTCTGTACTAAAGAAAAAGCTCTTGTCCATGTCTTAAGTAATTAAGATTTAGGATCCCGAGGCAGCCTCTTGAGCCACACCAGCCTGAGTTCAGGGATTACCAAGGATTGAAATGTCATGTCCTGTGTGTCTTTTTAAAAATATATATATGCTTTTATTGATTTCAGAGAGAAAGGGTGAGGGAGAGAGATAGAAACATCAGTGATGAGAGAGAATCATTGGTCAGCTGCCTCCTGCACACCCCACACTGGGGATCAAGCCTGCAACCTGGACATGTGCCCTGATCAGGAATCAAACAGTAACCTCCTGGTTCATGGGTCGAATTTCAATCTCTTTCATCGATTTTTCTAACTCTCTATCCCTCTCCCTTTCTCTCTGTAAAAATCAATAAAATATATTTTAAAAAATAAAGTTTTTAATTTCTCCATTTCCCATCTTCTCTAAAAAAATCAATAAAATATATATTTTTAAAAAGTCAATCTAAATATCGAAAATCTGGGTTAGATTAAGTGTATGCAGCCATTAAAAATTCCCTTGTATCCAAGGAGGAAGAAAGCATATGACCACACAAAGACTTGTTCATGAATGCTCATAGCAAATTTGTTAGGGTCTCAAACCAGAAACAATCCAAATGTCCATTAGCTTGTGAGGGGATAACAAATTGTTGTATATCTTTACAATGGAATACTTTTCAGCAGTATCAAGGATTGATACTATTGATCCACTCAACAACATGAAACTCAAAATAAGTATGGTGGATGAAAGAACCTAGACAAAAAGAGTACATAGTGTATGAGTTACTTCCAGAAAATTATAGAAAATGAAAACTAATTTATAGTGAAATAAAATAGACCAGTAATTGCCTCAGGGAAGGGGGAAGATACAGAAATGAATGGGGGAAATGGGATTACAAAGAGGCACAAAACTTTCTTAAACCTAACAATTTAGTATGAATAATTTTCATATCATTTTTATCCAAGATTATTTTTCATCTTTAACAGCTTTATGAAGTATAATTAATATACTAGTATAATAAAGCACACATATATAAAGGATCCATTCTGATAGGTTTTAACATATGTACATAGCCATAAAACCATTGCTGTAATCAAGGCAAAAGTTAGTAGGAAAGATGAGCCTTGACTAAGCAAAGACCAGCAGGTGGGTCTTCTAGAAAAGTCTGAGCAGTTACTAACAGAACCTGATACCCTCTGCAGCGTGCCTATTCCATTACTATTCAACTCTTCACTCAAGTCAGAGCTGACCTCTGCAAAGTGCCCAGCCCACTCTAGTGGTCGGCAAACTCATTAGCCAACAGAGCCAAATGTCAACAGTACAACGATTGACATTTCTTTTGAGAGCCAATTTTTTAAAACTTAGACTTCTTCTAATGCCACTTCTTCAAAATAGACTCGCTCAGGCCGTGGTATTTTGTGGAAGAGCCACACTCAAGGGGCCAAAGAGCTGCATGTGGTTATCGAGCTGCAGTTTGCTGACCACTGCTCTAGGCTGACACAAGATCACTCAGGCCGAAACAGGTTTGGCTCAGTGGATAGAGCGTTGGTCTGCAGACTGAAAGGTCTCAGGTTCGATTTCAGTCAGGGGCATGTACATTGGTTGCGGGCACATCCCCAGTGGGGAGTGTGCAGGAGGCAGCTGGTCGATGTTTCTCTCTCATCGATGTTTCTAGCTTTCTATTCCTCTCCTTCCCTCTCTGTGAAAAATCAATAAAATATATTTAAAAAAAATCACTCAGGCTGGGAATCCCAAGGACTCAATAGCAGTGCCGTGGGTTGGGGGGCGGAGGGGACACTAACAAGGAGAAGGACTTTATTCCCTCCCCAATTTCCACCAGATCACCTCACCCATGTTTTATGTGTATTAGTAATATTTTCTTAAGATAATATGAGTTTCTTTGCCAACATAGTTCTGAGGCCCTGCCAACCCTCCGAATGGGTCACTGTGACATTCCTTCTAGAGCTGCCACAGAGAGCTGGCATTTGGAGAGGGCCACCTTGAGTCATTGCCCTCATGAGGAATTCTCCAGAGAGCCTTTGGAGATGTCAAAAAAAATCCTACTTGCTCTCTTTTCTCCCAGATTCCTTAGCTTCCCTTGAACTTGCGTCAATAAACTCTTAGAACCATTTTGGAATCAACCCAGCAGGGCTCGGGAGGGTGGAGGACATGAGCCACTTCGGAGACTTGCATGAGGCAGTGAACGGGCTCTGCAGGGCCTCGGCCCCAAGCCCATGAGCCAGCACGTGCTCCACAGGCCAGCGCGCTCCAGGAGCCAAGAGGAAGGTGAAAGGGCCGCTCGGGTTGACTGTCTCCTGGATCCTCCTCATCTAAGCTCAACACCGCATGACGCGCTTTTGCAGCTCTGAAATCTGAGTGAAGTGCCTTCTTTTAGGTCGATGTAGCAAAGACACTGGAACCTCGCCAGGGTGGTTCAGTGGTTGCACATCGACCTATGAACCAAGGGATTCAGGTTTGATTCCCAGTCAGGGCACGTGCTCAGTTGCAGGCTTGATCCCCAGTGAGGGGCATACAGGAGGCAGCCGGACAATGATTCTTTCCCATCATTGATGTTCCTCTCCATCTCCCTTCCTCTCTGAAATCAATAAAAATATAGATTTTTTTTAAAAAAAGACATTTGTAAGTACACAATAGTCCAAGGCTTTCCAAGGCAGGAAAAGCAGCTGGTGTGTGTCCTGGCTGATGGCAGCTGCAAGGCTTTCTTCAGTGACAGTGAGGAAGCAGGAACCAGGTGCAGCGGGGCCCGTCCACGGAGCTTGTCTCTAGAACGCTTTCTTGGAGTGAAACGGTCATGGACAACTGGGCTTTAGAGGGACTCCAACAGCATTTTCATCCTCTTGAACCTGGGTTCTATTCAAATAGGGAAGTATTAGCCCAAGCCGGTTTGGCTCAGTGGATAGAGTGTCGGCCTGTGGACTGAAGGGCCCCAGGATCAGTTCCAATCAAGGGCACATGCCTGGGTTGCAGGCTCGATCCCCAGTGTGGGGCATGCAGGAGGCAGCCAATCATGATTCTCATCATTGATGTTTCAGTCTCTCCCTCTCCTTTCCTCTCTGAAATCAATAAAAATATATTTTAAAAAATAGAAAAATAAAATAGGGAAGTGTTAGTCTAAGCCAGGCCTTCTGCTGGCAAATTCAGATGTGCTCGGGAAGATTTGAAGAGGCACAGCCATGTCCTCAGGAATGAATTTTGGATTTACTTGCAGAAACACAAAGTTCCTTTTATTCTCACTAGCGAGACAATCCTATAAAGTCACAGTTTTAAATGCAGCATGGAGGACCAAGAAAAGGTGTCATTTGAATGCATTGATATTTCTCAGTTTAGAAGAGAATGAGTAGCTAAATGTAGCTTTATCAAGAAAAAAAAATGCTCCACTTTCCCTGTTCAAGGATTGCAGTAACTCCAACATAATGTTTGCATTATGGCTGCTTGTATCCCGAGTCATGGACTCCCAACCTTTCGTATCAAAGTCAAAAGGCGAAAAAGGGCTAATTCCAGTGTAACCCTGATATTTGGGGCTAGCGATCTGAATCCATGTCAGCAAGCTCAGTGTACATTCCTGATAACCTGTAGTGAAGTCACTAGCTCCTTCCAGATACTGGTCTTGCAGAACCTGTTACTGTGGACAGTGCACAGCCCGAGAGGGCAGGTTATTAAAGCTGGCATCAGGCCAGACCATCAGATATGGCCTGGAGACCCCCAACACCTGGGGCCTGCTTGCAAGGTCCACAGAAAGGACTGGAAGCATAATACATATTTGCGGGACAAAGACCACCGGGAGATATAAAGGAAAGCCCCATGCATGTTCCTTCACTCAGATTTGGAAGGCTGTTCCCTGAGTCCGCCGGCGTATTAAACAGTGTCCCTCCTTTTCTTTGAAGCATCCTTGGTTTTCTTTGGTCTTCTGCAACAAAAGCACACCTGGGAAATGACCACATTCATGCCCCGTGGGGTACTGTGGTGGGGCTGCCCACAGGGGCCACCCTGAGGTGTGTGGGGGAGGGGGATGTGTAGGCACACGTGCAACTCCTCAGGACCGAAAGAGGTGTGATGCTCCAGGTTGGGATGCAGGACTGATCAGGTACCAGCAGCTTGCTCCTGAGGGTTCAGAGCAGGTACATTCAATCTAGGCTGCACATTGGACTCACCTGGGGAATTTGAAAGCACCGGCTGAGAGGCCCATCAGAGATCCTGGTTGAATTGGTCTGGGGTGTGGCCTGGGCACCAGGAGTTTAAAAAGCTCCCAGGTGGTACGGATGCTGGGCCACGGTTGAGAAGTTGCTTTAGAGCAGGTCTCCCCGGCCTGTCTGCAAATAAAGTTTTCTTGTAAGGCAGCCACCCTACCTTCAGGTATTGTGCCCTTGGCTGCTTTCCTGCTCGGTGGTGAACCCAGCAGGCGCAACAGAGACCTTATAACCCGCAATGCCCCACATCCCAGATCAGATCTTCGCTAGAAAGTGCTCCCCCAGTCTGCTTCAGAGAGGAACGCCCGGAGGACTTTCAGTGTGAAAAACTGTTGGAGAAGGATTTTTGCTCAAGGTCAGGGCAGAATTCCCGTACGGGATTCTGACAGGGACAAAATATTCAGAGCAGGCCAACGTCAGCGTCCAGTGCAGTAACTGAGCCTTCCTCTCTGGCCCTGCTTTCCACCGCGGCTGCCCTGGGGTGAAGCAGGGAGCTCTTCAAAAGAAGCAATCCTGGAAGAAAAAGACGCTGCGAGAAGAGCCAGGGCGCTTCAGGTAAGTTGGCAGGTTTGGGGGGGAGGGAGGGAGGGACTCAGGTGCTGTCACCCTGTGACTACTGACACTGTAGAGGTGGATGGGTCTGATAATTTTTAGAAACTGGGCTGTGTGTTATGGGCTCTATTCCCCTTTGGCTAAGAGATCTGTCAAGTTCGCCCTAACTGGTTTGGCTCAGTGGATAGAGCATCGGCCTGCGGGCTGAAGGGTCCTGGGTTCGATTCCCGGTCAAGAGCATGGACCTGGGTTGTGGGCACATCCCCAGTGGGGGGTGTGCAGGAGGCAGCTGGTCGATGTTTCTCTCTCATTGATGTTTCTGACTCTCTATCCCTCTCCCTTCCTCTCTGTAAAAAAAAATCAATAAAATGTATTTTAAAAGAGAGAGAGAGATCTGTCAAGTTCTAGATGGGTTCCATATGTTGTAGACATTGGTTTATTTTTTATTTTTTTTGCAAGGTGACTCTGTACCGGGATTGGCCCCCGTGGCAACCGGAAGTATTGGGGCTACAGGATGAATGTGCCTTAAAGCCACCCATCTTCAGCAACAGCGTAGCGGTTGGAGCAGAGCCTCTACAGTTAGCAGCAGTGTCCTAGCTGGTGTGGCTCAGTGGATAGAGCATTGGCCTCGGGACTGAAGGGTCCAGGGTTTGATTCTGGTCAAGGGTTTATACCTGGTTTACAGGCTCTTCCTCGGCCCGGGCCCTGGTCAGGGCTTGTGCAGGAGGCAACCAATCGCAGTGTTTCTCACATCACGTTTCCCTTTTCTTTCCTTCTCTCTCCCACTCTCTCTGAAAAGCGATGGGAAAATATCCTCAGGTGAGGATGAACAAAATAAAGAAATACAAGCTCACAGAAGAGCAATGTGAGCTCCAAGTAGCTCCACCAGGGTGTGTGTGAGCGGCGCCTGCTCTGCTCCTGGTCACTGGAGTTCAAGTCCGCAGCATGCAGGCGTCTTGGTCGTGAGGGCCAGACTACCAGTTCGGCTGCCGGGCCAGCATTAGCGCAGGGCAACAGCTCGGACAATCCCCTCTCAGATGGCAGGTCTCCCCCACCCAGCACCAAGGCTTCCCCAGGGTGGAGGCTGCCACAGACATCTGCTCTCCCAGCTGCTTATATTGGGTAGACCCGTGGTCGGCAAACTGCAGCTCGCGAGCCACATGCTGCTCTTTGGCCCCTTGAGCATGGCTCTTCCACAAAATACCACGGCCTGGGCGAGTCTATTTTGAAGAAGTGGTGTTAGATGAAGTTTCAGTTTAAAAAATGTGGCTCTCTAAAGAAATTTCCATCATTGTACTCTTGGTATTTGGCTCTGTTGACTAATGAGTTTGCCGACCACTGGGCTAGGAGGTCAGGGATTTTCTTTATGAGGATAACAGCGCCCATTTTCTGGCATAAAGCAAGCCAGCTAAGCTGACATGGACAACTGTGATGATGTGTGTTGGGTTTCCTTGACAGGCGTGTCCAGGAAGTACAGGGTGACAGGTTTGGATCTGTGCCGTGGTCTGGGCCCTGGGGCAGGTCCCTGGAGGGTCCCAATATACAGATGAACTGGATCACGGGCCCTCCTTCCCTGCTTTATCAGTTCTCCCACCGAGAGAGGAGTGACTTAGGAGCCTGCATCCCTCCAGCCCTGAATGGCCTGGGGGACATGGAAGTGGCCAGGGATCAAATGACAGGTTGGAGGCCTGGAGCAGATCTGGGCTTCCAGCATCTTGGACTGCCACCAAGAGCTGGGCGCTCATGGCTTGTCCAGAAACCCGTCACCATTGTCATTGCAAACACCCAGTGTTCCTAGCGTCCATGCGAATTTTCTCTCCTCCCAATGTTAACTCAATTAGATCCTTAGTTTGGCTTTGCCGGTGGTTTGAGCCATTCTCCTGCTCATCAGCTTTGCACACTTCATATTGGCAAGCTTCTAATGGTTGCGGTTTAAAAACTAATTGCAGCCCTAACCGGTTTGGCTCAGTGGATAGAGCCTCGGTATGTGGACTGAAAGGTCCCGGGTTAGATACTGGTCAAAGACATGTACTTTGGTTGCAGGCACATCCCCAGTAGGAGGTGTGCAGGAGGCAGCTGATTGATGTTTCTAACTCTCTATCCCTCTCCCTTCCTTCTGTTAAAAATCAATAAAATATATATTTTTAAAAACAAAATACTAGTTGCATTGCATCATTAAATTTCACAACATCCACAGTTCGTGACACGGTTATCATGCTTCCTCCCTGCATTTAGAGCTCTTTGATGGAGAGGATGTGACATTATTTTCTACCGCCAATGACGGCCATAAAGTCATTAGCTAAATTTAATGGCTCTTAACATTAATTAACATTCACTAAATTGAATGGGTTTTCCTTTAAGATCTTCATCTTCAAATACTAGCTAGCAAAAACACTGACGCAATAGGCAGGGTCAGGCTTTAGTGTCCAATAAAGAGGGATGCTTAATGGGGGACAGACTTTATTAAGCAGGCAATTGCTTTTTTAATGTTATTTTGACCTTTGCTTGACTATCTGATCTGTGAGTATTTGGATAATAAATGTTTGGATCACAAGCACCGCTGAAATTGTTTGATTACCAGCTTCCTTAACAGAGGGGCTGTGACTTATTCACCTTCTGCCTTTTCACTTAATACCTTCATCTTCCAATATTTCCAGCCCATCCCGAAAAGACTCTATATTACCTACAACCTTGCATGCAAGCCTTTTTTTTTCCAAATCTTTATTGTTGAAGGTATGACTAGGTCCTCCTTTTCCCCACAATAACCTCTTCTAACCCGCTCATGCCCCCCCCCCAGGCCCTCACCACCCCATTGTCTGTGTGTGTCCACGGGTTATATATATATATATATATATATATATATATATATATATATATATACACACACACACACACAAGTACATGAAAGTCTTGAGTGATCAAAGTATTAATTCCTAATTCATTCATTCTCTCTCTTTCTCTCTCTCCTCATTAAAATGTGCCAGTGTTGCCCTAGCTCAGTGGTCAGCAAACTCATTAGTCAACAGAGCCAAATATCAACAGTACAGCGATTGTCATTTCTTTGGAGAGCCACATTTTTTAAATTTCAACTTCTTCTAACGCCACTTCTTCAACATAGACTCTCCCAGGCCATGGTATTTTGTGGAAGAGCCACACTCAAGGGGCCAAAGAGCCACATGTGGCCACGAGCCAAGGTTTGCTGACCACGGCCCTAGCTGGTTTGGCTCTGTGGCTAGAGCATCAGCCAGAGGACTGAAGGGTCCCAGATTCCAGTCCAGTCAAGGGCATGTACCTTGGTTGCAGGTTCCCCAGGCCTTAGTCAGGGCCCCTGCAGGAGGCAATCAATCCAGGTGTCTCTCTCACATAGATGTTTCTCTCTGTCTCTCTCTCCCTTCCACTCTCTCTAAAAATCAATGGAAAAATAGCCCTGGGTGAGGATTAACAAAGAAAATGTGTCAGTGTTGATGATAACAGATTCAAGGTGCCCCCAAAAGAGTATTTGCTCCTCTGGACCCTCTGTGTACTTGCTTTAGGGGGGGAAGTATTTGAATGTGCTGACTCATGGCTCCACATGATTCTCCTGGAGATTCTCGGCCATTGGCTTACTTGCCCATTCTTGCCTTCCACAAAGCAGCCATAATGTAAAGCTCTCAAACAGGAAAGTAGGTTGGTCTCAGGCCCCTTTACAGGTTAGGATGATGGGAGATGCTGACCCTCTCCCATCCCATTGAATTTAAATACACAAATTAAAAAGCACTTTCACTCTTTCTTTAAAAAGAAACCCAAAATGTCACAAAAGACAGGAATAATTCAAATACCCTTAGGCTAATGAGGGAACTGTATGCTTTCCCCGTTTTGTCCCGGGAGCTTTTCAGCCAGTTAGCATTGGCAAAGCTTCTAAGCAGCAATTACCAAATAAAAATGGCCTTGGGTGCTTTGTCAACTGTGTTCATGGCTTAGCATCAATGAGTTTCTGACCCTTGATTCGGACGGGAACTACCCGTCCTCCGTTCACTTCCAATAGCCTATTCATCCCAGCAGAAAGCCAGCTAAAACACAGGAGCAGGTCATGCTGCCTCTGCAGCCAGAGCCACACAGCAGGAGTTGGCCTCTTCGCAGGCACCAGCGTAGCAGGCTTTGAACAACAACAAAACACACTAAAAAGCTCTTGAGTCACTGTTTTAAAAACAGCAATTATTTGGTCCCAGTCCTTTTTAATGACTCTATCTTTTGTCCAAAATCAATTCCATTTTTTATTTTTTTATTTTTTATTTGTTTGAAGGATTACAAATAGTAGTACATATGTCTCCTTTCCCCCCCCCCCCGCCGCATATGCTTTCACCTCCTCCCCCTCCCCCCCAGTGTCTTGTATCCATTGGCTATGTTTATATGCATGCATACAAGTCCTTCGGTTGATCTCTTACAGCCCCCCCCCCAACCTCCCATGACTATAGTTTGACAGTCTGTTTAAAAATATATATATTTTTATTGATTTCAGGGAGAGGGATATATATATATATATATATATATATATATATATATATATATTCATATTTTTTTATTGTTCATATTATTACAAATGTTCCTTTTTTCCCCCCCACCATTGCTCTCCTCCACCAGGTTCCCGCCCCACCCTCTGCCCTTTCCCCACTCCCCATTGTCCCCATCCATAGGTGCACAGTTTATGTTCAGTCTCTTCCCACGCCCCCCTCTCCCCTTTTCCCCAAGAATCATCAGTTCACTCCCCTTCCATACCTCTGATTCTATTATATTCAACAGTTACTATTGTTCATCAGATTTTTTTTTTAATTTCCTTGGTTTTTAGATTCACTTGTTGATAGTTACGTATTTGTTGTTCATAATTTTTATCTTTGTTTACTTTCTCTTCTGAAAGAACCCCCTTCAGCAATTCATATAATTCTGATTTGGTGGTGATGAACTCCTTTAGCTTTTTTTTATTAGTGAAGCTCTTTATCTGACCTTCGATTCTGAGTGATAGCTTTGCTGGATAGATTTTCTTTGGCTGTAGGTTCTTACTATTCATTACCTTGAATATTTCTTGCCATTCCCTTCTGGCCTGCATGGTTTCTGTTGAGAAGTCAGCTGACAATCGTATAGGTGCTCCTTTATAGGTAACTACCTTCTTTGCTCTTGCTTCTTTTAATATTCTCTCTTTGTCTTTTGCTCTTGCAATTTTAATTATGAGGTGTCTTGGTGTGGTCCTCTTTGGATTCCTTTTGTTTGGAGTTCTGTGCGCTTCCTGGACTTGTAAGTCTAATTCTTTCACCAGGTGGGGGAAGTTTTCTGTCACTATTTCTTTCAGTATGTTTTCGATATCTTGCTCTCTCTCATCTTCTGGGACCCCCATAATTCTGATGTTGGTTCGCTTGAAGTTGTCCCAGAGGTTTCTTACATTATTTTCAATTTTCTGGATTCTCTTGCCTTCTAGCTTCTGTGGAGGAGTGTCTTCTGGCTCTTTATGTTCCAAATCTTTGACTTGATTCTTGCGATCTTCCCTTCTGTTTTTAGGACTCTGTAAAATATGTTTTATTTCAGACAATGTATTCTTGCGATCTTCCCTTCTGTTTTTAAGACTCTGTAAAATATGTTTTATTTCAGACAATGTATTCTTTATTTCTTGTTGACCCCTTATCGTTTCTTGTTGATCCTTTATCATTTCTTGTTGACTCCTTATTAATTCTAGTTGATCTCTTTTCATATCCTCATAGGTCTTATCCATCTTTTCTAGGAAATTCTTGAAAAACCTTATAAGCGTAGATTTGAACTCTATATCCAGACGCTTTTTGTCCTCCATTTCTTTTGTTTGTGATCTATTTTGTTGTCGCATTTCGCAGTTACAGATGGGACAAGGTTTCAGGGTGGAGCCTGCAGCTTTGGCTTCCGTCAGCCCCGCCCTATACGGGTCCTTCAGTGCTCACTGCCAGCGCCTCTGAGAGAAAGGTGCCCTTGATTTTCGCCTGCTGCCAAACAGTCTATGCTCTCCCCCAATGAGCCTGGTATTGGGGTTCAGTTCAGTTGGAAGTGGAGTTGGAGGTGGCGTTCAGAGCAGTCTGGAGCCCCAGTCTCCTTCCGGCCAGGGCAATCCCGCGGCACAGTCGACCATCCCTTCTCTGCGTGCAGTGTGCGTGCCTCCTGGACCTCCTTTCGCGGCTTACAGCCCGGCTCCCTATGGATGAGCCTGGGTCCCCGGGGTCTGGGCTAGAACTGGGGTTCAGAGCAGTCGGGGGCCCAGCACAGTCAGAGTTTTATCTCCTTTTCGCTGGGGAACGCCAGCTAGGCACTCCGCCTCCCCCTCCTCTCTGGCTCCGTCCTCTCCGCGCGCCGCGTCTCCGTACCTTGGGCTTTTCCAGCTCCTCCGAGCCTCCTTCTGGTTTTCTCCTTGCTTCTCGCTGTAGAATTTCCAGTCAGTCAACCTTCCTGTAGTTCTGGGCAATGTCCGTTGTATATTTTAGTTGTATTTTATTGAAATTGTTGTGTGTGGCTGCGGCTAGGTGTTCACCTGGGGGCAGCCATCTTGGATCAAATGAGAGATATATATTTTTATTGATTTCAGGGAGAGGGAGAGAGACAGAAACATCAATGATGAGAGAAACCCATGGATTGGCTACCTCCTGCATGCCCCCTACTGGAATCGAACCCAGGACCCTTCAACCCATAGGCTGATGCTCTATCTGCTGAGCCAAACCAGCTAGGGCAAGTCAATTCCATCTTGTATAAAATGGCAAAAAAAAAATGCAGATTATACAGGGAATTTATGCTAAAATAATGATCTATGGCTATTAGTCAGATATGTAGATTAATACTTTCTATTCCTTAGGGGTAAGTGTTTTATATATATATCATGAAGAATCATTTTATCAGAAACAACCTAATTGGTGGCATTGTCAAGCAATTTGCTTCACTCCCAATACTTACTTGTAATATGTTATCTTTTCTACCCTCTAGCCCATGCTTGAGGTGAATGTGTACCATATACATATAAACCACTTATTAGCATCCTAGAATAGCATGCATCAAGGAAGTCTCTACAGAATATTGAAACCTGCACACAGAACTTTTTGTTGTAACTAGCAGCCTGGTGCATGTATTTGTACAGGGTAGGATCCCTAGGCTTGGCCTCCCTGCCTCCTTGCCTCTTCCTTCCCTCCTTCAGCGCCCCGCCGCTGATCGCCTGCCATGCTTCACACCACCCTCTAGTGGTTAGCACATGTCATAGCAAGTAATCGAACTCTTGCTCTCCCAGTCGAACTCCCAAGTAGACAATTTGCATATTAGCCTTTTATATAGATAGATATAATATATAGATAGATATAATACGGGGTGTGTTAAAATGTTGGCCTGACCTCGGCGCTGGTTGGGGCTCATGCAAGAGGCAACCAATCTGTGTTTCTCTCACATCAATGTTTCTATCTTTCCCTCTCTCTTCTACTCTCTCTAAAGTCAATGGAAAAATATCATGGGGTGAGGATTAACATACATACATACATACAGAAATAACTGAATGGATGAATGAAGGAATGTTGACCTGAGACTGTCCACAGGTATAATAGTTACAAGATCATTTCCAGCCACAACTTTCTCATTGGTCAATATCACATCATATCCTCACAGCATGGGAGCTTAGCAATTAATCGCTTTGGCTTTGGTTATCAACACCGCTCCACCAGCTGTAAACCAACTGTACACATTGGTTTGTCCCAAACATACACTGGACATGGTAATGCTAACTATTCGGCTAACCTGGGTATATAGCTATAGCAGAATGGGGTCTTGAAAAGGGCACCCTCAAAAAAAGTCGGGAGACTTGTTTCTATGCCTCAAGCTGTTGTGCTGTCTATATGTGATATCAGGTAACTCTTTATCTCTCTGAACTTCACGATGCGATTGTGAAAAGATAGAGGAGAGTGTTGGTCCAGATCATTCTTTTTGTCTCAAAGTGTGTTTCATGGAGAAATGATCTGTTGAGATACATCCCTGATCTGCTTGTTTCTATGCCCTTCTAGAAGAATCAAGCATTTGGGAATCCCTGCAATAAATGAATCTGTTTACCTTTTTAAGACAGCATTATATAAACTTATATAACCACAGACCACAGAATTATTATTTTTTTTTTAGTGGTAGTTTCATAACATCCCCATTGTGACTGTTTCCCACACACACTTAGGGAACCACTAGTTAGTGCTAGATGGGTGTTGGGAGTGAAGCAAATTGCTTGATAATGCCACCTATTAGATTGTTTCTGATAAAGTGATTTTTTATGATATACATTTTATTATCTAATTCCAGGCTCAGTCTCCACTCTGTGGACCAACAACAAAGGACCTCCATCATGTCCAACTGCTAGAAAGTCTGAGAATGTTTCAAAACTCAATGCACTTTGTTCTGTCCTCCAACATTTATAGGGACAGAAAAGATCCTCCCTCGGTATTCTCCATCCTCCAAGCACATGCAAAGTTTCTACAATCACCAGGAATAGGGCCGCCTAGTCATGTGAATCTAACATTTGCAAATGCATCCTTGCTTGTGGTTCCTTGGTAGATGTAAAGGGTCAGCCCTGAGTAATTTGGATATCTATGAAGCACTATTTTGCCTTGTCTAGCCCCCATCTTTTAAAATCGGTGCAAACTATACCTTTAAAAAATTTACACAGATACCCTAATCTCCACTCTTCACTTCCCAGTCTCTCGCTGATCTTCCCAGGACTTTGCCTGAACATCTGTTTTAAATTCCAGTTGCCCATGTGTTTGCTCACTCCCACTTTTCTCATTTTGGATGCACCCAGAAAACAACTGTCAGCTACCACCCATGCAATAACGATTTCCATACTTAAAGTCCAAATTTTCCCTCAGTCTTCTTTCTTCATTTCATTGACCATTTTTTTTCTGGAATTCCACCATCCTGACTTTTAATGGCTTTGATTGCTTTGTCTGGACTCTCTCCAAGTTCTACATTTCCCCTTTGAACCAGAAGTTCCCAGTTTGAACACAGCGCTCCCATGGAGATATGACTAATAATGCATTAGCTCTAAAATCTGGCTGAACATAGAATTAATTTTTTTGAACTATGGATTACTGAGCTCCACATAGCCATGTATGGGAAACATTACTTTAATTATCACATTGGGTTCCATTGGAATGGCTTCCTTCTAAAAGCCCATCTCAATTGCTACCTCTTTGGATGGGCTTTCCTGACCAATGCAACTCAACTCCACCCACATCCCTCGTGGTTTATAGGTCCCCTTAGGGCTTGGACCATATTGCATTGCAGAGCTAGCCATATATACACCCTTCAGAAGCTTTTATATATTTTTATTGATTTCAGAGAGGAAGGGAGATGAAGAAAGAGATAGAAACATCAATGATGATCATCATTGATCGGCTGCCTCCTACATGCCCCCCATTAGGGATTGAGCCCACAACCTAGGCATGTGCCCTTGACCAGAATTAAACTCAGGACCCTTCAGTCCACAGGCTGATGCTCTATCCACTGAACCAAACTGGCGAGAGCCCTTCAGAAGCTTTTAGATTGTGAGGTCCTTTACTCTTGTGTTTTCTTCCAACCCCACATCTGGAAAGGAATCAGTTTCAGTTGGAATTAACACTTTGGACAAGCACTCACTATATTCCTCTGTATACATTGCCCACTGAATGACAGCCAAAATGGAGGCCCCTTCAATTTTGAGGATGGAACATTTGTCATCCTCCTCTCCCCACCACATGATGTGGCATATGATAGCTATTTATTTTTCATTTAAATATTTTTTTTCCATTGAGATTTGAATCATTCTGGAGGTGGATGTTATGTCTTAGAAGTTTTCTCATTGCCTATAGTGACTGCACCTAGAAAATCATCCTTGGTAAATATACCATCAGAATGCAAACACTCACCGTAACTTAAGAACTAGGCATTCTAAACCCTTATTGTACAGATGAGAAAACTGAGGCCCAGAGAAATGAAGTGATTTTCCCAAGTAAAAATAGGTCTAAAACTAGACCTCAGGCTACCCGATCCCCGGGGCTCTCTTTGCTTCCTCCGCATGTCCCCCGTTAATTGAGTGGGGTTGATCTGCCTCCTGGCTCCAGCTCCAGGAACTCCAAGGAAAACTCCATCACCGAACTCTTGAAAGGCATGTCTTCAGATGAGTGGACTTTCCCATCAAGAAATCAGGGAACTGCCCTTGGCAACAAACTGAAGACAAATTTCAATTTCTTCTACGAGGCATGGTTTTAATGACTAACCACTTGTACCCATATGCAGGCCACACCAACGTGTGATAGATTTGAATAAATTAGGTAAGCGAGTATGAAAATGTCCGCATGATATAACCATCATGTCTAGAATAAATAGTAGATAGACGATATCACTTCCATTGCATTCTGTTGGAAACATTCATTTCAGTTGAACAAGATTTCATCTGAAGGTTTCTTTTGCAAATTGAGTTCCATCTTGCTGCTATTATTTGGACCTTTGTGTGTATGTGTAGTTGGAGTATCTTAGTATTGTTGCTACCACTGCTGTATCTATTATTGTTGGATGCTGGCACTCGTTTCCAACCACTTTCACTCAGCTGGTGAGTCAGATCATCTAGATAAATTCTCCAAAAGAAACACCCAGTGAGGCCTAGCCAGTGTGCTCAGTGGTTAAGTGTCAACCCATGAACTAGAACACATATGTCAAACACAAGGCCCGCAGGCCAAATCCAGCCCGCCAGGCCTTGCAATGTGGCCCGCACCACGCTGTCATCACTGCACTCCGCTGTCAGTTTATGACATTGTCAGTTTATGACTGTTCAGTAAACCATTCGGCCCGCGATTTAGGCTGGATTTTAGATTTTGGCCCCTTCTCTGATTGAGTTCGACACCCCTAAACTAGAAGGTCACAGTTCAATTCTCGGTCAAGGCATATGCCGGATTTCAGGCTCCATCCCTAGTAGTGGGTGTGCAAGAGGCATGATTCATGATTCTCTCTCATCATTGATGTTTCTCTCTCTCCCACTCCCTTCCTCTCTGCAATCAATAAAAATATATTTAAAAAAGAAGAATAAGAATGAAACACCCAATAAGGGAGGGGCACTCAGAATGGTTACAATTCAGTCCTTGTAAGCCCAGGACCTGAACATAAAAGGTTACTTGGTACACACTTAAAGGAACTCCAGGAACAAAGAACCATAGCAAGGAAGTCTTCAACTTGCAGAATATGTTCCTTCCAAATGGTTTCCAAAGCCATGCCAAACCCCCTCACTTGCCCAGATACTGAAAACCCAAAGGAAAGCTCCTTGGAAGTGTCACCTGTTGGGTAGGGTCAGGGAGGCTCAGAGAGTGTGGCTCCTTTGGCAGAAAGTGCCTAAAAATTCAAGTCCAATTGCAAATGAGTCAGCAGAGTTTTCTGGAACAGCCCAGGAGAGGGCTCTTTCTTTAGGAGACTATTTATCTCGTTGCTACATAATACTGTAGATTAATTGGGAGTGAGAATGAGTGCAACAATTTGGAAAAAGTGATAGCAGCTTGAAAGCTTCACCCACCCGTTACCGAATGGAGGAGGCAGCATTACAGTCCCACGCAAGTCATTACTGTGAGCAGGCTTAAGACAGTGACATCAACGTAAGTGCCTCTGATCATGTTGACCCAGATCACAGCCTTGTAAAGTCAAGATTTTAGAAAAAGAGAATCGTTTCAGAATGTCAATAAACCCTTAGTGCTTGAAAGTACAAAATATGTCCAGTGTGGCTCCCAGTATGTTCAGAAACACATCAAGAGCAGAATCTAGCCAAAATGCAAATGAACGTGGCTTCGAGGCATCTTTCCTCATTTGCCAAGTGCTTTTATATCTGGCAGGATGGCCAGGGTGGAGGGTGAGATTTTCAGTATGCTCCAGATGCAAACTGAGTTTCCAGGGATCACTTGAGTCACTCTTGTCTCTGAAATGTTTGCTTCTTGAATGTTTGCTTCTTGGGCTCTTTCTTCTCTCTTCTTGGTCATGGATCGCTCCAACCTTACTGGGCTGTTCCCATGAACATACATACATACATACATACATACATCATACATACATCACAGTTTAAAACAATTACCAACTCATGACCAACTTTGTTTCATACACACCCTTTCTGCTAAACTATGTTGAAGAACTCTCCAGAGGCGATATTGTTTTATCCACCAGTCGTTAACCATTTATCTCTAAAAAGTAAAGATCATTTAAAACACATAACTATTAGTGGCATTGTCCCGCCTAAAAATGTGTTTTTTAACAGCCTGTTTCTTACTAAGAACTGGAAACCAAACTAGAAGGTGACCAGAGACCAAAGAAAGATTGCCTGCTTCTTTTCTTTGAACATTTGCATGCAAAGCATCACCTGTCCATCTATAGAGGGCCTGCCCCTATCTATTCCACCAGCAGGAGCAGCATGGCATTCTGGGATGAGAGAAGAAAACTGAACTGCCATCCGCTTTATGCCACAATCTGGAAACGCTGATTTCAAAGGGCTGGTTTGGACTTGATCCCCAGTAGGGGGCGTGCAGGAGGCAGCCGATCCATGATTCTCTTTCATGATTGATGTTTCTCTCTCTTTCCCTCTTGCTTGCTCTCTGAAATCAATCAATCTCTCTCTCTCTCTCTCTCTCTCTCTCTCTCTCTATATATATATATATATATATATATATATATATATAAAGGAATATATTTATTCCTTTTTATATATATATATAAAAAGGAATAAATATATATTCCTTTTTATATATATATTAAAAAGGAATCACTACTATCATCATTGGGGGAAAACAGTGCTAATAATCAAACATCCAATAATAAATGAAAACTCCTGTTTCTTTGACACATTCCCTCATGGAAGTGAAGTTATATAAAATTCTGCTCTTCTGCCTGTGGTGACTGGTAACAGGTGTGGTCACGACATTGCCAGGAGTCTGTCCGATTTGCTGGTGAAAAAGCCCCCAGTTCGGGCTCCAGCTGCCATAGAATCTTTCTGCTGACAGTCTTTGTCCTGACAACCCCCACGTCATTACCACTTGTGAACTACAATTACAGAGGTAGCTTCTGGGCCCCGAAATGAAGCTACTTGGCCAAAGCAGTCGAATATAGAGTACACTGGTCAATTTTAAGTTTCATGATTTCAAAGTCCTGGAAAGTGAGGTGGGCAAGGGTTTCAGAGATGATCCTCAATTTGTCATAGGCCCTGTCATTTTTTTTTCACCCATAGCCACGTAAGAAATCTAACCCAAGTCCAAGCGGATTATAGAAATACTCTTTATGGGCCTGGGTTCATGGTGAGAATCAAAAAGAATAAAGTTATGGATGTGTCTGCAAATAAATATATATATATATATATATATATATATATATATATATATGCACACACATATATACATATATATGTATGTGTGTATATGTATATATGTATGCATATATATGTGCACATGTATATGTGTGTGCATATATATGTGCATTTATATATATATATATATATATATATATGTGTGTGTGTGTGTGTGTGTGTGTGTGTGTGTGTGTGCTTATGTAATAGAAATTAATTTCTAGAAAAGCCTAAGGTGATGGAAGTGATGGGGCTGGTTTACAATGTTAGGCACAAATCGGGGCTGAGACACCAACCAGAGAAAACTGATCCGTGAGGCTGAGAAAGAGCCATCTGTCAGGGCTGCAGGCTCCGGCTGAGGAGACATACGTGGGGAGGCCCCAGGAACAGATGGGGAGGCTAAACCCCCACGCAGAGCAGAGGGCCGGCAGCTGGGGCTGATGAATGCAGATGGCTAGCTGTGACGTCACGTGTCAGATTACACCCCAGTGAGCAGCTAGGTTCCAGGCAAGTCCAGGCCCACACGGAGGCACTTTGTGGATGGGGTCCACCTCGGAGATCCCCGAGGAAGAAACAGCGCTCGGCCCTGCCTCAGGGTCCTCTATGGGAAGAGCAGAGGGAAGGCGTGTGAGCTTTTCCCAGGTCTTCTTGTTCTGTTTTATCCTCAGGGTAAATGGGAGCAGAGAGGAAAAGAAATCGAGCTTTTAAAGAAGCTTCTTGCCCAGCCGGCATGGCTCAGTGGTTGAGCATTGACCTATGAACCAGGAGGTCACTGGTTCAATTCCCGGTCAGGGCACATGCCCGGGTTTCAGGCTCGATCCCCAGTGAGGGGCTTGCAGGAGGCAGCTGATCAGTGGGGCTTACAGGAGGCAGCTAGTCAATGATTCTCTCTCATCATAGATGTTTCTTTTTTGAAATAATACATTTTTATTGATTTCAGAGATGAAGGGAAAGGGAGAAAGATCTAGAAACAATGATGACAGAGAATTATTGATCAGCTGCCTCCTGTATGCCCCCTACTGGGGATCAAGCCTGCAACCCGGGTATGTGCCCTTGATCAGGATCGAACCTGGGACCTTACAGTCCGTAGGCCGATGCTCTATCCACTGAGCCAATCCAGTTGGGGCATCATTAATGTTTCTCTCTCTTTCTCCCTCCTCCTTCTTCCCTGAAATCAACAAATATATATACTCTTTAAAAGTAAAATAAAAAAGCTTTTTGATCTGTTTTGTTCTCTGTTTACTCTCTAAATTACATTATAGAGAGAATGATAAGGAACTTTAATTTATGAAACTCAACCCAACAAAGTGGTTCCCTAGCCCAGCAGTCAGCAAATTCATTAGTCACCAGAGCCAAATACCAACAGTACAACGACTGAAATTTCTTTTGAGAGCCCAATTTTTTAAACTTAAACTATATAGGTAGGTGCATTGTTATTAACTTAATTAGGATCCTCCTAAGCTGGCCTTTGCTAAAAACTTAAGGGGCCAAAGAGTCACATGTGGCTCTAGAGCCGCAGCTTGCTGACCATTGCCCTAGTCCAAGATGCTGGGGGAAATTTTCTGAGGAAGAACTTGATCCATTCACGCTTCTGAGTGACACCACGAGCACTTTAAACAACACAACAGCAGCTAAACTTGAGACCTGTCCCTGTCCGGTGTTCCCAGCCCTCAGCAACCAGCTGCCCACCAGCTACAGAGGCTTGGAGATTCTGTCTCTGGAACCCACCTTGGCTTCTCATCCCCATTGCAATTGTCTTAATTCCCACCTTCGCGAGATCCTGCCTGGACTGTTACAATTGTTTTTATCCAGTGGCCTCTGCTCCAATGCATTCTTTCCATAGTTCTAGAATAATCTTTTAAAAACACTTATCCCTTCATATTATTTTCCTTTGACAATTCCTGTATGATTTTTCTGTTCTCAAAGGTTTTTAAACTTTTTTAAAATCCTCACTCAAGGACATGCTTTTGTAGTGATTTTTAGGAGAGGGAATGGGGGAGGGAAAGAGAGAAACATCATCCACACCCACCCCGAGATTGGGGATTGAAACTGAAACCTACGAATGTGCCATGACTGGAAATTGAACCCGCCACCCTTTGGTGCATGGGACAACACTCCAACCAACAGAGCCACACCAGCCAGGGTTAAACTTTTCTTTTGTCCTGACAGAGGCAGTACAGATGAAATCCATTCAGAGTAACAGAATCCTACAGGCAGAGTCAGATCTTGACCAAACCCTTTTCCCCCAGGGCACTAACGCTCAGCACAGTGAGTCAAGATACCTCATTACAAGGGATGGTGTCAGTTGCATAGGCTGCAATGTGCACAGTTCCTTTGTGCGAGTATAAGACAGCGCCTCCCTTTTACAGAAGGATATGCCTTTGGTACCAATGTCGATTTCTCTGTCTTGATCAGTGCACTGTGGTTATAAAAGATGATACCATTAGGGGAAGCTGGGTGAGAGGGATCTGGCAAGCCTCTGTACTATCTTTCCTGGTGAGATGATCAGAATTCAGGGTACGTGTTGATGAATGTTTTAAGGCACAAACTCTATCCAACTTGCCATAGACATGGGGTTTCATTTTTGGGGAGGAAAGGCAGGGATGAGAGGTGGAGTTAAGTATTAAAATCAGCATATAAGGCCCGGCCCGCCTGACTCAGTGGTAGAGCATTGGCCTAGGAAGCAGGAGGTCACAGTTTAATTCCTGGTCAGGGCACATGCCCGGCTTGCGGGCTTCATCCCCAGTGGGGGTGTGCAGGAGGCTGCTGATCCATGATTCTCTCTCATCACTGATGTTTCTCTCCCCCTCCCTTCCTCTCTCTGAAATCAAAAATATATATATACACTGAATGGCCATATTATTATGATCTCTGAACACATAATCTGGCCACTATATATATATTAGAGGCCCAGTGCATGAATTCATGCATGGGTGGGGGTCAGGGGGAAGGAATATAGGTGGTTGGCCTGTCTGCTGGTCAAACTCCTGGTCAAGGGGACAGTTTGCATATTAGCCTTTTGTTCTATAGATATACACTGAGTGGCCAGATTATTATGCGCTCAGAGATTATCATCATCTGGCCACTCAGTGTATATATATTTAAAATCAGCATATAATGCAAAATGGTTCACCATCAATCTGACTCTCTAAAACTTCTTAAATCGGTCCTTTTGCAGAGAGGGGACATCCCTAGGGGGACTTCTGGGTATTTTGTATTTTTGGTTTTGCCACCAACAGGGAGGGGGAGTTGCCTTAGACATGAACGAGCCACAGCTGGGACTGAGGCTCTATCATTGCTCAGAAAGCCCAGGCCGGGGCAGGCCATCTGCATGTCCCGCTAGACGCTCACGTGGGCGGAAACCTGCTCGAGATGATCGGCCGCTGGACCACACATCACTTTCCAAATAAACAGCAGTATCTCGGCGCAGCTTTCCCAAACATGAGACTTTGCGGGAAGTAAACGACGGCATAAATCAGAAGGCTGTGTCCTGTTTGGCACGGAGCTGGAGCACAAGTTGTTCAGGGCTCCGGAGTGTCACAGCCCGCCGGCCGGGCTCCGACGGGGCGCACCTGGCGCTGCTGGCACAGGGAGCTGTGCGTTCCCGCTGCTCCTACTGGCAGGCCCGGGCAGGCCCCGGCTCCGCTCCATCTTCCCATGCAGCTTCATGCAGATCCAAAGGCATGGGATTTTTAAAAAAATATATTTTATTGAGAGGAAGGGAGAGGGATAGAGAGCTAGAAACATCGATGAGAGAGAAACATTCATCAGCTGCCTCCTGCACACCTCTCACTGGGGATTTGCCCACAACCAAGGCACATGCCCTTGACCGGAATTGAACCTGGGACCCTTCAGTCAGCAGGCTGACGCTCTATCCACTGAGCCAAGCCGGTTTTAGCTAAAGGGGTGTGATTTTATTCTACAGTCTTTTTAACTCTCCCTGATATGTTATAATCATAAGATTATATTGATCTTTTAAAATTCTTTGTATAGGTAGTTTTATTATCAATGAATTTCATTTCAGGATAGAAAAGGAGATGTTAAGCCCAGTTTGGCTCAGTGGATAGAGTGTCGGCCTGTGGACTGAAGGGTCCTGGGTTCGATTCTGGTCAAAGGCATGTACCTTGGTTGCAGGTTCCCCAGGCCTTGGTCAGGGTGCATGTAGGAGGCAACCAATCAATGTGTCTCTCTCACATTGATGTTTCTCTCTGTCTCTGTCTCTCCCTTCCACTCTCTGTAAAAATCAACTGGAAAATATACTACGGGTGAGGAGTAACAAAACAAAAGAAGAAGAAGGAGGAGGAGGAGGAGGAGGAGGAGGAGGAGGAGGAGGAGGAGGGGGAAAGGGCCTGGCCAGTGTGGCTCAGTGGTTGAGCATTGGCCTATTTAACAAGAGGTTATGGTTTGATTCCCAGTCAGGGCACAGCCTGGGTTGCAGCTGGATCCCCAGTGTGGGGCGTGCAGGAGGCAGCCAATCCATGATTCTCTCTCATCATTGATGTTTCTATCTCTCCCTCTCCCTTCCTCTCTCTGAAATCAATAAAAACATATTTTTTTAATGTGAATGAGAATAAACGTGTCAAAGTTGCAATAATATATGGAGGTTTTAGACCCGTGCTCTCTGCTTCATTAGTCCCTAGACGCCTTCACTTACCTAAATTTAAATGTATAATAATTAAAAATTAAATAAGGTAAGAGACAGTTTGGGGGGCACACTAGCTACATTTCAAGTAGTCAATAGCCACACGTGGCTAGAGATTACTTACTGTCTTGAACAGTGTAACTCTAGAACATTCCATCATGTGGAAAGTGCTATTGAACAATGTTAGGCATTTTTTTTTTTTTTTTTTAAAGTCTGAATGTTTTTTTATTTTATTTTATTTTTTTTAATATATTTTATTGATTTTTTTTTTACCCCCTCCCTCCCTCCCACACATCCCCTCCCTCCCCAGAGTTTTGTGTCCATTGGTTGCACTTATATGCATGTATACAAGTCCTTCGGTTGATCTATTATCTCCCCCAGATCTTCCTCCCGTCCCCACTGTAACTTGACAGTCTACTTGTTGATATACTGTCTCTATATCTATCTTATGGTTCACCAGTTTATAATGTTCTTTATTATCCACAAATGAGTGAGGTCATGTGGTGTTTCTCTTTCATTGATTGGCTTATTTCACTCAGCATGATGTTCTCCAATTCCATCCAGGATGCTGCAAATGATGAGAAATCCTTCTTTTTTATGGCAGCATAGTATTCCATTGTGTAGATGTACCATAGTTTTTGGATCCAATCATCTGCTGACGGACACTTAGGCTGTTTCCAAATTCTGGCTATTGTAGATTGTGCTGCTATGAACATAGGGGTGCATATATCCTTTCTGATTGGTGTTTCAAGTTTCTTGGGATATATTCCTAGAAGTGGGATTACTGGGTCAAATGGGAGTTCCATTTTCAGTTTTTTGAGGAAACTCCACACTGTTCTCCACAGTGGTTGCACCAGTCTACATTCCCACCAGCAGTGCGCGAGGGTTGCTTTTTCTCCGCAACCTCGCCAACACTTGTCGTTTGTTGATTTGTTGATGTTGGCCATTCTGACAGGTGTGAGATGGTACCGCATTGTTGTTTTGATTTGCATCTCTCGGATAATTAGTGACTTTGAGCATGTTTTCATGTGCTTTTTGGCCTTCCTTCTGTCTTCTTTTGAAAATATTCTATTTAGGTCCATTGCCCATTTTTTAATTGGATCATTCATATTCCTTTTATTTAGTTGTATAAGCTGTTTGTAGATGTTGGAGATTAAACCATCAAAATGTCCATACTTCCTAAAGCAATCTATAAGTTCAATGCACTCCCCATTAAAATACCAACGGCATATTTCACTGACCTAGAAAGAACTCTCCAAAAGTTCATTTGGAACAATAAAAGACCCCGAATAGCCACAGCAATCCTGAGAAAGAAGAGTAAAGTAGGAGGTATCTCAATACCAGACTTCAAACTGTATTACAAAGCCACTGTTCTCAAAACAGCCTGGTACTGGCACAAAAACAGACATATAGATCAATGGAATCAAATCGAGAACCCAGATATCAACCCAAATCACTATGCTCAATTAATATTTGACAAAGGAGGCACTAATATACAATGGAGTCAAGACAGTCTCTTCAATAAATGGTGTTGGGAAAATTGGACAGATACAGGCAAAAGAATGAAACTAGATCACCAACTTACACCATACACAAAAATAAACTCAAAATGGATACAGGACTTAAACATCAGACGGGAAACCATAAAAATACTTGAAGCATCCACAGGCAACAAAATCTCAGACGTATGCCAAAAAAACTTCTTCACTGATACTACCCCTAGTGCAATGGAAGCTAAAGAGAAAATAAACAAATGGGACTACATCAAAATAAAAAGCTTTTTTACAGCAAAAGAAACCATCAACAAAACAACAAGAAAGCCCACTGTGTGGGAGAACATATTTGCAAATGTTACCAATGTTAGGCATTTTAAATAACCGCAGAAGCCTAGCCCAGCATTGCTGTCATTTTGCCTAGGATTATGTTAAACTAAAATGAAAATATTCCTTAGGAGTGATGGTGGGAAAGCCATGTTTGCTGACCTTAAATGGTAATTTTTTTGTTTCTCACCTTGAGGAAATGTATCAGAGAGGAAATTTAAAAAATGAATATTTCCTGTAACCGTATTGACGCCTCATTAAATGAGTGACTGAGCCACAGAAAGGGTATTCCACTTTCCAATACACTTTGTTCGTGCTCAGTCTGTTTTCAAAGATAATTCTGCTCAGAAGTAACATGTTTTCCTCAAATACAGACTTCTCTGCATTTTTTCAAATGACAGGATCTACCACAACATTAACCAGAAGGGAATTATTCCTAAACAGCTGTACGTCATTTCCTGCTGGAAACATGGTAGATTAGCTCCTTCACGGCTGAAGATGTAACGGGACAACCGAGGGGGCCGGGCTGCCTGTCACTACTTGAGCCAGTTCAGCAGAGACGGGATTGAATCATATGAGCGTTTATTCCAATCCTGCCAGCAGGATGGAGGAGCAGCAGGTCATCCACAAACATCTGCTCTGCCCTCCTCCCCCCCCCCCCCCAAGCAAGCCAGCTGCTTATATGGGGTAGAAGGACACAGATTACATGGGGAAGTAGGCAAAAGGGAAAGAATAGGCATGCAAAATGGGCAGGTGATGCGGGCTAGGGTTCGAAAAGGCCTGGGGGTATGCAAAGAGCTGGGGGTCTTCAAAGGGCTGGAGGCTCTGGTTTCTGCAACAAGGTGGTTAATCTGTCCATGGTAACAGGCAGCTCCCTGGTGGGGAGGAGGGGCCGCATTTTCTAGAGGCTCCCAGGTCACCCCCCCCTGCAACACCCCCCCCCAGTCCCCCTCTAACTCCCCACCAGGTTGGAATGTGCCTTCTTTAATCAGAACAAAACAATCACAGCTAACGAGCATGAGGACTATTTCTTACAGTTACAGCTGGTTCCCAACGTTCTATTTCGGCCCCTAACAAAAAGATTGTATTCACAAGCCCAGTGCTGATGGAGAATGACTGTAGATATTTACCAAGGAGAACACTTAAGTCCTGGAAACACCCAAATAAGACAGGATGTAGCCATTCACTCCATGGAACTGGAGTCTCTCAGGACTTACTGGAGGAATTGAATCATAGAGTGTCAGAGCTAGAAAGCATCTGAGAAAACATTTTATCTCCGTCTGAGGGTAAAGAGAGCGAGATGCAGAGTGACGGGACACAGCCAGCTAGCAGCAATGCCAAGACTGGGGGAGCGTCAAGGATCTGTTTGGCTTCAGCTCACTGGTGTTTTCCTTTCTGAAGCCTGGCCAGATGGTGAATGGCCTTTGGCCGAGGTACTGAGAACAGACAAGCATGTGTGGGGTGTCTGTTATATCCCGTATCAGGTTGAACCATGTCATGCATGTACCTCCCCACATGCTGATTGTCAACGTAAACTACAAACATCCCTTTCCATTCACCAGCTCCCAGTGTCTTTGAAAACCCAGAGATCAGCCACTTTTGCCCTTTAAGACCCTCTGATGCTTCTTCCTTCAAAGAGGCAGCAGTTCAAAGGGAAGTAGCAATGTGGAAGCTCATTGTCTAGGCACGAACTGGCTGGGTTAATAAGGCCTCAAGGGAACTGGGGGTTGAGGACCACAGCAAATTGATTAGGCCTTCAAACAGCCTTTCATCAAGTCATCCCTGAGAAGGTCTCATTGGGGTGCAAAGAGTATCTCTCTCCCTGCCTCCATGCCTTCTATCTGTTCCTTTCTTCCTGCCTGGCTTTCTTTGTCTCTTCCACAATGCCGAGGTCATTGGCTATTCATGAGGAAAACCCCCAAGACTGTTTCCTATTCCTCCAAGTTTGTGTACATCCCTAAGCGTTATAGCTCAATCCCCTCAGCTTTGAGATCAGGCAAGTAGGACCTACATCACAAGATGGTTACAGGATGAAATGCAGTATTTTATTAAGTGGATTGGAGACATGGGGTTTATAAATCTCCTAAGGGAGTTTCTGCCACTAGAAAACATACTAGCCAAGAGGTGCTCCGCCCCTAGATGGAAAATGACTATAGCAAAAACCCTTTTAGACTCAATAGGGAAGAAGTAGAGTCAGATGTTACACCCACCAATACCAAGAGTTCAAGGCAGCCTCTTTCTTGCATGAAAGCTTATATTGCTACTAGAGGCCCGGTGCATGAAAATTGATGCACTGGAGGGGGGTCCCTCAGACTGGCCTGCCCCCTCTCACAGTCTGGGAGCCCTCGAGGGCAGGAGGCAACCTGGCAATCGGGAAGGTGATGCCCCATCACATCTCTGCTGCTGCCACTGCCAGCAGTGCAAGCCTGGGCCAGCCCTTAATACCTGAGCCTTGGGCGGCTCTTGGCGGCTGGGCAGCTGCCATCTGAGGCTTGCCTGTGCCTTAAGCGAGCCCTGGGAAGCTGTGGGGCTGAGGGGACTGAGGGACTCCAGAGGCAGGTGCACTGGATTGGGCGTCACCATCTTTGAGGGCAGGGCAGTCAATTGGCATATTCCCTCCTTATTGGCTGTGGGCGCTGCCATCTTTGAGGGCGGGCAGTCAGTTCGCATATTCACTCCTTATTAGATAAGATTATACGTATAGGTGGATGACAAAAGGAAAATTCTCAGACAACAAAGCATGACAACTGGACCCAAATAATGACACCGTGAGGGCCTTTATTAGTTATCTATTGCCTTGTAACAAATTAAACTTTGAAGCACAAAGTAATAAACATTTATTAGCTCAGTTTCTGAGGGTTAGGAATCTAGGTGGTTATTGCTCAGGATCTCTCATGAGGGTGCAGTCAAACTATTGGCTGGGCCCTAGCTGGTTTGGCTCAGTGGATAGAGTATAGGCCTGCAGACTGAAGGGTCCCAGGTTCGATTCCGGCCAAGGCCACATGCCCAGGTTGTGGGCTCTATTCCCCAGTAAGGAGCATATGCCCCGACCAAGAATGAAACCATGACCTCCTGGATCATAGGTTGATGCTCAACCACTGAGGCACACTAGCCAGACTCATTTTGTTTTAAATGAGAATATGGAGAATAATGGCCAGGAAGAGATCATGGAGAACAAGAGGAATAGTACTTTTGAAAAAATGAATGCACATTTTGTAATTTTCTACAAATGCCCCACGGCCTTAAGATGATGTAAAATTGATTTGTGAAAGGACTCAGTGTTGTTCAACGTAGCACTCAGAGGCCCTTTGTGAATGATTCTCCCCACCTCTGCCCTTCCTTCCTATGACTTTATGCTTTGTCCTCCCAATAAGCATGTTTCTGAATAATACATTTTCCATTGCAGACTGACATTCATAATTCTAGTGTCTTCTAATGTGCAATTTGTTCCCCCATTTCAGTGTATTTCTTTCCACAATGGATTTGTTCTCAGAACAGCAGCCTTAAGAAACAGCTAGCACAATATATGGCCCATCAACCAGAGAGGGTATTTTGCGACAGCCTATTCGTATTTCATAAATCATAGAGCAATTGTTATAACTAATTTGCACAGGAAGTTTCATTTTCTTTTCAATCCCATTCTTTTGATTGATAAAAATAAGATGGTTAAAAAATAGACTTAAAAAATAAAAGGTGCAAACTTCCTAGCTTAGTAAACAGTAAAATCCATAGCACATTAAATCCAAGTGGAGAAAAGCCATCACCAGCCTCTGTCTGATGAGATAAAGTGTTCAGTCCGGCTGGCTTGGCTCAGTGGTTGAGCATCGGCCTATGAACCAGGAGGTCATGGTTTGATTCCCAGTCAGGGCACATGCCCAGGTTGTGGGCTCGATCCCCAGTGTGGGGTGTGCAGGAGGCAGCCAATCAATGATTCTCTCTTCATTGATGTTTCCATCTCTCTCTTTCCCTCTCTCTTTTTCCCTGAAATCAATAAAAATCAACTTTAAAAAAAAAAAGAAAGTACTAAAATTTAAGAACCTGTGGCAGAAATCTTGGCTAAGCTAAATTCAATCTTTGCTTCCTTCTTTTTTTTTTTAATAAATATATTTTATCGATTTTTTTACAGAGAGGAAGAGAGAGGGATAGAGAGTTAGAAACATCGATGAGAGAGAAACATTGATCAGCTGCCTCCTGCACACCCCCTACTGGGGATGTACCTGCAACCAAAATACATGCCCTTGACCTGAATCGAACCTGGGACCTTTCAGTCCGCAGGCTGATGCTCTATCCACTGAGCCAAACCGGTTTCGGCTGCTTCCTTCTTCAGTAAATCTGGTATCGCTATCCCTCTCCATGTCTGCAATTCGAAACATGTTCAGTGAAAATTGGAATTTTCAAAGAAGCAACTAGCATAAATGACCAGACATGCCTGCTTATACAACCTCTCACCTTTACACCTTGCAGGAAACTCTTATTTTAAATTTAAATGTCTGTGAGAATGACTAGTACATGAAACAAAGGTTGTACTAGATATGGAGCTTAACTTGCAAAAAAAGAGGATTGAATTTTTAAAGGGGACATGAGTCATCCTTATTAGATCCATGAGCTATGAATGTGTCATTAGTGCAGATGGATATGAAAGAATGCTTTAAATAAAGAAAGGATGGTTAGTTATGTTTATGGATATGTATATAGGAAAAGACACTCTTGCAAAACTGTAGATTTAAAACTTCCTGAGTATTCCTGGAAGTGTGTTGAAATAAGTTAAAGGATTAATGACACAGATATGGCTGTGGCTTGTAAAGGCATGATGGGGGGACTAAATAACCCTAACAAAAAGATAAAAGCAGCCAAAACCGGTTTGGCTCAATGGATAGAGCGTCGGCTTGGGGACTGAAGGGCCCTGGGTTCGATTCCGGTCAAGGGCATGTACCTTGGTTGCGGGCATATCCCCAGTAGGGGGTGTGCAAGAGGCAGCTGATCGATGACTCTCTCTCATTGATGTTTCTAACTCTCTATCTCTCTCCCTTCCTCTCTACAAAAATCAATAAAATATATATTTTTTAAAAAAGATAAAAGCAGGTAGATAGCACCTCACATAAGATCATCAAGACTGGCCCTAGCTGGTTTGGCTCAGTGGACAGAGCGTCAACCTGTGGATTGAAGGGGCCTGGGACATGCCAGGTTCAGGCAAGGTCCCCAGAAGGGGGTGTGCAGGAGGCAGTCGATCAATGATTCCTTCTCATCATTGATGTTTCTATCTCTCCCTCTTCCTTCCTCTCTGAAATCAATAATATTTTAAAAAGAAAAAAAAAAGATTATTCAGACTGTTCTTATTAACCTCCTGCATTCATGTTGGCAATCAAATAGAAGGGTTGAGTCAAGAATTTCCTACCGTGAAAGGAAGAGGTGACCTTAGCTTTATACCTTGTGACTCAGGTTAACTGCCCAAGATGCCTTTCACCATCTAAGAGTGTGTCAGTGTTTGTCTTGTGATAGCAAAAGAAAAAAACAATAAAGGGTTAAACAAGGCCACAGAGAGAAGCAAACTGCCATCATGGCAATCCTTCCAGCCTGCAAACTTGATACCTCCAAGGCATTCCAAAAGCAGAGTGCAGAGACCACAGGTACTGCAGGCGCAGCTGATGTCCTATTCATTTCTAGAAAGGATTAGTATACAGCACGAATGCATGCAGTGGCATTGGGCTCTCACAGCTGCTGGAAATGACTCAGGGCTCAGGGTTTTGGTGGCCAGGCCGGCTCCACTTTTACTGGAATGCTGTGAGTTATGTGCTGGTCTGCTGGTGAGGAGTCCACACTGGCCCATCCATTCTTTTCTCTTCTCTTCTTTTCTCTTCTTTTCTCTTCTCTTCTTTTCTTTTCTTTTCTTTTCTTTTCTTTTCTTTTAAATATATTTTATTGATTTTTTACAGAGAGGAAAGAAGATAGATAGAGAGCTAGAAATGCTGATGAGAGAGAAACATCGACCAGCTGCCTCTTGCACACCCCCTGCCGGGGATGTGCCCGCAACCAATGTACATGCCCTTGACTGGAATAGAACCTGGGACCTTTCAGTCCGCAGACTGATGCTCTATCCACTGAGCCAAACCGGTTTTGGCTGGCCCATCTATTCTTATACTTCACACAACCCAGACAACGCAGCCACCTGACCGAAAAAATCCCAACAAGACTCAGCAGCTCAGCCGGCATGGCTCAGTGGTTGAGTGTCAACCTATGAACCAGGAGGTCAGGGTTCCATTTCCAGTCAGGGCACAGGCCCAGGTTGTGGGCTCGATCCCCAGTGCAAGAGGCAGCCTATCCATGATTCTTTTTCATCATGGCTGTTTCTCTTTCTCCCTCTCTTTTCCTCTCTGAAATCAGTAAAAATATATATTGAAAAGAAAAAAGACTCATATAAGAAGAGGAAATTATTTAAATGTTCAACCAGAGAAGAGAAAGTCTGAACCTTTTTAAACCTCCAAACCAAGAAACAAAAAATAAAACAATTTTCTACCACAGGACTTTTGTAAGACCAGTAACTTCGATGCTTCCCAAAAAGTATTTAAGAGTGTTCAATCTGGATCACTAGTGTTAAATCTGGATCCCTCCCCCATTTAAACACTGTTTTTAAAAGATCTGCCCGGGGACCTGTCTAGATTGGAAAAAACAAAAGTCCTACCTGTGAAAGCTCTGGCTAAGTGACTGTCAGTTCTAATTAGAACAGCACCCAGGCTTTGTCTTCTCCACAGGCAGTAAGTCCAGACTGGTGTGGTGGCTTCACAAACTCACTGGGAAGCCAGAGTCCTCTCTGCTCCACTATTCCCATACATCTGTGGCTTTCGTCCTCACTGTCACAACATGGCTGCTCAGCTGCAGCCATCACACCCACATCCCCTGGAGCAAGAAGGTAAAAGGAAGAAGGCAAAAGGAGGCAAACCCCCTTCCTTTAAAAAAATATATTTTTTAATTGAGTTTTTACAGGGAGGAAGGGAGAGGGATTGAGAGTTAGAAACATTGATGAGAGAGAAACATTGATCAGCTGCCTCATGCACACTTCCCACTGGGGATGCGCCTGCAACTGAGGTACATGCCCTTGACCAGAATCGAACCTGGGACCCTTTAGTCTGCAGGCCGACACTCCATCCACTGAGCCAAACCGGTTAGGGCAACTGCATTCCTTCTTAGGAGCCTTTCTGGAAGGGCCACCCAGCAGCTTTCAGATTGGCTGCAACTCAGTCACATGGCCATGGGCAGTTGGAAGAGACACTCTCAACATTGGGGCCCTATGACCAAAGGAGAATGAATGTTAGGTAAGCAACCAGCAGGCTCAGAATGGCATTAAAAGTTACTAACCTTTCTGAGTCCATGACTTCGTTTATAATAAGGGTAGATAGTGTCTACTTCACATGGGAGGGGAGGAGAGAAGCACCATACAAATATTAGTACTTTTTTAAAAAAATATTTTTTTTATTGATTTCAGAGAGGAAGGGAGGGAGAGAGAGAGAGAAACATCAATGATGAGATAGAATCATTGATCGGCTGCCTCCTGCAAGCCCCCAACTGGGGATCAAGCCCACAACCCAAGCATGTGCCTGACTGGAATTGAACCAGGGACCCTTCAGTCCCCAGGTCGATGCTCTATCCATTGAGTCACACAAGCTAAGGCCAAATATTAGTTCTTAATAACCTCCCCAAACCTAATAGAACCATCAACACCAAGTGTACATTCAGCATCACTGCACTTTCTAGAAAACTCGAGTCTCTAGTCAGAGAGAGAGCAGAGACTCTGCTTTGCTGCCTCATTCTAGTCCTAGTAGCTGAACATCTGCCCATTTCCTGTAACTTCATTCTTTCCTTAGGGAGTAATTTTAGGAACTAGCCCTCTGTCTTCATTCTGTCTTCCTAGTTCTCTAGTTCCTCCTTGACCGGACAGCCATGCTCTTCCCAGCATTCTGCCACCTACCTTTAACCAGTTAACTGCCACACGTCCAAAATGGAAACCATTCATTCCCACATGCCATGATATTTTGAATTTAATTTAAAAAATCAGTTTGCAGTGAATATTATAAAAATAAATACATTACTCACAAATCAGGTTTTCTTGAATATTTTTAGCTGAAAAAGTGATTTTAAAGTTGCCCAGGGCTGCTACTTAAGGAAAACATTTTTTTTTTAATAGACATGCGTGGCGTGTAGGGAAGGTCCCTCACTTGCATCTACAGACGCTTATGGCGTACATGGGTTAAAGTCTGATGATCTCTCACATCTTCTGCACAACATTTCAGTTGTTTTTAAAATGTCTCAAGTCTTCATAAGATTATTTCTTTCTCATCTTCCTCATGTCTCATTCAATTGCCTGGGAAACCAGACAGAAGAACTTAGTAAACGAAGGTAGTGCAATGTGTACTTTTCAGTGGGAACCATTCCATTGCTTCCGACTTAGAAATGTGTTAGTCACTTGTGTGTCTTGCTCACCATCATTCCTTCCACCTGGTATTGTAATAGAGATCAAGCTGCAAAATTTTAAGGACATTTCTCATTCAAATTCTTTAATGTTCACCCTAACTGGTTTGGCTCAGTTGTCAAGGTGCGTGCAGGAGGCAACCAATTGATGTTTCTCTCACACATCAATGTTTCTCTCTGCCTCTCCCTCTCCCTTCCACTCCCTCTAAAAGTGAATGGAAAAAATATCCTCAGGTGAGGAATAACAAAAAGAAATAAAATAAAATAAAATAAAATAAAATAAAATAAAATAAAATAAAATAAAATAAAATAAAATAAAATAAAACAATAAATTCTTTAATATTCTGTAAGATATGCTCTTCAGGCATTCCATGCAGTATCAAGAATAACCTAATATTTTATAGATATTAAAATGTAACTTTAAAGGATTAAATTAATTTGTTCTGAAATGAAGTAGCTGATCTAAGACCTTCCAGGCTACAAGCTGTAGGGCTATGACCTATATCCACTGTCTGCTTCCAAATCCATGACCTATTGTTTTTATCAGAACAAAAATTACCAATTGCCCATAAAGTCAATGTGAATCACACTGCTCTATTATTTATTATGCACTGAGAAAATTCAAGGTTTAAAACTTAGAGGTGTAAAATCTTCCACCATGATAAACTATACTGTTACCTACCACTCAAGATTTCCAACACTGAAATAAAGTGGTGGGTGTGAGGGGAAAATCCATGCTAGTCATTAACTTATAAGGCTTTATCCTACACTAGTCTATTTAATACATAGACAGGTCAATCAATCTTGACTGTAATGAAAAATCTTATTTATCTAAGAATAGGTATATTGCCCAGACCACGTTTTCCTAAAAATATATATATATATTTTCCTGTAAGTAGCTTTATAAGAACAGAGACATTTGAAATATTAGTCGATTTGGGAATTATTGGTGAAATTTCAAGCCACCAAGGTTAAAATAATTGTTCATATAACCATGCCTTGCAGGCTGGCCTGCGAGGTTGATATATTGATGTGGAAAGGAAGGCTCTAACCGAATACAGCCAGACATTTTATAGAAAGGATGCAGAAAAGTAGGCATAGAAAATTGACTGCACGAATGCCTGGAGCTAAATGTATTGATTGAAAAGGTCAACGTATTGCAAGAGTCTCAAGCCTTCTCATCCATTAACCCAAAATATTGAGTGTAACCAGGGAAACCAAGTGGAAAATGGAAAGCTCTTAAACAATGAAATGACTTTTGTCTTCCTGAGATGAGACCTGAATATCTATATCTCGATCCCTGGAGCCTTTTCACTGGAGCCCTAAGAACTCTGGCAGGGGGGAATGGGGGGCAACCCTGCATGAAAAATCAGAAACCCATTATGAGCACAGCTCAAATGTGAATGCATGCTGCAGACTCACTAGCATGCGAACTCAAATTTCTCACTTGGTCTCAACAATGAATATTAGTTTTTGGAGCTAAGAACATAAGAACTCACAGATCATTACCACCAAATAAGGTTAATATTATACATAATAAATAATATATATAGTGTTTTACAAATTAACCATATTTATCCAGGTTTATAACAAGATACAAATTCCTATGGGAAGCAATTTATGGTCAAGCAATCCTGGCCAGACAAGTCCATTGAACTGGCAAAGGGTTTGGCCTTGGCCTTCCCAGTCTGTGTGATCTCATACAGACCAGGGAGACTAGAAAGACACTTCCGGAACCAAGATGTGGCCTTGCTAGTTTAAGAATAGGGACGGCTCCCCTCCCTCCCACAGGCTCTGGAGACCTCATTTTGAAGGAACGAACAGATCAGAACATTGATTTACCACCACTGCCCAGGTCTTCCAGTCTTTCATTTCTGCTGCTTGAATGAACCTGTCCTCTGCTCCTCCTTCACAAGGAGACTGCACTCAGATGAAACCAGGCACATATGTTCAGGGGCCCCACAAGTTCTAGAAAATTTATGGTACTAGAACATAAATTCAAATAGAACATAAGTTTTCTATCGGAATCATTAAATTTTGCTCATTTCTAGGTTTGTCTTAAAAATATAATAACATGCCTTGGCTGGTGTGGCTCAATTGGTTGGAGTGCCATCTCATATGCCAAAAGATTATGGGTTCAAGTCCTAGTCAGGGCACATACCTAGATTGTGGGTTCCATCCCCAGCTGGGGAGGGCAACCAATCAATACTCTCTCCTATCTCTCTCTCTCTCTGTCTGTCTCTCTCTCTCTCTCTCTCTCTCTCTCTCTCTCTCTCTCTCTCTCCCTCTCTCCCCGTCCCTATTTCTCTCTCTAAAATCAGTGAGCATATCCTTTGGTAAGGATTTCAGAACATAAGAATTTATAGATAATGACCATCAAATACACTAAAGACCCGGTACACAAAATTCGTGTATGGGTAGTATCCCTAGGCCTGGCTCGTGATCAGGGCCTATTGGGGCCTTCTGGCTGCCACTTGGGGCTCCCTTCCCCTGCTGCTGGCTGCCAGCAAGGGCTTCTGTCATTCTGCACTGCCCCCTGGGGGTCATCACAAGTCATTGTGAGCAACTGAACTCCCGGTCTCCTGGTCAAACTTCCGTGGGGACAATTTCATATTAGCCTTTTATAGATAATACTAGAGGCCCCATGCACGAAATTCGTGCAAGGGACTCGGCCCCTGATACAGTGGGGTTTCTGCTTCAGCCCCTGAAGCCACAGCTTCCTCCAGAAGGTCATTTGGTATAATTAGCATATTATGCTTTTATTATTATAGATATATAGCATTTTACAAATTAACCATGTTTATCCAGATTTATAATAGAATACAAATTCACGAGCACTTTCTGGATTATCTATCTGGTCAACCATTTTACAATCCTGTGCTGCCATACAATTTCAAAGTCCCTGTTTACATTACTCTTTTAAAAAAAAAATGTATTGATTTCAGAAAGGAAGGAAGAGGGAGAGAGAGATAGAAACATCAATGATGAGAGAGAATCATTGAACAGCTGCCTCCTACACATCCCACAATGGAGATTGAGCCCACAACCCAGGCATGGGCCCTGACCAGGAATTGAACCGTGACCTCCTGATTCATAGGTCAACACTCAACCACTGAGCCACACCAGCCCAGCTGCATTCCTCTTGATGATTGCATTGGTGCCAAGTGATCTGGTTATGTGACATGTTTGACTTGGCAGGGTTTCTCACCTTGGGACATATATCCTCAGACGTAAACTTAAGATCTAAAAATCCTGATAATCCCACCTCCCTCGTTCATCCTCTCAGCCCTTGAGTGTTTTGTCCCAGGCAGCTATTTGAGTTAACACGATCTCCATGGAAAAATTTAATGTCTGTCAACCTCATCTGTCATATAAAGACACTCATTTTCTTGACTGACAGTGTCTTCAATGTTCTTTTCTCTCTCACTGGACTGCATTTAATGTGCTATAAATTTTGAAAGATCATCATAGGCAGACTTAGAGAATTTGTCATGGAGTCGGGGATACCACACGTGAGAGAGAAAAGCACCAGTGAGACAGTGGACGGGGATGCTGTTCTTGTCTGCTTGGGAGGAAGGGACAGCGTAAGAGGAACTGGTGTGCAAGAGGCAGCTGATCAATAATAAGAATAAAAAGTCTAAATGTCTCTTCAATCGATGGCACTAGAAAAACTACAAGTACATGTTTTTAAAAATAAAAACTTTGACTCTTACATCACATGCAAAAAAGAAAAAAAATGAAGTCAGGATGAATCATAGACCAAAATGTAAAAGCTAAAATTATAAAGCTTCTAAAAGAAACACAGGCCCTGGCAAGTTTGGCTCAGTGGATAGAGTGTCAGCCTGCTTACTGAAGGGTCCCAAGTTCCATTCCACGGTCAAGGGCACGTGCCCAGGTTGTGGGCTTGATCCCCAGTTGGGCGTGCAGGAGGCAGTTGATCCATGATTTTCTCTCATCACTGATGTTTCTCTCTCTCTCCTTCTCCCATCCTCTCTGAAATCAATACAAGTATTTTTTTAAAAGAAAAGAAACACAGAAGAATATCGTATAACCTTGAGATGGTAAAGACCTCTTAGAGAAGGTACAGAAAGCTTTAACCATCAGAAGAAAAAAATGATAAAATAAACTTCATCCAATTTCAGTAAAATTGTCCCTTTAGCAGCTTGGATGCCCTACATCAGGCTGAACTGCAAAGGTGCCTCCATGACCTGGAAGCTTTCCCTTTGAGGTGTTGGTGAGAGCCAGGGCAGTAGGCTGGGGCAGCAGAGTGGGGGGATGGAGCTCCTTCATGTTGTAACCCACTTCCGTCCCTTCTTTTGGTTGTAATGCATAAAACAAGGTGCAAACCATCATTCTTGGAGCATTACCTTAATTGCTTGAGATTCTGCTTCCTGGCAATTGTCCTCAGTTTGGCTCAAATAAACACAAAAATTCTTTACAGCTTGGAATGTTTCTTACGTTAACAACCTTCATAATTTAGCAATTTTATTTTATTTTTCATTTTATTGTTGTTGTTAATCCTTATCCAAGGATATTTTTCCATTGATTTTTTTTTTTAGAGCGAGTGGAAGGGAGGGGGGTGACAGGCAAACATTGATGTGAGAGAGACACATGGATTGGTTGCCTCCTGCTGTGGCCCCAACCAGGGCTGAGGATCCAGCCTCCAAGCGAGGTACATGCCCTTGACCTGAATCAAACTCGGGATCCTTTAGTCCATGGGCCAATGCTCTATCTACTGAGCCAAAACGAATAGGGCGTAATGTCAGTAATTCTAGCAGCTTGTTTAGAAGTGACGCCATTGTGTGTATGCCCTATCTTCACTGCTTTCTCTCAGGTTTAGAGCAGCACTGATGTTTTCTAGCAGCCTGACTTACTAAGTCATTTGACTTCCCTGAGGCTTAGTTCCTTTATCTCTACAACCTGGTTGTCAGACACAGCTTAGAAGGCCGCTGAGGAGGAAATGAATAAAATGCGGAGAGGTTCTATGTATGCTAAAAAGCACTTTAAAATCAAATATTAATATACTTAAGTATTATTAAATTATATATTTGTTGTTATATTTATACACTGGATAGTATTATACAAGTGACCAGCCACATTGCCATTATCTCATCATCTAAGCAAAACATAATAAAAACTAGCACTGCAGAACCTGAAGCAAAACGACCCTACTTAAATTGGGATTTCTTTTTATTTAACTTTTGAAAAATTGAAGAAATTTGGTATGTAGCATTGCGTAAGTTTGGCATTTCATTTTTAACAACAGAAAGCTTGAACTTTGTCCATGGTCTTATTTTCTCTCTCTTAGTTGGGTGGATAAACATGATAAATTGGGATCATTTGGGGAGTCAGGAGAAATTGAAGGATGTGCAAAAATGGCCTTCCATTCCTGTTTGAAATGTCTTGCTCATCTGTGCAGGTTGCTCTTCCTCCCTGAGACCTGTTAGTTGAGAAAGGACATCTGTTCTGGATGATCCAGGCCTCTACCTGCCTCGAGGCAGGATGAGATGACCTCTTAGCGCCTTTCTCCTATTAGTTAGAGAGGACCAGCTACTAAGTAAAATTAACCTGAAGTTGCTCACCACTGAAGAGATCGCTGCCAATATTGCCCTTCCTTATGTAATTTCTGTTTGGACAATATCCAACAGAAGAAGCAGCTCTTGTTCAAAATCTCTCACATCTTCATTTTCGAAGAGCTAGTTTTTAAGTTATTAGAATTTACACTGAGTGGCCAGATTATTATGATCTTGGAAAGCATAATAATCTGGCCACTCAGTATATATATATTAGAGGTCTGGTGCATGAATTCGTGCATGGGTGGGTCCAGCCAGCCTGACCAGGGGGTGGGAACATGGGCAGTTGGGCAGCCTGCTTGCTGGTCGAACTCCTGGTCGAGAGGACAATTTGCATATTAGCCTTTTATTATATAGGATATAACTGAGTGGCCAGATTATTATGCGTTCAGAGATCATCATCATCATCTGACCACTCTGTGTATATAAATGGAAATTTACCAGTCTCCCTCTTTACCTTCTGTTCTCCTAGTTCTCTAGCTATACACTGCCAGCATGACCAATTAGGAGAAAAGTGAATTTAATGCACAGCCTTATTCCCTTACCCAGGGTCACCTAGGGCCTTGAATACTGTAGGAACTTAATAATACTAAGTTTGAAGGATTGCTTTTGACAATGATCTCACAGCGAATAAATAAATCACAGCAACACACAGTTGGTGCCACTACCCTTTGCCTTATCTCTTTACTTCTTCCTGTCCTCAGCTATAGAAGTCACAGGCCTTGATTTCCTGCAAACAGTCTAGACAGAGCTGCGTATGAAACATTTAACTTCTCTAAATGTTCGCTGTACTGTGTTGAGAAAACCACACGCAGTGAAATCGTTGATTTCAACGACTTTTCTTATTTGTATATTATTCTTTTAGAAAGTCTTGCTGATAATTTACAACTAAAAAGTGGATTAAATCTTTTTAAGTAGCATAAATTCACTCTAGCCTTAGAGTGGTAATTTTATACATTAGCTCTGAAGTAGTTTTGATAATGTGCATTTCCACTTCAGCTAATGCCATTGGAGACAAGATCATTAATCCTGCCAGTGTAACTGCTTACTGCAGGATTGAAGAGAATCGGGGGAGATGCCTTAAGGACATACATTTGAGATAGAAGTCAATAACGGGGAGATGTTTCAGAGTTGTGGCAGACTCAGGTCTGACCTTTAACAATATAAACATTAGACTATTTATTGTCATGCCTTCCAACCTTCCCTCACACTTCCCAGGGAGGCCCAGAGCTGAACAAGGGTAAGGTAAAACTCTCAAGATGTGTTAAAATCTATTTCAATCCACTTTAATTTTAAATATCAATATATAAAAAATGGTATCAATCACACCTCACCGGTTTGGGATTGTCTTTCACAGAAGGTTGAGCCCATCCATGACAGCCATGGAGAAGTCCCATCCATGGGAACAACTGTGCTTGACCTCCACTGACACACCTTGTGTTAGGAGCCAGGCTTTGTGCTAGGTGCTTTATGTTCACTATGGATCATTTACTCTTCACAACGAAAAACACTGCAGCCCAGCTGGTGTGGCTCAGTGCTTGAGCATCAAACTATGAACCAGGTCATGATTTGATCCCTGGTCAGGGCACATGCCTGGGTTGCTGGCTCGATCCCCAGTGGGGGGAGGGGTGCAGGAGGCAGCTGATCAATGACTCTCTCTCATTGATATTGCTTTTCTTAAAAATATTTTTAAAAATTATTTCAGAGAGGAAGGGAGGGAGAGACATATCAATGATGAGAGAGAATCATTGATCGGCTGCCTCCTGCATGCCCCCTACTGGGTATCGAGTCTGCAACCCAGGCATCTGCCCTTAACCAAAATCAAAACTGGGACCCTTCAGTTTTACAGGCCAATGTTCTATCCACTGAGCCAAACCAGCTAGTGCTCATTGATGCTTCTATGTCTCTATCCTTCTTCCTTCCTCTCTGAAATCAATAAAACATATTTCAAAAAACACTGCCGAAACAGAGACTCATATGTGGGTGTTTGTTACATTGTTCTCTACATTTTTAATTAGCATAATAGCCAAAATATTCAACAAGTAATAACTGAACAAAATGTGGGATACCCAGATAATGGACTATGATTCAGCAATAAAAAGGAATGAAGTACTGATACAAGAGACCACATGAATGAATCTTAGAAATATGCTCAGGGAAAGAAGCCAGTCACAAAAGGTCACATACTGTTTTACAGGGGATGGAGGAGAAGGACTGGGGGGAAGTGGGGAGTGACTGCTAACAGGCACAGGCTTTCTTTTGGAGGTTACGAAAATGTTCTAAAATTGATTGTAGTGAAGAATGCATAACTGTGAATTTAATAAAATGCATTGAATTGCATAGTTTAAGTGGGTGGATAGCTTAGTATATGAATTATATCCCAATACAGTTGTTACTAACCAACAGGCTGGGTGTGAGAGCTGGAGTGAGATGTGGAAATGCTTGAATGCCATGGTAAAGCATTTGGACTCTACTTTGACAGCCATCAATTTTTAAAATATATTTTATTAATTTTTAACAGAGAGGAAGGGAGAGGGATAGAGAGTTAGAAACATCGATCAGCTGCCTCCTGCACACCTCCCACTGGGGATGTGCCCGCTACGAAGGTACATGCCCTTGACCGGAATCAAATTCGGGACCTTCCATTCTGAAGGCCGATGCTCTATCCACTGAGCCAAACTGGTTAGGGCACCATCAATATTTTTAAAAGTAGGGTTCACAGCCCAGCCAGCATGGCGCAGTGATTCCGGTCAGGGCACATGCCCAGGATGGGGGCTCAATCCCCAGTAGGAGCTGTGCAAGACGAAGTAATCAATGATTCTCTGTCATCATTGATCTCTCTCTCTCTCTCTCTCTCTCTCTCTCTCTCTCTCTCTCTCTCTCTCTCTCTCTCTCTCTCCTCCCTTCCTCTCTGACTTCCATAAAAAATATTTTTTCAAAAGTAGGGTCACATAACTGGATTTTGGTTTTAGAAAAAACATTGTTTGAGTGGCAAGGAAAATCGGACGCAGAGTGAGCAATGAGAATCTGCCCTATTTGTGGAGATCTTAGAAAAATATTAATTTGTATTTTGTTCTCATAGTACTTTTCCCTCCGGGTCAGGAAGGTAAACTCATCGCTTCCTTCACCCAGAGGAGTCTGTTGCAGAGCCATGAGCTGGGCCAACAGCAGCATTTCTTTGGAGTCAGCTCTCCAAACAGCCCCACTCCTTGTCAACACCTGGTGTTGTCTGTCTGTCTGATGCTAGTCATCCGAGTGAGCAGGAGGTGGCATCTCATGGTTTTCATTTGTATTTCCCTAACGACCAGTGATGGTGAGCATCTTTCCATGTGCTGGTTGGCCACTTTCTGTCTTCACCCTCCCTCTTGCTGAAGTGGCAGTTTGCAATTAGAGATGGATTCCTCTGCTCTCTCAAAGTGGCAATACATAAACCTAATGGCTCCCAAGCCGGGCAGTTTTGAAAGGTTGCCAGATGAAATGGAGAGAGCCATGGAAATCCGAAGTTCCAATAAATAGCAAATGATTTTTCAATATATGTAGGTCCTACTATTGCATGGGACAGACACATACTAAAAATTATGAGTTGTATATCTGAAATTCAAATTGAATTGCACATCCTGTATCTTTATTTGCTAAATCTAGCAGCTCTGCCTCAAGGAGACAGCGATGTCTGGAGACACTTTTAGTTGTCACGACTATGAGGGGGTGCAGAGAGGGGCTGCCTGCCCGTAAGTAGAGACCAGCTGTACTGCTAACCATCACACAGTGGCCCCGCCAGTGTAGCTCAGTGGTTGGGCATCGACCTATGAACCAGGAGGTCACCGTTTCATTCTGGACCAGGGCACATGCCCAGGTTGTGGGCTGGATCCCCAGTGTGGGGCATGCAGGAAGCAGCCGATCAATAATTCTCTCTCATCATTGATGTTCCTCTCTCTTTCTCTTTCCCTTCCTCTCTGAAATCAATAAAAATGTATTTAAAAATAAGTAAATAAGTAAACATCTCACAGTGCACAGGAATGTTCTTTACAACAAACAATCATTTCAGCCCTGAGTGTCAGTAGCTTGGAAGTTGTGTAGCCTGGCCTGAACCACTTAATGAGAGTGAGTCTGTGAGGTGAGTAGGGTCTATGAGGAGAAGGAGCTAATGGTGCCAGGGAAGGGAGGCCCTGGGGGAAGAAGAAGCAGAGGGAAGTTCTGGGGTGAATAGGTGGGGACTCTCCTAAATTCACTCCCTTTTCTTCCTTCCTTTCTTCCTCCCATCCTTTCTTCCTTCCTTTCTTTTTTTAAAAAATATATATATTTTTAAATATATTTTATTTTTTACAGAGAGGAAGGGAGAGGATAGAGAGTCAGAAACATCGATGAGAGAAACATTGACCAGCTGCCTCCTGCACACCCTCCACTGGGGATGTGCCCACAACCAAGGTACATGCCCTTGACTGGAATCAAACCTGGGACCCTTCACTCCACAGGCTGATGCTCTATCCACTGAGCCAAACCGGTTAGGGCTCTTTTTTAAATATATCTTATTGATTTCAGAGAGGGAAAGACAGAAACATCAATAATGAGAGAGAACTATGGATCAGCTGCCTCCTGCATGTCCCACCCTGGGGATGGAGCCCACAACCCAGGAATCGAACCATGACCTCCTGATTCCTAGGTCGACATTCAACCACTGAGCCACGCCCACTGGGCGAATATTCCTTCTTAAAAGTGGCCTTGGCAGGATGCTTTATCTTTCTGAGCCATGATTCATGCCGCATTGCCATGGCAAACTGGTTCACATGAGGATATGTGTGTACAAACAGGGACACGAGCCACTCAATAATTCAGAGGCCGCCTCCTCAGCCTGTGAAGCTGCCTCCAGCAGTTCTGTCAAAAATAATTGAATTGCTCAGAGCCATCTTCCAGCTCCTGAGATGCCAGACAATGGTTTCCTTCCAGCAACACAAACAAGTACAAGGCTCATCCATCTTGCCAGCGCTTCTCCTCATTCGCCAGAGTCTTCTGAGCGATCCTGGTGCTTTTATTGTACCTGTTTGTGGCCAGTTTCATGAGGATGTTTGGCTTTCGTTTCACAAATCTGTCCCAGAAAGCAAAGAAGACATCCAAGATGACAACTGTGTTTTAGAAAATGAGCATCAGGTTCCATTGCTGTTGATCAATCGAAGAATCATTGGTATCGCACATATATTTTAGAAAATAATTAATAATCTCTCTCTTTTAAGTATGCTCTCCCCCCCACCCCTTCTACTGAATATGTTTTATTCCTGGCTTCCTTAGAGGTCCTGTGTTTCTGTGCTGTGTTTGTTGTTTAATATATTTTTATTGATTTCAGAGAGGAAGAGAGAGGGGGAGAGAGATAGAAATATTCATGATGAGAGAGAATCATTGATCACCTGCCTCTTGTAGCCCCACACTGGGCATTGAGCCCAGAACCTGGGTATGTGCCCTGACCAGGAATTGAACCAGATCTCCTGGCTCATGGGTTGATGTTCAACCACTGAGCCACCCTGAGCCAGCGTCATAATTTTTTCCGATTTGTTTTTATTGTGGGGAGTATTACAGATGTCACCCATGTTGCCCCCTTTGCCCTGCCCCAGCCCTTCACCGCACTATTGTCTGAGTCCATGGGTTATGCATGCGTGCATATAAGTTCTTTGGTTGATCTCTTCCTGCCCGCCCCTCCTTCCCCTCCCCTCTGAGATCTGGGAGTCTGTTCCATGCTTTGTCATTTTAATTTGAGCACCACCTCCAACTACAGCGTTTCCAATGGTCTTTGAGCACAAAAGACCTGCTGGGACCTGAATCTGTTTTCTTTTATTCCTCCCCTTCCACCTGCAAAAATAACAAGCCATCATCTGCAAAAGAGTCTCCCTTGACTGGACTCAAAGAGCCACCTTTGTAAAATAAAGAAAGGCTAAGAAAAAGGGATTGTGCATGCATTTTATTTTTATATTAGAGGCTGGATGCATGAAAATTCATGCAAGAGTAGGCCTTCCTTCCCCCGGCTGCCGGGAATTTTTTTTATTATTATTATTGATTTCAGAGAGGAAGGGAACAGGAGAGAGATAGAAACATCAATGATGAGAGAGAATCATTGATCGGCTGCCTCCTGCAGGCCCCACACTAGGGACTGAGCTCAAAACCCTGGGCATGTGCCCTTGACCGGAACCCTTCAGTCTGTAGGCCAATGCTCTAACCAGTGAGCAAAACCGGCTAGGGCTGGATTGTGCATTTAAAAGCCTGGTGGAGGAGAAAAAAGAGGAGCACAAAGAATGAGCAAAGGGACCTGGAACAGTCCCCAGCCCCACCCACTCCCAGAGAGCCTCTGGAGGTAGTGACAAGACAGAGGAAGGGAGGAGGCAATTGCGGAGGTCACTTCTGCTGAGACAGGCTCTTAAGTGGACCCCCTGGAGAGATGCTGCTCCCAGATGCAGGCTGCACCCCAAGTCATTGTGAGTCAAAGTGGTGGCAGCAGATCTGCACCCCGCCTGGCGTGTCCTTGTGCCGAAGGGGCCTTACTCATCACAGCGGACAGTGGTCAGACAGGGGCTGTGCCTGCTTTGAAAGGAGGCTTCAAACACAGTCGCCACAATGCATTCATTTCAGAACACGATTAAGAACCATCCCCAACTGCCCAATTTCCTATTTCCTTCTCATCAGCCTCTGAAAAGACAGCACTGTATCCCTGTGACAGGATGGTAGCAAGCACACAGAGTGCCAGGGGACACAGCGCAGCCATTGTTGGGGAGGCTTAGGAAATGAACAGAAAGGGCAAGGGATGGCCTCTGGGCCTGTCCTGACAGGTCCCAGGGGTCAGGGATGACTTAGAACAAAGGTCACCAATTAGAGAACTTTTCGTGGCGCTTGCAGGCCATTGCACAGTGGCTGGAAACAACATAGGTTGGAGTAAACGCACTGTGTACATGGGAATGTGGCAACAGAAGCCACGCGCTGGCCTGTAATGACCATGCTCACCCAGTCTGTCAGAACGTTACACAATTAGCACTTAACACACACCCGGTCCGGACACGGATCTGAAGTTGTGTGCACTCTAAGTAGACAAAAAGGGGCCACATGCTAACCTGACAAGCTCAGGGAAGGCCTGCGTGGCGACCTTGCAAACTCAAGGGACATCGCCCTAACCAGTTTGGCTCAGTGGATAGAGCATCGGTCTGCGGACTGAAGGGTCCCAGGTTTGATTCCAGTCAAGGGCATGTACCTTGGTTGTGGGCACATCCCCAGTAGGGAGTGTGCAGGAGGCAGCTGATCAATGTTTCTCTCTCATTGATATTTCTAATTCTCTATTCCTCTCCCTTCCTCTCTGTAAAAAATCAATGAAATATATTTAAAAAAAACTCAAGGGACAGAAAGTAATCACAAAGGATGGTCTAAAATTAAAACTTTTCATTAAAAGGCAGTCTATGGTGGTGGGTAGTCATGTCCCAGGCCAGTATCTTCTCAGGCAACATCAACTTTACTGAGCCTATTGTCTTTTTTTTTTAATTAAACTTTATTGGGAGGGGGTTGGGGGAAGGAAGGGGTCTATTATCTTTTTGCATCTCAGATAACATCCTGTGGAATTTCAGGACAACTTGTAACTAAGTTCTGGAGCCCTCGGGTTGTAACCAATGCACCAGGGCAGAGACCACAAATCTCCTCATTGTTATTGCTATCATGTTCATAGTTGACTATTAACTATCCTGTACCCACGTATGGAAAAGAAGCATTTTACTTTTCATCCAATCCCAGAGGTTCCCCCACTGCATTGCTTTCTCCCGCCTTCCTAATCTACCACCAATGGAGCTCATTGGTATTTAAAAATGATTACTTGAATATGCCATAGAACTTGCACTTGGATTTTAAAGTACTTCAAGGTTAGCTATTTAACATCCCTTCCTTTGTGTAAGTACCCCTGAAATTCAAAATGGAAATGATCTTTTAGGGTGGCCATTGATTTCCGGGAGGTGTGCAGAATTGTTCATGCTCCAACATTTCCTTGTTTTTGGTACACTGTAGAATGTTTTCAGAACGAAGAGTTATTCTCAACTCAACTGACTGAGCTGCACAAGGGTACTCTGGCATTGGTTAGAAATTCTGTGTTCACTCGGAGGATGGAAGAAAGTAGTTGAAGATGGGGCTCAGGAACCTTCAGGAAAGATGCTCTTGCTGTGTTCTATGCTTTTTCTTCCTACTTGCTTGTCTGTCTAGATTTTCCTTTTATATCTACACTGAGTGGCCAGATTATTATGGGATCGGGAGAGCTGCCTTGGTATAGCCACTTGGTGGAAGGGTCTGGGAGGCTGAGGGAACCTGGGAACTGGATGTGTCCATCGGTAGGGAGAAAATCAGCAAGATCAGAATCATCTGAGCAAATTGCTTCACAATTCACCCAAACCTGGACCTGCTTTGAGAGTTACAGAAGCTCTGGCCTAAACAGCCGCTGAGATGAAGTGCCCGCCAGCCATTCCCTCTTAGCACACTGGCAGGGCGACTGGATCCTTCCACCCAGTAGGCCTCCAAGCACCTCCCCAGTCGGGTGGTCCACTTCCCTCAAGCAGTTGTATTTGTTCCACACCTGTGTATCCCAGCTGTGCTAGGAACTTGAATTCTGTCTTTTCCCTCCAGCTTTACTGAGGTATGATTGACAAATACAAATGGTATATATTTAGGCTGCCCAGTGTGATTTTTTTCCAAAAGAATACAAGGTGATGATGTAGCATACTTATATGTTGTGAAATGATTAGCACAATCAAGTTCATGAACACATCCATCACTTCACTACTTACCTTTGTGTATGTGTGTTTCTGGTGAGAACACATTCAGATCTACTCTCTTAGCAAAGTTCAAGCATACAGTACTGCTATTCTGTACTTTCATGAAAGCGATATTGGTGTGAACCAGGCAAAGGAGGACTTGAAGGCAAACTGCTCAAAGGTTTGTCAGAGCCTGTAGTCCAGGGGTGGGGAAGCTTTTTCTGCCAAGGGCCACTTGGGTATTTATAGCATCATTCTTGGGCCATACAAAATGATCAACTGAAAAATGAGCCCTCTATATTTGGTCAAACATTTAATGAACTTATCCCTAATGCCTTGGCAGGGCCAGACCAAATGGTTTTGTGGGCCTTATATGGACCGTGGGCTGGACGTTCCCCATCCCTGTTACAGTCTCACACTCATCCTTCTGTGGATTCTGCTGGCCCTGAGGAAAGATGGAGGCAGAAGACACAGCCCTCTGTGGTTCTGCTTCTCTGAGCATCTCTGAGGACCACCAGGAGGGACTCGGCCACATACCCTGGAACCAGAAGCTGAGAATCAGATTCCTAGCCCCAGATTTCCAAATCTGCAGGAAGTAATATGGTCTATTGGAACTTGCAACAACAACAGAAAAGTAACTTTTCTTTGGCTTACAAATCGAAGAACATTTGTGTTTATTACGATGACTCAAACGAATTCATTCTGAGCTATCACTCAAAGAGAAAAGGTCTGTGTTTGTATTTAAAAATGCAAAATAGCAATAAATTTAGGGTGTTCATCCAAAATTCTAGCAAAACAGTATTAGTGAATATTTCAGCAAGATTGCATGTTTCTTAAAGAAGTTGGCATTAGGGCCTGTCCCCCATTTTGTATTAAATGTAAAAATTGCATAACAAAGCAATAAATAGTGGGTAGTCATTCCGGGTTTAATTTTATTTCCCATGAATATGAAATAAATGAAGCGTGATGTGATAATCCAATGCTATTTATTGTGAAAGGGAACAAATTGACCTTGGGAGAAAGCCTCTTTGGTATTTAATAATGATTGCTTGAATATGCCATAGAACTTGCACTTGGATTTTAAAATACTCCAAGGTTAGCTACTCACATCCCTTCCTTTGTGTAAATACCCCTGAAATTCAAAATGGAAATGTTCTTTTAGGATGGCCATTGATTTCCGGGAGGTGTGCAGAATTGTTCGTGCTCCAACATTCCCTTGTTTTTGGTACACTGTAGAGTGTTTTCAGAATAAAGAGTTATTCTCAACTCAACTGACTGAGCTGCACAAGGGTACTCTGGCATTGGTTAGAAATTCTGTGTTCACTCAGAGATTGGAAGAAAGTAATTGGAGATGGGGCTCAGGAACGTTCAGGAAAGATGTTCTTGCTGTGTTCTATGCTTTTTCTTCCTATTTGCTGGTCTGTCTAGAATTTTTCTTTTATATCTACACTGAGTGGCCAGATTATGATGATCTCTGAACGCATAATAATCTGGCCACTCAGTATATATCCTATATAATAAAAAACTAATATGCAAATTGTCCCCTGGACCAGGAGTTCGACCAGCAGGCAGGCCGGCCAACTGCCCATGTCCCCTCCCCCTGGCCAGGCTGGCTGGACCCCACCCATGCATGAATTCATGCACACACCCCCACCAGGGATCAAGCCTGAAACCTGGGCATGTGCCCTTGACCAGAATGGAACCTGGGACCCTTCGATCAGCAAGCCAACACTCTATCCACTGAACCAAACTAGCCAGAGCTACAGCTGTTTCTTCCTACTTGCTTGTCTGTATACCTTTTGCCATCCCTCCCACCCACTCTTCCTGCCAGTAAGTAGACAATTCCAGAGAATAGGAATATTGTATGTTTACCAGTTATTTGACTTGGCACCACAAAGCTAACCATTCAGGGGTTTCCATCTAACTTTTTTCAGCCTGCTAATGGTTGCCCATAAGAACTGATTCTGGCCCAGCCAGAGTAGCTCAGTGGTTGAGCATCGACCTATGAACCAGGAGGTCACAGGTTTGATTCCCGGTTAGGGCACATGCCCAGGTTTCGGGCTTGATCCCCAGTAGGGGGCATGCAGGAGACAATCGATCCATGGTTCTCTCTTATCATGGATGTTTCTATCTCTCCCTCTCCCTTCATCTTTGAAATCAATAATATATATATATATATATATATATATATATATATATATATATATATATAATAAAAATCAAACAAACAAAAAAAAACTGATTCTGCTTCATTGTATATACCACATATAATAGAGCCTGATGCACCATATCCTGTTGACATTTAGGTTACTTTGTACTGAATCAGACGTTAGTCATTTTCTTTTTTTATTTTTCTTTCTTTTACTTTTATTGATTTCAGAGAGGAAAGTAGAGAAAAATAGAGAAACATCAATGATGAGAAAGAATCATTGATCAGCTGCCTCCTGCATGTCTCCTATTGGGGATTGAGCCCACAACCCGGGCATGTGCCCTGACTGGGAATTGACCTCCTAGTTGATAGGTTAACATACAACCACTGAGCCACGCCAGCCAGGTCAGACATTAGTCACTTTCAAGTGCTGATTTGTCTCCTGCACATGGGTAGTTAGGCTTACATAGTTCAATTTAAATGCTTTCTTCCTGTACAGGCTAGCCTAAGGAGAAATTACATATGATGTTACCAGAAGATTGACACATGACAATGGCTCTCATTTTTAATGACTGTTTGAAATTGAGGTGATTCATTAATTCAGCATTTACTGAGTACCTACTATGCATTGGGCTGTGAAAAATGACATAAGCAGAGCCATTCCAAAATGGAGTCAGAATCTCCCTGGTGGTCTAGTGGTTAGGATTCGGCGCTCTCAAAATGGAGTCAGAGCTGCCACCCCAGAGGAACTGCCTTGCGCTCTTAAACCTTTGGAATGTTTGAACTGGGCTAATCACCTTTGCACTGGGCCAGACCAACATTGTCTTCCCAACAACAGCTTGTAAAGCTAGGAGGAAAGCAAACCTCCTGATGACAAGGACTGAGATTAAGGACTTTATTTAGAACTAGAGGCCTGGTGCACGAATTCATGCAAGGGTGGGGTCCCTCAGCCTGGTTGGTGATTGAGATCCATGTGTGGGGGGGCGGGGGTAAGGGGGGGCAGCCTGCAGGGGGTGAGGCTGCAGGAGGTTAGCTGGCTGAGCAGAGGGGCTGTGGAAGGTTGGTTGTGGGAGTGCACTGACCTCGCTCCTGCATTGAGTGTCTGCCCCCTGGTGGTCCATGAACATCATAGCAACTGGTCTACCAGTTATTCTGGTCATTCGGTTGTAACGGCCACTTAAGCTTTTATATATATATAGATTAGCACCATGTATAACTCAAGAACAACTATCTCATTTGCACCAACAGAAATTCCTTCTTGCTGTTGATGTAATTGTTGCCCTTCCCTTTCTCATAATCACCCCGTGCCTTCACCTCCTGATTGGAACACTTTGGGTTTCTGCCTGAATCAGTGCTTCCTGAATAGCTATTCTTTAGATCTCCAATAACTGCCTGTTGCCTCTCACTTTGGCTTTTTCTTTTTATGTTAACAAGGCCATGAAGTTAGCCAGGGGTAGGGAACGTTCATCTCACAAAATCATTTGGTCTGGCCCTGGTATTAGGGGTGAGTTAATTAAATGTTTGACCAAATATAGCAGGCTAATTTTTAAGTTGATAATGTTGTATGGTCTGAGAATGATGCTATAAATATCTAAATGGTCTTTGGCAGAAAAAAAAAATGTTCCCCACCCCTGAGCTAAGCTCTGGGTATTTTTTAAAAATGCCTGGTAGTTGCAGTAGCTGTAGAGCACATTTTGTGCTTTATGCAAATTAATAAGCCAGCTGGGGAATAGACACACAGCAAGTGAGAGTACTGGTGACAGTGGCATGAAAGAGCCCTGAGGAGGACAGGGCATTGGGGCTGGGCCTTTGTAGCTTTCACACACAAATATTTCTCTGGACATTTGTTTTCATTTCTTTTGGATAATACTTGGGAGAGAAATAGCTGGTTGAGGGGTAATTTTATTAGAAACTGCCAAATTGTTTCCCATGGTGCTGTACCATGTTACATTCCCACCAGCAAGGTATGAGTTCCACTTGCTCCACAACCTCACCAACACTTAATATTGTCAGACTTTTCAATTTACCCATTCTCATGTATGTAGTGGTGAAGCCATATCCTCTGGCTTCCAGAAATGTGCTCTTCTAGAACGTGGGGTTTGTCTTCATGAGCAATAGGAAAACAAAACAAAACACTGAGACATAGAAGAACAGTACAGGAACAAGAAGAAACAAAATCTGGATCTCAGAGCCAGTCTAAAGCTATATAATATGAATGACAAGTAAGCTTACTAAGTGCCAGGCATTGTTTTAGGTGCTTTTTGTATAGTGATTCCTTTAACACAAAACCCTATAAGGCAGGTGCATTATCATTATCCCTTGCTCACAGATGAAGAAAAGAAAACACAGAAACTTTAAAGTAACTCGCCAAAGGTCCCACTCACCCATGTCTGACTTTAGGATTTTCTGCTCAATGCCATCAAACTGCACTGACTCTGGGAAAGTGCTAGAGAAATTCTAAACGTGACAGATTACTGTGGCTTCTCAGCAGGGAACTAATTCTCAACACCCCTCTCCCCCCAAAAAGACAAAACAAAACAACTCATGCATGTCAGCGAGGAGCAGAAACTAAATACCCAAATAAAAATGACTTAAAGAACAGGGGATTACTAAGAAGTCTCGGGAAATAAGAGATCTGGAGGCAGGGAGTTTCAAATGTGGTTAATTCAGAAGTTAAATGACATCAAAGCAGCAGTGACTCATGTATGTGGTTCTTTGGTACTTCATCATGGCCTTCAAAAGGTTGCTCTAATTCTAAAGTAGCAAGTACTATCTGAAAGGGAGGGAAGAAATTTGTCCCACAAGACATCCCTTTTGGTCGGTCCCATTGGCTAGGATTGTGTCACATGATCTAGACACAGGGGAAGCTGGGAAAGTGAGTCTCTGGCATTCTAAGTCTCATGGAAGGCAGGTTCTGCTGAAAACAACCTTCCCCACCCCCGCCCCCGCCTCCGCCCCCGCAAAAAAAAAAAAAAAAAGGCAGAGACTGGCAGAAGGAGGCCAGTCATGATGCCACATCGCTTATATCCCATGTCAAAGCCCTTTTTTGGCTGTGCTGAAATTTGGAAAAGCCAGAACCCAACTGCCTCACAAAGACAGTCGGGGGCAAACAATTTGCAGTGGTGCTCAGAGACCACCCCATCTGATTACGTCATATTGCAGGGCAGGACGTCAGATGCGCCAGAAACCAGGGCCGGAAGCAGTCAGTCCTGCTGCAAACAAGAGAGGCACCACTTTGGGAGGCCTCAGAGACAGCACGAAATCCAGACCAGAGCCGGGAGCGGAATTGCTGTGCTCAGCCAATCGATGGATGTTCGGTGAGTGTTTAGTCTGCTTAAGGCCCTGTATTAATATGCACAGGGTAGGGTGGAGATGGGGTGGTGGTGGGGGGGAAAGGACAGGGATACTGAGATCTCAGATGTACATCCTGACCTCAAAAAGACATAAAAATCCATGACACATTTTCCTGGTTCTCTCCCTACCTCTAGCCACTCTCTATCAGATTTTGTTTATTTGGTTCATTAGATTCCACATATAAGTGAAATCATATGATACTTGTTTGTCTTTCTCAGGCTGGCTTATTTCACTTAGCATACTACTCTCTAGGTCCCTCCAGGCTGTTGCATGGAAACCCAGCGGAGGTGGGAGGGAATTCATAAGAATCAAAGGCTTCTCAAAGGTGACCAGCATCCCACTTACATAGCTAATCCAGAAGTCACGTGGTGGGAGCAGGTGGCGGGAGTGAGCTTGTCTATTCATGGTCCTAAAAGCACACAGCTGGCATTTATTATGTGCCTGACACAGTACTTAGACACCAGATACTATATTGGAGTAAATAATGCAGAATTTTCACTTTAGAAACAAAAAGACACTTTAAAAAAAAGACAACAATCTAATACTAGTCAACATGAACTGACTACTATCTGCAAAGCCTGTTTAAATTAGCAAAATACATTGTTCTAGTGTCTAGAATCTAGACACTAAACTGTGCATTTAACCCTCAGAGTAACCCTACAAGAGAGGTTGTATTATTAGCCCCATTTACTGATATGGAAGCTGATGCTGAGAAGGAAATGGAAGCTTGGAGAGTTTAAGTAATTTTAAATTAAGATACTCATTATCTGTTGAATGCTTTTATAAAGTAAAAACCCAATTAAGAATTGAAGACAGCTTGGCCAGCAAGGCTCAATGATTGAGCTTCAACCTATGAACCAGGAGGTCAGGGTTCGATTCCCAGTCAGGGCACATGCCCAGGTTGCAGGTTCGATCTCCAGTGGCGGGTGTGCAGGAGGCAGCCGATCAATGATTCTCTCTCATCATTAATGTTTCTTTCTCTCCCTCTTCTTTCCTCTCTGAAATCAAGAAAAAAATATTTTTAAAAAAGAATTGAAGACAGTGTCTGTAAACTCTCAAAAAAGGCTGGGTATAATATTGTATGGCACTATAAATATTGGGGCACACATCCACATTGATTTCAGAGAGATTGAGACTCAGCCCAAGACAGGTAGGCAGAGAAATCAGCAACCAGGGTGATACGACAGGGTTCTGCCAGTTTCCATGACAATTATGAGCAGCTGCAAACACAGCTTACAGGGAACCTGGAAGGTCATTGTGTGCAAGTGGACAGTTTCACCAAATTCAGGGAGCCAGGACTGTAGCCAGGAAGCCAGAGAGACCGTCACAACATTGAAGAGTAGAGCAAAGCCTGCTGTCTAGCTTCTTTAATGGAGAAGGAAAAGTTAGAGATTGGAGAGAAGGCGTTTACCACTCCCTCAAAAATAAATACCCATAGCAACACCTGCTGAAGTCAGATTAAAGAGTTTCTAATTCTCTTCTCGCTGATGGTACACACCCAAGCTATCCAAAATGGTAGCTACTAGCTACCTGCAGTTACTGAGCACTTGAAATGTGTGTCTGAATTGAGTTTTGCTGGGGAAATCCAGTGTAAAACAACTGCTTTATTCGAAGACTTGCTACCAAAAAAAAAAAAAAAAATTGTAAAGTTTCTCACTAATACAGGACAGGGCAAAAGTAGCTTTATAGTTATGAGTACAAAAATCATTTTATTCTTGTATTATTTATTAATTGTATTATTTTCCATATGAACTGTAAACCTACTTTTGCGCCACTTTTATGCTTTATATTGATTACATGTTAAAATGATAATATTTTCGATATTTTGGGTACACTTAAATATATTATTAGAATTAATTTCACCTGTTTCTTTTTGCTTTTAATGTGGCTGTTAAATTTTTTAAATGACATGTATGACTCACCCTGTGTTTCTCTTGGACAATGCTCATAAAATGACTAGAGTCTCAGTGCATGAAATTTGTGCACAGGTAGGGTCTGTAGGCCTGGCTGGCAATCAGGGCAGATCTGTGGGGTGACTGGTAGGGTGATTGGGGCCCCCACTTGCACCCTCCTTAGCTGGCCTGGCCCATGCACGACCCTGCCCCCCCCCCCCCCCTCCACTGGTTGGGGCCTGAGGGCTGAGGGCAGCTCCTGCATTGAGCGTCTGCCCCCTGGTGGTCAGTGTGCATTAGAGTGATCAGTTGTTTTACCATTTGGTCTATTTGCATATTAGGGTTTTATATAGATAAATAATTCTAGGGAGAACATCTGTATTAAGAGGGATTCTTTTGTTTGCTTGCTGTTGCTTACAAAACCAATTTAAACATTAATTAGTTAAAATTATGCAAATCATGCAGAGGCCTGGGAGGAGGTTTCCAGTGGGAGCTCCTGTTGCCTCGTAGGTGTTGCCTTGGAGCTGTTGAAGGCAGAAATGCTGCCCAGAACACACTCATGCTTTCTTGTGACCATGAGTCCAGGCCAAGCTACAGCACATACAAAAATAACACCGATGAGTTCATTATTCTGAACTTAAGGCCAAATGGCCTGCTGGCTCCTTCCATATCATTTGAATCTTTTCTGACCAGAAGATAACAAAACATATTTTTAAAAACAGTAACTTATGCAATCCCAGTGCTTTTTAAAAACTTTTGGGAATTGAGCAACTTTTGGCTCTCCAAAGATGGTGATGATGCTATGCCTTATGTTTGTATAAATTTTTATATTCTCCAAGTTCCCTGCAGTTTTTCTTTTGTTATTTCCATTTGAATGTGACTAGATGTCCCCACAAGACAATCTGAGCTGTTGCTTTGTGCACATTTTGTGGGCGAGGATTGTCCCAAGTCTTCTCAGTCCTGCTTAGTGTTCTTTTGGCTACAGCAATGGGTTGAGGGAGCCAGATCCTACCCACTCATGAAAGCCAGTCAGGCATGTCTCTTCACAACACAGCATTCATATCGCAGTGGTGGCTTGAAATTGGCCATGTTTTGAGTATTTATACCATGGTAATTGGCAAATGGTACAAATCAGGTTTGTTTATTTTTTGTTGTTGTTGTTTTCCTGGAGAGGCAGTTCCTAAACATTTACTAGCACACTGCTAGGTCTACATCCAAAATTAGAGAACTTCAGGATTAAACGGCATGAGCTAGAAAACATGGGCAAATACACAAATTCGCCAAGTTCAACAACTTAATTCTGTAGAGATAAGCCCCTTAAAGTCAGATGACGCATACTATTTTTGGTTTGTCCACTGTAAGGAATTATGATGCTCCTTCTTTACCTAGTTAAGGTGAGGCCAAAACTACTTAAACCTTACTAGCACTCCTGAAAAGATGAAAATCACTCTCCCGGCTCCAACACAATTGTTTGTTCTGTCTTCCTGTTTGTTTTGGTTTTTTTTTCTTTCTTTCTCTCTCTCTCTCTCTCTCTCTCTCTCTCTCTCTCTCTCTCTCTCTCTCTCTCCCTCCCTCCCTCCCTCCCTCCCTCTCTCCCCCTCCCTCCCTCCCTTCCTCCCTCCCTCCTTTTTCCTCATCTTCCTTTACCCCTCCCTCTCTCTCCTTCTACCATTCTATTCCTCTTTACCTCTCTGTGTTTATCTTTGTCTGCCTTTGCCTGTGTGTCTTGTAGGGAAGGAAAAATAATTTTCTGCATTCTTAGCTGAGACTCCTGTAATATAAACCATTAAGAAGAGAAAAACAAACAAGCTTATTAATGTACACTGACTGGCCAGATTATTATGATCTCTGAAAGCATAATAATCTGGCCACTCAGTATCTCTATCTATCTATCTATCTATCTGAAAGGCCCAGTGCATGAATTCGTGCATGGGTGGGGTCCAGCCAGCCTGGCCAGGGGGAAAGGACATGGGCGTTGGCCAGCCTGCCTGCTGGTCAAACTCCTGTTCGAGGGGGGCAATCTGCATGTTAGCCTTTTATTATATAGGATATACACTGAGTGGCCAGATTATTATGAGTTCAGAGATCACAATAATCTGGCCACTCAGTGTATATGCCTCATACATACATGGGAGACACACCGGCAACATTGAGTCACTTCCTGAGGTAGCTTAGAATTCAGGCTTAGCCCTAACCGGTTTGGCTCAGTGGATAGAGTTTTGGCCTACGGACTGAAGGGTCCCAGGTTGGATTTCAGTCAAGGTCAAATACCTTGGTGGCAAGTTCAGGCCCTGGCCCTGGGCTGGTCAGGGCTTGTGTGGGAGGCACCAATTGATGTGTCTCTCTCACATTGATGTTTCTCTGTCTCTCCTCCTCCCTTCCACTCACTCTAAATATCAATGGAAAAAATATTCTCTGGTGAGGATTAACAAAAAAATAAAATAAATAATTCAGGCTTAAATACCATCTTAATAGGAAAAGGGAGGAGAGATGTAGGCCTCTAGGGGAAAGAAGAACAGGTCCTTAGAAGAACAGATGGGAGGTTTGATAGTTTGTGACAAAGTTTATCTGGGTGTGGTGTTGACTTCTAGTCTCCTCTCCTGGTTTTGGTACTCCTGGGATGGGGACTTACGACCATTGAGTTCTTTTGGAGGACCTGTCTTGAGGCAGATAAGGGGAGTTCAGAGAAAGTCTCCTTTTGCATCTGCTGTTTCTCAAGTGTCTGAAGCTTAAAATAGTCAACATTCCAAAGCAGCATATTTGGGAGGGGCTTGTCCTGAACTCCTGCAGTCATATTTCGGTGGCAGATGCTGCTGCCCTTTGGCCTCCATCATCCGCACACAAACACACCATTTTCACTGCATAGGTCACTATAGGACAGTGGTCGGCAAACTCCTTAGTCACCAGAGTCAAATATCAACAGTACAACGATTGAAATTTCTTTTAAGAGCCCCTTTTTTTTAAACTTAAACTTCTTCTAATGCCACTTCTTCCTAATAGATTCGCCCAGGCTGTGGTATTCTGTGGAAGAGCCACACTAAAGGGGCCAAAGAGCCGCATGTGGCTCGCGAGCCGCAGTTTGCTGTCCACGGCTATAGGCTAGAGCTAGGAACTCAGCAAACCAAATCACACCAGTGCAACGCCTTCATCCAGTAAAAGCTGGGATAAAAATGCTTCATTTTCTTCAGGGGGAAAATAATCAAACACTAAATTCACTGGCGAGGGGAAATCTTTAAAAACAGCAGAGAAGGGAGATGTGGGAGGGAAACGTCTATGCGGACCCAAACGGAAATCACTTGAATCGTCTGCAGTCGTCCCCTATCAAATCAAGCCCACTGTTTCTCAATTACTTCATTATTTCCCCACAAGAGAGCCCGATTAGCTAATCACAGGGATTTCAGATTGTGCTTACTAACTCAAGTTTCTTGGCAGTCGCTTGAAAAGCGCTGCTCTAAGGCAAACTGTTCTAAATGAGAGCCTTGGGGGGGTGGGGGTCGTTGTCTTTTCAGTCATTCCCTCCCTTCCCACACGTCAGTGAACTAAGCAAAACGCTTGCCAGATGGTTCTAACTCTGAACCGTGCTTGATTCTGAAGTTCGCATATTAGAGAGCCTAGAAATCAGTTGGTGCTGAAAAAATCAACCAAGAACCAGAGGTCTCTGACTGTCTGACTGTATGCTGTCAGCTCAGAAAAGTACGGCCAAATGTTTTATTACAATGCTTTTTTTTTTTTTTTTTTTTTCAGAGCTAACATTGAAAAATTAGATTTCCAGTAAAAATTCAGATTTGGGGAATTTTTCTTTTTTTTTCTTTATAGATGACTGATTTTTAGAGAGAAAGGAAGGGAGGGAGAGAGAGAGAAACATTGATGTGAGAGTACAAAATGGATTGGCTGCCTCCTTCATGCCCCCTCCTGGGGACCAAGCCCACAACCCGGGCATGTGCCCTGACCGGGAATTGAACTGACAACCTTTTGGTGTACAGACAACGCCCAACCAACTGAGCCACACTGGCCAGCGCTGGGGATTGCCTTTAGGACTCAGCAGCTGACACCCAGGACAGGTGCTCCCTTAAAGTGAGAGAAGACAGAGCTTCGATCGTTGCCCTGGAAATACTTAAGTTTGCAACCCTGCAATAAAACAAACAAAAAAATGCATCTATCACCCTGAACTGGTAGGAGCTAAAGGAATAAGTCATGTCATGTGGCTTTTTGGAGTCTCCAAACCTGCTTGTTCAGTGGCTTTTGTTCCCAACAGGCCCCCCACCCCTCCATGATCCAGAATTATGGTTTCGGGTCCACTGCCCCATCTGCAATCAAAGGCTCTGCAGGCCAATAGCTTTCTCACAGCTCCCTTGGTGGCACCATGTGCCGTGAACTGATGAAAGGCTGTTTATCACCTATTTTCCCACTTTGTGTGGACATTCATGCATGTAGCTGCAGCAGTATACATTGAGTGGCCAGATTCTTACAATCTCTGAACGCATAATAATCTGGCCATCTGGCCACTCAGTGTATGAATGAATATATATATATTAGAGGCCCGGTGCGTGAATTCTGGCATGGGTGGATTCTGGCCAGCCTGGCCAGGGGGAGGGGACATGGGCGGTTGGCCGGCCTGCTTGCTGGTTGAACTCCTGGTTGAGGGGACAATTTGCATATTAGCCTCTTATTCTATAGGATAAATACTGAGTGGCCAGATTATCATGCATTCAGAGATCATCATCATCTGGCCACTCAGTGTAAATGCATCTGACTCTGGTGTGGGCCCGCCCCTGATGGTGGTGCTTGGTCGCATACAGCACAGGGACCACATTACCTTTCAAGAAAACCCTAGTCCTGTGGCCTCACCATAGCAGCCCTGAGATTAAGCATTTGCTCACTCTCATCATTTGGGAAGCATAGAAAAGTGGTTGCTGGGAAACAGTTAGAATCACAAGGTTAGCATTTGCTGAGAAGTTCACGAATTGGGGGTGGGGGCAAGAGTCAGAAATGGGGAAATGACAGTATTGTGGCTGAAGGTGGAATACAAGTGCTGGCCCACGGTGGCAAGAAGAGGGAGGGGGTTTTAAGCACAAGGTACTCCATTTGAAGTTGCTTGCTATACAGGGCTGTGATGTCATCAATACATACACACAGCACCACCAGCACCATTGCCCAAAGCTGTGGTCAGCAAACTGCGGCTCGTGAGCCACATGTGGCTCTTTGGCCCCTTGAGTGTGGCTCTTCCACAAAATACCACAACCTGGGCGAGTCTATGTTGAAGAAGTGGCATTAGAAGAAGTTTAACAAATTTGGCTCTCAAATTTCAATCGTTGTACTGTTGATATTTGGCTCTGTTGACTAATGAGTTTGCCGACCACTGGCCCAAAGCATTCAGGAAAGTCTGTTATAAGCAGAACTTGCATTGGGAGCACTACTTGGATAGAAAGGGAAGCAGGACCACCTGATGCAGAGGAGAGTGGCCAGGAGCAGGGAGGAGTGACCAGCAGAGAGAGCCCATGGTTCAGCAGGGCCAGGAATGTTCAAAGGGAGGGACACTGGGCTTTCAGAATTGCATGTGAATCTTCGCTGCAGCCTCAGAAAGTGAGCTGGGGACCAGGGGACTGCTGGGGCTGACCCCAGGCTGTTCATGCAGAAGCAGCATTTCAGAACAGTGTCACCACGTGTGTAAAATCTTTTTTTAATATATTTGTATTGGTTTCAGAGATGAGGAGAGAGAGAGAAACATCAATGAGGAAAGAGAATCATGGCCAAAGAGCCACATGTGGCTCACGAGCCGCAGTTTGCTGACCACAGCTTTGGGCAATGGTGCTGGTGGTGCTGTGTGTATGTGTTGATGACATCACAGCCCTGTATAGCAAGCAACTTCAAATGGAGTACCTTGTGCTTAAAACCCCCTCCCTCTTCTTGCCACCGTGGGCCAGCACTTGTATTCCACCTTCAGCCACAATACTGTCATTTCCCCATTTCTGACTCTTGCCCCCACCCCCAATTCGTGAACTTCTGCACGCCCCCACACTGGGGATCTAGTCCATAACTCGGGCACGTGCTCTGGTGGGAATCAAACCATGACCTCCTGGTTCATAGGTCAAAGCTCACACACTGAGCCACACCGGCTGAGCTAAAATCTTTCATATTTCCACTTCACCACACTGAAGGATCAGCCTCCCCTCCTTAGTGCTTTGAAAGTACTTTAAACACATTTAACTGTAACACTAGCTTTTAACTGTAACACTAACTTGTGTTATATATGTGTTTGTGTATGTGTACATCTATACGGTATATGTTTCAATATGCGTGTGTATCCATAGTTTTTCTTATTCTGAACTAGGCTAAAAATTTCTCAAGGCAAATACGGTTTTTTCATTTTTCATTGTTGTTATTCCAAAGTCTCATGTAATGATGAGAACACGAATGGCTCACAAAGTCAGCTTGACTCTTCCCATCTTCATTTTACCCCCTCCTCTGCCCCCCAGCCATCCCAGTCCCATCCCCAAGGACCAGAAAGTCTAGCCCCAGAAAGACCGAGGGCCTCTCCAGAGAGTCATGGCCAAGGCCCCATCACTCAAGCTGGCTCTGCCCTGCTGGCAGCTGCCTGAGGCCCTGGATGATTGGACCAGTCCCATCTGGTCATGATCGTATAAAATAGCTGCAAATCATGGTATGTCTCTCAGGGTCTTCAGTTTGTATGCCGATCCGCACCAGTGGTTTCTGTGGTTCCTCCTCAGATTCATTTAGTCCCTCTCGCTGTAGCTTGACTTTCCCCTCCTTCCCCCGAAGAACTTGAACACTTTCTGTTCCTTTGTCCCCATTTCATCTCTCCTCTGGCTTAGACTCTTTGCACCATTGTTCTTCGTCCAGTGCAAATAATTCGTCTTTGAGAGCAACATTCGCTCACTCCTTCATTGGTTTATTCAGCACCTACCATGTGCTGATGAAAGGAGTAAGAAGCACGCCCTAGCCAGTTTGGCTCAGTGGATAGAGCATTGGACTGTGGACTGAAAGGTCCTGGGTTTGATTCTGGTCAAGGACATATGCCCCGGTTGCGGGCTCCATCCCCAATAGTGGACGTGCAAGAGGCAGCCGATCAATGATACTCTCTCATCATGGATGTTTCTTTCTCTCCCTCTCCCTTCCTCTCTGAAATCAACAAAAATATATTTTTTTAAAAAAAGAAAAGAGCCCTGACCGGTTTGTCTTGGTGGATAGAGCGTTGGCCTGGGGACTGAAGGGTCCTAGGTTCAATTCCGGTCAAGGGCATGTACCTTGGTTGCGGGCACATCCCCAATAGGGGGTGTACAGAAGGCAGTTGATCGATGTTTCTCTCATTGATATTCCTAACTATCCTTCTCCTTTCCTCTTTGTAAAAAAATCAATAAAATATATATTTTTAAAAAGGAATAAAAAACATAGACCTGGTCCCTGCTTTCATGGAACTTACGGTTTCATGGGGGAGTCAGGCATGAAGCAAATAAATATGTACACAACTGTGCATGTGATGGCCAAACAAACAGGAAAGAAAAAAATTCTATAAGAGCATGAGGTGAAGGGGGCGAGGGGTGGGCACCAATAAGGAACTGAGCAACCGAACCCAGAAGCAGGACGATGAGGAAACAGGCCAGATGCCACCGGCTCTTGTCACGCTGAGGACACCTGTAAATGAGAACGCTCCAATATCCTGCAAAGGGGAGGCCAGCTGTGACCCGGGATTACTGAATGCGCTACCCACTCCGGAAGAAGACCTACTAGAGAATAGAAGCTCACTTAGTGCATTTGTTTCCTGTGTAATTGCCGCAGATTCACTTTCCTCCTGTGAAGGGAGAGTAGAAAATCACCATCGAGCTTGTTCTAAATGTGTTCTGCATAGTCCCATGTGTTAGAAGCTCTCAATAGGAAGAGAGTGGAAAAGTCACTTAGCACCCTCTTAAGAGTCAGCGTGGCCTGGGCAGACTAAAATGCTAACTGTAGCAAAACGGAGCCTCCCTGCTGATTGCCTATTGATCCAGGAAGGGAAGGAGAAGAAAAGAAAGCCAGTGATTAGCATCTTTGCTAAAATAGTTTTCCCGATTGGAAGGTAATTCTGACAACGTGAGACGCAAGCATTTTATACCTGCAGCGTGTCCGTGCTGCAGTTTAGTGGACATTGGAGCTGGAAGGTGAAACATGCCCATGTTCCCCCGGGGCTGAGCAAGCTTTGGAACACAACCCTTCCACTTACAAAGATGTGCCAGTGCCCTAGCCAGTGTTGCTAAGTGGATAGAGCATCAGCCTGCAGACCAAAGGGTCCTGGGTTCGATTCTGGTCAAGGGCACGTACCTCGATTGCAGGCTCCTCCCCGGCCCAGGTCCCAGTCAGGGCATGTGCAGGAGGCAGCCCATCAATGTGTTTCTCTCCCATCAATATTTCTGTCTTTCCCTCTCTCTTACATTCTCTCTAAAATCAAAGGGGAAATATCATGTTAAAGAGCATATTAATGTCCTAGCCTCTGCTGATCCTTTGGGCTGCTGGGCCTAAGATTCGGTGCTGGAGACTTATATTGCTGGTATCGTCTAGCTGTGCGCAGCATGCCCCCAGAGCTTGCATGCAGGGAGCAAAGCTGCTCTGATGAATACAGTAAAAGCCAATCACCACGGAGGGCCGGGAACTCAGCGTGAATTGCATTGCCTTTAGGAAAATGCTTCTCTTCCTTAAAATGTATCTGCAATAGATTGCCTATAATCAACTTTGCTCGTCCTTGGGAGATGTGCTTTGTTCAAGAGCTTTTTTTTTCTCTCCAAATTTTTCAATTACAATTTACAGTCAATATTTTTTTAATATGTTTTATTGATTTTTTTTTTTTTTTTTTTTTTTTTTTTATAGAGAGGAAGGGAGAAGGATAAAGAGTTAGAAGCATCCACGGGAGAGAAACATCCATCAGCTGCCTCCTGCACACCCCCTACGGGGGATGTGCCCGCAACAAAGGTCCATGTCCTTGACTGGTAATCGAACCTGGGACCCTTCAGTCCGCAGGCCGGTGCTCTATCCACTGAGCTACAACTGTTAGGGCTACAGTCAATATGATTTTGTATTAGTTTCAGGTGTGTAGCATGTGAGTAGACATTCATATACTTTACAAAGTGTTCTCCCTGATATTTCCAGTGCCCACCTGGCGCCGTACATATTGCATTCTGCAATTACAGTATTGACTATGTCTCCGCTGTAGTGCGGAGCTGTTTTTATCCCATCCCAGTGGAGGGTGTCCAGTGAGTGCCAGAGTGGGCGTTATCATCCCAGACTGTCCCGCTAAGGCCTTGCTGCCTCCTGGGCTGTTATTTGAATGGAGAAAGTTAGATTTGAGGAACCTATTGTATATTACTTTATTTTATATATGCTTACCCGGATGAACCCTATGAATAAACCAAACTGTCCAGCCGGTGTGGCACAGTGGTTGGGTGTCGACCCATGCGCCAAGTGGTTGCTGGTTTGATTCCCGGTCAGGGCACATGACTGGTTACAGGCTCAATCCCCAGTAGGCAGCATGCAGGAGACACTGATTGATGTTGCTGTTTCTCATCGGTGTTTCTATCCCTCTCATCTTCTCCCTTCCTCTCTCTCTTAAATCAATAAAAAATATACTTAAAAGAAAAAAAGAGCAAACCAAACCATATGGATTAGGGTATAGATTACCTTGGAAATAGGGTGGCTCAGATTCATGCAATTAATAATTTAAAAAGGGCTCTCTGAGACCCGACCAGTGTTGCTCAGTGGTTGACCATTGACCTATGAACCAGGAGGTCATGGTTCAATTCCGGATCAGGGCACATGCTCAGGTTGTGGGCTCGATCCCCAGTGTGAGGCATGTAATCAGTGACTCTCATCATTGATGTCTTTCTCTCTCTTCCTCTTCCTTCCTCTCTGAAGTAAATAAAAACTTTTTTTTTAAAATGAGGGAAGGACAGAAGCTCTGGGAAAGGTCCCGAATTGATTGGAAAATGAGAAAACACGGAGAGAGAGAAACTCAGATTCTCCATCCCTCTGAAAGTAGAAGCATGCTGTCACAGCCCTGGCCTTGCTGGCTCTCAGATCCACTTCACTCTTGCCCAGATTTTGTCTGACTTCCGAGCTCCAGTGGCATTGCTCATCCACACGGTGAGGTGGCCGCTGCGGCCCACTGCCTGCCCCTGATCCCCTGGTCACTTAATGCGGGCAGAGGATTCACACTCTGTGAGTGCTCACTGACTGTAAAATAGGCTGCTGCTAACACCCCCTTCAAAGAGCAGATGGGATGGACCAAGGTGCCACCTGGAAAGCACTAGAACTGTGCCCAGACACAGTAAATGCTTTGTTAATGGGGCTACTACTATTGTTCTTTGAATGAGTATTGATTGGGTGTCTGTTTTTTTTAAATATATTTTTATTGATTTCAGGGAGAAAGGGAGAGGAGAGAAACATCAATGATGAGAGAGAATCATTGATTGACTGCCTCCTCCACACCCCCCACTGGGAGGGGGGGTTGGGCCTACAACCCGGGCATGTGTCCTTGACCGGAATCGAACCCAAGACCCTTCAGTCTGCAGGCCAACACTCTATCCACTGAGCCAAACTGGCTAGGACTGGGTGCCTGTTATATATAGAGTTAGACCGTCACTTTCACCGGTTATTCCAAGGCCACTCGCAAATCATCACATATGTCTCTACGTGACAATGTCATTGTTTTGGCCTTAGTAATGTAATGCGTGGCTGTCTTGATTTTTTTTTATTAAAAAACTGACACAGTGCATTAGAAAGTTCCATATTGGTTGAAAAGTACTGTAATTCGCTGCAATAGTACATGGTGGATGTGGTTCAGCTGCTTTATTTGCCCCTCCTCAAAAAGAAAAAGATCCCCAACCCCTCATCTGTCGTGAGGTGTGCACTCGGCCTCTGCAGCAGGAAAATGCCTGGAAACCCACTCACATCCCTGGTGGTGGTCACCCCTTCTGCATGCTGACCACGAAATTCAACCTTGTATTTATCCTTCCTTTTCTGTCTCCCTTATATTTAAAACTGGAGGCATGACAATGGTTCCAGTATTTTAAAACAGTTTGTCATAGTAACTAACCCCGAGGGCCTAAAGCAGGCTATGAGATCTGGTGATTATTACTCAGATCGGGGCTATATATAACTCCTCACATAGCACCCTCCCTGCTCAATCTGGTCGCTCTCAGATCACATTCTCAGCTATATTTCTGTCTTGGCTTTCCAGAAGCCCTCACCTATTGCATTTCTGCAAAGATCGGTTTCAAGCGGTTCTTCTCAAACTGCAATGTGGACACAACCCCCTGGCAATCTAGTGGAAGTTCTGGTTCTGCTTCAGGAGGTCTGGGGTGGGGCCTGAGTGTCTGCGTTTCTGGCCGCTCCCGGGTGATGCCCTCGCTGCAGGTCAAAGGCCTGCAGAAAGGATGTAAAGGACAGACGCCGAAAGCAGCTACAGAATCAGGCTTAGATGAGCCCCTTGAGAGAGGCCAAGCCACTCTCAGCTGTGAAGGCAATGCTCAATGCTGAAATTCAACCCTGGCTGCTCTGTGGGCACCATCTGTCATGGCATTGCCTAAACAGGTGTCCTATGGCTCATGGTCCCTGACAAAGGGTTTTGGCCTCCTCCATAACAAGCCTTTTAAAAGCAAAAGCTGTCACCCTAGCTGGTTTGGCTCAGTGGGTAGGGTGTCAGCCTGTGGACTGAAGGGTCCTGGATTTGATTCCAATCAAAGGCACATGCCCGGATTGTGGGCTGGATCCCAGTAGGGACGTGCAGGAGGCAGCCAATCAAGATTCTTTCATCATTGATGTTTCTCTCTTTCCCTCTCCCTTCCTCTCTGAAATCAATAAAAATATATTTTAAAAACTACAGTGGATAACTTATTTTATACATATATGTCCTACAAAATATCATGATTAGCCCAGCTGGTGTGGCTCAGTGGTTGAAAGTCGATTTATGAACCAGGAGGTCATGGTTAAATTCCCGGTCAGGACATATGCCAGGTTGTGGGCTCCATCCCCAGTGTGGGGTGTGCAGGAGGCAGCCCATCAATGATTCTCTCTCATCATTGATAGTTTCTATCTCTCTCTTCCTCTCTAAAATCAATAAAAATATATTTTTGAAAATACCGTGATTAGAACCAGAGCTGTAATAAATCATTAAAGTAATTTTCAAAGCATACGCTGTGAATTATGAATAAGTGTGCTGATGGGAATAAGGAGGACACAGAGAATCTTATTAAAAATGTGAAAAGCTTCTGGTTTTTATTAGTGGAGCAATAAGACCACCGCAGTGTATCCTGGGAGGGAGGGACAAGTGCCAATCATACTGCCACTGAGTTTGTTCTTTTTTAATTTTTTAAAAATATATTTTATTGGGTTTTTTTTACAGAGAGGAAGGGAGAGGGATAGAGAGTTAGAAACATCGATGAGAGAGAAACATCGATCAGCTGCCTCCTGCACACCTCCTCCTGGGGATGTGCCCGCAACCAAGGTACATGCCCTTGACCAGAATTGAACCTGGGACCTTTCAGTCCACAGGCTGACGCTCTATCCACTGAGCAAAACCGGTTAGGGCCGTGTTTGTTCTTTTATCGTCACTCGGTGGTGGGTCTCACTGTGATTTTCAGAGGGATGCTGACGGGGATGTAATGCCCGGGACACTGGACAGCTGCCCCCCTGCCTCCCCATCAGTCCGTGGGCTTTGGCTGTCTGGTTCTACAAGATGCCTGCGTGGGCGAGCCTCGGTGGAGGCAAACGCTGGATAGGTTATACTGTGGGAGTACTTTTGCAAATGTGGCATTTCAGCAGCCTGGCGAATTACCAAGGCAGAAGAGATGAGCCTGCAGGCGAATGTAATTGCTTTTACAGAATGAGCAATTCGGAATTCCAGGCGTCAGATGAGGTTCTTATCTAATTCCTCAGGTGTTTACACGGGCTACTTTCACTTGGAAATCTTCGCTTAGATGAAAGAATTCGAGCTGATTTTGAGTTTCTTGAAGTGTTTTTCTTTTTAATTACAGAGGTGCTAGAGGCGGAAAAGATATTCAAAAACCAGTAGTTTGGAAATTATAAAATGCAAGCCTGCTGCTTGTTGAATTCATTGTCATCTCATCTTTTAGGGCAGTTTTGTGTGTGTGTGTGTGTGTGTGTGTGTGTGTGTGTGTGTGTGTGTGTGTGTGTGTTTAAAATATATTTTTATTGATTTCAGAGAGGGAGAGGTAGAAACATCAATGATGAGAGAGAATTATTGAGCGGCTACCTCCTGCACGCCCCACACTGGGGATCAAGCCTGAAACCTGGGCATGTGCTCTGCCTGGGAATCGAGCTGTGACCTCCTGGTTCCTAGGTCGATGCTCAACCACTGAGCCGTGACACCCAGGTCTAGGGTAGGTTGTTAAAAGAGCTTGCAGTCCATTTCCTGTGGATATACTATGTCTGTGATTATATCTATAACTACAGCAGTGGTTCTCAACCAGGGGCGATTTTGCCCCCAGGGACAGTTGGGAATGTCTGGAGACATTTGCGGCTGTCACAGTGGGGCAAGGGGGAGAGGGTTCTTGCATCCAGTGAGTAGAGACCAGGGATGCTACAAAGGGTCAGCCCCACCACAAAACAACTTCCTGCCCAAAGTGTCAAGGTTGAGAAACCCTAATCTACAGATTTAATTCCTTTTTAAGAAAACTTTATTATTATTAGTAGTAGTAGTAGTGGTAGTAGTAATAGTAGTAGTAGTATATTTTTACTGACTTCAGAGAAGAAGAGATAAGAAGGGAGAGGTAGAAACATCCATGAGAGAGAATCAAGGATCAGCTGCCTCCTGCACGCCCCACACTGGGGATCGAGCACACAACGTTTGCATGTGCCCTAACTGGGAATCGAGCCATGACCTCCTGGTTCATAGGTTGACGCTCAGCCACTGAGCCATGCTGGCTGAGCTAAGAAACTTCAAATAGGAAGGAGTAAAGCACCATTGTTTCTTAGAAGCTCATTGAGGGAATCTAGCCACTAATGATGTAGTATTGCTGTCTTTTTCTCTGTCAAAGTCTTTACATCAGTTTGGAGTAGACATTGGAATGTATTTACTCCCAGTTCCACTCATGTAGGCAGAGAAGGTCACCTTGCTCCCAGGCAGGGGGGAATGGGGACAACGGATCTCAGGGTTTGGGGACCCGGATGCTTGGGGGAGTATCCCCAGGGTGCACCCTCAGAGTCATGGCAAGGGTGCAGCTGGGGACGGGGCTGCAGCCTGCGATTAGACAGGACCTAAGGCCCAGGTGGCTCCTAAGAACCCTGAGCTAGAAAAGCCAGCAACCCCATTCACGCCCACCTCCCACACCTGCAGGGCACTCGGCGTTTGGGGCACATTTCCCCCTTTATGCTCAGTGGGATTGGCACTTGAATCAAAATGTCAGGAGGTGGGAAACAGGAAATATGAAGACAGTGGAACCTAAGGGATTTTCCCCCTGGGCTCCAGACTCTATGGGAAATTGCATTCTGAGAACTGCAGCCCAGCTCAGAAATTCTCGCCTTGGAGAGAAAGATCTCTGAGCCACGGTTCATGGCTATAAGCAGGGGCCACTCCGCCAATGCCAACATGATGACCGTGGCACAGACGGGGAGGGCGACAAGGCCTGGATGGCTCCTGCCCACACCTGGGAACCTTGGTGTGGCTTGCCTGTAGTTTGCATCACACAAGTCTCTCTGGGAGAGACTCCATAAGGGAGTGTTGGCCGATCCATAATTATGCCGACTTTCACCAGTTGGGAGTTAGAATGCCCGATTGAGCATCCTCATGGTATAGCTGTAGGTTTGAACTGGTCTGAAATACTCAAGTGCTGAGAATCTTATGGGTGGGTAGGAAAATAGTTTTTTTCCTTCCCTCTCTCCTTCCCTCCATGTGCCTTTCCCTATTCTCCCCTCCCCTCCAGAGAATAATCTCAGGAACCTTGAAATTCCTTAGGAAACTACACATGGGAAAGAACAGCGATGTAAATGACAACATTTCAGTATGTACCATTCTGTAGGGTAAAGACTCTTAGGGAAGAAGATGGAGAAGTTGAAGGTATTTTGAAAATCTTGTTATGTAAATCATGTGTTTCGTAATGTACTTCTGTTTCAAAAATATATTAAACCATTAGTTAGCATTTTGTCATCAGAAGACATTTAATAAGCTCTCAGTGGGGGCCTAGCATTTTGCCAGACCGGATGCATATTTATTAACGACAAGTAAACATGAAAATCCTCCCCGCGACCTTTATCAAATGCCACGATGTTTCACTCTCCATGAAAGCAAAATAATTCCCTTATCCGGAGTTGAATTTGTCCTCACCATTGAGAGCAGGTGCATGGTTAAAGAGACAAAATACACAGCTTTGAAGCGGGCAGCTCTGATTCCAAATCCCACCATTAGCTTGCACCTGTCTTGGTACAGAAACATCCGGGTTTTATCCCAGGATGACACCCAGATATTGGCTTCCTCTAGTTGGCTTCCAAGGAGATGAAGGGGAAAGCAAGTATACCTCAAATCCAAACACTTCTCCCCACTCCCCTGGGCCACCCTGGTCCCAGACCCCGTCTTTTCTCTTAGACTAATGCCATAGTTTCCTCATGGGTCCTCCTGTCTCTGCCCTGACCCCCTGCAACCTCTCCTCCACAGGTAGGCAGAGCGGTGATCTGAAAAAGGAAGGAAGCCCATGCCATGCCTCTGGCCAGAAGCCCCCAGTGGCTCCCCATTGTATTCGGAGCCACTTTTCCATCTTTGGGTCCTCCCTCCTCCAGGCCTGTGCATATGCCATTCCCTCTCCCTGGCAGGCCCTTCCTGCCTAGCCGGGCAGCTGCGAGATCGTTCACCAAAGAGGCCTAGGCCTTCCTGCTTCCCGGTGCAGTCCCTCCCCACGGCCACAGCACTCCCTATGCTCCTGCCCCTGCAGTGGTTTCTCCACATTACTGGTAACTCATTCAATATACTTTCTTTCTTTTTAAATACATATGTCAAACACAAGGCCCGCGGGCCAAATCCAGCCTGCCAGGCCTTGCAATGTGGCCCGCACCGCGCTGTCATCACTGCACTCCGTTGTCAGTTTATGACATTGTCAGTTTATGACTGTTCAGTAAACCATTCGGCCCGCGATTTAGGCTGGATTTTAGATTTTGGCCCCTTCTCTGATTGAGTTCGACACCCCTATTTTTAAAAATATATTTGTATTGATTTCAGAGAGGAAGGGAGAGGGAGAGAGAGAGAAACATCCATGAGAGAAACACATTGATTGACTGCTTCCTGCATGCCCCTTACTGGAGATCAAGCCCGCAACCCGGGCATGTGCCCTGACCAGGAATCTAACTGTGACCTCCTGGTTCATAGGTTGATGCTCAACCACTGAGCCATGCTGGCCAGGTGATAAACTTTTTTAATTTACTGGTTATTATCTCCCTGTCCTACTTGAGGAAAGTTTCATGAGAGCAAGAATTTTTATCTGGTTTTTTTTTTGTCTTTGTTTTTGTTTTTGTTTTTGCATAGCTATATCCCCAATAGCCAGAACTGTGCCTGTGCCTGGTACAAATATTTTGTCTAAGGAATAAAAAGTAACCGCACCTCTGTTTTTCTACCATTGAAAGAAATACAGGTAGATGTGATCATGAGGGACGCTAAGCAGGTTAGGATCCATCTAGATTTCTTTATATCTGATTTCATATGGAAACTATCTACAATAGTTAAGGTTCTTTGAGTAAGTTGCTAATCAACAATGTTTTCAATAATAGGTTAATTCATGCAGCGTGTATGGAAGTGAGGCCAAATGTGTTGAATATGTGCACCTACCTGCAGATATATCTCCATAAACTTCATATTTGCAGACACGGGTTTACCACCAACCCATCCATCCTCTCTGAGCCATGGGCAGTATTTTGCTAACTGTGGAAGGAGGACCAAGTTTCAGTTAATTTCTCGATGTTTCTTTTTCTTTCGGCCACACAAACTCACTAACAGCAGGCCTCCTGCTTCTATATGTGGCTGCCCATGTGAGTGGTGAAGATAGCATAGAGCTTAGCACTGTATAGGACCGTGGTCAGCAAACTCATTAGTCAACAGAGCCAAATATCAACAGTACAATGATTGAAGTTTCTTTGGAGAGCCACTTTTTTAAAACTTAAACTTCTTCTAATGCCACTTCTTCAAAATAGACTTGCCCAAGCCGTGGTAATTTGTGGAAGAGCCACACCCAGGGGGCAAAAGACCCACATGTGGCTCGTGAGCCGTGGTTTGCCGACCACGGGTCTAGGAGAAATGTAATGTGAGCATCATTTTAAATTTTCTAGTAACTCAATTAAAAAAGAAAAAGGAGACAGATGAAAATTACATAATTTAAATAATAGATTTATTTAACCCATTGTACCGAAAATGTTATTTCAACAAGTAATCAATATTAAAAGAGGATTTATGAGATATTTGACATCTTTTTCTTTTGCACTAAGTCTTTAAAATCCAACGTGTAACCCTAGCCAGTTTGGCTCAGTGGATGGAGCATTGGCCAGCAAGCTGAAGGGTCCCAGGTTCAATTCAAGCCAAGGGCATGTATCTCGGTTGCAGGCTCCATCTAGGCCAATTGGTGTGCCTCTCTCACATTGATGTTTCTCTCTCTCTCCCCTTCCCTTCCACTTTCTCTCAAAAATCAATGGAAAACCATCCTCAGTGAGGATAACAAACAAACAATCCAGCGTGTAGCCCTGGCCAGAGTTTCACAGTGGTTAGAGCATGGGCCCCATGCTCCAAAGGGACTCGGGTTTGCTTTCCAGTTAAGGGCATGTAACTAGGTTGCAGGTTGGAGCCCCAGCCCTGGTCCAGGTGCGTGCAGGAGGCAACCAATTGATAATGTCTCTCATATCATATCTTTCTCTCTCTCTCTGTCCTTCCTCCCACAAATATATCAGTTTGGATATATTTCAAGTGCTCAGTGGGACTAATGGCAACTGTTAAGGATTGAATGTTTGTGTGCCCCCCAAGTGCACAGGTTGAAATCCTACCTCTTGATGTGATGGGATTAGGAGGCAGGGCCTTTGGGAAGTGATTAGGGTTAGATGAGGTCATGAGGGAGGGGCCCTCATCAATGGGATTAGTGCCCTTATAAGGGTCACAAAAGAGCTTACTACTCTCTGTTCTCTGCCAGGTAAGGATTCAAGAAGACAATTGTCTATGAGCCCTTACCAGACACCAAATCTGCCAGCGCCTTGATCTTGGACTTCCCGGCCTGCAGAACTGTGAGAAATCTGTTGTTTAAGCCTCTCAGTCTATAGTGCAGTATTTTGTTACAGCAGCCTGAACTGATTAAGACAGCTGTCATTAGACAGTGCATATATAGACTTCCTATTCAAATGTTTCGTTGGCCCGTCTTAATAATGTTATACTAGTTATTTATTCCATCAAAACCAATTTTTGAGTGTCTACTACATGTCAGGAGCTGTTCCTGGCCCTAGGATACAACAGTGAACAACGCAAACTTCCCTTCCCATCCAGAATGTACACATAGTCATGCGCAGAGTAAGCAGTAACAGACTTATAGCAGGGAAGACGGGTGGCAGCATGGAGGGGTGGGTGATCGGGAGAGCCTGGGGTGGCACAGAGCATTGCAGTGGTAAGAGGATGATTCTAGAAGACTTCACTGAGACAGTGGCACCCAAGCAGCCTGAGGGAGGTGGGGGAGCAAGCCACAGGACGTCTTGGGGGAGAGGGCTCCCAGTAAAGGAAAGAACAGGGATGTAGGCCATCCTTGGAATGTCCAGGGGCCTGCAAGAAAGCCAGTGTGGCTAGTGGAGGGAGGGTAAAAGGCGGTGAGGGAGGGGAAGAAAGCATCATCTGAAGTTTGAGACTTTGCCTTTTCCCCCGAATAAGCTTGGAAGCCTCGCAAGGGTTTTTAGCGGAAGGGGAATAAGACCTGCATTTCGTGCGCACCTGCTGGCTGAGCCCATACATTCCTGCAAATCCCGGCCCTGTCTCTCTTTCCCTGTTTCCTTCCGCACATCCTCCTACCCTGTTTCCCTGAAAATAAGACAGTGTCTTATATTAATTTTTGCTCCCAAAGTTGCGCTAGGTCTTATTTTCAGGGGATGTCTTATTTTTCCATGAAGAAGAATACGGTACACATTTATTGTTAAATGAAAATAAAGGAAATTTATTACCTGTATACAGTATGGTAGTACGGTAGTTGTCAACACAAACCAGACAAATTGTGAATCCTACAGTATCAAGAATTTACTCATTTATTCAATGACAATCATGTCATCATCTTCTGGAACATCATCAAACAATCCAATTCCTGAATTTCCTGGTGAATTTTTTGGGACTCCATTTCTGTCAGAATCAGTGGACCAAATCTCTCATGTTTAGCAATAGCATTCTGAGACAGAGCTGGGGGGGCGGGGCTTATTTTCAGGGGGATGCCTTATATTTCACTCAGAAGGAAACCTGTAAGTAGGTCTTATTTTCGGAGGATGTCTTATTTTCGGGGAAACACAGTAGACGTGCTGCACTGGAATGACTGTTGAAATGTGAAGTGCGATGGCTGTCTTCAAAGGTGGCCCTCACCCTGTTGCTGATCTTCAGCCCTTTGCCTCTTCGGCCAAGTCCAAGGACAGAGGAGCTGGATGTTCATCTCTCTGGGAAGCCACCACGGGTGGGGGGAGAAGGGGGAGATCAGTTTCTGGGCAGTGTCTTCCACCAGGCAGATGCCCATACAGACAGCGCACACCTCCTCCCGATAGCGAATCCCATTTGTTCCCATGAAAACATCTCCCAGCTGAAATGCGGGCACCCTCCCTCCAGGCTTGGCTTTGACACATGGGGACCGGGAGAGACGCCCTTCTGACCCCTGTGGCTCAAAGTGGGGTTCAGGGCCAGCAGCATCAGCACCAACTGCAGAATCCCCTGCCTCAACCTAAAAGCGCTGGGTCAGAATCTCATTTTAACAGCATTCCCAGGTGATTTGCACATACAGTACAGTTTGAAAAGTGCCCTCTAGATAATTTAATTCTTCTTTTAAATTATATATTTAAATTGATTTCCAAGAGGAAAGGAGAGGGAGAGAGAGACAGAAACATCAATGATGAGAGAATCATGCATTGGCTGCCTCCTACACACCCCTTACTGAGGATCAAGCCCGAAACCCTGGCCTGTGCCCTGACTGGGAATCGAACTCTGACCTTCTGGTTCATAGGCTGACACTCAACCATTAAATGGTCTAGACTAGTGGTCTGCAAAACCGTGGCTCTCGAACCACATGTGGTTCATTGCCCCCTGAGTGTGGCTCTTAAACAAAAATACCACGGCCTGGGCGAGTCTATGTTGAAGAGGTGGCGTTAGAAGAAGTTTTAGTTTAAAAACTTGGCTCTCAAAAGAAATTTCTGGCCTTGTACTGTTGATATTTGGCTCTGTTGACTAATGAGTTTGCCGACCACTGAGCTAGACCATTCAATTCTTAATCTGCTCTGGATTTCTCCATAATAATAGTGTTTTAATGGTTTAAAACTGCAATTACCATTTATTCTTTTTCTTGGTTTTTTTTTTTTTAATTGATTGGGCTTCACTGGGTGATTCTTCTGCTCCCCAGGGGGTCACTTAGGGCTCTAATCATCTGGAGGTTGGACTGGACTGGAGTGACCACTGGCGGGCAGTGGCATGGGGATCACGCTGCCCCATGTTTTGTCAGTTGGGGATCCAGCTATCTAGGGGTGTCACCTGGCTAGGACACCCCAGCTGGCTCCTTCCCATGGCTGAGGGTGAGTGCTGGCTGCCCGCTGGGGGCTCAGTTGGGGCTGTGGCCTGGAGAGCTCCACTCTGCTCTTTGTGACCCCCCCCCTGGGGCTTGCCTTTCTTGGAGCATGGTTCCAGAAGGGAGCTTGCCAGGGTGTCTCAGGCCCAGCATGGAAGTTACACGGTGAGACTCTGCTCCATTCTACTGGTCAAAGCAAGTGACACGGCCAAACTAGATTCAGGGGAGGGGCAAAGACCAGCTCTGGCTGGAGGAGTGGCAAGGACTTGGCAGCCATCTTGAATCCATATTCCAAAGGGAATAATTGGCATTTAATGAGCCATTGTCATGTGAGTTCCATTATCCAGTTTCATCAATTTCACAATGCACTTTTTTTTTTTTTTTTTACTTTTTATAAATCCATAGAAAGTTGTGAAGGTAGTACAGAGAGGCCCTGTGTATCCTTACCCAGTTCTCTCCAATGGTTATTAAACCATGCATCTTTTTATTTTATTTTATTGTTTAAAGTTTTGCATACAGTTTTCCCCCCCTTGACCTTCCCCCAGCCTCCCCCAGCCCCCTGTCGCATGCCCTCATCCCCCCACCCAGTGTCTTGTGTCCATCGGTTGTGCTTATATGCATGCATACAAGTCCTTTGGTTGATCCCTCTCCCCACCTGCTTTCCCACTGTAATTAGACAGACTGTTCGGTGCTTTACTGCCTCTATATCTTTTTGTTTATCAGGTTATAATGTTCTTTATTTTCCACAAATGAGTGAGATCATGTGGTATTTTTCTTTCCTTGCCTGGCTTATTTCACTTAACATGATGCTCTCCAGTTCCATCCATGCTGCTGTAAATGGTAACAGCTCCTTCTTTTTTATGGCAGCATATTATTCCATTGTGTGGATGTACCATAGTTTTCTAATTCACTCATCTGCTGATGGGCATTTGGGCTGTTTCCAAATCTTAGCTATGGTGAATTGTGCTGCTATGAACATAGGGGTGCATATATCCTTTCTGATTGGTGTTTCTAGTTTCTTGGGAAATAGTCCTAGAAGTAGGGTTACTGGGTCAACTGGCAGTTCCATTTTTAATTCTTTGAGGAAACTCCCATTCTGTTCTCCACAGTGGCTGCACCAGTCTGCACTCCCACCAGCAGTGCACGAGGGTTCCTTTTTCTCCGCATCCTCGACAGCACTTGTCGTTTGCTGATTTGTTGATGATTGCCATTCTAAAGGCCATGCATCATTTTAGTGAGGTATCAAAGCCAAGACTAACACTGAGACAATGTGTATGTATGGTCCTATGTAGTTTTAAAAATGCATAACTGCCCTAGCTGGTTTTGGCCAGTGGTTGGCCCTTGGACTGAAGGGTCACAGGTTTGATTCCTGTCAAGGGCGTGTGCCTCTGTTGCAGGCTTGATTCCCGACCTTGGTGTGACATGTGTAGGAAGCAATGAGTCGATGGGTCAGGAAAATCAAAGAGCTCGCATTTATCCAACACTTAGCTCAGCATTGGCTCTGGCCTAGACCATGACATGGCATCAGGTCCAGAGCCATCACCCTGGTTTGGTTACTGGATAACTGATTCCATTCCCTGCTCTGATGCTGAGTGCCTTCTCTCCACGGTTGCAGTTTACATACATGATGTATTTCCTGTCTGAAACCCCCATCTGCCTGTCATATCTCCATGAGCCATATCCTCGTGTGTTTGAAGTACAGATGGGGACATTAGTCATGTAATTCGTCATATGGGAAAATTCAGAGTCTAGCGATTGTATTTCAGTATAAGTATTAATGTCTACCTTTGGTACTGGGAGAAAAGTCCAAAGATGTCAATGGGAATTGGAGGTAGACTGTCTACCCCTACTTAATTTTACTGGATTCTTCTATTAATGGTTCACATGTGGCCTGAACTGTCCAGAAATTATAGAAAGATACATAAAGCTGGCGTGGGAGATTTATTGCAGTGATAGCCCCAGTTCTTCATCCCTTCATGTAGCCTCACTCTGTGGCTTGTGGCTATACAGACCTTCTCTAAACGGCAGTGTCATTTCCCCATCCCTTGAATTTAGGCTGCCCTTGTAGCTTGCTTTGGCCAATGTGATGTGACAGAGATGACTGTCCAGTAAGTCCAAGCATTAGGCTTCAAGAGGTCTTGGAGCTTCCATTCCCTCTTGGACCCTTGCATCCACCATGTAAACATGGCCGGCCAGCCAATCCCAACATATGAGAAGGCTCAGCCAAGATCAGCAGAGCCATCGACTTGACCTACATCTAACCACAGATGTGTGTATAAACAGCAAAAATAAAGAACCACCCGCCCAGCCGGTGTGACTCAGTGGTTGAGCATCGACCTCCGAACCAGGAAGTCATGGTTTGATTCCCAGTCAGGGTACATGCCCAGGTTATGGGCTCCATACCCAGTAAGGAGTGTGCAGGAGGCAGCCCATCAATGATTCCCTCTCATCATTGATGTTTCTCTCTCTCTCTCTCTCTCTCTCTCTCTCTCTCTCTCTCTCTCTCTCTCTCTCTCTCTCTCTCCCTTCCTCTCTAAAATCAATAAAAGCTATACTAATAAAAGGGCAATATGATAATTAGACCAGGAGTCCTTTCAGATGTCCTTCCAGACAAAGCCATGGTGGCGGTGCCAAAGCAGAGGCAGCTAGGGGCAAATGGCCAGGAAGGGAGGGCAGTTGGGAGTGATCAGGCTGGGGGGCGGGCAGTTGGGGAAGAGCAGGCTGGAAGGGGGGGCCAGTTGGGGGCAAGCAGGTTGACAAGGGGGGGCAGTTAGTGGTGAGCAGACCAGCAATGGGAGCCAGTTGGGGGTAAGCAGGCTGGCAGGCAGAGTGGTTAGGGGTGCTCAGGCAGGCAGGCAGGTGAGTGGTTAGGATCCAGCAGTCCCATATTGCCTGTGGGCATCAGGCCTAAACTGGCAGTTGGACATCCCCCAAGGGGTCCCAGATGGGAGGGGGTGCAGGCCAGGCTGAGGGACACCTCCCCATCCCCCATCCCCCGTGCAAGAATTTCATGCACCGGCCCACTAGTGTATATATATATATAAATAAAGAAAGAACCACCCAGTCATTCTACAGCAGTGGTTCTCAACCTTCCTAATGCCGCGACCCTTTAATAGTTCCTCATGTTGTGGTGACGCCCAACCATAAAAGTATTTTCGTTGCTACTTCATAACTGTGATTTTGTTACTATTAATGAATCATAATGTAAATATCTGTGTTTTCCGATGGTCTTAGGGGATCCTGCTAGCGGTTCTCAACCTGTGGGTCGAGAGGAAATGTCCTTTTTTGAGAGAATGATCTTGAAGTGCATAGGGATGAAAGAACATGACATCTGGGGTTTGTGTTAAAGTTCTCCGGAGAAAGAAAACTAGAGGAAAAGAAGGGAAGGAAGGAGAGAGAAAGCAAATGTGGCAAAAGTGCAGTAACTGCTGAGTGTGGTCATGGAAGGGGATTCCTCCTGCTCTGCTGCTTTTGCACATTTGGGGAAGTGCATGTGGAGAAGAGGGGTTAGGGCCATGCCCTGGAAGCTCAGGCCGGTTGTTTTTAGTGGGAGGTTGAGAGGGAGCTGTGAGAATCCCAGCCACTCTCATTTCCTCACAGTAGATATAGCATTGATTATACAGTAAAGAGGGAATTTGCAAATTGACCATAACACCACCACAAAGGCAGCGCCCACAGTGGAGATAGGGTTTCCATAAACAAGATGGCTGTGCCCACAGCATAGGCCGAGTTCCCATAAAGAGCCTTAACGAGCAATCAGCAAGACCTGAGGTTGCGCCCCCTGTGGGACTAGACGGGGACCTCAGGCTGTGCCCCCCACCCAGCAGGGCTTCAAGAGGGGCCTCAGGCCATATCCCAACCTGGCAGAGCTTGACAGGGGACTTCAGGCCACTACCCCCGCCCCGCCCCAGACTGGGGGACCTCAGGCTATGACCCTCACCCCAGCTCCAGGCCAGGGCACCTGATGCTGCACCCCTACCCCCATTCTGGCAGGGCTTGACAAAAGTGGGACCATCTGGGTCTGGATCTAGCCCAATTAGGGGTAAGGCCGGCTGGGTCTGGGTCTCACACAATTTTGAGGTGCACGTGGGTGGGCGGGGACTTGACTCTGAGTTCCGTGGTGTGCCACAGACTCTGACAGGAGGAAGATTTTCATATGCATTTTACTAATTTTCTTTCATTTCTGACACTTCTATTATAGAGAATGGCAAATAGCAATATTAAAATATTTCCTCTAATTAATCCCATTTTAATGGGCATGAATTTCATGCACCAGTTCATTAGTTTACTCAATAATAATTAAAAAACAGATTCAGTAAGACAGGTGGAAGGTGTTTTCTTTGGATTTTTTTTAATGAAAGTTCCTTAACCAATCGATGAGCCCAATTTGTACAAAGCAGAATATGGCCACTTGCTGCTAAAGATGACCTTCGTCATGGTCATGAGTCCTTGGATCTATTTCATGGTTACTTCGCCCCCATAAACTGCTCATCGTGGATTTGCAAAGCTATGCAACTGGAACTTTACACTTGGGAGATTGGGGATACATTTGGCTGTTGGGGGGTCTGCTGGAAAGAGATGGTAAACAGCCCACTCAACAGCAACAGCAATGCAGCCAGAATCGCCAGATACATGGTGCTGCCCATCTCCTGCCGGTCCGGCCTGTAGGGGATGTGGAAGGAGGGCGGGAAGTGTATAGCCTCTTCATTTATCACGGCGTAGTAGTTACAGAGGACAGCGATGGAGATAAATGCACCAGCTGTGATGCTCAGCATTCCGGAAGTGAAGAACAGGTCGCAGGTGGTGTCCTTCTGAAGCTGCGTAGTGTACCCTCTCCGCAGGCCCATGACAATGAACCTTTTCCCCAGGAAAGCAAGGAGGCTGGCAGCCAGGAGCAGGTGCTGAGTGAGGAGGATATCCAATGGCAGGTAGGTGTCACTGTAGGTGTAGCGGTGACATGCTATGGGTCTGCTTTGGAGGCTATTGGGCTGGTAAGTGCAGACCTTCCACATCCCTACGCAGGCCAGCCCCCAGGGGGGTGCAGGGCTGCTATCTATGTACCATATGCGCCAATTAGGCAGGCCCATGGAAACCATGGTAAAGATCCATCCCAGCATGTTGAGGGCTAACATCGCTGCCTGGCAATTGGCCTTGTTGAACAAGGCCATGGCTAGGTATCCAGGGGATCTGCAAACCAAGAGAGGGCATCATGAGTATGGGACCCAAGACCTGGACGTGCCCCCCCAGGGGTGAGCGGTGCCATATTGGAGAGGGAAATGCCATATTCCAGAATGGAGACACTTGACCCCCATGCTCTGTTGGTGAAGGGTCCTTGGACAAGATTTACTGAAAGCCTTAAAGTATACAGATTTTCACCCTGCAGGACAGTTAAGTGGTCAGAGTGTCTTCCCAATAGGCCCAGGTTGCAGAGCTCAATCCCTGGTCAGGGCATGTGCAAGAATCAACCAATGAGTGCATCAGTCAGTGGAACTCCAAATCAATATTTCTCTCTCTCCCTCTCTCTCTGTCTCTAAAGTCAATCAAAATATGTACAAACTTTCAAACAGGCAGTTCCATTTCTGGACATTTGTTGAAAGACTCAATTAAGATCAGCTACAGCCCAGCAGGCGTGATTGAGCGTCGACCTAAAAACTAAGAAGTCAGGGTTCGATTCCTGATCAGGGTACATGCCCCCGATGTACGCTTGATCCCCAGTGTGAAGCGTGCAGGAGGCAGCCAGTCCATGATTATCTCTCATTACTGATGTTTCTCTCTCTTCATCTCACTCTAAAATCAAGAAAAACATATTTTTTACAAGTCAAATCTTATATGAAAGGAAGGAAGGGAGGAAGGGTAGGGAAGGGTAGGGAAGGGAAGGGAAGAGAAGGGAAGGGAAGGGAAGGGAAGGGAAGGGAAGGGAAGGGAAGGGAAGGGAAGGGAAGGGAAGGGAAGGGAAGGGAAGGGAAGGGAAGGGAAGGGAAGGGAAGGGAAGGAAAGGAGAAAGCAGTGATGAATGGGAGGAAGTAAGGAAGGAATAAAGGAAAGAATGATTGTTGGAAGGAAGGAAGGGGAGATGGAAGAAAGGATAGAAAAAAGAAAGGAATGATGGATGAATGGATGGAAGGAAGGAATGATGAATAGAAGAAAAGAAGGAAGGAAGAAAGGATGGACAGGAAAGGAAGGAAGGAAGAAGAGAAAGATGGAAGGATGAAAGGAAGGTTAGAAATATGGCAAGAAGGAAGAATGGGAGAAGGAAGAAAGGGAAGGCAGGAAGGATGGAAGAATGGACGGATAAATGGCAGGAAGGAAGTAAAGAAGAAACAAAGCAAGAAAGAAAGGAAGGGGTTAAGGTAGAAGGGAGGACGGAAGAAAGAATGGAAGGAAGAATGGATAGATGGCAGGAAGGAAGGAAGGAAATAAGAAACAAAGAAAGGAAGAATAAGGTAGGAAGGAAGAATGGAAGGATGGATGGAAAGAAGAAAAAAAGATGGAAGGAAAGACAAAAGGGGGAAGGAAGGAAGGAAGGAAGGAAGGAAGGAAGGAAGGAAGGAAGGAAGGAAGGGAAGAAGTTAGAAAGGAATGAAGGAGAGAAGGGAGGGAGGGAGGGAGGGAGGGAGGAAGGGAGGGAGGGAGGGAGGGAGGGAGGGAGGGAGGGAAGGAAGAGAGCAGGTGGGAAGAAAAGAAGGAAGGAAGGCAGGACGGTGGCCAGGGGTCATCTCTCCTGTAAGACCACTGATTGCAGTTAACCTGTTCACAGAGCAAATAAAATGATTAAATAAAGTGACACCTCCACCCCCCCCACCCCCAACAAATCTCAGGACTTTCTTAACCAGGGGGGCAATAAAGCACAATCGTTACCCAAGCAATACAAAAAGGCAGGAGGAGGACTTCTCAGAGGTACAAATGGAGGCCACTGCCAAGCAGTAACAGAGATAATGAAACCAAACATTCTCATGTTTCCATGGCACCCAGGGCTGGTCTGCAGGCCTGTGACAATAGTCTTCTTAAAGGGCCAGAGTCAGGAAGCAGGTCCTCAAGAGGTGAAGTATTGCCCTGGATGGTGTGGCTCAGTGGATAGAGCATTGGCCTGGGGACTGAAGGTCCCAGTTTCTATTCTGGTCAAGGGCACATGCCTAGGTTGTGAGCTGGATCCCCAGTGTGGGGCATGCAGAAGGCAACCAATCCATGATTCTTTGTCATCATTGATGTTTCTCTCTCTTCCTTTATCTCTAAAATCAAGAAAAACGTTTTTAAAAGAAAAAATCTTATATAAAGGAAGGATGGATGGATGAAAGGCAGGAAGGAAGGAAAAAAGAAAGGAAGCAGTGATGGATGGGAGGGAAGGAGGGAGAGAGCGAAAGAAGGAAGGAAGGAAGGAAGGAAGGAAGGAAGGAAGGAAGGAAGGAAGGAAGGAAGGAAGGAAGGAGAAAGGAAAAAGGGGGAAAGAAAAGGATGGAGGGAGGGAAGGAAGGAAGGAGGGAAGGAAGGAAGGAAGGAAGGAAGGAAGGAAGGAAGGAAGGAAGGAAGGAAGGAAGGAAGGAAGGAAAGGAAAGGAAAGGAAAGAAAGCCAGAGCTAAAACTGTAAATGCCTCAAGGTTAAGGCTAAGGGTAGCCAGTTGCAAGCAGCCAGCTAGTCTTTATACCGGTGGTTCTCAACCTTTCTAATGCCACTACCACAGGTTGAAAACCGCCAGCAGGTTCGCCTAAGACCATGGGAAAACACAGATATTTACATCATGATTCATAACAGTAGCAAAATGACAGTTATGAAGTAGCAACGAAAATTCTTTTATGGTTGGGGGTCACCACAACATGAGGAGCTGTATTAAAGGGTCGCGGCATTAGAAAGCTTGAGAACCACTGTCCTAGAGATGCATGAGCAATACTAAGTAGTTGGTTTATAAGCCTCTGAGTTTTGGGGGGGATTTGATATGCAGCATTATGTGTGGCAATAGGTAATGGATGCACATAGGCCTGGGGTTTTTGTTTTGCTTTTTCATTGTGTGTATGCTTCAGCCCCAGGTAGATGTCAGGCTATGGGAGATTTTCAGAGAGAGCTTTCCATTGCCTGTTGCAGGGAATGAGCCTGACAGTCCGAGGTCCCAATAAGAGGCAGGGCCAGCACGTGACATCACCTTGACTGCGTTTAGTGTCCTTCTTCTGGAGTCCAGTCCCACTGGTGAACATTTCTAGAGTGAAAACCTCTCCCCTCTGCCGGGCTCTAGCTCCATCTCTCAGGGAGGTTTGACAAATCTGCCTTGGGTGTCTTGTTCTGATTTGAGTTGGTTTTCAGCTTTCCCTGCTGTCAGCTTGGCATTCTCTGGTCAGATGAGGCAAAGCCTTAAGACAGAGCAACCCGTCAGACTTCCTTCTAGAAAGGACTGAGCATCTGCACAGGCTGGGGAAGGGAGAGCTTGGGTCCCGGGCTTCTCAATGTCATGGGCAACAATGACCCAGGGAAAGGGGATTTATTAAGGGGAGATAGCCATGGAAGAGCTACTTAGAATCTTTGGTTTTTGTTGCTGTATATATTATATATATAAAATTTTTATTAATATCAGAGAGGAAGGGAGAGGGAGAGAGAGATAGAAACATCAGTGATGAAGGAGAACCATTGATCAGCTGCCTGCTGCACGCCCCGTACTGGAGATCGAGCCCACATCCTGGTCATATGTCCTTGACTGGAATCAAATCTGGGACCCTTCAATCTGTAGGCGGACGCTGTATCCAGTAAGCCAAACGAGCTAGGTCTGTTTTAATATATTTTAATTGATTTTAGAGAGGCAGAGGGAGGAAGAGATAGAAACATCAATGATGAGAGATAATCATTCATTGGCTGCTTCCTGCACACACCCCATCCTGGGAATCAAGCCTGCAACCTGGGCATGTGCCCTGACCTGGAATCAAACTGTGATCTTCTGGTCCATAGGTCAACGCTCAACCACTGAGCCATGCAGACTGGGCTATTGAGAGTCTTTGAATTTAGCTTCAGCATCATTTTCAGTGACTAGCATGAAAAAAAAATTGCTAAATTTAAACTTATAAACAAAGACGAAACCTCTCAACCATTTACACCTCATACACTGCTTTGACGAAACCTCTCAACCATTTACCCCTCATACATTGCCAATTCCATGCCAATGGGCTAAAGCTCACTTACACCCTAAGACTCTCAATGTGTATTTTGGAGCTTGAGTTTTTCCAAAAGTTGAGTTTTCATGCCATTGGTCATGGTTAGATTCCATGTGGGAACTATTACATACATACTATTTTAATACCTATTATCCTTATTTGTGCTTTTCTTCAAAACTGTTTCCTGAGTAATGTCCAAAAAAAAAAAAAACAATGAAAGAAACAAAACAAAACAAAACAAAAACAAAGACAAAAATGTTGGTGGTCACTGCAAAGTACGAACAATTCCGGAACTCTCTTCCTCTTGACATTCTTCCCCACTTCCTTTCCCACTGGATCTGGTTGCTCAGATAATCATTTTAAAGTCAATGTCACATGAGGAGGAAATACATCCTATACTAAGATGACCAGACCACCTCTTGCAAATATCTTGCAAAGGAGAGACAAATTCTTTGGGATAACTTACGCAGAGGCATTCTAGTAGAGGTGCTCTTATGTTTTATAGGTTTTTGTTCAGTCGCCTGGGGCTGCTGCCAGGAGATCCATGCCTCAAGGCCTCATGGGACTTTTCCCCCAACCACTTCCTCTGGCCAACATCCTCTGACCTCAGTTTGTTTTCTCAAATAGGAAAAAAATGTTCTTTTCCTGCTCATTTTGCACACATTTGGCAAGTACTGCCCTGTATCCGGATCCCCCCCACCCCTCCACCCCCGGTTTGTAACCAGAGCTGACATTTTAATTGTCCTTGTAAATTCGAATTCCATGTCAGAATATAGGCTACTTCTTTATTTATTTATACCTTGATGTCAAGGTAGAATTGACATAACATATTAGTTTCAGGTAAATAGTACAACACAATGATTTGATATTTGTAAATGTTGTGAAATGAATTCCATAAGTCTAGCTAACATCCATCACCATATATAGTTATAGAGGGTTTTTTTTCTTGTGATGAAAACTTTTAAGATTTACTCTCATCCAGCCGCATGGCTCAATAGTTAGCGTTGACTTATGAACTAGGAGGTCATGGTTCGATTCCTGATCAGGGCATAGGCCCGGGTTGCGGGCCCAATCCCCAGTGTGGGGTGTGCAGGAGGCAGCTGATCGATGATTCTCTCTCATCATTGATGTTTCTCTCTCTCTTTCTCCCTCTCCCAAATCAATAAAAATATATGTATTTTAAAAAAGGTTTACTCTCCTAGCAACTTACAAATATATAATACAGCATATTAACTGTATCCACCTTTCTATACATTACATCCCATACTTATTTTGTAACTAGAAGTTTGTACTTTTTGATTCCCTTACCCATTTTGCCTACCACCCCCTGCCCCACCCCCCAACCCTCCTGCTTCTCACAACCAACCAGTTTTCTATATCTATGAACTTGGGCTTTTGTTTTTGTATTTTCAGATTCCACATATAAGTGAGATCATACGGTATAGATCATACGGTATTTGTCTTTCTCTGTCTGACTTATTTCATTCAGCATAATGCCTCAAGGTCCATCCATGTTGTCACAAATGGCAAGCTTTCATTCTTTTTATGGCTGAGGAATACTCCATTGTGTACATGTACTACATTTTCTCTTCCTTTTTTTAATATATTTTATTGATTTTCTTTATTTGTTCACTCCACAGTAGAAATGGTGTTTTCATATTGTGGCTACTGTAAATGATTCTGCAAAACATAGCAAGGCATATATCTTTTTGAATTAGTGTTTATCATTTCCTTTTGTTAACTACCCATAAGTGGAATTGCTGGGTCATATGGTAGATATATATATGAATTTCCATTCTGTTTTCCACTGTGGCTGCACCAACATACATCCCACCAACAGCACATGAGGGTTCCCTTTTCTCACATCCTCTCCAGCACTTGCTATTTCTGGTCTTTTTGATGCTGTTCATTCTGACAGAGGTGAGGTGGTACCTGATTGCGGTTTTTAAGTGCATTTCTTTGATGGTTAGTGATGCTGAGCATCTTCCATGTGCCTGTTGGCCATCTGCATGTCTTCTTTGGAAAATGGCTATTTGGATTTTCTACCCATTGTCTGTTTGTTTTTGCTGTTCAGTTATATATTTGGTACTTTTATTAAAGATGATTAAGAAGCCCTCACCGGTTTGGCTCAGTGGATACAGTGTCAGCCTGAGGACTGAAGGGTCCCAGGTTCGATTCCGGTCAAGGGCATGTACCTTGGTTGCGGGCACATCCCCAGTAGCGGGTGTGCAGGAGGCAGCTGATCGAGAACCCAGAAGAACACCAGGTGTGTCAGAGGGAAACATCTGGCGTATTTTACAAAGAAACTTCTGGTACTAGCATGTCTTTCAATAGAGTTCTGACTTGCCTTCAGAATGCTTTTGAGCAGGGAAGCTCAGTAGAAAGTCCCTCGAAGACTCAACAGAAGGGAATTCGTTTAATTTGCAATGTGAAGAATGCCCTGACAGCGAGGGGATTCCTCTGAGAAGAGATTCTTTTAGAAAATCTGCAGAAGGCTTTTACCGACCCTGTGAGATGCTGACTGACAATTCATCTCCAGGGTGCTGGAAACATGTAACTACTTCATGCCGATGTAGTAGTTATGCACTTAAAAACCGCAATCAGGTACCACCTCACCTCTTCTCTGACCCCTGTGCTGGGTCAAGCAGGAGGAGGAAAAGGAAGCATAGAAAGGGGGCTCTGGGCCCACCCAGAGGTAAATTTCATTCGGGGTGTGCCTCAAGTTCCATGGGCCCGGGGTCCAACTTGCGGCCCTCTGTGTGAAGTTTTGTGGGAACCAAGAATTCTGGGCCCGGGTTGGTGGGAGAGCACCTGGAACACTCTTCATTGAACCCTGTTTCCATTCCCCAATGGGGGGTCCCTGGGGCTGCCCTTCCTGGGGAGCGTAGGGCTGGGGAGGAGCTGGCCAGGTGCCTCTGGAGTTCCAACTTAGACTCATCGCGGCCCTTTCCCACAGAAGAGCTGACCCTTGCAGCAAGGGCCTCGGACATTCCATATGCGCCTCCTGAGACACAGTGACCCAGAACAGATGCCGTGGGTGTCTCTGGGGACCTCGCTGAGTTCACCAATGGCTTCCAACCTCCACAAAGCCAACCCACATGTTACATTTACACTACCGGTTCCAGCTGGTGAGAAGGAGATTGTCCATCACCCAGTTTCTCTCACCTAGAAACAGCCTGCATGAGATTGAATTACCCTCTAGTCAACGAAACCTTGTTATAGGCGGGTATGAAAATTGTGCATGTAAGGTGTTTTTTTTAATAATATATTTTATTGATTTTTTTACAGAGGAAGAGAGAGGGATAGAGAGTTAGAAACATTGATAAGAGAGAATCATCGATCAATTGCCTCTTGCACACCCCCTACTAGGGATGTGCCTGCAACCAAGGTATATCGAACCCGGGACCTTTCAGTCTGCAGGCCGATGCTCTATCCACTGGGCCAAACCGGTTCCAGCTGCATGTGAGTCTCAAAGCAATGCAGATGTGTCCCCCACATCTGAGTAACTTGCTAACAATGTTGACCTTACATGCCCGGCCCACATGCTCATCCATACGAGGAATATCTTGGAAGTGAACATGCTCGTTGTTGTGGGTCAGCTTCCCCAGAAGTAACGCCTGAGACAGGGGTCCTTGGGCAAGTAACTTATTGGGGGCTGCTTGCAGGGGAAGTCGGTAAGGCGGTGCGGAAAACAGGACTGGGAGAAAAACAAGGATGTGGGTTAAGAAAAAGTCTAGCCTCACTGCCCAACCCCAAGGGTGGGTCCCATCTTGGTCCAGGGTGCTCTGGTAACCTGTACCAACCAGTCATGGCTCCCAGCCAGCCTGCGTGTGTGGACGTGAGGGGACCCCCAGATTTCTAGTTGAGGTAGCTCCAGATGCTCCAGTTCTCAAGAGCATCCTCAGGAAGAGGTTTTATTTTACTCTTTAAATACATTTTTACTTATTTCCGAGAGGAAGGGGGAGAGAGATAGAAATATCAGTGATGAGAGAAAAATCATTGATCGGCTGCCTCCTCCACCCCTCCTACTGGGGATCAAGTCCACGACCTGGGCATGTACCTTTGACCCGAATCGAACCTGGGATCCTTGTCCATAGGCAGATGCTCTATCCACTGAGCAACACAGGCCAGGGCTGAATGCCAGACTCTTTCTCCCCAGCTGAAAAGGGTCAAAGAAAAGCAGCAACACCTGGAAATATTGGCTAGCGTTTCCTTTCTGTTACAAAAGAGGAAGTGAAAAGAGCCACTGCTCTCCTGTTGTCCGCTGTCTGTCATTTGATATGATCACAGTTCCTGGAATCTCGTGAATTGGGATCATTAATCGCTAAGTTGACTGGGGACCTGACAGGTCACAAGAATAGGGCACTCCCCGTAAGCTCCAGGGCTTTGCTTTAATCCTCTGGGATTCCACATGGAAATCCATAATGGCTTCTTCAAGGTGGGATGGTCTATTGTGTGAGTGCATACTTAGCAGCTCCTAAAGAGTGGATTAGATACACAATGGACGGTATCACATGAATGGAGACACTCCTACTTAAAAATTAATAAACTTGGGAATTCAGAAGGAGCACTCTAGCAATGAGCTTAAAGTCTGCAGGAAACAGAAACAACGATGCATCCAGCCCCTCTAGTCTTCACATTGATGAAGGAAAGTCAGACAATGTACGTGGCAGGCAGAATTTTTCTTTATTCAGCCATTCAGTTGGATCTGTGTGTGTGTGTGTGTGTGTGTGTGTGTGTGTGTGTGTTGGAGGAAACAAATAATGCCAAACAATAAATATACACCAAGTTGCCAGATTATTATGATCTTTGAATGCATAATAATCTGGTCACTCAATGTGTGTGTGTGTGTGTGTGTGTGTGTGTGTGTGTGTGTGTGTATTAGAGGCCCGGTGCATGAATAGGTGCATGGGTGGGGTCTGGGCAGCCTGGCCAGGGGGAGGGGACATGGGCAGTTGGCCGGCCTGCCTGCTGGTAGAGGAGACAATTTGCATATTAGCCTTTTTACACCAAGTGGCCAGATTATTATGTGTTCAGAGATCATTATAATCTGGCCACTCAGTCTATATTATGTGCTACATAAAAGCAGTTCTATGGGGGGGAAAACACACACACAAAACAGTTCTGTGTGAAGTTGATGAAGAAAAGAAAAGCAGGGTAAGAAGGACAAGTTGTGCTGGGGCAGACTTGGAGACTTGGATGTGGGCAGGGGGGCTGGGGGCATAATGGAAAGGATTTTGCTCTTTTAGAGAGATGTCAGGCTGACTCTCAGATGCAGGGCACTTGGAGCCGAGCCCTGAAGGCAGCCAGGGATGAGCTGTGTGGCCATATGGAGGGGCGGTGCTCCAGGCAGTAGGGACAAAGTACACCGCCAGTGGAGTGCTCAAGAAACAGCCAGAAGGTCTGGGCACTAGAGCAGAGTGAGCCAGGGAAGGGGCATGCGTGGTGGGCGCGGAAAGGATCCCTCTGGCTCTGTGTGGAGAAGATACTATGGGGAGGAAGGGGACATCTCCATGGGGAGACAAGAATCTCAGCCTACAAGATGTGGTTTAGCTGGTTGTTACCCATGGGGATGAAGTGTCCAACTCAAGATGTGTCCATATTTTAAAGGCGGAGCAAGCAGAATTTGCTAATGATCTGAATATAGGATGTGGCAGAAAGAAAGGAATCAAGGATGGATGCAATGCTTTAGTATGAGCTACTGGGAGAATGAAGCTGACACTTGCTGACATGTAGAGCTGAGAAGGCTGAGCATGTTAAGGGTGGGAGAGAAAACAAGGGTTTGTTCTGGAATGTTCTAACATTGAGATGCCTATTAGACACCTATGAGGAGATGTCATGCAGGCAGTTGAAGTCCAGAATCTAGAAGGGAGGTCTAAGCTGAAGGTACAATACTGGGTGGTATCAACTCTGTACTACATTCTTTCTAAACAGCCTCATAGTCTAAACTAGGGGTGTCGAACTCAATCAGAGAAGGGGCCAAAATCTAAAATCCAGCCTAAATCGCGGGCCGAATGGTTTACTGAACAGTCATAAACTGACAATGTCATAAACTGACAGCGGAGTGCAGTGATGACAGCGCGGTGCGGGCCACATTGCAAGGCCTGGCGGGCTGGATTTGGCCCGCGGGCCTTGTGTTTGACACATGTGGTCTAAACCCTCGTGGTAATTAACATATTCTAGCCAAGAAGCGCTAGATTTACAACAGTAGATTTTCTAACATAAGACAGTTTATAAACAGCCAAATATAAAGCTATGATGGATTTAAATGAACTTGGTCTTCAAGTAAAACCTGTGGGTACAATTTTGCAACCAGGATAAGCACATTCCAACAGATTAGGTAGCTGGTCAGCTGGACTCGGGAAAAACTAGCCTCCTTCAGGCCTTTGTGTAAGAAAGGATCTGTGAAATTGAACTTCATTGAAATTAAAAAACTTTAAGTGCATCAAAGGACATTATCAAGAGAATGAAAAGACTACCAACAGAATGGAAGAAAATATTTGCAAATCACATATCTGATAAGGGTCTAGTGTCCAGAATATATAAACAACTTACAATTTAACATAAAAGACAACTCAATGCCGAAACCCGTTTGGCTCAGTGGTAGAGCGTCGGTTTGGCTCAGTGGTAGAGCGTCGGTCTGCGGACTGAAAAGTCCCAGGTTCGATTCCAGTCAAGGGCATGTACCTGGGTTGCAGGCACATCCCCAGTAGGGGATGTGCAAGAGGCAGCTGGTTGATGTTTCTCTCTCATCGACGTTTCTAGCTCTCTATCCCTCTCTCTTCCTCTCTGTAAAAAATCAATAAAATATATATATTTTTAAAAGACAACCCAATGTAAACATGGGCAAAGGATTTATATAGACATTTCTCCTAAGATATACAAATGGCCAAAGGCACCTGAAAAGATGCTCAACATCATTAGTCCTTAGGGAAATGCAAACCCAAAATACAGTGAGGTACCACTGCTAACACACTAGGCTTATTATCATCAAAAGAGTAGGGGGAATGCCTACCGGTTTGGCTCAGTGAATAGTGTGTCGGCCTTTGGACTAAAGGGTCCTAGGTTCAATTCCAGTCAAGGGCATATTCCTGGGTTGCTGGCTCGATTCCCAGTGGGGTGTGCAGTAGGCAGCCGATCAGTGATTCTCATCATTGATGTTTCTATCTCTCTCTCCCTCTTCCTTCCTCTCTGAAATCAATATGTGTGTGTGTGTGTGTGTGTGTGTGTGTGTGTGTGTGTGTGTGTGTTTAAGTAGGGGGAAAAACAAGTAAGTGCTGGTGGTAGGGATGTGGAGAAATCGGGGCCATTGTGCATTACTGGTAGGAATGTAAAATGGTGCAGCCACCATGGAAACTAGTTTGGTGGTTCCTCAAAAAGTTAGATGGGGGATACCATAAGAACCAGCAATTCTGCTCCTAGGTATATCCCCCCAAAAGTGGAAAACAGGGACTCAAACTGATACTTGTACAACATTGTTCACAACAGCACTGTTTGCAATAGCCCAAAGGTAAAGTGTTAAAAAAAAATTAAGTTGAGTGCATTTGAGCTCTACTTGGTTGTAATTGAGGGCAGCATCCCATCTAGTAACTAGAAGGGCTCTACTAAGTGGAAGGTTTTTGTAAGAAGAAGGGGAGGGCAAGGGAGCTATTAAGGAAAGAATAGAAAGGACTGTTCCTGTGCCAAGGCATCCTTTCTCAGGGGAGGAGAATAGGAGGGTTTTGCCATGCAGTCGCCTCTTCTTCCTGTGGTGGATGGAGAGCGCCCACCAACTCAGATTACTTCCCTGGTGCTTGATCGCTAATTCAGGACTGACTGGGTGACTAGGGGGATGTTTGTGGGAGAGGCTGAAATGCAATCAGATCAGGAATTAAATCTAGCTTCCCTAGCATGGGCTTTTGGCACGAGTGATCCCATTTTGGACCTGTGGATTTGTGTCTTTAACAGCAGAAACAACCCACATGTTCAGCAACTGATGAATGGCTACACAAGGTATATATGTTGTATGTACATGTGATGACTATTGTTCAACCATAAGAAGGAACAAAGTTTTGATACATGCTACACTGTTGATAAACCTTGAAAATATTATACCAAGTGAAAGAAGCCAGGCACAAAAGAATACTGAAGATAAGATTCCATTTGTAGGACATGTCCAGAACAGGTAAAGCCACAGAGGAAGAAGACAGAATGGTGGTTGCCATTCTGAGGGTCAGAGGGAGAGAGAGTAACTACTTGCTGGCTACTGTTTCTTTTGGGGTGCTGGGTCTATTTTGGAACCAGCTAGAGGTAGTAGTCGTACATTGTGAATATACTAAATTCTACTGAATGGTTCACTTTAAAATAGATCGTTTTGTGTTATGTGGATTTCAGAGCCTGCTTCTGCAGGAGGGAGGTATTCTTCCTTAAGTTCTCATAAATAAGCCCCGGGTATGTCCCATACAGGCTCCAGGTCAACAGAACAATTTCCTTTGCGCCAGAAGAGCCAACACTTTCAAAAAAAAAAATCAAGCATTGAACGTTGGTTGTTTTCCTGATTTACATCCATTGCATTTGCATTATTGCGTCGCTTACCAGGGTTGACGTGTTTGGAAAGTAAGTCGGAACCAACTAAACAGAACAGCCTGATTCCTTGTTTACCAAAAAGAAAAATGAAAGAGACGGAAAGGCAGGCCTGAGCAAACTGTGCCTTTGAAAGCACAGACTGTACAGGGAGGGAATACTTGCTGCTATTTTCAGGCATGTGTGGGTGTGAGGATAACAGGCCTCTGGAAACAGCTGTTTAACAACAGAATGTGAGAAGCCTCCTGGGACTCAGAGACACCCCCCCTCCTTTGCAGTGAACCAAGGGAAAGTTCATGAGAGCTGGAAAAGTTCAACGCACTAAAAACATGCGAAATGCAGATCTAATGCGGGTTTGATTGAGCTGCAGCATTTAGCAAGGCTTTGCTCTCTCTGTTCCAAAGAATGAGTCCAGGAAACCGAAAAGCCAAACCAGAAGCAGACATGGTGTCCTTTCCAGAAGGATAACTCCCCTCAAAGCTGCTCCTGCAGGGATCCAGCCTCCCTCTGGGGGTCTGACAATCGGCCCACTTTTGGAAGAAAACAGACTTGGGCGGAGGGGCAGCTGCCCGGTGCGAGCTTTTGTTTCAGGATCCGGCACTAAATGCGAAGCCTCTGTTGTTATGAAAGAGAGAAGATGGCTTGAAGTCTGAACTTGCTTTAGTTTTGGTTTTAATGAATCAGGATCTCTACCTCTCAAACATCATCTCTATGCACTGGAAAGCAAAACCAACCGTTTCCAGCCAGATGCAGAGAACACACTGTGAATAGGACCCAAATGGTGGTTCTTTAAAAGCTGGGTGGCCAGGTGATCCATTTTTGTTTTTGTTTTTTCTATAAACCCTGTATCTTAAACATAAAACATAATAAGAGTAGCCCAGCTGGGTTGGCTCACTGGTTGAGCATCAATCCATGAACCAGGAGGTCATGGTTAGATTCCTGGACAGGGCATATGCCTGGGTTGCAGGCTCAATCCCCAGTGTGGGGCGTGTTGGAGGCAGCCGATCAATGATTCTCTCATAGATGTTTCTATCTTCCTCTCCCTCTGAAATCAATAAAAAGAATATTTTAAAAAATAACAGGAGTAAGGAAAAAATCTTATAGTTCAAGGTAAAATTACTCTGGTCAACAGTTGTAGCATTTATTCATTCTATCATGCATTTATTCAGCAAGTGTATATTTATTGCTTGTAGCTTGTTATGCATCACGCTAAATGTGAGGAGACGGTGAGAAGCAAAGCAGATACAATGTCTGCCTCAGGGAGCAGGTAACACAGGGGAATATAGAAAACTATTTACCCAGTTGGGGGCTTTGACAGGGGGACATTTTCCCATCACCCAAGCTCAAGGCCTCCTTCCTGAATCCTTATGTTCTGTTCCAAAATGAAACTCTACCCATGATGAAATACAGTGACACCACCCTTCCCTAGAAACATGAGCCCTCAAAATCATCAGAAGAAAATGGGCTGATTTTACATTTCCCAACAAAGGCAGGACGAGTCAGAGTCAAACTATGGCAGTGGTCCAGCTGAGCTGGAACTCATGCCTGCAGGTCCCTCTGTTCCCAGGTTCTCAACGCTGGGCTTCCTGTAAATGGCTAACATAAGGGCACATATAACATCTTCCCGAGTAACAATGACTTACAGTCACATTTACTGGGGAAAGGAACAGCTCGTTCCCCAGAAAAGTGCATGCAATTTATGCCATCAAACTGGAGCCCTGGGATTCACAGTAAGATCTCCCTTTACTCAATTGTGAATCCACGGCTCTTTTTTATTTTCAGTATCTCTCTTCAAGACACCTGCCTCCCAAAGCTTTTTTTAAAAAAAAATATGATTCATTTTTATTTTGTTCAACATTATGATATCCCTTTAAAGTCTTTTTTATTCATTTCAGAAAGGAAGGGAAAGTGAGGGAGAGATAAAAATATCAATGATGAAAGATAATCATTGATTGGCTGCATACCTTCTGCACACCCCACACTGGGGATGGGGCCTGAAACCCAGGCATGTGCCCTGACTGGGAATTGAACTGTGACCTTCTGGTTCATATGTCGATGCTCTACCACTGAACCACACCACCGGCCGGACTCCCAAAGGTTTAAAAAAGACCCAGTCCTAAGCAGGATCACTGAATGGTATTTGTTTATAAAATGTACAGGTGGTGCAAAATTGAATGTGGTTTGGGAAATGGGCTGAAAGGACTGGAATCAAACGAAGCATTGACAGGCTGGCTTCAGGCACCAGGATTACCCAGGTGACAGGGAGCCTCCAACCCAGGTTCCTCTACTCCTGGGGGACACATAAACCCCAAAGGGGTCAGATTGAGAAGCTGCCACCGAGCCACCCTGCACAGGACTTCAGGCCTAAATTGACCATAAATTCTGTATGAAATAACAGGAAAGACCACAGCTTTTGGAATCACAAAATAGGGTTCTCAATCTCTGTTTAACCTCTCTTTTATTCAGTTTCTTTAAACAATTACACACACACACACACACACACACACACACACAGATGCACATAGATACTTTTTATTTATTGTTGACTATATTATAGATGCCCCCTATTTTCCCCCCTTTGCCACCCTCCACTCAGCCCCCACCCCACGCCAGGCCTTCCCACACTATTGTCTGTGTCCACAGGCTATGCATATATGTATAATCTCTTCCCATCCTCACACACCCCTCCCATCTGAGCTTGATCAGTCTATTCCATGCATCCATGCCTCTGAACCTACTTTGTTGGTCAGTTTATTTTGTTCAATATTGTGATATCCCTTTAAAGTCTCTGATTTGAGTCACTTAAGAGTGTTTTCCCTGCCGAAACCGGTGTGGCTCAGTGGATAGAGCGTCGGCCTGCGGACTGAAGGGTCCCAGGTTCGATTCCGGTCAAGGGCATGTACCTTGGTTGCAGGCACATCCCCAGTAGGGAGTGTGCAAGAGGCAACTGATGAATGATTCTCTCTCATCGATGTTTCTAATTCTCTATCCCTCTCTCTTCCTCTCTGTAAAAACATCAATAAGATATATTTAAAAAAAAAAGAGTGTTTTCCCTTCTTCGACACTTGGGGAGTAGACGTCATTTTCTGTACACTAATATTAGATTATTTTAGTGAATATTTGGGTGGGGTAGTGGAGGGGCAGTGCCTTGAGGTTAAAGGACGCCAAGCCATTTGAGCAATAATTGAACAGTTTATCACAGTGAACCACTGACCTTTCTAAATTTAGATTTCAGAGTTGCTGTTGGAGGCCCTAAGGGAGGTCAAGGACAGGGTTACGTGGGCTGCAGAGCCCTCCCAGAAAATAATTTTTTATATATATATATATTTTATTGATTTTGTACAGAGAGGAAGGGAGAGAGATAGTTAGAAACACCGATGAGAGTCATCGATCAGCTGCATCTTGCACACCCCCTACTGGGGATATGCCCGCAACCAAGGTACATGCCCTTGACTGGAATCGAACCCAGGACCCTTCAGTCCCCAAGCCAACACTCTATCCACTGAGCCAAACCGGTCTCGGCTGAAAATAATTTGTGTAGGAAAAAAATAGAGGGCAGGGGGTAGATGGGAAACAGCTCTAAAAAATAAAATCTTAAAAATATCACTCCAGCCAAAACCGGTTTGGCTCAGTGGATAGAGCATCGACCTGCGGACTGAAAGGTCCCAGGTTTGATTCCAGTAAGGACATGTGCCTTGGTTGCGAGCACATCCCCAGTAGGAGGTGTGCAAGAGGCAGCTGATCAATGATTCTCTTTCATCGATGTTTCTAGCTCTCTATCCCTCTCTCTTCCCCTCTGTAAAAAATCAATAAAATATATATATTTTTTAAATCACTCCAGCCCTAGCTGGTTTTGCTCAGTGGATAGAGCGTTGGCCTGCGGACTGAAAGGTCCCAGGTTCAATTCGGTCAAGGGCATGTGCCTTGGTTGCGGGCACATCCGCAGTGCGAAGTGTGTAGGAGGCAGCTGATTGATGTTTCTCTCTCATTGATGTTTCTGGCTCTCTGTAAAAAACAATTATTTTTATATATATATATATATATATATATATATATATATATATATATTTTTTTTTTTTTTAATCACTCCCATCAGTGTATAGCCTCTAGAGTGGCCTCCTGGTATCCATGCCCTTGTGTGATCACCACCCTTTATGGGTGAGCTGGACCCAATGACCTCTAACTACGGGGCTTCTGACTGAGAGGATGTAGCAGAAATGATGGGATGTTACTTCCGAGATTAGGTTACACAAAGACTCTGGCTTCCATCTTGCTTGCCCTCTCTTCCCCCTCACTGGCTCTGAGGAAGCCAGCTGCCATGTTGTGAGCTGCCCTACAGGGAGACCCACATGGCAAGTAACTGACAACAGACTGCAGCCAATAGCCAGTCAGGAACCAAATCCTGCCAGACTCCCCTGAGTGAGTTTGGAAAGGAATTAAGGAATGGAGGTATGTCAAGTTTCCTTGGTAATTGATTCACAAGAAACCAAAAGTGCACACATACCCTCCTCTTCTTATCATCACCAGAGCATATTTTCCCATTGATTTTTAGAGAGAGTAGAAGAGAGGGGGAAATACAGAGAAACATTGATGTGAGAGACGCATAGACTACAGTTGCTAAGCTGGCCAGGTGCTGGACTGGACTGAACCTCAGTATGGAGCGGAAACTCTGGGCAATGGCTTTCTTAAAATATATATATTTTATTGATTTTTTACAGGGAAGAAAGGAGAGGGATAGAGAGCTAGAAACATCGATGGGAGGGAAACATTGATCAGCTGCCTCCTGCACACCTACTGGGGAGGAGCCTGCAACCAAGGTACATGCCCTTGACTGGAATGGAACCTGGGACCTTTCAGTCCACAGACCGACGCTCTATCCACTGAGCCAAACCAGTTAGGGCTGGCAATGGCTTTGATCTTAGCCCTGCTGAAGACAAAAGGGTGGGAGGGGGGTGTAGGGGTTGGGTGGAGGCAGGTAAATGGGGGGATATCTATTATACTAGATATCAATAAAAATACATTTTAAAGAAAAGACAAAATGGGACCTTTTCCTTTTTAGTATTTTTATTTACTTTAGAGAGGAATGGAGAGGGAATAGAGAGATAGAAACATCGCTGTACACCTCCTACTGGGGATTGAGCCCCTAAGCCAGGCATGTGCCCTGACTAGGAACTGAACCAGGGACCTCGGTGCTCAACCAATTGAGCCACGCAGGCCAGGCTGCAAATGGGGCAGAGCACCCCACCAATAACAGACTCAGCTTTGAGGCCTGGACATCCAGAACCTTCAGAGGTGATAAGTCGGTTCTGAAGAAACAGGCTGGTGCTAGGAAACAAAAATGGTTGAAGTGTCATCAGGAAGTGTGCTGCTGCTGGCCAGGTCTTTCCAATAAAGCAAGGAAGAGTTTATGCTTTCATTTCTTCACCAGCTCTATAACCATACCACCAATTTATCCCAAAGGAGCAATGTCAGGCTAACCCCATAAACAACTCGTACTTGAACACGATTTATGCTCATGAGCACTACAAGATGTGTACTGCGCCAACCCAAGGCCATTTAATCACTCCACTTTGAGCCTGCATCCTCCCTTATATGGTCTCCTGGACCTTTAAGCAGCCTCATGACATCACCCAGGATTTATCAAGCACTTCACTTTTAAAATCATACTCATTTAGTTTTCACAACAAACTTGAGTGGAAGATGCTTTTATCATCACTTAAAAGATGAGTTTAGCCCTGACTGGTTTGGCTCAGTGGACAGAGCATCGGACTGCGGACTGAGGGGTCCCAGGTTCGATTCCGGTCAAGGGCACGTACCTTGGTTGCAGGCACTTCATCGGTGGCACACGTGCAGGAGGCAGCTGATCGATGATTCTAACTCTCTACCCTCTCCCTTCCTCTCTGTAAAAAATCAATAATATATATATATTTTAAGATGAGTTTACGAAGGATAAGTGACATGGCAAGCCAGTGAGTAAGAAAATGAGATCCAAACCTACTGAGCCCCAAAGTCTTTAAGACCACAGGCCCCCTATTTTAATGAAGAGGGAGTCTACTTACTGCATGTCCATGGATAAGAAACATAAAAGCACCCCACCACCCAAGAAAAGAGATCACTGATCCCCATAACCTCGAATAAAGGAAGGACACAAGTCAGACAGTGTCTTCCTTGACTGTCACTCATTAGTGGCGTCATGCGCAGATACAGCGTCAGCTGCCTGCAGAAATCCTTCCCCACGCTTACCCACTCTATGCTGTGGGCTCAGAGATTTTGAATTATCTCTTTCGATAAAACCAGACTTAACATGGTTTATAAGGTACCTTAGAGAATTCAAGAGTACTACACAGTCTCCATCTCACCCTCACAGGGAAATTCCCTCAGATTGCATCTTGGCAGATTTGCTTCAGACACCTCAAATCCTTTGACTTGGAATTGGAACTGGACAACTGAGGGGTCTAGGCCGCCTGTCACTACTTGAGCCAATTAAGTAGAGACAGGGCTGAATCATATGAGCGTTTATTCCAATCCTGCCGGCAGCACGGAGGAGCAGCAGGTCAGCCACAAAAATCTGCTCTGCACACCAGTAAGCCAGCTGCTCATATTGGGTAGGACACAGATTGCATGGAAAGTAGGCAAAAGGGTATGCCAAATGGGCAGTTAGCAGGTAATACAGGCTGGAGATTTGCAGAGGCCTGTGGGTATGCGAAGACTGGGGGTCTTCAAAGGGCTGGCGGCTCTGGTTGCTGCAACAAGGTGGTTAATCTTGCTAGGAGGATGGGCCGCATTTCCAGGTGAGCTCCCAGGTCTCACGCACAGCTCCCAGCCAGGTTAGCAGGTGCCTTCTCTAATCAGAACAAAACAATCAAGGTTAACAGAGCATGGTTAATATTTCTTACAGTTCTAGCTGGTCCCCAATATTCTGTTTCTACCCCTATCAGAATCTCTTGGATTCGAGAAACAGATGCTCCCTCGGGTCGCTAAAATAGGAGAGGTCTAATATCACGCTGTACCTGGAGCAGGGAAAGGAGATGGAGGGCCACAGATGCCGAGATACTTCTCTGATGCTCTTGCAGCCTGCAGGAGGAGGAAGATTCTAGAACCCAGGCTGCTCTGCTGGCCGCAGGGTCTTCAGATCAGCTATCTTTCTGTGCCTGAAATTGGCAGGTTCTTTATTACTGGTTCAAATTTGCCTGTTTCCTCTCTTCCCAGCAGGCCCCTCTAGGGCTCTGGCCGACCTGTGGATTGACTGATTCCTGGGCCCACCTATGAGCAGAGAACAGTCTAATGCAGCTTCCCAGACTGAGGAGGGCATTGAAATGGGGCAATTTTAGGGGAAAAGGGGGAGTTGACCTTGATTGGTAACATGTTTGGGTCTCACTTGCGACAATCCAGAACCAAGCAATCAAGAATCTTTTCTGCCCTGACCAGTTTGGCTCAGTGGATAGAGCATGGGCCTGTGGACTGAAGGGTCCCAGGTTCAATTCCAGTCAAGGACATGTACCTTGGTTGCGGGCACATCCCCAGTAGGGGGTGTGCAAGAGGCAGCTGATCGATGATTCTCTCTCATCGATGTTTCTAGCTCTCTATCCCTCTCCCTTTCTCTCTGTAAACAATCAATAAAATATATATTTTTTAAAGAATCTTTTCTGAGATAGAGAACAGGCCAATGGTTGCCAGTGGAGTGGAGGTTGGGGGTCTGGGTTAAAAGGCGAAGGTACTGAGAAGCACAGGTTGGTGGTTACAGAATAGTCGTGGAGATGTAAAGTACAGCACAGGGAATAGAGTCAGTAATATTGTAATAACTGTGTACGGTGTCGGTTGGGTACTGGAAATATTGGGGGGGGGGAGGGCACTTTGTAAAGTATACGATTGTCTAACCACTATGCTGTACCCCTGAAACTAATACAAAATAATACTGACTATAAACTGTAATTTAAAAAATATTTGTTTGCCCTAGCCAGTTTGGCTCAGTGGATAGAGCATCGGCCTGCAGACTGAAGGGTTCTGGGTTCGATGCCAGTCAAGGGCACGCACCTTGGATGCCGGTTCAATCCCCAGCCCAGGTCAGGGCATGTGGGTGAGGCAACCAATTGATGTGTCTCTCGCACATCACTGTTTCTCTCCTTGTCTCTTCCTCTCCCTTCACTCTCTCTAAAAATCAATGGAAAAATATCCTTGGGTGAGATTAACAAAAAAGAATAATAAAAATGAATCTTTAAAATTTTTTTTTTAAACTGAAAAATGACTCTTTTCTGATTCATCTAGTTTTCCCAGAGGAAGTCTGCTCCTTGGGATTTTTGCTAGGTATAGCTAGCAGGCTGTGAGGAAGGGAGCAAGAAAGTGCTAGAAGAAGGGAAAGGCTACTCTGTAACCTCCTTAGGACACTTGGGCAAGATGATAATACCTTATCACAGTGGTCGGCAAACTGCAGCTCGCAAGCCACATGCAGCTCTTTGGCCCATTGAGTGTGGCTCTTCCACAAAATACCACAGCCTGGGTGAGTTTATTTTGAAGAAGTGGCATTAGATGAAGTTTAAGTTTTAAAAAATGTGGCTCTCCAAAGAAATTTCAATCGTTGCACTGTTGATATTTAACTCTGTTGACTAATGAGTTTGCCAACCACTGACCTACCATTTTACTAAATTCCAGCTGTGGACCAGGCCCTGTGTTGGGCTTTGTGAGAGCAACTAATACAAATGACTCCTATATAGTACAGCAGTAGGATGAGGGTACTTCACATACCTAAAACTCACTTTTATTACCATATTCCTATGCTCACTTTACAGGGCAGGAAACTGAGTCTCAGAGAGGTCCATCAGCTGGCACGGGGCAGGGCTAGGATTTAACCATGACCCTGTGCCCATCTTGATTCCTTTAAACATTGTCATCTAATTCCTGCAGATGCTCAGACGTAGGTGTAATCACTTACATTTAATGTTTGAAGACACCGAGGCTCGAAGAAGTCAAGTAATTTGCCCAGAGCCCGTCAGCAGGCAGCGTCCCTCCTCCTTCATTCGATCTGTCACACCAGTCACTGAGCAGATGAGGCCCTGCACTCCACTCTGCGCATGTGCCAGTCATTCCGACACCCACACCATGCAGCAGCCTTTCCCTGCGTCTCCCCTCTCCTGCTGTGGGTTTTATCACGAATTGCTGCATCAATAGCCTATCTATCGCAGACACCAGTCTAAAAAGGACCCACCAGGAAATCTGACACCATGCCATTAAAAAGGAAAGTTTTATCTCCCTTTTAATGATTTCTTCCTTTAACATTTTTCTCTTAAATTACAACTTACATTAACTATTTTTTTGTATTAGTTTCATATGTACAGCATAGTGGTCAGACAATCATATACTTCAAAGAGTGCGCCCCTTGGTATTTCCAGTACCCACCTGGCACCGTACATAGTAATTACAATATTATTCACTATATTTCATATGCTGTTATCTCATTTTTTAAATGGGGGGGGGGGGTAACATTCCTATAAATGTGCAAAATCTGAAGTGTACTGTAGCTTGATGAAATTTCCCAATATGTATAACTATGGAACTATCATTCAGTTCAAGATATAAAGGAGGGCCTGGCTGGTGTGGCACAGAGGATGAACATAGACCCATGAACCAGGAGGTCACAGTTCCATTCCCGGTCAGGGAACATGCCCAGGTTGTGGGCTCAATCGCCAATAGGGGGCGTGCAGGAGGCAGCCCATTAATGATTCCATCATTGATGTTTCTCTCTCCCTCTCTCTCTCTCTCCCTCTCCCTCTCCCTCTCCATCTCTCTCTTCCTCTCCCTGAATTCAGTAAAGACATATCTTTAAATATATATATATATATATATATATATATATATATATATATATATATATATATATATATCTCCAAAACCGGTTTGGCTCAGTAGTAGAGCATCGGTCTGCGGACTGAAAGGTCCCAGGTTCGATTCCAGTCAAGGGCATGTACATTGGTTGCAGGCACATCTCCAGTAGGGGGTGTGCAAGAGGCAGCTGGTCGATGTTTCTCTCTCATCGACGTTTCTAACTCTCTCTCCCTCTCCCTTCCTCTCTGTAAAAAAATCAATAAAATATATATATTTTTAAAAAGATATAATGGAGGGGTGTGCAGGGAGAACCACAGCAAACCAGATCGGGCCCTCCCCCTGATTCTGTAGCTGAGGTTGTGGTGGACCCGTCGAGCCGATTAGTTTATGTGTTGTCTGTCTGCACGTGCGCTGCAATGGCAGAGCCACGTAACTGACAGAGACTGCATGCCTTGAGAGACAAAAATATTTACTGTCTGGTCCTTGACAGAAAGAGTTGGCCGACCCCTGTTATGGAACATTCTGGAGCACACCAGAAGGCTCCCTCATGCTTTAAAAAGAAATGTCACCCATCAAATCTTGGAACTGGTGAGCAGGAGGGACTCCAGGAAGAGAAACGTGAGGAAGATCGCATTCGCCTCTGTTGGTTTTCTCATCCCCATTGGAACAGTCATGTGGCTAGCAGTTTTAAGCTTGTCAACGGGTAGCCTGCCAATGCATGCAGAGCTTCTGTTTTAAAAAGCTCTCTCAAGAGTGACTCAGAGTTTCAGTGAAACGAACAGGAGTGAGGAGGGAGACAGGATCCCATTTGCTCTGTGTTTCTGTGCACCTGACTGTGGCTGCTTCTACTTTCCTTCCTTTGGGTAGTAGACCTTCCAGGATGTGGAGAATAAGCGGGGCTGAGCTTTCGTGAGTTTGCCTTGGCCCCATTTCTTTTCTTTTTAAAAATATATTTGTATTGATTTCAGAAAAAGAGAGGGAGAGAGAGATAGAAACATCAATGATGAGAGAGAATCATGGATCAGCTGCCTCCTGCACGTCCCACACTGGAGATCCAGCCTGCAACCCGGGAATGTACCTTTGACTGGAATCAAATCCAGGACCCTTCCGTTTGCAGGCTGACGCTCTATCCACTGAACCACACTGGCCAGGGCTTGGCCCCGTTTCTTTTGTTTCCTTTTCATTTGACTTCGGGGCATCCGTTGCATCGTTGTTTGTGCTTTCTGTGTTTTCTTCACCTTCAGGCTGCTCCTTGAGGTTACGTGGAAGTTCTCTAAGGGCTCTGCCCTCTGGACAATACCAAGAAACAGCTCAATCAATCAGCCCAACAGCTCAATTGCATGTGTTCCTTATTCTGGGCCAGAGCACACCCACCCACAATAAATCAGCGCTGAGCAACAATAGCATGTCCAGATTAATGAGAAGCGTGTCCGGAACACTCCAAGAACACGGAACCTGCTGGAACGGCCAGCCAGCTCCCCTGAATAGATGGTAGGGAGCACGTGCCCGCCTCTCCAGAGGCCTTGGGACACATGCTGCCAATTCCAAAACGTTTTAGCCTGAGCTCTGCCCTGTTGACCCAACCAGAGACAACTGAAGGGCCACCATGGTGACCAAGGGGACATCTGGGCACAGGCAGAACCAAGACCACACCCGCCTCCCACAGAGAGTCCATTCCAAAACTTGGTGTTGATGTTTCCTGAACTTCGAATGCCTGTTTGCGTTGGAATGGTGATCTAATGGGTGGTAGCCTCACCCTGCACAGTCTATTTACACCATTCTCAAGCTAAAATGAAATAATTATTTGCCCAGTGTGTCTGGTACCAGTGGAATGCCTGGATCCAAATCATGCCTGTGTGATCCTGGGAAAATCAGTTGAACTCTCTGCCTCAGCTTTCCCATCTGTAAATCAAGGGTAGTAATGTACCTTCCCCATACGGTGGGTGTAAGAGATGACCGAGCATAGAATCCTCAGCACAGAGCTTGGCATCTAATAGACCCTTAATAAATGCTAGGTGTTGTTATTACAAGCTGAGACCTTGACCTTGCCTCTTTCTCTTCAAGATAGAGCCCATTCTTAACATGTCCATCCGCTTTAGAAAAAGCTCTTTTCCCTATGTTCATCCTAGGTCCTTTCTCTGTCAGGGCAAACCTCAGGACTTACGGGGTGGGGCAAAAGTAGGTTTACAGTTGTGAGTATACAAAATACAATTTTTTTTCTTTTTTTAAAGATGTTTCTATTGATTTCAGAGAGGGAGATAGAGAGAAGCATCAATGATGAAAGAATCATGGATCGGCTGCCTTCTGCATGCCTCCTACTCGGGATCGAGCCCAAAATTTGGGCATGTGCCCTTGACCGGAATCGAACCCGGGACCCTTCAGTACGCAGGCCAGTGCTCTACCCACTGAGCCAAACTAGCTAGGGCATAATTTATATTTCTTAGTTACTGTATTATTTTCCATATGAACAACTGTACAGGTACTTTTATCCTCCCCCCTCCCCCGCCGCCGCCCCCTTAATAATTTGCAGAAAAATTCAGCATGAAGAAGCCACAGTCTGGACTATTCTGAAAACTCTTTGAGATCCCTGCCGGTGGAAGTGAAAAGACTCCCTCATTCTTCCGGCAGCCTTCCCGTTTCCTGAGTAACTCCTGCCCGGTAGCCGTGCCTGCACACACGCACGCACGCACGCACACATCCCATCCGAGGGACAAACAGCAGTTCCCGGGGACTGGGGTGGGTCTCAGCTGTCCCTGAGTAGAATCTGCCGATTCTCCTGTCCACAATGGAAATGCAACTTATTTGCCCAGAAGGCCCGTTCCCTTTCCTCGTCCCCTGCTTCTAGACCATTGCTAAGGGCATCTTCGTACCTAGGAAATAGAGCCCATCAAAGAACCGCTTCAGACAGCAGGGCCATTCAGCCTCACTGTTTACTCTTAGCTATATATACACAAAGGCTTGGCTCAAGCCTTGAATCAGATGCACTTTTTTTGTTGTTTAACCTTGGACTAGAACAAATTGTTAGGCACAGCTCCTACTCCCTTCTCATTTCTGTAAAGAGAAGGAAGGCGTATTGAGATTTATTTTCTCTTTGTCCGGAATAAAGAATGAAGGGCAGTTCTTGTCACTATATCCCTTTAACCCTTGGTCACCAGGCACTGTAATCTGTAGATGTGGAGCACTGAATCTGTTCGTATCTTTAAACAGATTATAATCTGGTCAGAAGAGAAGATGCTGGAAAGGGGTGGCAGGAGAAAAGGAGGGGTGCCCTGTGGGGACTTGGTCCTTGGTGGCAAAGTTAAAAATACGGTTTTAGAGTTGAAAATGAGCTTAGCATATGTTAACAGTCCGTTCACAACCCAGAATTCATCTTTGCTATGGTTTATGAAAACCACCCCATAGGTTCTGAGATTTTCCTTTACAAATTGCTTCAGTGTGCTTGTGCCCTATACAGTTTACAGTACACACAGACACCCTAAATAGGTTATGCTACCCACAGTTTCTACTGAGAACCCCATCTACTTGTCCACTGCCATCCAGCGTCTGGCCAGGGTTTTTAGGAAGGCCTAGTGTTTTGTTTTTGTGTGTGTGTTTTTTTTTAATAATTTTTTATAGTTGAAAGTATTACATATGTCCCCTTCTTCCCCCTATGGATGCCCCCCAGCCTTCCCCCGCCCTGTTTTCTGTGCCCATGGGCCACGCATATATGCATGCAAGGTCCTTGCTTGAATACCTCCCACCCACCCTCCCCTCCTTCCCTCTGAGATCCGCACTCTATCCTCGCTTCCATGCATCCATGTCTCTGGATCCACTCTGTTCATCAGTGCACTGGGTTACTTAGACGGAAGGACTAACATTTTTAGGGAAACATTTTGAAGGAGGAGATTGATTGAATGAATGATGACTCTCATTTTGCTCCCCACTGCCCCAGGGCGTCCATCTCTGGTTAGCAGATGATGTCACCGTGAGCAAGAGAACCCCAGGCTGGCTGACGGGAGAGAATGCTGACAGAGGACATTTCTCACATGTCATCTCTGCAAATTAAAGAAAGCATTCCAAGTGAATGGGGGCGAATGCACGCCCAGCTGTGGTTGGCGACTTTCGCCACCAAACCTGTCAGATGAAAGGCGTTTGTGAGCCAGAATCCACCCTCCTCTGGAGGGGCTGAGTCACTCAAGGGAGCTGCACATTTCTCCACAAAAGGCAGGAGCCTTTCCAAAAATGGCTGTGGTTTCTCTGTTTCCTTGGCTCCCTGACACGTAGTCTAGCCGTGACCGCATGCGGCAGGAACCCGCTGCCTTATTTGGGAATCCTTAGCCCGATTTGTAGGGGGAATAGGGCAGGCTGCAAAGTCCAGCTCAAAACGCCAACTCACAAAAAAATAGAGACTCAGATAAAGGAAGGGGATGTTTTATCCGGAACAACCATGCAGAATTGCCTGATCCGAGGAATAAATATTTCCATGCCCGTTTCTTTGTAAAGGTCTCCTGGGAAAAGAGTGAGACTCTTTCATTTGCTGAGATGACTTCCCCCATTTTCTCTCTAGCCATCGTGCTGGCTGTCTGCCTTTCTCAGCTGCTGCGGAGACAGCTCCGCTGGCGGGGGAGGGGGAGATTATGAATCACGTTCGCTCACAGTTGTCCAAGCAAATGCTTCTCAAGTGGCCCTCATTGTGACCCTGACATGTTCTGTGTGACAGTCATTGTGGCATGCAGACAGCAGGCACAGTCACAGTCTCAGCCAAAAAAGAAGAAGAAGAAGAAGAAGAGGAGGAGGAGGAGGAGGAGGAGGAGGAGGAGGAGGAGGAGGAGGAGGAGGAGGAGGAAAAAGGAAATTGCACCAGGAGGAGCAGAAGCTAAGGGTGCAAATGCTCTGAATTTGAGGAGGAGGAGGAGGAGGAGGAGGAGGAGGAGGAGGAGGAGGAGGAGGAGGAGGAGGAGGAAAAAGGAAATTGCACCAGGAGGAGCAGAAGCTAAGGGTGCAAATGCTCTGAATTTAATTTTTATTTTTGTATTGATTTCAGAGAGGGAGAGAGAAATAGAAACATCAAAGACAAGAGAGCGTCATGGATCAGCTGCCTCCTGCATGTCCCACACTAGGGATCGACCCCACAACCCAGGCATGTGCCCTGACCGGGAATCAAACCGTGACCTCGTTCAACCATTGAGCCATGCCAGCCAGGAAATGCTCTGGATTTTATAACTGACTTCAAGTCTGCCTTTCCTTAGGGGGGCATAATGGGGCGGAGGGAGGGAGGATGGACCCAACACAGATCCCAAGCCCACATGTAGGCCGCCTTAAGGAAGCAGGGAAGCAAGCTGGAGAGAAAGCCTACACTCCTCTAGGTATTCCTCCAGCAGGGCTACAGCCCGGACCACTCCTTTCCATTGTGTTTCTCCAAATGTGAGATCATCCAGCTGAGCGAGAAAAGGAAAGTGGGGAAAGGGAGGGAGTCCGTGAAACAGTAATGGGTGTGTCAGCTCCAACTGGAATGTGTGTCCATTGTCAACCCCCAGTAACTGAAAAACAAACCCTTGGCCAGAATTCCTTCTGGTGGCTAGAGTATCACTGGCACAGTCGAGGGAAGGGCGCCCTCTGCTGTCAGCTCTGGTTCTTTGTTTTTCATTTCAAAGGAAATTTTCAAGCTCCATGCAAAACAGATTTAAGAAACATTCTGCATATTAAATAGGGAGGCTAGGCCGTGGCCAGGTACCTTAGTTGGTTAGAGCATCTTCCCCATGAACCAAAGTTGCAGGTTCCTTCCCGGCCAGGGCACATACTAGAATCAAGCAACGAAAGCATCAATAAATGGAACAAAAAATCTATGTGTTTTTTTTTTTTCTCTCTTTCTCTCCCTTCCTCTCTCTCTAAAACCAATAAGTAAATTTAAATAAATTTTCTAAATTATAAATAGGGAAGCCAACTTAGGATTTCAACTGTTTTAACCGGACTGAGAAAAGTCCACCTCCCCTGCTAAGGGGGAACCATGGCTTGGGAGGGCGCCTGTGGGCCTCAGGGATCCGAGACAGTTTGACTGAAAATAAAACCATTTCTAGGAAGCAGAGCCTTTTTTGGGTAGGAACAGTCTCTGGCCAGCATCTCATTCTTTTTCTTTTTTCCCCCAGTAAACTAATTAAGACTTGTTATTAGATTCCTTGGTTTGTTTCTCTAGGAAAGAAATATATATATAGTTCTCACATAGTGAAAACTCAATGGCTTTGCTCACAAACACTGCATGGAGAAAAGGATTTACAATAAATATAAGTGCCCAACTCTAATGAAAGGTAAGTAATGTAGCTCAGTGTGCTTTCCTCGGAATATCCACTGAGATATCAACTCATTGACCCAGGCATTTTACGTTAGAGTTAACCCAAATGCAATCTACAGCCTGTGTCAAATGGGATGAAGATCAAATATATATTTCTTATGATTAATCACAATATCACAACTACATATGCCCTCGCCTCTGACACACCAATGCCACTTGTAGGAATTGACCCTGAACTTCACCTCTAACAATATGAAAGTACATACAGGGGTGGGCAAAAGTAAGTTTACAGTTGTGAAAAAGTTTGTTCTTGTATTATTTATTTGTGTTACACTGTAAACCTACTTTTGCCCACTCTTGTATGCAAGCAGTCATTCTTTGCAACATTATCTGTTCAGTCATAGGAGAGTAGGTGAATAAACTATGGTGCATCCACACTGCCATGAATACTATGCAAATACATTGAACTTGACAATGTAGGACAGATGGACATTATATGCCTCCAGATGTGCTGCTCTGAGAAAGACACAACAGCACCTATATAATAGTCTGGCAAAAATGCATACCATTTTCAGATTTGCATGCCTATGAGTACAAGACCCTTCCCTTTGGATCCTAAGCAGTTTGTGGAGAGCTTGGGGAGGGGTTTGTATTCATGTATGAAGTGGAACCTATTTCTTCTGCAGGCCTCCCGCATCTCAGGAAAAGACAACTCTAAGCTTCCAGTTGTTCAGAACAAATGCTTTTGCTCCTCAAGATTCAGTCTTCCCTTCTTGATAAACTAAGGGAAAAATGGATCTTTCTGGACTAACATTCGGGTCCGATGCTATCTGCTCAGACACCTCAGATTGGGGGGAAAGAGGTAGATCTGAAGAGAGGTTGATAACATCTAAACCAACCAGAATGTGGGGCATTCAACATTGTATAGGTGGTACCCCTTACAAATATCATATCTTAATAAATTGAGTATATCTTTAAGGCCCACACTAGAAGCCCCTCATTCATTTTTTTGTGAGATCTGGAAATTCAGAAGGACATTGGGTGGGGCAGAGAACTTCAAAGAAAAGGTAGCACAGTGAAGGACCCCACACTTCCCCTCACCTTCCACTAGCCAGCACTCAGTCACATGGCAGTCACATGGCCAAACCTAGCTGCAAGGGAGGCTGAGAAATGTAGTCCAGCTGTCTGCCCATGGGGAGAAGGAAAATGATTTGGTGAACAACTGGCTAATCTTTGCCACCTTGGTGCTAGATTATAAATAATGTGTTCCTTTTCCCATATTAATTAGTATGAATCTGTTACTAACTATTAAGATATGTTATTTGTACTTTTAAATTATGATCACTTGATTTCTTTTCATAAATGGATGGCCCACATGAAACTCCTGATAGTGTAGATAACCCACTAAGGACATTATGGATGCCAAACATCAAGGAACATCTCACTAAAGTAATACCCAGTCTTTTCTCAGAAATGTTCCCTGGTGGTGGCATTGAGACTCGAGAAAGAAGGCTGGTCCTCTGTGAGGAATAAGATTAAGTGTTGCTGAAGAAATGTTCAAGTGCTAGCTGATAACTGCACACCAGCTGTCCTCAGTTTATAACACTTTTCCATAAAGTTTTGCTCCCCAGGGGTGGAGGTGGGGTGGAATTGGCATATAGTGGGTGAGACTAGACATCTTATAATTTGCAGGGCAGCCCCCACAATCAAAAATTATTGAGACCAAAATATAAATAGTGCAGAGATTAAGAAAACTTGACTAAAAGCAACCATATCCACAGAGTCCAAAGGGAAAAACCCATTTTAGGAAACCTTTATTTATTTCATATATATAATTGATTTTAGAGAAGGAGAGGGACAAAGAAATAGAAACATTAATGATGAGAGAGAATCACTGGGGATGGATCCTGTAACCCAGGCATGTGCCCTGACTGGGAATCAAACCATGACCTCCTGGTTCATAAGTCCACACTCAACCACTGAGCCATGCTAGGTTCTCAGCTAGGGGTGCTTTTGTTCTCCAGGGTTATTTGTCATGTCTGGAGACATTTTTCTTTTTTTTTTCTTTTTTAATATATATTTTATTGATTTTTTTTACAGAGAGGAAGAGAGAGGGATAGAGAGTTAGAAACATCGATGAGAGAGAATCATAGATTAGCTGCCTTTTGCACACCCCCACTGAGGATGTGCCCGCAACCAAGGTACATGCCCTTGACCAGAATCGAACCCCAGACCTTTCAGTCCGCAAGCCAGTGCTCTATCAGTTGAGCCAAACCGGTTTCGGCTGGAGACATTTTTCTTTGTCACAAGTGGAAAGGTGAGTTGCTACTGACATCTAGTGGACAGAGACCAGGGATGCTGCTAAACACCCTACAGTGCACAGCCCTATGACAAAGAATGATCCCACCTCACAAGTCACTAGTGCCCTGGCAGAGATCACCTCTATTGTGGTTGTTTGGCTCCTTGGTTTTCCCACCCCCTTCCAGTTTTGTGCTTTTGCTCCCATACTTTGCACCTGTCCCATTTTTTATGTCTAAACCTGATACAACTTCCCCCCCTAGGGAACTAGGGGTCACATTGAAGCAAAAACTGCTCAGTAAACAGAGCAGAAGCAAAACAATTGAGACCCAAAGTATAATCAGTTACTTTTTTGTGTTTTTGTTTTTAGATAGTTTTGGCTTTATTTTAAAGTTATGTTTTTCTAGAATATTTTAAACATAACATACAATCCTTATAGAAAATCTGGAATTTACAAAAGAATTTAAAGAAGATGAAAAATTAATGTGTATTCTCATAATATTTTTATTAATATTCTCTATCAATGCCTCTATTAATATTCTTCTACTCTTTCATCTTTGCAAAGATTCCGTTTCTTTCTACAGAGAAGAAATACTTTCTCTCTGTAACTTGGTATCAACATTATGACAAAATCATTTCCCTTGCTATCACAGACTGTAATTGAATAATTTTGTGATATTTCCTGCTTTTGTCTCATTATAACATCAACCTATGCTATCTGTATAAAATTTAGAAAATACAGAAAAGTATAAAGGCATTTAAATAATCTATAATTTCCTATCCCATTTTTCAGACCAGTACAAACTCCCCAACTGTTAGTTCCAAGTCTTCAGCTCTTTCCCCTGCAATTGAGAGAGACCTATTGGTTGCCTCTTGCACATACCCAACCGGGGACTGAGCCCACAACCTGGGCATGTGACAGGGAATCGAACCCACGACCTTTGGGTGTATGGGATGACATTCCAACCAACCAACTGAGGCCCACTGGCCAGGGCTGAAAGCCTCATCTGAGCAGCCAAGTAATGGCATCTGACACCAACCAAATACAATGCCACATAACTACCTTCACAATACAGCAAGTCATTTTCTCTTCTGAAATGCCGGATGCCACCAGATGTCATGAGAACAAACTAGCATGGTACTTAAAACTAACAGTAAAATATGACGGGTATAAAAGGAAAAAGCAGACGTATCTATTTTCTCAGTGCCGGACTGTAAGCAAAGCAAAACACTTGGCATTGTTAAGAAAAGAGGCAGCAACAGATCTTCATTCAAAATAAACATTTCCGGCAGGTACAAAGCACATACGTGCTTCCTACTCATACTTGCTGAAGAGACTGCCGAGTAAACATGTATGTAAGCGTTAACTGAAGATGGCAAACAGAAGTGTACATCTGTCATGAGAACAGACTTCACTCTTGTCTTCTCCAATGGATGGCTGACTTCCAAAAAGGCACTTCTAACCACTGGCAAGTCAAGGTTCATGTCCAAACAAGGATTTGAAAGTCTTGTTAACCATATATTTTAGGGGACTGGATATATTGCTTCCATGCTTCCATGTCTATGGATCCACTGTGTTCATCAGTTTACTGTGTTACTTAGATGGAAGGACTAACATTTTTAGAAAAACATTTTGAAGTAGGAGATTGAATGAATGATGATTGTCACTTCGCTCACCACTGCCCTGGGGAGGGAAAAAAAGAAATGCTGGATAGGTGAGAACAGTGAGAGAAAAAGAGTGTATGAGAAGGCATTTTTAGGGGGGGGAGCCAGGGAAGGTTTAGCTTTAGTAACTAAATTCCCCTAGTCTCTGGACCCCTAGCTTTTTATTAACACATTTTTCCATATAGTAAAGCAGATATACATATCAAAGGTAAGGTTTAGTTATCAGGTTGGGGAAAATGCCTACAGCTGTCTGGCAGCAAGCAATAATATGCAGCTCTTCATTTATTTTAATGATCAAGCTGAGTGCATTCAATTATACCACACTTATTATCCCAACAGGGACATTATCATTGACTGGCATTGAAGGTCTGGAGAGTGGCTCTTTTCACAAGACTTTAGGCCCTAGAGACAAGCTTATTTTTGTTTTTTCATGGTTAATGTTTCTATCAAATATACTACTGTATATCTTTGAAAGCCAACTAAAATTCTTTTTAAAGTAAAAAAAAAAAAAGTATAATATAGAATAATACCTACCTTCAAGGTGCTATTAGCCTAGTTAAGTGGACTATACTATTCAAAAATATCCAAGCCTCTTAAAAAAAGTATAACACAGTAGGGTCCAAGGGAAGAGAGCTCATATTTGGAAAGAAAGCAGACAATGGTTCATAGAGGAGATGGTGTTAGAGGGGATCTTATCAGAGTTAAAATATATTTCTAGGCTCAAGATGGAGCCCCTGCCACCCAAGGTGCCACATCAACAAATCAAAAGTTAGATATCTGGCCCTAGCCAGTTTGGCTCAATGGATAGAGCATCGGCCTGCAGACTGAAGGGTCCCAGGTTTGATTCTGGTCAAGAGCACATACCTGGGTTGCAGGCTCAATCCCTGGCCTTGGTTGAGATTTGTGAAAGAGACAACCAATTGATGTCTCTCTCACATAATGTTTCTCTTATTATCTCTTTCTCTCTCTCTCTCTCTCTCTCTCTCTCTCTCTCTCTCTCTCTCTCTCCCCCATTCTTTCCCCCCCCCACCCCCTCCACTCTCTCTAAAAATCAATGGAAAAATATCCTCAAGTGAGGATTAACAATAAAAACTTAGATAACTGTCATGTCCCTGTAAATATTCCTCTTGACCAGAAATACAGTATGTCCAGTCAGCCCATCCCCAAATGCCAAACTAAATCTGGGCCTTCTCACCACAAACAAGGTTGACTGTAGTTCCAGCCAATCAGATATTTTCTATTTTTCTCGTGTGTTTTTTTAATTATTATTCTTTATCCTCTCAGAACTTCCTGTCCCATTTTGCAGAACTCCAAATGGAGACTGTGCAGTTCATGGAGTGTTAATGTTTATTTAGATCACCTAAATTGTCTTTTTTTCATCATTTTTTAACATCCCAATGGTAGGATCCAGAAAGGAAGAAGGAAGGCAAGGAGTGAGAAGTGAAAACATGGGCTGTGTCTGAGAAATATGACCTGATGCCGAGTTACAATTGAGAATAATGGGAAGTGCCTCCGTGGGAGGACCCTGAGGGCCAGACTGAGGCATTTGAAGGAACTTGGGAAGATAGGGCATTGAAGACTTTTGAGCAAGGACTAATCTCCTACAAGACTCTTCTACCCAGTCCCTCTTGTTGGCTTCTGATGTGAGAGGAAAGGGCTCAGAATAGAAGCACAGCTATGTGGAGAGAATACCAAAACAATTCGGAGAATCAGGCTCAGCGGATTCGCTAACTGCTAATTCCAGAGGACCTACAACCTGGGTTTCAGGTTTATAAGATAACTTGAAGCCCTATTTACCTAGAACTGATAGGGAAAGCAAGAGACATGAGAAAATCTATCATATGTAAGTGGCTATCGTCAAATGGACGAATAGCACTTTAATAGAGAAAATTAAGCAGCAATGTGCAAGTCAGTAAAACACAGAAGCTAAGTCCTATGTAATTGAAGAAAGTGCATCAAAATACAGATGTCATCTGTGAAGATACCATAGACAAAATTGATCTTTGCTGCTGAAACACAAAATATATGCTTTTCTATTAGCCATATAAGTAGAGTTGCACTGTTCACTAGCTGTGGCTATTTGAATTTAAGTTTAGTTGAAGTGCAGTTCCTCAGTCACAATAGCCATGTTCCAGTGGTCAGTAGCCACAGTGTCTATTGGCTACCATATTGGCGTATTGACAGCACAGACAAAACATTTGTCATCATCACACAAAGTTCTGTCACCACTTTTCGAGAGTTGTGGTTATTAAATTTAGGGGGTGGGGGAGAGGATCACGAGCCCTTTCCTAATAAAATGTGCAAACACACATACATGAGTTCTAGAGTCGTTTTCAGCATCTAGAAGGGGTCAGGAGTCTGGAGAAGGGGCTGCGTGTAAATTAATGAGACTAGACACAAAATATAAATTTGAAAGGCATTTCTTCAGCGTAGCAGGGAAGGCTTAGCTTTAGTAACTAAGTTCTTCCAATCTCTGGACCCCTAGCTTTTTAGTAACGTATTTTGCCCTGTAGAAAAGCAGATATACATATCAAAGGTAAGGTTTGGATATCAGGTTGGGGGAAATGCCTACAGCTGTCTGGCAGCAGGCAATGTCCAGATTTTTATGTATCCCATTCATAGACCATTTAGATATTCATGGATTCCAAGTTCAACCCCAGAAGGCTTTTAAATATTTTGGTGTCTGGCTCATAATCCTACTTTTCACACTTAGTCCTGTCATATTCCCAGAAGCCTCGAACATTGCAGTGAATGTCGCATAGAAAATCCTGCCTCTAATTCCCTTGCTCTCTTCACCAATTATGACCTTCCCTTCTATTCCATATTGGCCACATCGTCACTTCCTAAAGCTAGTCTTTGTTGGATAGAACACCTGCTGTCACCTCTGAAATCACAAACTCTTAACACTCGACTACAGACTTCTTCCTTGCAACTCTCACTCACTTCCACTACTTTGGATCTTCAGACTCATCAAGACTCTAGCCCACTGGACTCTAAACTTTCTCCTTACCACATACCTTCTTCCTTTATTTACTCCCTTCCCTATCTGCTTTGATAACTTGGACCAACATTTGAACCACTCTCTTGCCCAGGTCTTCATTCCCCTTGCCTGTTGGCCAGCTCTCAAGTCAGCCTGCCAAAACCCCATCCTCAATGGGCCCACCTGCCCAGCTTTTCCCAAGCTGCTCCTGACTTGCTGAATAGCATTAGCGAAGAAGCATAGAATTCCTCATATCGATATTTCTACTCAACACATTTACGGCATCCAAAATCAACTGGGTCCCCCATATTGCTGCAACCCTGTTGTGCTCCCCTTGTTAAATTTTCTCCTGCTTTCAACATCAGCCACTTAAGACATTCTCCAGTCTGCATGTTTACATAATGACATATGTGTGTAATAACAAGAGATTGGACATAAGCCATGTCCATTGTAAAGCCACTAAGTAAATAGACTGTAATGCATCTACCAAATGGAATCCTGTGTACCTATTAATCCAATGGAAAGGTCTTCAGGATGTCTTGTTAGAAGTAAAATAAAGTGATTTCCTTTGTTCAAATGGGCACATTGTATGCTGTAACAAACTGGGACATCTTAGTAGCTTAATATAATGTTCATTTCTTGCTCGTGGCACAACTCAAGGAGTGTCAGATGCCTCAGAGATCTAGATGTCCTCATCTTAATCACGTGGTCTTTAAAGCCAGAACAAAAGAACGAGTATAAAAGGCTCAGGAAGTTGTGTGGGCAGGTCCCCAGATGGTGTAATCACTTCTGCATACCTCCTGTCAGCCAGAACCTCACATGGCCTCAACCAAACAGGAAAAGAAGCTGGGAAATAGAATTGTCCTGTGTTACTTAGAGAAAAAAAGGGAGAATTTGGTGACCACAAAACAGTGTTTCTGCCACAGTTACTTTTAAGTAAAAAAAAAAAAAAGGGGGGGGGGTAATATTTATTTAAATTTTCTTGTGTATTTTTTTAAAGTTTAGGAAAGTCATAAACATGATTACATCAATGAGGAGAAGAGATGGGCAGAGCTTTCCGATCTCAGCATAAGCTCCTCCTCCTGAGAGGAAGATGTCATGTTCACAGATACCTCAGGTCCAGCCTCAGGGGAGCAGTGGCAGCTGGCCAAAGCAGGAGGCAGTAGAAAAGCCCAGGCTTGGAGTTAGAAGGGCTGGCTTCACATCCTGTTCCATCTCCTTCTGGCTCCAAAACCTCAGGCAAATTATTACATTCTCTGAGCATCAGTAGCCTCGGCTATAAAAGGATACTTTTTCTAGGGTTGTTGTCAAAGTGAAAGTAATCGAAGCAAAAAGTCTCATATAGTTTCTGGTATGTAATACCATGTTTCCCCGGAAATAAGACATCCTCTGAAAATAAGACCTAGCGCATGGAAAGATAAGACATCCCCTGAAAATAAGACCTAGCACAACTTTGGGAGAAAAATTTAATATAAGACACTGTCTTATTTTCGGGGAAACAGGGTAGATGCTCAATAAACAATAATGATTCCTATTATTATTATTATTGATCTATGTATATAAAAGCCTAATCAGCTGACCAGCTGGTAGCTATGACTCACAATGATCACCAGGGGGCAGATGCTCAATGCACAGGCATGGAAACATGAAACAGACTGATGAATCTCAGAGGGAATGGGGGAGATTCATCAATCTGTTGTGCACCAGTGGGGTCCCTCAGCCTGGCCTGCATGGATTGAGCCAAAACCAGCTCTCCAACATCCCCCGAGGGGTCCTGGATTGCAAGAGGATGCAGGCCAGGCTGAGGAACCCCACCAGTGCATGAATTCATGCACCGGGCATCTAGTTATATCATAATACAGTCCCTACAAATGAAACAGAACCTGTAGGTTCTGGGAATGTGTGCCTTACTGAAGTGCAAACTAGAACCACAGCTTGCATTTGCATTTGCATTTCATCCTTTGCTTCCCATAATTATCGACTAATGGAGGCAGGTACAACTATCACCACTCTCCAGTGAGGATAACAGAGCTCAGGGAAACCAGGTCACTTGCCCAAGGACCCATAGGTCATAAATTCAGCACTGTTCTTCTGACTTTCCACCACACCAGAATAGACAAATCAATTATTATTATTATTATTATTATTATTATTATTATTATTATTTCTTTTTTTGTTGAAGAGAGCCCAGAAATGTTTTTTAGCAGATTGGAAGCAGTGAATGAGCAACCTGGGGTTGAGGGAGAAAAGGAAGGTGGTTTATTGGGGTGATACTTGGGGACTACAGAGCCAGAGCAGCCACGGGCCTTGGCCATGGCTGAGCCCAGTGTTTCTCACCCTGGTGCTACTGGCAATTGGGGCTGGCGCATGCTTTGTTGAAAAACACTGACTTTACCCCAGCCTTTCTGTGGACAGCTGAAGCAATGGGAATTTTTTTTTTTAACTCAGGTGGGATCCAACTGCTCCCAGCAGAGTAGAGGTCACTGTCTTCTTTAAGGCTTCTCCAAGACTCCGTAAGGCATCTTCAATAACTGGCTGATAGCCCGGCCGGCATGGCTCAGTGGTTGAGCATGGACCTATAAACCAGAAGGTCATGGTTCAGTTTCCGGTCAGGGCACATGCCCGGGTTGTAGGCTCAATCCTCCGTGTGGGGTGTGCAGGAGGCAGCTGATCTATGATTCTCTCATTGATGTTTATCTTTCTCACCCTCTGAAATCAATAAAAAATATATTTAAAAAATAACAGGCAGGAAATTATATCTAGCAGGTCACTATATGTAATAGGAAAAAGTACTAGGACCCAAACCAAGGCACATTAGTGGATGGCAAATGCTTTAAAATCTGCTATGCTGTCGAGACCGGTTTGGCTCAGTGGATAGAGCATCAGCCTGCAGACTGAAAGGTCCTGTGTTCGATTCTGGTCAAGGGCATGTACCTTGGTTGCAGGCACATCCCCAGTAGGGGGTATGCAAGAGGCAGCTGATCGATGATTCTCTTTCACCAATGTTTCTAACTCTCCATCCCTCTCTCTTCCTCTCTGAAAAAAAATCAATGAAATATATTTTTTTTTAAATCTGCTATGCTTAGACCACCTCTTCCCCTCACCCCCCACCTTCCTTCCCAGCTTTGCTCTTGCTTAAGAAATGAGATAAAAATACAGTGTTAAAAGTTTCCCTAAATTCCTCCTGCAGATTAATGGCCCTTGACATTTAAATAACCAACCACTCTTATCAATGTATAAATACCCAGCAATGGAGCAATGTAAACATCCTTGAGTTTTCAGTTGCCAAATTTCTCAGGCCCAATTTGTGATCCCAGGCGGGAAAAAGACTTACAAACTCCTCCCACTGGGAGATGAGAACCACTTGACCCATTTTTGTCTCTAGGAGTAGTTCAAGGAGTGTGATCCCTAGACCAGCAGCACCAGCAGCACCTGAGAAATGCAAATTCCCAGGCCTTACTCCAGCTGATGCTGTGCACACGACAGTTTGAGAACCACTGGTTCTAGAGCTATAGGCCCAAGAGCTGGTTTTGTAAGTAAACTTTTATTAGAACACAGCCAAGCCCATTTATTTACGGATTATCTATGGCTGTTATGCCACAAGAGCATGCAGAGTCAGGCAGATGTTTAGCATTGACCTATGAACCAGGAGGTCACGGTTCGATCCCCGGTCAGAACACCTGCCTGGGTTGCAGGCTTGGTCCCCAGTATGGGGTGTGCAGGAGACAGCAGATCAATGATTTTCTCTCATCATTGATGTTTCTCTCTCCCTCTCCCTTCCTCTCTGAAATCAATAAAAAAAATATATTTAATAAATAAAGGAGGAGGCATATAAGAATGTGTGGTCTGCATGATAGTCCCTAATGGCTAACTTAGCCCCTTCCCCTTTAATTAAACCACTGTTATCTCAGTCCCTCTTCAGTGGGATGAAATGTGGAGTCTGTTTGTAGGCTCCAAGGTCATTGGGTTGTCATCCGCCTGCTCTACCTGCTGTAGTTGACAGCTGGGCTCATTCTCACAGCTCCCTACACCTAGGACCTGCTTCGAGAGCACGTGACCCACACACGTGACACAGGACCCCATATTCAGAAGGACTCCGCACTTAGCCTCATGCTCTGTGGTCGCTCTCTTGAAATTCTTAACTTGTGAACCAAGGGCCTCACGTTTGCATTTATACCAGGCGTCCGCAAAGGACGCCTGGTATAAATGCAAATCCTTTGTAGAAGCTGGATTCTAACCTAAGCCTTTTGCCCAAGACTTACTATCTACTCAGAACTCTGTATAAGCGTGAGAAGCTATTTTAAAAATACATAACAGCAACTACAAGAGGACTTAATTTTTAAGAAGGTGAAACATTTTTGTGACTTTCAAAATTAAAGATGCTTACTACTGGCCAGCAGATGGCGCTCTAGCTGCATGCAGGAGAGGGGATCTGTAATCCGCTCGCTGGTAATTTCAGATTTTTGAGCCTTTAGGAAAGCAAGGCCTCAAAGAAGCTTGGTCTAAGAACTTTTATTACAAACATCATGCATTCTTCTGATGAGGAACCAACATAAAAACAGGAAATTCACCACCTACCAAATTTAAGCGGAAAACTGCAAATAATGATTGTAGCATGGTATTAACTCAGTTAAGTACAAAATAAATTATGCAACTAAATTCAGTTTCTTTACATAGGCTGGCATATTGTAACAGTCTCATCCTTTCAAGCTGGTGCTTCACACAGGGCATATGTGATCTTGTGATTTATAATAAGAAATGTATGTTTGCTCTTGGTCCTATTTGTGGCACAGTCAGGGGAGTGGAGTTGGGCTGCAGGCTCAATCAATCCAATGATTTGATCAATAATGTAATGATACCTCCATAAAGCTTCTGGGTTGGTGAACAATAGGGATTTTAGGAGAGTGGACAGCTTAGAGCAGTGGTTGGCAAACTCATTAGTCACTAGAGCCAAATATCAAGAGTATAACGACTGAAATTTCTTTTTTTTTTTAAATATATATTATTGATTTTTTTACAGAGAGGAAGGGAGAGGGACAGAAAGCCAGAAACATCGATCAGATGCCTCCTGCACCCCCCCTCCCCCACTGGGGATGTGCTCGCAACCAAGGTACATGTCGACCGAAATTGAACCTGGGACCTTTCAGTCCGCAGGTCGACACTCTATCCACTGAGCCACACTGGTTTCGGCTGGAGAATGCTTTCTTTGCTGGCCATGGGAGTCGCAGTAGGCGTACCGTTCTTCATTTCTTTTACCGTTTTATTTGAGAAAAATATCTTCTGTAACCCCCTGACACATCTGTGGGCCACATGAAGGTCACATCCAGATCAGTGTAAATCAGAATGATTTTGCATCTATCTTGGGAAATTGGGTAATGAAAATAAAGGCGAGCTTCAGAAAAAACTTCCCTGCCCTTAGATTGCTCTTAGCAGTGGCATCTGATGAGGGAGCCTGGGATATGAACCTGGGGGCCCTTGAGTGCTCTCTGCTCTTCCCAGCATGCTGTGGCTTCCTGCTGAAAGTGCGGACTTCCACTCCCCTGGACTCAAAATCACTTCACAGGAGTTAAGGCACCAAAGCTTTGCTTTTTAATAGCTCAAGTGGAGACCACCCAGACATGTGAGAACTGCTGGGGTCCAGCTTCTCAGATATGGAATATTTGCATTCATTTCCAACCACCCCCCCCCCCTTAGTTTGATGAAGTTAACCTGATACGTGATCTAAACATTGTTTCTCTGAGCTGTCAGGAGTGGCCACTGTCCTGGCGTGGTTCAGGCGATGCCATCCTTGGGAAACTGGAACCAGTGTCTCCTTATCCAGTCAGGTGTATGTGTGGCAAGATGGGCTGATGGAGGTCAACTCAGTTATTTTTCATTGTTATGGGCCCTGGAAACACAAAGCATCGATTCCACTGAGCCACACCAGCCAGGACAGCTTTCCATACGGAGACCAGCGCATACCCTCCGGCCTGCTTCAAACACCCGCTGCTCCTGCTTTTGGACAAAAGCGTCTGCCCACATGCCCTTGCCCACTTGGCAAATTCTTCCTCAGCTTTCAGGTCCATCTCCCATGCCACCTCCTACAGGAAGTCTCCTTGGGAAAGTCCAGGCTAAACCTGGGCTCTGTGATCACCATCTCCTGTCACTCTGTTGTGAGAGTCTTTATCCCAGTCTATTACAATATTGGAGTCTTTTCTGGTATTTTCTCCACTGGAAGGTGAACAACTTGAAGGCAGACATTTGGTTTCCTTTCTTTCTGTATTCCCAGCTAGCTCCTAGTTTAGGGCCTGGCATGCAGTAACCACTAATCCATGCTCTTTAATCATGGTAGCCAAAGATACATCACTGTTGTCTTTCATGCACGTTGGACCTAGTTTTTAGTTGCTACCATCTGATTTGGGGTTTGAGAGGGTCTCAACTTTAAAATGTGGTCACAGCCCAATCAGCGTGCCTGAGTGGTTGAGGATTGACCTATGAACCAGGAGGTCACGGTTCGATTCCTGGTGAGGGCACACACCCGGATTGTGGGCTCGATCTCCAGTGCGGGGCGTGCAGGAGACAGCTGAACCATGATTCCCTCTTATCATTTGATGTTTCTCTCCCTCTCCCTCTTCCTTCCTTTCTGAAATCAATAAAATTATATTTTAAAAATAAAATAAAATGTGGTCAAGATGGTTTACCACCGTTTGTGCTCTGGGCCAGTTCCTCATTGGGCTTAAGCCCACCAGAGTTGCCACTGTCCGGCATTAAAGTGACTTAGTGAGCAAACCCAAATGTAGGCTCCTGCATTGGTTTTCAGCTGTCACATAGCCCGGCTCCAGTGCACCTAGAGATCATTGTTTGCCAGCTTAGAATTCGTTCAGGCTCTGCCTTGCCCTTGACCTACATTCCTCATCTGTAAGTAATTTACATTCACCTGGCGTTTTGTTTGGGGAAGGGAACTGTGTCTTCAAGGCAGCAAGGCGGCGGCCCCAGCCCCCTCATCTGGAGAGGTCTGTCTCTGCAAATCCTCCCCGTGGGACCGGCCTCACTGTCCTGAGTTCGGCTGGGGGTGCGTGCTGGCAGGCAGCCCCATCTCCTGGCTCTCTGTGCTAGAAACAGGCTGGGAGAAAGCAAACAAGTTTACTTGCAAAAGGGGAGCCTATAGCAGGAATGGCAGGGATGGACCAGCTGGAGCAGACACGCTGAGTTTGAGTGATGCAGAGCCGTAGGGACCGCAGCTTAGGGACGTAGGAAGTAGCTGCCGATGGGCTCAGATGGGTGGCTTCCAGCATTGTGAAGGCAGCTTTGACTACATCTGCATATGTTATAGGCTGAGGAAATTGGGGCCTCATTTCATAGCATATTATAACGGATCGCACAGGGGTGAAGAAGAAAATAAGTCCAGCTTCAAAGCAGATATTCACAGCATGTCATTCTTTTCTTCTCAAAGGAAATGCTTGCGCCATATAAAATACATATCACAGTAGTTGGGGTGGAGGGAAGTCAGGAGTAAGGAGAAGGAATCGAATCAATAAGTAGATGTAGGGAGTGGCTATAGGGTTAAGCCTCCGACTGACCTGCTGACAAAGCTGCAAATAAGTCCCAGCTTGGAGGATACAGCCCTTTTAGCATAATTAAGCTTGGTCTTGTGACGCTCCCTAGATCTTTCCTAGGTAACTAATGGGCTGTGGGAGGTGCAGCAAGTGCTGCCAAAACAAGTGAAACTTACAAGAACATTGTAAATTACCTTGTTTACCTCTGGCTATAAAATAAAGGCTCAGCTTGCAGTCTGGATCTGTTCTGTGGCCTCCTCCAGGCACAGAACGTGGGAAAAATTGTTAAAAATCGGGACTTTCCCACCAAAAGCGGGATGATCTGGTCGCCTACTAGACCCATATTATTCTCTTTGTCTTTTCTTCATCCTTCATCGGCCCTCCCTCAGGCTCGCTGAACCCTTGGCTGTGCTGGCGCGGCACAAGTAGAAACAAGGGTCAAGTCTTTATGGGCTCTTTATTCAGATGGCCGGCGATCTGAGAAGACGGTGGGTTATGTGCTCTAAAAAGGTGGTCTTACATTTTTATCTCAGGCTGATTCTGTTTAGAAGAAGAAAAGTGTAGGTAAATGGTTTGGAATTCAGGAGAAAGTAGGTAAGGGATTTGGAATGTGGGGGGAAAGGTTAATCAGATAAAAGCCATAGTCCGTGATTTTCTGAGCATCTTTTCTTCTGCTGACCTGTGATTGTGCTTGTGTGTGCGCGTGTCTCATGATTCTTTATCTGCGTCCTGGATGATGGATGTTCTCTCTCTGAAGCACGATGGCTCAGATACCATCGTGATCATTTGCAGTCCTCCTGGGGCACAGAGGTTGAAATGCTAGTGCATCTCCTGAAGTCAGGGCAGATCCAGTCGTACATCCCAGTCCTTGGGGCAATAGCATTCTATGTGCGTCAGTGATCAACCCTAGTAACTACAGATATAAAGCTAGACATTTTAACTTCCTGAGTTCCCCACCACATGCAAGGCTAGGAAGAACCAGTGTGAGGAAGTGGGGTGACTGGGAGTGGCATCAGGGGACAGTCTCTCAGTGTATCCAAAGGAGACATTGTCTGCTGGCTCAGACTGAGTGTGGGCCAGAGTTCCAGGATCTAGGGGGAGGAGAGGAGCTTAATCAAATATTGGTTATCAAGCATTTTGTTCTGATTGATCAATGGGTACAAAACAGCTCAGTGAATAATTTTTAAAGGCAAAGAATGGGAATATGGGAGAGTCCAGGTCTGGCCTTACACTAGGTAAACAATGGGATTATCTGTAAATTTTATCGGAGTCATTTGGGGAAAGGTGGTTCTATACCATTTCCAGGAACACAAAAAGCATGGGGCCCGGCCAGTGGGCTCAGTGGTTGAGCATCAACCTGTGAACCATGAGATCACAGTTCAGTTCTGCTCAGGGCACATGCTAGGTTGCAGGCTCATCCCCAGTAGGAGGTGTGCAGGAGGCAGCCGATCAATGATTCTCTCTCACCATTGATGTCTCCACGTGTCTGTCTGTCTCTCTCTCTCTCTCTCTCTCTCTCTCTCTCTCTCTCTTTCTCTCTCTCTGGTGTAATTAACATGTAACATTCTATTAGTTCTAGGTAGAAGACATGATTCAATATTTCTATATATTGTGAAATGATCACCATAATATCAGGTTAATTTCTCTCAGAGTTACAAAATTTTTTTCTCATGATGAGAACTTCTAAGACTTCCTGTCTCAGCAATTTTCACATACAGAATATACATTGTGTGGCCAGATTATGATGCTCTCTGAACGCATCATCTGACCACTCAGTATATATCCTATATAATAAAAGGCTAATATTGCAAATTGTCCCCTCAACCAGGAGTTTGACCAGTAGGCAGGTCGGCCAAGGGCCCATGTCCCCTCTCTCTGGCCAGGCTGGCTGGACCCCACCCATGCATGAATTCAGAGATCATCATCATCTGCCACTCAGTGTAGTCACCTTAGTGAGCACACTGTGGGGTTTCTGCCCTTCGGCGGTTTCCCAGGGGCCCGGCTCCGGTAGAGTTCAGTGTTATTGCTGAGACAAGGAACAGGGTGTGTGTTTTCATGGCATATTCTTTTGAATTCTATCCAAAAATAAACTAAACATTTAAACAGATCCTAACTTCTCAAATAAATGTTAAATGAATAAATAGAAAAGCACAGAGTCCAGAAGCTCTTGGCCGGGTTTCGGGTTCTTCCCAATGGCTGGCTGTAGAAAGAAGTCGTGGGCAGTGCTCAGGGCAACTCCGCTGAGAGCGCAGAGAGGTTAGAAAGGTTTCCCGTGTTTTGATACCGAGGTTCCGAAGCCGGCACCCCCACGCTGCAGAAACCTCCCCCCTCTGTGGGTTTAATTTCACAGGCAGGCATTGTGTTGCATCGCAGGGAATGCGCTGTTTTCTAATCTCTGCTTCTCACACAAACCTGAACAGATCCTGAAACAGGAGATGACTTCAACCCAAACATATGCAAATGGAGCCTTGCTATTGCATTGCTCTGCCCAAAGGGATCCTGCTTCTGTCACAGGGAACCCTGGGTTGGTAGGGGCCGCTGGGGACAGTGAGGCAGTGTTGGGGACTTGCTCTCACCCCTCAATCTGCTCTTTTTCTGCTCCACAGTTTCAGCTCCAGCCAGAATCTGCTTCCTTCACCAGCCTCTGGGCCTAGCTTTTTGCCCTCCAGGCCGTGGGCGAGGCTCACAGGCCCAGAGCTGCGGGCCTTCTGAGGACCCAGGCTGCACAGAGCATTTGCTAACTTGATCTGCTCCTTCTGAGCCCCAGAAGCTTGATTTCAATCGCAGAAGTTCACCAGTCCAATTCTAGTAATAATAATGGAAAGGGTTGTTTTACTAAAGGTATCAGAATGACAGCAGGAAAGTTAGTCAAAATTTTCTTTTTTTAAATATATTTTTATTGATTTCAGAGGGGAAGGAAGAGAGAGAGAGATAGAAACATCAATGATGGGAGAGAATCATGAATTGCTGCCTCCTGCACGCCCCACACTGGGAATCAAGCCCACAACCCAGGCATGTGCCCTGAACGGGAATCGAACCGTGACCTCATGGTCCATAGGTCGATGCTCAATCACTGAGCCACACCAGCGGGGCTAGACTTTTTTTGACAATAAAAAATGAATTAACTCATAATAAGCATCCAAACACTGAAAATGTGATTCTCCTTGGATTGTTTAGCCATTTAGCTTTACCCCACTGATTGAATCCTATGCTTGGTCTGTTGCCATAGAAGCTGGAGGGTGACATTTCTGATTGTCACCTCTACCTTGACTAACCACCTTTCCTCTCTTCCAGTGTCTTTCTTTTTGCAATAATGTAGAATCTCAAAAAGAAAGTAACCGTCTGTAACATTACAATGTTCTTCCCACTTAAAGTTAAATATCCCTAATGGCTTAAAAGATCATGGTTTTTTCAGGGGGGAAAGCTGATATCAGAGAGGTACAACATTTCTTAAACCAACATATGGAAAGTATTACACGCCAAGAAGGGATAGAATCCTGAATTACATCCAGGAGAACTCCCTGGTTATAATTATAAACAGTTATGAAATCACTAATGTATAAGTGCAGCAATACGAAGCCATCGACTCTTGGCCAGAGGGGAGCAGAGATTTTTTTTTTTCATTCCCAAGCTAATGATTTCTATTTGTCACACTCACAAATGGAAACCAGCGTTCTCATTGCACTTCTTAATGAAAATGATAAATGGGCCATTTTTTGATGAATGAGCAGATTTGCTAGTATTCATTGGCAAGGAAAGTACAAAAGGGGGAAAATGTCCCTCAGCAAAGCATCTATGCACCTTTTCTCTCCAGCCTGACAACCAAAAATTGCATGAAAAATGGGTGTCATACAACCATCTGAGTTGGATCTCACCTCAGGGCTCCTGAGGGGAGATTCTCCGGTATAAAAAAGCTGAGAGGTCCTAACCACAGGGCTTGCTGTGCCTCAGCAAGCCCTGTGAGCAGAGGAGGATGTAGATGTTCTAGAATAATACCCCTAGACCTTGGAATATGCAAGGCAGTGTTTAGGAGGTTGCCAGTTCATGGTATGCAATAGGTACTGTTGCTGTCGGAGGGTTTAGTAGAGAGTTCAAATCAGCAGCTCGCCCTAGCTGGTTTGGCTCAGTGGATAGAGCATCAGCCTGGGGATTGAAGGGTCCTGGGTTCGATTCCAGTCAAGGGCGCATGCCCGAGTTGTGGGCCCTATCCCCAAAAGAGGGCATGCAGAAGGTGGCCGGTCAATGATTCTCTCACATCATTGATGTTTCTCTCTCCTCCAGTCCTCTCTGAAATCAATAAAAATATATATTTAAAAATAATTTCAAAAAATCAGCAGCTCTGTACGTTGCACACTGAATTTACTATTGGTCCTGGCAAAATGAATCACCTTTCCAAACCTAGTCATTTCATCAGTGTTGCTTTTGTATTCTTCCCAGTTTCCACCCTTTGTCTCTCTCAGAATTCTCCATTCTTCCCTACAGTTTTCTGTTCTCTTCCATAATTTGAATCCTTTCCCACATTCTCAGTCTCTCCTAAATTCTCTCTTCCCCCTCATAATTCTCCCCTCTCTCCCATAGCCCTCCATTATCTCCCACAATTCCCTGTATCTTCCAAAGTTCCCAATCCATCCCACAATTCCACATCTCGCTCACAAGGCTGTGCTCTCCCACAATTCCTGGTCTCTTCCACCCTTCTCCATGTTTTTCTACAATTTCTTGTTTTCCTTTATTTTTCTCTGTTCTTCCACACAATTCTATGATTTGATTTCATTTTCTTTCACAGTAATTCTATATTCTCTCACAGTTCTCCATTCTCTCCCAGATTTCTTCCCAAATTCCCACTTCCCCCACAATTCCAGTTACTCTCAAGATTTTGTCTCTCCTACAATTTCTGTTTCTCAGGAGAAGCTTCCCACAATTCTCCCTTCTCTTGGATAATTCTCCATTCTTTCCCACAATTCTCTGCTTCTCCCACAATTTTCCATTCTCTTCCACAGCTCCCAGTTTCATCATTGCCTGCCTCTCCCACAATGTTTGTGTTTTTTTTTCCTTTGATACTTCCCCCTTAATTCCTTAGAACCCTAAAGACTTCATTTTTCATTTTTCTTTTTTTAATATACTTTTTATTTATTTCAGAGAGGAAGGGAAAGGAAGAGAGAGATAGAAACATCAAGGATAAGAGAGAATCATTGATTGGCTGCCTCCTGCATGCCCCCCACTGGGGATGGAGCCCAAAACCCAGGCCTGTGCCCTGACTGGTAATGGAGCCATGACCTCCTGGTTCATAGGTCCATGCTCAAGCACTGAGCTACACTGGCCAGCAAGACTTCATTTTTCAAATAAGGTCTAAGCTCTCCATATGGATTATGGTCCCTGGATTCCAATTCTAGAAACTGGACACCTTGATGTAATCTTCTTAGAGCTATTATTGCTTCTTAGACTTCAGGGTGACATAATCTATTCTGTGTTTCTCTAGAAGTAAAATGCAGGAAAAAAATCCTTAACTCTACAGCTCTAAACTCAAAACAGCATTTTTACAATATATAAAGTTTAGGCCACTGTCAAAACCCATCTTTTACTTAAAATACCAGTCCTGTCTGCCTTGGCCAACTCTAAGCTCCCTTAAAAAAAAAAAAACTTTTAAAGTCCCCAAAGTCTAGGACTATAACCTTTCTGCCACTATGATTCTCTCCAAATGTATATTTCTGGCGATTTAAACTCCAACAGCTCCCCTGAGCTGCTTTCTGCCGCTTAAATGATTGATTTTAAATGTCAGCATTTATAATGCCCAGGAGCCAACATTTGCAAAACCTTAACTTTATTTTTTGTATCAGATACAACCTACTATAACACTTAAAAGTCACTTTAATATGACTTTCCTTTGTCTTATGCCTCACTCAAAAGTAGCAGAGCTGTGGGTCAGAACACTGTGGTTTGGGGCAAGTTGTTATCTGCTCATATAGAATTTGTGAAGATTTTCTACTTTCTAAAGATTGTTTTTATAAAATGATTCATGAAAGGAGGGATAAAACAGGGACAAACACTCATCTGTATTTTATCTTCTTCCTTCCTTGTTTCCACAGCACCCTGAGTACTTCTGTTACTACTTCTGCCATTAATTCTAATAATATATTCACATTTCTGTCACCCAGGGCAAGGGATTATATCTTATTCATCTTTATATCCCATCAAACACAGTGTTTAGCACATGATTGGCGTGGGTACAGCGAATGTTTGTTAAAGGAATAAGTGTAAACCATGTATAAGAACTTTTTGAAATAAATGTGTATGTTAAAAAGAAAGAAAAGAAAAAATAATTTTGTTTCATAACGTTTTTCTACCTTTATTCTTTAAAAAGAGGGCTCAAAAAATGTAGTTCCAATTTTATAGTCCACAGAACATCTCTCAACCAAACTTTCCCAAATTAAGTTGGAGTGATTTCGAGTAAGAGTCTTTATGTTTAAATATATTTTATTGAGTTTTCACAGAGAGAAAGGAAGAGAGTTAGAAACATTAATGAGAGAGAATCATCGATCAGCTGCCTCCTGCACACCACTCACTGGGGATGTGCCCGTAACCAAGGTACATGCCCTTGACTGGAATCGAACCTGGGACTTTTTAGTCCGCAGGCCAACGCTCTACCCACTGAGCCAAACCAGCCAGGGCAAGAGTCTTTATGTGTAAGGCCCGTCTAAACTCAGTTGCCTGGGTTTAGTTCTCACAAGTCATGGTGCAGGCTTTATGCAGGAAAAAAGAAATAGACAAACCTTGCAGGGTATGCTAAGTGATTATTACATTCAATTGAGAACAGGAAAACAGCAAAGGATATTTACACGTGGAGCAGGAAGGAAGTACGGGATGGACTCAAGCCATACCTACTCCCAACAGAGACAAAAAAGAAAGGGCCCTGATGATTGAGTGCCTTAAGTTGGAAACTTAAGAATTTGGTAAAAGTCAAGGGAGCTAACATTCAGACAATGAGAGTTCATTCCCAGCCAGGGGACTTTTCTATGTAATAGTGACATTTAAAGGGTCATAGCCTCCCTTAAAAATCAAATGAAAGCCATATTGTTTCTCACCAGAACCTAATTATTTTCATATAAAACGTTATTTGCTGTTTCTGGTGGAGAACTGACTCCAGCCCACCACCACCAGGCTATGAATCTGCTCGGAAGAATGAAATCTGGACCTAGCTTGTTTGGCTCAGTGGATAGAGCATCAGCCTGCAGACTGAAGGGTCCCAGGTTCGATTCTAGTCAAGGGCACATACCTTGGTTGCAGGTTTCCTAGCCCTAGTCAGGGTGCATGCAGGAGGCAACCAGATGATGTGTCTCTCTCACACCGATGTTTTTCTGTCTCTCCCTCTCCTTTGTACTCTCTCTAAGAATCAATGGAAAAATATATCCTCGGTTCAAGATTGCCCCCCCCCCCAAAAAAAAAAGAAAGAAAAAGAAATCCGGTGGCAAAATTAATTTCCAGTGAGGTCTGACTTATAAATCCATGTTCTTTCTATTAGATTGATAGATGATCATGAGACTGTTAACTGCTCTATACCTCACACTCCTCATCTGTAAAATGGTGTGATAATACCTATCTTACAGGTGTGACAATAAATCATTATTCTATAAAATGTCTAGTCCTTAGTAATCATCCATAAATATCAATTCCCTTTTCTTCCTCAAGGAGAAAGTAGAGAGTTCTAAGAACTGGCAAAGTCCAAGGGGGAAATGAATTAAGGTGTCATTTTTTTTTTCTCTTTTAATTTCACCTTAGTGATTGTCCCCCAAGAGGTCAGACTCATTACGTTAAAAAAAAAAAAAAAAAAAAAAATGACATTCTAAAAACTACATGCTGGTTGTCCAGCCCAAGTCACCAGGGAGGAAACAACAAAGGAACTGACTGGTAGACACATTTCCACCAAGTGGTCTCCGCTGCCTGGCACAGGGCCTGCCATTCGCAGGTTCTAGTTCAATGTTTCAGCAAGAATGGAGGGAGAGCCGAAACCGGTGTGGCTCAGTGGCTAGAGCGTCGGCCTGCAGACTCAGGGGTCCCAGGTTCGATTCCGGTCAAGGGCATGTGCCTTGGTTGCAGGCACATCCCCAGTGGGGGGTGTGCAGGAGGTAGCTGATGGATGTTTCTCTCTCATCGATGTTTCCAGCTCTCTGTCCCTCTCCCTTCCTCTCTGTAAAAAATCAATTATATATATATATATATATATATATATATATATATATATATGTATAAAGAATGGAGGAAGAGGACAGAGAGAGAGGGAAGGAGGGAGCAGGGTGAGGAGGGGAAGGAAGACTGAACATGGCTGGGATTTGGCTTCTACTATAGAGCTCCAAGAACAGGGTCTTTGACAGGCACAGAATAAAGAAAATCAGTTTATATCTCAAGCTACGCCATCCCATACAGAATGCAGCAGCGTCTGCATTGAGAGTCTTATGCTTCATTGACCATTTTCTTGGAATGTGAAGGAACGGAAAGAAATAGACATTGATGTTTCTATCTCCCTCTCTCCCTAACTCTCTGAAATCAATTTAAAAACAAAAAGAAAAAAGACACAGGGTGTGGATGCAGGGAAGGGGTGAAGGAAGGACCAGCGATTCATTCTACTACAAGTTGTCAGAACAAAGAACATACTAAGTACCAAATGAATTCTCTGAACTCATAGAGCATTCGTGTTTCTGCATAAATTTCCGCTGGTGACTACATTACTGTATCCCCTGGCGGTCCCACTTGAGTAACTGTCGCAGCTGAGCTTGGCAGGCCGCTTGGCAAAGGAAGGGGTTGCACTGTGCAGCTGTAGCAGCCTGTGGCTTGCAGGTTTTGGAGAGAAATCTGCAGCGTGAAAGTCTAGGCTGAAGCATCATTCGGAACCCCATCCTTCATTCCTGCTTCGACCTTTCAGGCAAATTCTTCAATCCCCCAGCACAGGTATCAATGGAGCTGCCCCAGGTCTGAAATAGACGGCGACTCAACTAGAGTGAAGCAAACTGAGTCGGGTAAGTTTCTTGGTGAACTTAGCTCGGAGGATGCCCATGGGGGGGTGAGGGGGGCGCTGGAGGCGGGTCCCAGCCAGATGTGCATAGCCCTCCCTAAACCCTCAGAGGAGCCGCAGAGGTTGGCCAGGGCGCCCCCACCTCTCCAGAGCCCATGAGCGCCCCCAACCGCAGGGCCGCTCGGGGGAGGAGCGGGAGGAGAGAGGAGGCTGCGCCAGTCCCGCGCCCTCCCAGGGGGCCGGAGGAGGAGGCAGGCGACAGCTGCAGGCCTGGCGGGAAGATGCGGTGGCCCTGGGCCCTTGCGCTGCCGCTGCTGCTCCCCTGGATGGCAGGTGGACTGGAGAAGGTGGCCAGGTGAGTGGCTGGCGATCGCCCTGGCTTGAGCGCCCCACGGGGCCCCTACTCTTTGTCCCTGTCCCTCCTGGCACCCCCCCCAGGGGGCCGGGTGTGCGCGTGCTGAGACAGGATTTAGCCAGGATGTCAGTTCCGGAGCCACCACGGCTTCGCTCCAGCTCCCTTTGCATGGAGGCGCCCACCTGACATCCAGTGGGTCCCGGAGGAGGGAGGCTCTCCGCACCCCGAGGGCGCGTACGGGCTTCACGATCTGCAGGCAGCTGTGGGGCCGCGCGTGAGGGTCTATCCGGGGGCGGGCAGCTTCTGTGCCTGTAGTTTTGTGTTTGCCACTCTCTCTGACCGGTACCAACGGATTGCCAGTTGCCAGTCGCTAGTTTTGCTGGGGGAGAAGGGAGAGAAATGGGGAGGACGGGACTTTGGGGGCTGAGCCCTCCGGGAAGGGGGTTCCCACGCGGTGGCTTTCTTCTTAGGGTTGGTGAACTGGAAAGAAGGAACATGGGTGTGAATGAAACGGACTCATTCTTGCGGTGGCAGTTCAGAATCTGAAGCTGTTTCTTTGCTGCCCCAAGACTTGCTTTTGCAGAGATCAGCAGAGATCTAGGAAAGACACACGTATATAGTGCTCCCTGCAGCCTGGCACTGTTCAAAACACCCATGTAAAGCCCCATAATGGCCCTAGCTGGTGTGGTTCAGTGGGTAGCGCGTTGGCCTTGGGACTTGAAGGGTCCCGGGTTTGATTCTGATCAAGGGCACATGCTCTGGTTGTGGGCTCGATCCCCAATGGTGGCGTGCAGGAGGCAGCCGATCAAAGATTCTCTCTCTCCCATCATTGATGTTTCTATCTTTCTCCCTCTCCCTTCCTCTCTGAAATCAATAAAACTATATTTTTAGAAATGAAATAAAGCCCCATAACTATTCAGTTGTAGAGGAGAAACATGAGGCACAGACAGGGCGGTAAATGCACAAGAAGCAACAGCCAATAAGGGGTTTCCCGGGCATTCAGACACGGCTGGTCTGGCCCAGAGTCCTTGCGCCCCCAAAAGGGCAGCCTTTTGGGGATCACTCACTGGGGTTCCCTGGCTGTGACATCTTGCTTTCCGAGGTGTCCCTAAGCCGGGCTTCTCCACTGTGGGACTGGTGCCCCATGGAGCTGGGTGGACCGTGTTTGTGGGGTAGAGAGGCTGTTATGTGTGTTGTAGGATTTTTAGCAGAAGCACCTGTGGCACTTCTAACCACCAGATGCCGCAGCAAACTTCCCTAGTTTAGTTGTGACAACCTTCCCTAGCTATGACAACCAAAAAATCTCCTGGGACGTGTCCAAGGTCTCCAGCTGAGTGAGAACCACTTCACTGTTGAGATTTTTTTAAAATATGTTTTTATTGATTTCAGAGAGGAAGGGAGAGGGAGAGAGAGATAGAAACATCAATGATGAGAGAGGACCATTGATTGGCTGCCTCCTGCATGCCCCATGCTGGAGATCAAGCCGGCAACCCTGGTATGTGCCCTGACTGGGAATTGAACTGTGATCTTCTGAATCATGGGTCGATGCTCAACCACTGAGCCACACCAGCCAGGCTTGAGATTTTTTCGTGGACATTTTCTGGGAGCCTTGCTTTGGTGCGGGCTGCTTTAAGGTGAGCCTGTCTCTGTTTGACTTTGAGGGGGAAAAAACTTTCATCAGAGTCTGCCACGGTATTAAGGGATTTTGAAATCAGGTTCTTAGAATGTATGGTCACAAGTTTCAATTCCTTTTCGGGATAAAAATGTGAGCAGATGTAATTTGCTCATAGTCACATTGTCCTGGAACTGTGCGGGTCTTTTATTGCTAGAAAGCCCGCTTCGGGAAGACCAGGGTCTCTTGGGAGATGAGAGAACTAGTTCCCTAGCAACCAGCAACCCGACCTCTAGGAGTGTCACTCTCCAAGTGCCACCAAATTAAAGGCAAAGCTGAAAAGCCCCCAAAGAAGCCAAAGAATATGAAAATGGAGAAGCTGTGGAGGATTCTGCAGTTTTCAAGATGTGAAACATGGTTTCCTTACCCGTGTCAGGCTCACCAGCGGGCGTGTTTATTATCTCCTCAGCATGCTTGGCAATGGCCAGTGGTCGGCTATTCAAGAACTGCTTGGGGCCGTGGTTAATCAACTCCAGACTCTGCGTTCCAGAGACACACTAAAACAAAAAGCCAGGCACTCCCTGCAGAAAAGTATGCTCTTTTTAAAAAATATTTTTATCGATTTCAGAAAGGAAGGGAGAGGAAGAGAGAGATAGAAACATCAATGATGAGACAGAACCATTGATCGGCTGCCTCCTGCACACCCCCCACTGGGTCTCAAGCCCACAGCCTGGGAATGTGCCCTTGACCAGAATTAAACCCAGGACCCTTCAGTCCGCAATCCGACGCTCTACCCACTGAGCCAAACCAGCCAGGGCATGATTATTTTCTGAGGTTTCACACTTATAGCAAAAATTATCCCTGATGCCGAAACCGGTTTGGCTCAGTGGTAGAGCGTTGGTCTGCGGACTGAAAGGTCCCAGGTTCGATTCTGGTCAAGGGCATGTACGTTGATTGCGGGCACATCCCTGGTGGGGGGTGTGCAGGAGGCGGCTGGTCAATGTTTCTCTCTAATCGACGTTTCAGGCTCTCTATCTCTCTCCCTTCCTCTCTGTAAAAAATCAATAAAATATATTTGAAAAAATGAAAAAAAAATTATCCCTGCTATAGAGAAATTTCTAATATAATCATCAGTTTTTATTTAATTGAAAATCTGCACCGTAACTTTAGTTACCTAGAAAATGATATGCCTCTTAAATAATGCTTAACACATAGTAGACAATTAACACTTAACTAGTAAGTAAATCATTAGCAGCATATCTTTCCATAGTTTTAAGCATCGATATTTCACTTGAACCGCACACTTTTCTATACCCTTTGGGCATTGAATATTGGTGCTCTAGACGTGCTTTGCCCATTCCTAGATCTCCCATAATCCCCTGTTTCTACTATAATTCTCCATTCTCTCCCATAGTACTCTGCTGCCCCCATAATCCCATTTCCTCCCATAATCTCATTCTTTCCCATAGTTGCCTGCTTCTCCCATAATCTCAGTCACTCCCATAATGTTCTCTACCATGGTATTGTGTTGCTCCCATAATTTCATTCTCTCCTACAATCCCATTTTTTCCCATAGTTAACTTCTTCTCCCATAATTCCATTCTATCCTGTTGTCCTCTGCTGCTCCCATAATCCTATTCTCTTCCATAGTACTCTGCTGCTCCCATAAATCCATCCCCTCCCACAGTTCCCTGCTTCTCCCATAATCCCATTCTTTCCCATAGTTACCTATATCTTTCATAATCCCATTTTATCCTATAGTTCCCTGCTTCTCCCATAATTCTCTTTTTACTTTTACATTTATTTATTTTCTCCTTTGTTTCCCTTGCCCTAAGAGATGTATCAGCAAACAATGAGAGATGTCTGAGATTTTGCTGCCTATGGTTTCTTCTAGGATTTTTATGCTTTCACAACTTACATTTAAGTCTTTTATCCATTTTGAGTTTATTCTTGTGTATGGTGTAAATTGGTGGTTGTTTTATTTTTTTGCATGTTATCTGTCCAATTTTCCCAACACCATTTATTGAAGAGACTGTCTTGATGCCATTATACGCTCTTGCCTTCTTTGTCAAATACTAATTAAGTGTAATGGCTTGAGTCGATTTGTGGGTTCTCTTTTCTGTTCTATTGATCTATATGCTAGGCTGTTTTGATTATAGTGGCCTTATACTATAACTTGATATCTGGTGTTGTGATCCCTCCAACTTTGTTCTTTCTCAAGATTGCTGTGGCTATTCAGAGTCTTTTTTTTTTGGGGGGGGGGGGGGGTTCTATATAAATTTTTGGAGTATTTGTTTTAAAACTGGGAAATATACCATTTAATAGGGATTGCATTGAATCTATAGATTGCTTTGGTTAGTATGGACATTTTAATGATGTTAGTTCTACCAATCCATGAACACTGTACATTCTTTCACTTGTTTATATCTTCCTCTATCTCTTTTTTCAACATCCTGTAGTTTTTCAAGTATAAGTCTTTTACCTCCTTGGTTAATTTTATCCCTATGTATCTTATTTTTTTTGTTGCATTGGTAAATGGGATTATTATTAATTTTTTTTTTTTTAGTTTCTCTTTCTGAGAATTCATCTTTGGTGTATAAAAATGCCATCAATTTCTGGGTGTTTTTTTGTTTTTGTTTTTGTTTTATCCTGCAACATTGCCGAATTCATTTATAAAATCTAGTAGTTTTTTGGTGGTTCGTTGGGGTTTTCTATGTATAGTATCATGTCATCTGTAAATAAGATAGTTTTACTTCCTCCTTTCCAATTTGGAAGCCTTTTATTTTTTCTTCTTGTCTGATTGCTCTGGCTAAGACTTCCAGGACGATGTTGAATAAGAGTGGTGAAAATAGAAGAAAAATTGCTCAAAATCACTAATCATCACAGAGATGCAAATTAAAACGACAACGAGGTATCACCTGTCAACAAATGACAAGTGCCAGTGAGGATGCAGAGAAAAGAGAACCCTAGTACACTGCTGGTGGGAATGCATACTGGTGCAGCCATTATGGAAAACAGTATGGAATTTCCTTAAAAAATTTTTTAAATGGAACTGCCATTTGACCTAGTGATCCCACTTCTAAGAATATATCCTAAGAAACACGAAACACCAATCAGAAAGAATGTATGCATTCCTATGTTCATTGCAGTGAAATTTACAATAGCTAAGATCTGGAAACAGCCCAAATGCCCATCCGCAGCTGAGTGGATTAAAAAGCTGTAGTACGTTTACACAATGGAATACTATGCAGCAGTAAAAAAGAAGGACCTCTTACCCTTTGAGACAACATGGACGGACCTGGAAAGTATTGTGCTAAGTGAAATAAGCCAGTCAGAGAAAGAGAAGTATCACATGGTCTCACTCATATGTGGACTCTAATGCACAAAATAAACTGATGAACAAAACAAATCCAGAGACACAAGCATGGAACACACTGTGGAATCTCAGAGGGAAGGCAGGATTGGAAGGGTGGGTGGGAAGAGATCATCCGAAGAACTGGTATGCATATATGCATAACTCATGGACACAGACAATAGGGTGGTGAAGGCCTGGGGTGGGGGTTGGGGTGGGCTAGAGGAAGTCATTGGGGGGAAAAAGAGGACATATATACTTTCAACAATAACGATTTTAAGAAAAAGAATAAAATCCGTTCTATATAAAATGGCATGGAAGGGACTACTTGATCTATTCTTTGCCTATTTCTTAACTTCATTTTATGTCATTTCGCCCCATGTTCACTATGAATGAATGAATGTGATGGAAAATAAATATGGCTGTCTTGAAAACACTGACTTTTTTTTTTTCACTACCTTCCTTTCCTTTTCTATCTTTCCCTCTCCTTTAAAAAATCACCTCATCAATAAACCACTTCTTGCATTCAAATCTTATCTTGTGGTCTGCTTCCAGGGGGAGGCCAAACTAACACATACCTCTTCCCCAATTTTAGCCTGTCTCCCGACCTTGGAAGATAAATGAGAGAAGTAGAGGAAGCAATGGGAAGTTCCAAGTTTTGCCCTACCACTCATGGCATGGGGAATTTGAAAATGCATCAATTCACACTGGATCTGGAGAGCTTGGTAGCTTATATATTCAGGAAGGTGAGATGCTTTGGGGTATCCCTGGGCCTGTTGGACTTGAACCCTGTATCTTGAAGATGGATGGGAACCCAGAATTGATCTTAACCCATTAGGTACAATGGGCTTGCCATGCTAGGAGCTATAGAAAAAAAAATAAAAACAAACAACAATAACAACAAAAACCATCATGGTTGGGCCTTGTTATCCTTATTTAGGGGGGAAAAAAAGATTCAATTTGTTTGGCAATATTTAAATGGATTTAAACATCTGTAAAAGAAGTTTTAACTTTTCAATTTGTCTTGGAGAATGTCATGAAGTTTCCTGGAACCATAAACAAGCATACAGAGAATTCTGGCACAGAATATTTTTTTACAGAAAATGAGGAATCCCATGAAGAAATACTACACTACTTACACAACCCCTGGAATGTTTTTAAATTAACTTCAGCTGTGGAGACGGCAATTTTCTGATTAATTTGATCAATGTAGACAGCAAGCTGTATAATGCATTTAGCTCAGACTCCTACAGCTCAGGGCCTTCTCTCCACGGAGACTTACTCCCCTACGTTAAAACGTCCCTGCCTGAGGACCAGGTTCCCTTTCCCTGGGCCTTCTATGTGCCAAACATTACTTAAGAAGAGAGATGAGAAATGAGAGAGAGAGAGAGAGAGAGAGAGAGAGAGAGAGAGAGAGAGAGAGGAGTTGGCCATCCCAGCTAGACCTCCCAAGGTAGCAGAGGGCAGTGGATATTGGTGAAATCAATCAAGATCAGAAATTCTTTTTCATAAACTTTATTGATGACCCCAGGTATATCAGGTTCCATGGGGTTGGGTCAGTCCAGCCAAATGCATAAAAGCTCTCTATACTCAGACATCTGTTAAATTTCAATGATTGATATTATGTCTTAACCGTGTATCTTTGATAATGCCAGAATGCACTGGTCCAATTTTATACATTTAAAAAATACATGCTTCAGTAAATATGGAACTAAATGCAGTTCATATTGATAACTTTGCAAGGTGCACTTTTTTTTGTATGAATGGATTCACATATAAAGAACATAATCATGTGTACCAGACTTTAGGAAAAGAAATGACTCTTGAAATACTACTGTGTTGATCATGGTAGGCTAACTTCTGCATCAGACCATCTCCAAAGCTCAGTGGTTGAACACTGCCAAAGTTTCTTTCTTTGTCTGCCTTGAAGCCCAAGCCATGTTTAAAAGATGGGTGCATGCCTTCACATGGAGCCAGGCTCCATCCATCTTGAGAGTCACCATCTTCCTCCAGATCCACAGAATCCTCTTTCGTCAGTGGGTTGATGGTAAATAAGCAGCTCCAGGATTCTCTTGGGAGTCGCTGTGAGCAGGCTTGGAAGTGATCTACCCACATTCCACTGGCCAAATCCAGTCCAATGGCCCCAGCTGGCTGGCTGGCTGGGAAGTCTAGCGTAGCTCTGTGCCCAGGAGACACAGAAGCAGCCCAATGAGCACTTAACCATCTCTTCCACCGCCGTTAAATTGCAACATACGGAGTTAAAACCTTTTGGCCATCTTTAACTTAAAAAAAAATGGTAGTTTCATGTAGTTGAACCTAATAGTTTATGGCCCTTATCCAGAATACTCACAACCAGATATTAGAGTAAAATAATTGAATTAGTAATGGGGAAGATCATGAGTGGGCATGATATTCGAGCAAAGGTAGAAGGAGAGGCTGCTGGGAAAGTAATTGGAATCATTTGCTAACATTTACATGGAATGGCATGTGAAAATCATGTAGAAACTAAATGTTCAAGCTTTTTAGCAGATATTTATACTTTTCAAAATGTTTATTTTTTCCATCACCATTTACCTCTTCCACTTCTACCCACCCCCCTAATCCCTACAATCACCACACTGTTGTCCATGTCTAAGACTTTCTCTCTTCCTCTCTCTCCCTCTCTCTCTCTCCCTCTCTCTCCCTCTCTTCCTCTCTCCCTCTCCCTCTCCCTCTCCCTCCCCCCCTCCTTCCCTCCCTCCCTCCCTCCGACCCTCCCTCTCTCTCTCGTTTTTAAAAGATTTTATAAGTTTGTGTGCCCTGCTATTATTGTCAATATCATGCTTGCCTATTTCTTCCCCTCAATAATATTGTTTCAATTTAAACAGAAACAATTAGTCATTCATTTTCTTTTTATTTGTAGTTTTAAACAGCAGCTTATGTGCATTAAAAAAAAAGCTGGCAAGCATAAAATGCAGAGCTGGATTCTTGGGGTAATAAATCAATTTCCTCTGGCATCTTTTTAAACCAGCAAGTAATTAGTAGCATTTCTGTCCAGGAGTGATTTCCCTCCTTTTAAACTAATTTTCCATTCTCATGACCAGATGTAGAATTTGATGACCAAACCAGTAAAATCCCATTTGTCGCTGTTCGTTTGAAGCCATCTCTCAAAGCTGAGTGAATTCATGGATGGCACGCCCATTCCACCCATTCATTAAAAGGCATGTGGCTCATTTATGGACTCGCATGGTTCTCTCATGGTTTTTCTTCCCCTGTTGTTTGAAGCTGCTCAGTCGTCTTTGGAAAATATGCACAGAGCGTGCCGCTGCATCCATAGTGTAGCTGGAGGTTGATTTGAATGGTTGCCTGAACATCAGAATCCATTTTCTAGTCCTAATCATCAGTAGATTCTTAGCTGTTTTCATTTTTTAAACAAATGAGACTAAGGCTAGATTTAATGTCCAGTTTCGGATTTCTTCTAAGAGAGTTTGAATTCTAAGATGCACTTTTCACTGAGAAAGGGATTTCTTCCAGTGCCTAAGAAATCTTACTTTATTAACACTTTTTGGATGGCCCAAAGATTGCTCATTAACATTTTGGAGAGTTTTACAAGTAATACTTTGTACAATGTCAAAAAACGATGGCTTGGGATAAATGACTACAACTCAGATTTCTGTGTCACCTTTTCACCTCCAGGCAAGCATGTGAAAGCAATAAAACTCAAGAAAGATGATGTCTCTGGAGAGTTGTGGTAATGTGCAAACAGTATATGAATTTCATCATCTGCGAATTTTCTCCTGTTAGTTAATCCCAGGCAGAATTCTGCATAAGTCAAAAGTGATTGATTTTACCCAACACATATGAAATGGGTTTGACCACCTGTGCAGGGGACCCTGGGTTCTTTCACCAAAGTTTCTACTTAGACTTTTGGAAAAATACCATATTTCAACAAATTGCAATTTGTTTTTGTGATATTTTGCATCTAACAGTTTTAGTAAGCTTGTTAGAGCTTATCAAGTTCACCAAGGTTCTAAGGCGGCTGGCCTGTGTTTTGTCAAATCTTTGATATTTCTTTCTGCTTGAAATCCTTCCGTAATTCTCTGGAGCTTTCAATATGGACAGACTGTTTGACATGGACACAGGTCTTTTCTTTCTGGCCCCTGCTAATCTCCATGCCCCTTCTCCATCCTATTTATTCTCTCTGCTTCCTCTCCCACTTCCCTAGTGCAAACACACTACTTTCTATTCTCAAGTCTATAGGCCACCAACTTGTGTTCTTAGTGGCTCCATCCTTGACACAGGCTATTTTCTCTGCCTGAAACACCTTCCCCAGTAAATAGATTCCTCGCTTATACTTGGGTAAGTTCCACCAGTCACCAGAATTCTTATCAGGCCCTATTTCCTCTAGAAAAGCCCCTGATGCAGGCATTCCTGGGGTCAAGGCACCCATGGGTCTGCCAACCACTGTGGGTTCTTGGCTTCATGCAAGAAAGAATTCAAATACAAGCCAGAATAGAATTTAAAGTGAAAGAGAGTTTATTAGTGAAGCAGTGAGAATGGCTACTTTATCTATAGAGCATACCCTCCCTAGTGGAATCACTTCTTTCTTTGAAGTTCATTTAATCGGGTGGGAAAGGGGTGGAGATTTCTGGTAAGAACCTCAGCAACCACATTGTGTCCTTATATAGGCTTCAGGCAGCTGCAGGGTGTTTCAGTAAGCATACAAATGTATTACAATGGAATATAAGGAGGTTAGGGGTCACCATAAGGGACAAATAAAAGGGCACTGAATAGATGCAGCAATCTTGAGAAGAAAGAACAAAATACCAGATAACAAGCTATACCACAAAGCCACTGTAATCAAAACTGCCTGGTACTGGCACAAGAACTGGTATATAGAACAATGAAACAGAACAGAGACTCCAGAAATCAACCCAAGCCATTATGCTCAGTTAATATTTGGCAAAGGAGGCAAGAGCATGCAATGGAATCAAAACAATCTCTTCAATAAATGGTTCTGGAAAAATTGGACAGGTTCATGCAAAAAAAATTTGAATCTAGACCATCAACTTACACCATACACAAGAATAAATTCAAAATGGATAAAAGACTTAAATGTAAGTGGTGAAACCATAAAAATTCTAGAAGAAACCATAAGTAGCAAAATCTCAGACACCTCTCATTGCAATATGTTTACCAATACATCTCCTAGAGCAAGGGGAACTAAGGAGAAAATAAATAAATTGGACTACATCAAACTAAATAGCTTCTGTCTAACAAAAGAAACCATAAACAAAATGAAAAGGGGGCCTACTGTATGGGAGAACATATTTGGCAATGACACATCTGATAAAGTGTTCATATCCAGAATATATAAGGAACTCAAACAACAAAAGGAAGACAAACAATCCAATTTAAAAATGGGCAAAGTACCTAAATAGACAGTTCTCCAAAGTGGACATACAGATGGCCAAGAGATATGAAAACATGCTCAAAGTTACTAATCATCAGAGAGATGCAAATTAAAACAACAGTGAGGTACCATCTCACACCTGTCAGAATGGCTACCATCAACAAATAACAAGTGCTGGTGAGGATGTGGAGAAAAGGGAACCCTAGTACACTGCTGTTGGAAATACAGACTGGTGACCACTGTGGAAAACAGTATGGCGTTTCCTCAAAAAATTAAAAATGGGCCCACCTGGCATGGCTCAGTGGTTGAGCATCAACCTATGAACCAGGAAGTCACGGTTCAATTCCCGGTTAGGGCATCCTACAATGCACAGGACAGCCTCCAACAACAAAGATTTATTTGGCTCAAAATATTGGTCATGTAGAGGTTAGAAAACCTCACTCAGAGGTTGAGCGAATGATTTACAAATCCCCAAAATTAATTCCATTAGAGGATGAAAATAATGTCCCTTCCAGAAAAAGTAGCCCAGCTAGCGTTGCTCAGTGGTTGAGCCTCAACGTATGAACCCAGAGGTCACTGTTTGACTCCTGATCAGGGCACATTGCTGGGTTGCAGGCTCAATCCCCAGTGTGGGGCAGGAGGCAACTAAAAATGATTCTCTCTCATCATTGATGTTTCTCTCTCTCTCTCTCTCTCAAATCAATAAAAATATGTGTGTGTTTTTAAATAAAAAGTACACAATAAATTCATCCTTGATTTGGTGTTCTAAGCTAATGAAATGTCAGACACCATCTCTTTGTAGCTCTTAACTGAAAAACCAAGTTGGTGAGAGGCAGACCACGAGGGAAAATGGCAAGGTTATTTAACTTTCCGACCTTGACTCAGACATTATTAACTTGCATAAAATCCATCCCTGCAGCAGAAAGCACATGGTGAAATGTACATTCCTTGTCTGTTAAACAGCCCAGGAAACATTTTACAGTGAATTTAATATGCGTGTGGAAGCATCCCCAGCCTTCCATAAATGTACAGCTCAAGTCTTCTTCCAGGATCTGCCAGCAACCCTGTCCCATCCTAGGCCAGTGAATAGGTAAACTAGCAGCGAGCTTTATCTGTGGCCCAGAATACTTAGGGGCACTTGGTGTCAGGGCTCACTTGGTCAGGAATCGGCAAACTACAGCCTGCAAGTCAACGCTGGGTGGGCATCTGTTTTTATGTGGCTTGTGGCTAAAGCGAAATCAAAAGAAGAGTACTGTTGCCCAGCTGGCATGGCTCAGTGGTTGAGTGTTGACTTATGAACCAGGAAATCATGGTATTATTCCAGGTCAGGGCACGTGCCCAGGTTGTGGGCTCTATTCCCAGTGGGTGGCATGAAGGAGGCAGCTGATCAATGATTCTTTCTCATCTCTCTCTCTCTCTCTCTCTCTCTCTCTCCCTCCCTCCCTCCCTCCCTCCCTCCCCCTCCCTCCCTCCCTCCCTCCCTCCCTCCCTCTCTCTCCCTCTCTCTCCCTCTCTCTCCCTCTCTCTCCTCTCTCTCCTCTCTCCCCTTCTGTGAAATATATACCAGTGTGTCTGTGTGTATGCTAATTAGACCAGACATCCTTCTGAATGACCTTCTGGATGAAGCCAAGACTGCGAAGGACGCCCAGGTCCCAGGTCCCGGGTGCTAAAGGGAAGCCAGTGCCGGCAGCTAGGGGAAGGAAGGCCTACTCTTGCATGAACTTCATGCATCAGGCCTCTAGTATATAATAAAAGGGTAATATGCTAATTAGGTCAGACGTCATTCCAGACATCCTTCCTGACAAAGCTGAGGCCAGAGGGAAGCCATCCTGGGTCCCGGGTGCCAGAGGGAAGCTGGTGCCAGCAGCCGGGAGAAGGAAGGCCTACTCTTGCATGAATTTTCGTGCATTGGGCCTCTAGTATAGAGATAGATAGATAGATAGATAGATAGATAGATAGATAGATGATAGACAGATAGATTTTTTAAGAGTTTAGCAAATTGTGTTTCCAGGAGGCAAAGAGGAAGGAGAAGGCGGATGTGCTGTCATCCCTGACACTGCTCTGCTGGGGCGGGGCCTCTTCTCCACTGGGCTGGAGTTTCCTCATCCATAATATGGGACAGCTTGCCTGAGGGTTCTCTAGAGCCTTCCAGCACTTACTGGCCTATAGAGTATGCACCTTCCAGTTTCTTCAAGGCGTCCCAGGTGGCCAGTGGGCTAAAAGTGCAGTGCTCTTGTCTGGGACAGAGCCAAAGGGCCGGGGAGGGTCACAACACCACCCTCGGCTCTGAAACAGACACACACCCAGGTAGCCACTGTATCTGTGCCAAGCAGACTTAGAAATTAGTGCCCTGTGAGGTTCAGGAACATAAACTTTTGGCCACTTTTGTGTGCTCTAGTTTTCTAGATTATGCATCTTAATTCCTTTAACTGTGGGGAAGAAGGAAATGGATGACACTAATTGTTGGGGAAGGCTGGCAAGGGATGGTAGCACAGACTGGCCACACTGAATTCCGGTTTTCAAAGTCGAATGGGCAGATTTGTTGAAATTAACCAGGTAACTGACATCTCTGTGTTCATTTGGTAGCAGGGAAGGGTCTCTGTGCTCTTTCTGTTTTCTCAATACTAACATGTGGCTCTTTGTCTGCAGTCCAAGGGGTCACGGGTTGGCGGCCCTCCAGCCCGGGCTCTGTCGCTATGGAACCAAACTGGCCTGCTGCTACGGCTGGAGAAGGGGCAGCAAGGGAGACTGTGAAGGTAACTTTGTAAAAACTCAGGCCACCATGTACTCAAGCAGTAGCTCAGGGTCATTAGGTTTTTATTATTAATTATCATTATTATATTTTAATTCATTTCAGAGACGAAAGGACTGAAAGGTCATGGGTTCGATTCGGTAAAGGGCATGTACCTTGGTTGCAGGCACATACCCAGTGGAAAGTGTGCAGGAGGCACCTGGTTGATGTTTCTCTCTCATTGATGTTTCTAAGTCTCTATCCCTCTCTCTTCTTATCTGTAAAAAATCAATTTTATATATCTATATATATATATCTATCTATATATATATCTATATCTATATCTATATCTATATCTATCTATCTATCTATATATATATATATATATTTTTTTTTTTTTAAACTTTCCAGTGTGTTAAAGAGGAAAATGTACCAGAGAAAAAGCAGATCATCCTCTAAATGTCCCCACGGATTTCTCTGCAATAGACAAGGCGGCTGAGTTTGACATGCATACATTTCACTGTGCTAACTACTCCTGTTGTTGTTTTTTTGTTTGTTTGTTTTGTTTTGTTTTTATCCTTAAAACACTTCTCTTTCCACAGCTACATGTGAAGCTGGCTGCAAGTTTGGTGAATGTGTGGGACCAAATAAATGTAGATGCTTCCCAGGATACACCGGGAAAACCTGCAGTCAAGGTCAGTGGAACAGACCAGGTCCTAGTCCAAACCTACCCCAGGTCTTTCATAAGCATTCTCGTCATTGCAGTGGGATTTGTGGCATGATATAGTCCTCAGGATTTAACTCCGATCTTCAAATTAAAGTGGTCTCAGGCTGTAGCCAGTTTTGCTCAGTGGGTAGAGCATAGGCCTGCAGACTGAAGGGTCCCAGGTTGAATTCCGGTCAAGGGCACATGCCTGGGCTGCAGGCTCGATCCCCAGTTGGGGGCGTGCAGGAGGCAGCTTATGGATGGTTCTCACTCTCTCCCTCTCCCTTCTTCTCTCTGTCTCTAAAATTAATAAAAACATATTTAAAAAAAAAAAGAAGTTAGTGTCCAGCCTTGGCCAGTATGGCTCAGTTGGTTGAGCATCGTCCCATTCACCAAAAGGTTGCCAGTTCAATTCCTGGCCAGGGCACATGCCTGGGTTGCAGTCTCCATCCCTGGCAAGAGGCTTGTAGGAGGCAGCCGGTTGATGTTTTGCTCTCACATACACTGAGTGACCAGATTATTATGATCTCTGAACGCATAATAATCTGGTCACTCAGTGTGCGTGTGTGTGTGTGTGTGTTAGAGGCCCAGTGTATGAATTCGTGCATGGGTGGGGTCCGGCCAGCCTGGCCAGGGGGAGGGGACATGGGTGGTTGGCCGGCCTGCCTGCTGGTCGAACTCCTAGTCAAGGGGACAATTTGCATATTAGCCTTTGATTGTATAGGATAGACACTGAGTGGCCAGATTATTATGCATTCAGAGATCATTATAATCTGACCACTCAGTTTAGATATTTCTCTCTCTCCCTCTCCCTTCCTCTCTTTCTAAAAATCAATAAAAATATATTTTTTAAAGTGAGTGTCCACCCCCAGTCCCTACTCTTGCCATAGTTAAGTTTGCAGACCACTGAACTAGGACATCAGAAAAATCCCCATGTGCCCTAGCTGGTCTGGCTCAGTGGCTAGAACGTCAGTCTGTGGACTGAAGGGTCCCAGGTTCGATTCCGGTCAAGGACACATGCCAGGGTTGCAGGCTCCATGCTCAGTAGGGGGCGTGCAGGGGGCAACCGATCAGTGATTCTCATCATTGACATTTCTATCTCTCTCTTCCTCTCTGAAATAAAACACAACCGATCTGTGATTCTCATCATTGACATTTCTATCTCTCTCTTCCTCTCTGAAATATCAATAAAACAAAGAAAGAAAACCCCCATGTAAGGTTCTTTTTAAGAATATATATTTTATTGATTTTTTACAGAGAGAGGAAGGGAGACGGAGAGAGTTAGAATCATCGATTAGCTGCCTCCTGCACAACTCCCACCTGGGATGTGTCTGCAACCAAGGTACATGCCCTTGACCAGAATCGAACCTGGGGCCCTTGAGTCAGTAGGCCGACGCTCTATCCACTGAGCCAAACCAGTCAGGGCCCCATGTAAGGTTCTTTTTAGAGGCAAAAGAACTTATTTTCCGCAATGCATTTTGCCTGCTGCCACAAAGAATGTTTGTCCTACAAAGAGTGTGGTCATTCTCATCTTCCTTGGAGGGGTTAAGCCATGAGGCACCCACGTGACAGCATTTCTAAACACAATCTCCTATACCCAGGATCACTTTCAAGTTTTGTTTTCCTTCTGTAGCACTTTTATTATAGTCAAGTTATTCATTCTTTTTTAAAATATATTTTTACTGATTTCAGAGAGGAAGGGAGAGGGAGGGAGGGGGGAGGAAGGGAGGGAGGGAGGGAGGGAGGGAGGGAGGGAGGGAGAGACAGAGAGAGAGAGAGAGAGAGAAACACCAATGATGAGATAATCATTGATCGGCTGCCTCCTGCATGGCCCACAGCAGGGATCGAGCTCACAATCTGGGATGTACCCTTGACTGGAAATCGAACCATGACTTCCTGGTTCATTGGTTGACACTCAACCACTGAGCCACACCAGCTGGGCAGGTTATTCATTCTTAATGTTCAGAATTCTTTTAGTAAACACTGAAAAGCACAGAAAAGCAAGTCACCCTCAGTCTCACCATCTGGAGATAATCATCATTAGCATTTGAGCGCAGTCTCCCAAGCCTTTTTTTTTAATGCATTTTTATTTTACATATATATATGTATATAAATATATATATATATATTTTTTTTTTCCATTGATTTTTAGAGAGAGTGGAAGGGAGAGGGAGAGACAGAGAAACATCGAAGTGAGAGAGACACATCAATTGATTGCCCTCCCGCATACACCAACCATGGCTTGGGATTGCGCCTGCAACCGAGGTACATGCCCTTGACTGGAATTGAACCCAGGTCCCTTCAATCCACGAGCCGATGTTCTATCCACTGAGCCAAACTGGCTTGGGTTTATATTATATTTCTTACAATTTTGGCATTGATCTTTATAGGTGGTTTTGCAATCTCCTGTTCTCATTTAACAACATTCACTGAACATCTTTGCATTACCCAGTTTCACATCTGGATGTTTCTGGATTCAGGCAACCTTTCTCGTGTTCTAACCACCCCCTGCAGATGTGAATGAGTGTGGAGAGAAACCCAGGCCATGCCAACACAGATGTGTGAACACACACGGAAGCTACAAGTGCTTTTGCCTGAGTGGCCACATGCTCATGCCAGATGCCACATGTGCCAGTAAGTGTCAACTGCCAGGCTGCTGTCAGTCAACCTTTGAGGCTTAACTTTTGCCATTTGATCCTTGGAGGAAAGTTGACTTGAGTGATTTAAAAGCAAGCAAAAAAAAAAAAATCAGAAAAATCGCTAACATTGCCCCAGGCGAAAACATCTTTGAGTACTTTTTTTTTAATTGTGGTAAAATATATATAACATAGAATGCACCGTTTAACCATTTTAAGTGTATGGGTTAGTGGCATTTTATATATTCACAATATTGTATAACTGTCACCACTAAAATCAGAACATATTCAGCCCAAAATGGAAACCATCCTTAATAACAATCACCCCCATTCCTCAGACAATGGCACATCTGCTTTCTGTCTCTATGGATGTGGATACTAAATAAAAAGAGTAGCTGAAGAACAAAATAATTCCTGTATCTCTGTATGTGCAGGGATGTATTGGGTTTCTTCACGAAAATAAACATGTTGGCTAGAATAAGCATATTGTTTCAGGAAGGTGATAAATTTAAATTCCATCTTGGGATATCAATCCCACCAACTACCTTTCTCACGCCCTTTGCCCCAGGCTCAAAGATTAGTGACTCTTGTTGCAAATACACCCTGGCTCACATTCCTAGAAAGAAAAGCACTTTTGTGACAGAGAGAAACCCAGGTCCTGTGGGAGGGTGAGAGTCTGTATCCATTAATTTACTGAGAAGGAGAGCTTTTCAGGGTTGATGTTGCAGCTGAAAGGTAAACCCATCCTCCTGGGCTGCCTCCCGTCCTCCCTCCCCTCTCCCCATTTCTCTTTCTACTGCCCTGCAGCCCCCAATGAGCCTGGAGCCTGTGCCTCGTGCCAGCTTCCTGTGGTGGCAGAGTCTGGGGACTCCCCAGCCGCTCCTGGGCTTTCCTGCTGTTGTAAATTTTTTAAAATATATTTTATTGATTTTCTTTTTTACAGAGATGAAGGGAGAGAGATAGTTAGAAACATCAATGAGAGAGAAACATCAATCAGCTGCCTCCTGCACACCCCCCACTGGGGACGTGCCTGCAACCAAGGTACATGCCCTTGACTGGAATCGAACCTGGACCTTTCAGTCCGCAGGCCAACGCTCTATTCACTGAGCCAAACCGGTTTCGGCTGTTGTAAAAAGTTGGCTACTGCACGGCTCACTGGCTCCCCTGGCTTACTCATGGACTGTCCCTCCTTGGCAAAGTGCCCCAACACCACCACTCATCTAGATCCTTCATTAGCCAGCAAGCTGAAGAGATGGAGCAGGCATTCAGAGGCTTTTAAAAAATCCTTACTAGCCCTGACCAGTTTGGCTCAGTGGATAGAGTGTCAGCCTGTATCTAACTCTCTATCCCTGTCCCTTCCTCTCTGTAAAAAACTGATTAAATATATATTTTTAAAATCCTTACTATTATAAGTTAAACAGAAACCCACCAGAGACAAATGCATGGCTTAATGAATTTTTATATGGTGAGCACCCATGTAACTACTATCAAATAGAACTTTGCCAGAACCACCTCCTCCCACCCTCGTGGGAGCCACTAGTTGGGCTTTTATAGTAATCACTTAACATTTCCAAAAAGATATATGCTAATGGATGTTTCTAAAACATTCCATGAAGGCCCGGTCAGTGCCAAAAAAGATAACTTTCTCCAAATGGAAAGATAGAATTAGGTAACTTTGAAGATTAATTTTAAAAGACGACAACTAAAGAGAAGGAAGAGTAAACTAGAGATACAGCCATCCGTAGGTGTTTGTGACATTACCTCGGCCTGTGTATCTGGCCCTGCCCCCTCTTTGTCTGTTTCTATGTATGTAAAGGCTGCCTGGGCCTCCCTGTTTATAGCTCAGTGACCGGGGGGCCTGGACTGCTCTCCTGGATGCTGATTGTATTGCACCTGGCTCCTTGCAGTCTCTGGTGCAGCTGGTGATTGGCATGCCATGGATGGGTGAGTGAAGGGAGTATATTCACCAGGCTCGTCTGTGGTAGAAGCTTATGATCCACACATACTGGGCTCCTGCTGAGCAAATGCATTTTTGTGAGATAAGTTATGTTTAGCAATGAGCGACAGGCAAACCCAGCTAAGTCATCTTATTTGCTAAAATAGCCGAAGGCAGGCAGCTTCACAGCTGCTCAACAAGAACTGGGTCTCTGCCATCCTCAGGGTATCAATTTCATTCTCATACCTGTTGCCTCCGAGTCACAATATGGCTGCCACAGCTCCAGACATCACGCATGCATTTAAGGGAGGCAAGACAAAGGGGAAAGGAGTGATGCCAGTGAATGACACCTCTGTCATGACTGTCCCTTTTATCGTGCAGCAGCATCTTTTCCAGAAACCCCACTCCCTCCATCAGACTCATCTGTGTATCTCCTTGGCCACAACTGGGTGACATGGTCACTCCTCTTTGCTGCAAGGGAAACTGGGAAAAGACAAGTATCTGGCTTCTCATACTCGTTGATCCTATATAATAAAGATGTAATATGCAAATGGTCGTTACGCCATGAAGTGTAATGACCAACCGCATAACAATAGGATCATGGATCAGCAGGAGGGTGGGGCAGCAAGCTACAAGCAGGCAACAGAGAGCTACAGGAGGGGGCAGGGCAGCACGGAAAAGTGGAGGGAGCTATAGGAGGGCAGAGCAGCAGGTGGAGAGCTACTGGAGGGCAGCAGAGACCTACTGGCGAGCTACTGGCACACAGATTCGTGCGCAGGGCTACTAGTCTTAATATAAAGCCACATGCTTTAAAACTGGTACCTAAAAGACCAAGTCTCATATCTCAAGTGACTCTCTCATTGAGACTAGACATGCATGGAGAGCTGTTTAGAATGGTTTCTTCTAATTACTCAGATTGATCACCTGCATCGGAGGTTGCATTTCAACCCTGTAGAGAGCAGCCAGGTCACATAAAGGTGTGATTAGAGCTCAGGCAGGAGGAGAGGCAGATGCAGGCTGGTAACTGAGGGATGCATGTCCTACCCAAAGCCAGTCAAATTCAAGACATTGGCCATCAAAACAGACCACATGGCCACCAAGGCACTGCTGTGCCCAGATTCCATTTGGGTCTCAAACAATGAAATTTATCCTATAACTAGAGGCCCAGTGCATGAAATTCATGCGAGGGTAGGGTCCCTATTGGCTGCCAGCTAGGGTCTCCCTTCCCCGGCTGCTGGCTGCTGGCCAGGGCCTTCCTTCATTCTGCACTGCCCCCTGGTGGTCAGCACACATCATAGCGAACAATGGAACTCCCTGTGGTTGAATGCCCAAGGGGACACTTTGCATATTAGGCTTTTACATATATAGATTCCATTTCACGTGTTACATGTAACATCCCAGAACTCAGAGGTGGTTTCTCAGTAAGCACTATTTAGCATCTCGGGAGGAGGCTCATCCTTGCCTATTTTTCCAGACTCGAGGACGTGTGCCATGACATACTGCCAGTACAGCTGTGAAGACACGGAGGAAGGACCACAGTGTCTGTGTCCATCCTCGGGACTCCACCTGGCCCCAAATGGAAGAATTTGCATTGGTAAGGCAGCAGGCATCACCTCCACACCCTGTCCCCTATCGTTGACCAATCCCTTTACTCAGTTCCTCCTTTTTCTATTTTTTTTTTAACTTTAAATATATACGTACACTGAATGGCCAGATTATTATGATCTCTGAATGCATAATAATCTGGCCACTCAGTGTGTGTGTGTGTGTGTGTGTGTGTGTGTGTGTGTATACATAGGTCGACACTCTACTATTGAGCCACACCAGCCGGGCTTGACCCACAATTTGTGTATAAGTCTATTCTTAGGAAACCACATATCTATGATTTGGGTCAGTATTTCAGGACTTCAAAAATTGTATGGTATGCAGTTTACGGAGCGGAAAAAATATTAGTCCACTCAGCAAACATATTGTGCGTGTACGTGCACGTGCGTGTGTGTATTTCAGAGGGAGAGTGTTTTCTTGCTGTCACTGACACTTCCTGGTTCTCCATCCTAGATATCGATGAATGTGCCTCTGGCGAAGCTGTCTGCCCCTACAATCGGAGATGTGTGAACACATTTGGAAGCTACTACTGCAAATGTCATGTTGGTTTTGAACTGAAATATATCGGTAGCCGGTATGACTGTGTAGGTAAGATCTGGTGGCACCTTTTTCCTTTTCTCTGTCCCCACCAAACATGGAGGCTTTCTCTACAATTATTTCAATTCAGTCTATTAGTTGAATGATCTAGGGTACCGACCAGGTGAACGACAGAAACAGTTACATTTTTTACAAGTCTGGCATTTAGGGAACTCTGACACCATGAATTATAGGAAGTCAGGTCAGTAAAGATTTAAACTAAGCAACTTCAGTCTGGATAGCTCTGTTATGGGGGCAAATATCTTGAGATAAGTTTTGTGGCATTTTTAAAAAATATATAAAATATGTTTTTACTAGAGGCCTGGTACATGAATTTGTGCAAGGGTGGGGTCCTTTGGCCTGGCTGGCAATTGGGGCCGATTGGGGCAGCCAGCCGGCCAGAGGAGGGACCATGGGAAGTTGGCTATGAAAGTGCACTGACCCCCAGGGGGCAACTCCTGCATTGAGCGTCTGCCCCCTGATGGTCAGTGAGCCTCATAGCTACTGTCTGGTCACTTAGGCTTCTATATATATATATATATATATATATATATATATATATATATATATATATATATATGTGATTGATTTCAAGAGAGAGAAAAGGAGAGGAAGAGGGAGATAGAAACATCAATGATGAGAATCATCCATCAGCTGTCTCCTGCACGCCCCCTACTGGGGATAGAGCCCACAACAAAACCATAGCTGGAACGCGGGCAGAGAAGTGGGCTAATGCACTTCTCTCCTGGGTGGAATTTGGTTAGCTTTCCTAGTCTAAATCCAGCAGGCTAGCTCAGACCAGCCTGACCTTGCTCCTGCCAGTTTGCAGTCTTTGAACAAAATGCCTGTATATGCAGATGGTGTCGATGGTTCCTGGACAGTCTCATCCTTTGTTAGTTAGGAGTTCCAAACCCTTCCCTGTATAGAATGTATTTCCTGATATTGTGATTTAGTTCTAAATTAGACAGATGGGACAGTGAAGAAAACAACCTACACATCTTACAGATTTCAGCAGGATTGATAAGCAGATGAGATTGCTGAGGTGGTGAGCTACAGACACACTCCCTACCTACCGGGTGTCAGGCAAGCTGGGGCTCCAGGCCAACGCATTGGTGGTTATGAACACCTCACAGTTCTGTGGCCACACTTGGTTTGTTGGCAATGTTGATGGTTGGCCCAAGATGGTAGTCTTTCAGCATGCCCTGTTACTACAAGCTTGTTCACGTTTTTAGATATAAATGAATGTGCTGTAAATACCCATACGTGCAGCCTCTACGCCAATTGCCTTAATACCCAAGGATCCTTCAAGTGCAAGTGCAAGCAGGGATATAAAGGCAGTGGACTTCAGTGTTCCGGTAAGTAGCATTTGGTCACGGTATCTTAGCTCTTCCGATGAAGCATTCTCCATGTCTCCTTCCTTCCTTCATCTGTTAGCCTGCAGTGTTTGAAAATTTAATTCAGTCTCAACCTTGTCTTCTCTGCTAATCACACCACATCTCTAATACTCCAATACTGAAGTTGTAGGCACTATATTTATCTTTTTATTTTTTATTTTTTAGTATATATTTTTATTGATTTCAGAGAGGAAGGGAGAGGGAGAGAGATAGAAACATCAACTATGAGAGAGAATCATGGATCTGCTGCCTTCTGCACACCCCACATTGGAGATCCAGCCTGCAACCTGGGCATGTGTGCTGACCGGGAATTAACCCATGACCTCCTGGATCATAGGTCGACGCTCAACCACCTGAGCCATGCAAGCTTGGGGCAAAGTGGGTATATACAGAAATCTCAAATCTCCCCCAGAGAAATTGCCAACTTCATCTAAAGAAGACTGTCTTGTGAATCTAAAATCCCTGGAATTCCCTGTTTTTATGTCTGAGATCCCCCAATGTGTCCAAGGCCCTCCTACCGCTACTTCCTCCCACATTTTTATATTCTCGAGAAGATGATGCAATAATCAGGAAATTGTAACGCGAACAAAATCAGTTATGTCACATTTGAAACAGCAATACTCGGGTAAAGCCATATCTATCTATTCATGGTCATGCCTATGCAAGGGTTTCTTATCCTCGCCCCAGCTTCCTCTTAACATACTAAGGGAATAAAATTGTTGGCACCACAAAGTTCTTATGGCTTGATTTTTTCTTTCCAAAAGGAAAAAAATCAAAGCTTCAAAGCAGAAACTGAAAGCAGATGTTTCAGTTTGCCTGGTGTAGGTTGCAATCCTCTCCTTATTATTTATTAAAGGTCCTTAGTTTTATGTTACTGGTTGCATAAAGGAAATTTCCAGGGAATGGGTATTTCCTGTTAATCTTCATGCTGGATGCTGGGAAAAGATTCAGGGAACCATACGCAGAATTACACAGGGGGGCCTCCAGGGGAAGGTCTATATCTGATCAACATATTACAATCAAAACTTAGCATGCAACTTGCGGCAAAGAAGTCAAAACAGGCCCTCTGAAGGTCAGGAGAATGAGTAATGATGCCTAACTTGTATTAGTAGTAGTTGATTTGGAATCTATAACGATAGGCTGTCACATTAGTAAATAACTAGAACATTTCATTGAATAGGGAAATGTAGCTCATATTATAACAGCCTTACATTGATTTCAAAGTAAAAGCAATGTATTAATTAAGAGCATGCATATTTTCAAAGCATTTTTTCTTTCTCCTTTTGATTGCCCAAAATATTGTGGACTTCTTGTTTATTTTTCTACCACTTTGATACAGAGTGAATCAATCAAGTAACGGAGAAGGAATTGAACAGAAGAGATTAAAACATTGCCAAGGAAAATGTTATTTCCAATTTCTTGGATAGTATTCTTTTCAGGGACCAAAGTTGATGTCTACTCTCTTATTTCATTTTCCCCTAAACTACATCCAAGTAGTAGAATTGAATAAATTGGTTCAGCTGTTATTAGTTTTAGACCAGCACATGCCTAGATGTTTTATAAAAGGACAATGTATTTGATTTTAAAGATCGGTGTTTTTAATTTTTTTAGTGTCTTTAATTTTTTTAAAATATTTTTATTTATTTCACTTTAAAGGGAGCCTCCTGGATGCCCCACACTGGGGATCGAGCCAGAAACCCGGGCATGTACCCTAACTGGGAATTGAACTGTGATCTCCTAGTTCATAGGTCGATGCTTAACCACTGAGCCATACTGGCTGGGCAGTGTTTTTAATTTTTTTTAATATATTTTATTGATTTTTTTTGCCCCCTCCCCCCCATACATACCCTCCCTCCCCAGTGTTTTATGTCCATTGGTTGTACTTATATGCATATATACAAGTCCTTCGGTTGATCTATTATCTCCCTCCCCTCTCCACTGTAATTTGACAGTCTGCTTGTTGCTTTACTGTCTCTATATCTATCTTTTGGTTCATCAGTTTATAATGTTTTTTATTATCCATAAATGAGTGAGGTCATGTGGTGTTTCTCTTTCATTGATTGGCTTATTTCACTCAGCATGATGTTCTCCAATTCCATCCAGGTTGCTGCAAATGATGAGAATTCCTTCTTTTTTTATGGCAGCATAGTATTTAATTTTTAAAAATTACTTTTTCTTACATTAGTTGGATATCTTTAATTGCTATGAGTAGATCCCTGAAAAGAAGGCATGCATCTTTAGGTTCTAGATTTCAAGACATTTGAACCAGTGTAGAGAAAAGTAACCCTTAACCCTAGAGTAGGAATAAAGCTGTCATGGAAATAGGCTGAAAAAAAAACCCTCATCTGCTTCACCCTCAAATCCTAGCCCCTTTGTATCTGAGTGACTTTGGGCAAGTCACTTAACATGACCTAGTTGCCTCATCTATAAATCAAAGTTGTTGGGCTAAATGATCTTTTTTTCTATCTCTTGAGTTATTCATTGATCCACTGGGGGCATGAGGAATCAATCTAGAGGTATTGGGTCGGCAGCTAAGTAATTGCGGATTTTTTAAAGAAAATCAAAGACAATTTTTTCATGGAACTAAATAACTTTATTCTTTAATGTATTGCCCATTTTGATCAATGACCTTTTGCCATCTTTCAGGCAGCATCATAATCCCACGTTCAAAAAACTTCTGGTTTTTATTAGCAAAAAACTGAATCAGGTACGATTTGACATCATCATCATTATTGAAATTTTTACCATTCAAGGAGTTTTGTAAAGATCGAAACAAAAAGTAATCAGATGGTGCAAGGTCAGGACTATATGGTGGATGTGGCAAAACATCCCAACCAAGCTCCATTAATTTTTGCCGAGTGACCAAAGATGTGTGTGGCCTTGCATTGTCATGATGGAATACAACACCTTTTCGATTTGTCAATTCGGGCCACTTTTCTTCAACTGCATTGTTTAATTTCGTTAGTTGTTCAATGTAGACATCAGAATTGATCGTTCGGTTGGGTGGTAAGAGTTCAAAGTAGACAATTCCTTTGTAATCCCACCAAACTGATAACAAAACCTTCTTTTGATGAATCTCAGCTTTTGATGTTGTTTGAGTTGGTTCACCTGGCCTGCTCCACGATCTTTTCCGCTTGATATTGTTGTAAACAACCCATTTTTCATCGCCAGTTATCAGTCGTTTTAAAAATGGATCATTTTCATTACGTTTCTTTAGCAAATCGCAGCTGCTAATGCGTTGCGTTAACTGTGATTCTTTCAGTTCGTGAGGAACCCATGTATCGAGTTTTTGAACATAGCCAAGTTGTTTTAAGTGATTTTCAATGCATGTATGTGATACATGAAGCTTCTCTGCAATCTCACGTGTTGTACTGTGACAGTCCGAACTGATTATTGCTTTGATTAGGGCGTCATCAACTTCAACTGGACGACCAGGGCGTCTTTCATCTTTGAGTGAAAAATCACCAGAACGAAATTTGGCAAACCAATTTTGACACTGCCGTTCTTTTAAGGCTTCGTCACCATAAACAGCACATAACTTTTTATGAGCTTGTGATGCGTTTTTCCCTTGCGGAAATAAAAAAGCAAAATATGACGAAAATGTTCCTTTTGATTTTCCATTTTTCAACGAACGCCAAACAAAAACTACAAAACAGATCAAAAAACTTTTTTTACTGATTAACAGCTGAATAGCCAACTATCAAATACAAAATGTGTTTTACATTTGTACTACGTCTGCAAACCTAAAAATTCAACTGAAGCCATATGTGTGTGAAACCCGCAATTACTTAGTTGCCTACCCAATACATTTTAAAAAAAAATTTAATCTAGTGGTGAGAAATAAGAAATGAATGTAAAACAGCAAATGTAAAAGCCTCTATAAGTATTCAATAAATAAAATTATTTCACTTTATATGGGGTTTAAAATCTTGCTTGGCGTTGACTTGTATTGACATAACCTTCAAACACGTGGTATCTACAGAACGTGTGAAGTGCAATTAACAAGTTTTGCTTGAAAAAGTTTGTGTTTGGTTTGGTTTTTGTTGCAAAACTAGGGCTAAGAAGATGGCGGATGAAGAGCATATTCGGCACTGCATGCTTTACGAGTTCCAATTAGGAAGAAAAGCAAGTGAGGCTGCAAAAAACATCTGTAGTGCTCTTGGTCAAGATGCAGTTAGCGCCAGAAAATGCCAGCGTTGGTTTGAGAAATTTCGCAAGGGAAATTTTTCGTTAGATGACAAGAGTGGTCGAGGCCGTGTGTCCAATTTTGATCAAGAAGCTCTTCAAGCTCTTTTGGTGCAAAATCCTCAAATTACCCAACAAGAGCTTGCGACAACTTTAAATTGTTCACAAAAAACAATTTCCAATCAATTGCGTGCACTTGGCAAAGTCCAAAAGTTTGGAAAATGGGTTCCTCATGAGTTGACCGACAACAACCGTAATCAAAGAGTCACAATTTGCAGTTCACTTCTCTCTCGTCAAAACCGTTTGCCGTTTTTAGAGCAAATTGTTACCGGAGATGAAGAATGGGTGCTGTATGTTAATTTGAAAAGGCGGCCTCAATGGTTGGACAAAAATGAGGCTCCGCAGCCCACGCCAAAATCTGACTTGCATGCGAAAAAAGTAATGTTGTGTGTTTGGTAGAATTTTAAAGGAATTCTTCATTATGAACTTTTACCATCTAACCAAACCATTACAAGTGCAGTGTATAGTGCCCAATTGGAAAGGTTAGCCCAAGCTTTAAGAGAAAAAGAACCCGCGCTGATTAATCGGAAGGGCGTAATTCTTCACCACGATAACGCACGACCGCATACTGCAAGAATCACTGCTGAAAAACTGCGCCAGTTGGAATGGGAAGTTCTCCCTCAACCTGCATATTCTCCTGATATTGCCCCTTCCAATTACCATTTGTTTCTTTCTTTGCAAAACTTTCTTCTTGGAAAAAAATTTAATAATGAAGAATGCCTCAAAAATGCATTGACCGAATTTTTTGCATCAAAATCACAAGAATTTTACAACAGAGGGATTAAAATGCTTCCTGAGCGTTGGGCACAAGTAGTAGAAAACAACGGCAACTATATTGTTGATTAAATTTTGTTGTATTGTTTAAATAAATTCGATTTAAAAAAAAGTATTAGAAAACGACATTAATTATTACTAGACCTAATATTAATGGATTGAGGTTAAGAAATTCAAAGCAGAGAAAGAAGAGGGAAGAAAAATTAGGTATGTACACATTGAACCATAAAGCACAGTTTCTATTGGTCACAAATGTCCCATTATTGACCATTTACCTGGTCCAGCCTAATGCTATAGCTGTGGTCTTTGAACAGCAAATTTGGACAAATCAATAGGGTTACCCGGACAACACCAGCTATAAAGAATTCCTGTGTGAAAGCAGACATATGAGAGGACCCCAGAAAAAAATCCATCACCTTAGAACCTGTAGCCCAGTGGTTGGCAAACTGCTGCTCTCGAGCCACATGCGGCTCTTTGGCCCCTTGAGTGTGGCTCTTCCACAGAATACCACGGCCTGGGTAAGTCTGTTTTGAAGAAGTGGCATTAGAAGAAGTTTAAGTTTAAAAAAATTGGCCCTCAAAAGAAACTTCAATCATTGTACTGTTGATATTTGGCTCTGCTGACTAATGAGTTTGCCGACCACTGCTGTAGCCCAACCTGGTAGGAGCAGATATTTCATCATCTTAATCTCTGAAGCAAAACAAAAGTATGTCTTCTAAGATAGTTAAGATACTACCATAACAGCCCTAACCGGTTTTGCTCAGTAGGTAGAGCATCAGACCTTGGATTGAAGGTCCTGGGTTCAATTCTGGTCAGGGGCATGTACCTTGGTTGCGGGCTCAATCCCCAGTGGGGGTTGTGTGAGAGGCAGCTGATCAATGTTTCTCTCTCATCAATGTTTCTGACTCTCTATCCCTCTCCCTTCCTCTCTGTAAAAACCAATAAAATATTTTTTAAAAGATACTACCATAACATAACTGCTTAAAACAGGTGCAGATACAGTTCTTTGGAAAATATCAAATGGGTTGATTCTGAAAGTATTCATTTCCAGCACTTGAACACTTTTCAAATGCTCTGTTGTTTTGTGAGTTATCTAATTATCGGCCAAGGTGGAACTTCTCACCTGTTATTGTTTGTTGTAGTTATCCCTGAAAAGTCTGTGAAGGAAGTCCTCAGAGCACCTGGTACCATCAAAGACAGAATCAAGAAGTTGCTTGCTCACAAAGACAGCATGAAAAAGAAGGTAAAAATAAAAAACAGGATCATAGAATCTGCTGGGACTCCTGGCCCGAAGGGTAACTTGCAGCCCTTTGACTCTGAAGAGAGTGTTTCCAGAGATGGGGACCCAGATGGAGGGAAAAGGGGGAATGAGGAGAGAGAGGAAGAGGGGCTGGAGGAAGAGAAAAGAGAGGAGACAGCCCTGAAGAACCACGTGGAGCAAGAACGAAGCCTTCGGGGAGATGTGTTCTGTGAGTATCGCTTCTGGTTTTTTTTACACATTTTGTGAAAAATGAGTTGTGGTCTCTCTGGGACATGAAAGAAGAAAAGACAGTTTCACGCATTAAGTGAAATGGGTTTGGCTCTAAGTCCTAAAAAGCAGGGTTCTCTTTCAGTCTGGAAAGTAACACCTTCTGCAGATAAGCAATCAAATTTGCTCCTGTGGGCAACACAAGAAATCTGGGTCCTTTCTCTTACCTTGGGGGCAGGGGTCCTGCTTGACTCAGACCCTCTCATTCCACTCCCAGCAAAGACAGCCTGCTTGTCCAGCAAGCACAGTTGTCTGGCTGGCTGCCAGACCTCCATGCAGTTCAACCCCAAATGAGGGAGACGCTTACCAGATGGATCTGCCAAACCCTACATTTTTCCTTCTGGAAGGTTCCTTTTACAGGCCTACTCAGTGAAAGGAGAATTTCACAGTTGTGTGGTTATTGTTTTAAAAGCCAAAGGAGCCAAAACGGGTTTGGCTCAGTGGACAGAGCATCAGCCTGCGTACTGAAGGGTCCCGGATTCGATTCCGGTCAAGGGCATGTACCTTGGTTGTGGGCACATCCCCAGTAGGGGGTGTGCAAGAGGCAGCTGATCAATGATTCTCTCTCATCAATGTTTCTGACTCTCTATCCCTCTCTCTTCCTCTCTGTAAAAAATCAATAAAATATATTTTTAAAAATAAAAATAAAAAAATAAAAGCCCAAGGAGTCCGTTGTAGGGAAGAAAATGTTGTAAGTAGAGCATGAGCTTTAGTTTTCTCCACGCACTGGATGACGACAGAACCCACCCTAAGTCCAGCCCATACAGGACAGTTTCCCCATTAACCCTCCCTAAACCCCATACTGAGACTTTCCATCCCCTTCTCACTGGGCGTCTGTTGCTCCCTCTATATTTTGCCTTGTCTGTTCTTGGCCCCGTGACCGTTGGACTTAACCATGTGAGGAGTAGACCAGGACCACCCATCCAAGAACTAGTGTGCCAGTGACAACATCACCCCTGAGAGTGAGAATCTCACCAGAGTATTTCCAAAACCTGGTGAGAAGGGACATGTTACTGCCCCCTACCTTGCTGCTTCTCTGTAGATTATTAAAAAAGATCTTGGATTAAGGTGATCATGACTTATTCTGAAACATTTGTCAACACATGAAAACAATGACATGCCAGATAGTTTCAGAATATGTGAATCAATATGTTAAGGAAAATAACTGTACTACTACAAACTACCAAAATCTGAATATGTCAAAATAATTCCCTTTCAACTATTTAGTTTCCTATTAAATGTTCACAGGGAATATTAAATTTCTTCCAACCGGTTATTTTTTAGAAAATAATTTTTATTGGTTTCAGAGAAGAAGGGAGAGGGAGAAAGAGGTAGAAACATCACTGATGAGACAATCATCCATAGGCTGCCTCCTGCACGCCCTCCGCTGGGGATGGAGCCCACAACCCCAGCGTGTGCCCTGACCGGGAATCGAACCGTGACCTCCTGGTTCATATGTCGACACTCAACCACTGAGCCACATTGGCTGGGCAAGCAGTTTTTTGTGTGTTTTTTTAAGAAACTCGTATTCTTTTATTTTTTAAAAATATATTTTATTGAATTTTTATAGAAAAGAGGGAGAAAGATAGAGCCAGAAACATCGATGAGAAAGAAACATCGACCAACTGCCTTGTGCACACCCCCTACTGGGGATGTGCCCGCAACTAATGTACATGCCCTTGACCGGAATCAAACCCAGGACCCTTCAGTCCGCAGGCCGGACACTCTATCCACTGGGCCAAACTGCTCTTGGCTTATTTTTGCTTTTTATTTCTTTAAATGGGAATTCAAGAATTTCTTCTTAAATCTTGCCCTTCTCAGCTTCACTGGGCTCTTCAGGTTCATTTAGGTGTTACAGTGACTGTTTCCTCTGAACATGGCTCACTCAGCGTGGATACTGGCATCTGGAAAGTAAAATCTATTCCTACTACTCAATGTCAAAGCCACTTCCTGTGCAATAGGGACACATGAGTTAGTCCTCTTTAAAAGCTGTTCAATGGTTTGATTACCTCATTGTTTTGAACATTTTGAAGTAATTTTTTATTCCCTCTCCGTTATCAGATCACTTTTGAAGCAAAACCTGACAAAGGCAAAACCGGAGAGATTGCTGTAGACGGTGTCATGCTGGTATCAGGCTAATGTCCTTGGTGGCCTTTTTATCAGTGGATGCTGGGATGTTACTGTTGTCTTTTATATTCTTATATTTGACTTTTAACGTCAATTCTCTGTTTTTTGATATGATGTCATAGATGCCCCTCCATTTAAAAAATACAAACTGAAAAATTGTAATGTACCAATAGAAACATTATTGTAAGCTGCCTTTCTTGTATAGATGCATCATCATGTGCTTTAAATTCATTTCTGAATTGATAAAATGTGGAAATGTCAGTTCAGCATTTCCTCCCAATATATTTTATTTGTCTACATGAATTGATGAACCTCTCTATACATTTCTAGAATTACCAAGAAAAAAAAGCACAGATAAAGGTTTAATTGTGTGACTTTTAGAGCACTTCTTGGAAGCCATGACATCACAGATAGACTTACCTAAGTTGCTTAGCCTGATCTTTTATAGCCAAACTTGTATGTTTAAATTCTTTGTACTAATATCCAAATAATCACCTTGTGTCATGGTTTGTTTTTCTAAGTAAGAAAATGTGCTAATTTTATTTTATGTTTAGTTATGTGTATGATTATTTGCTTTGTGGAAATGTGGTTTTTATTCTTTTCTCTATGGAAATACTTTATTTTCTTAAAAGTACTTTCTATTATGGGAACACATGGCTGCTTTATTAGGCTTCATAATTGCAATGCAAATTAGGATAATTTGTTGAATTCAAGGCCTCAGAGAACCTAAAACTAAGTTAAGCAAGTAGCAGGATTAAAAAAAAAAAAAAAAAGATGGATACCCTCTTTTCTGTTTTTCTTTCTTCCAAATCCAGTAACAGCTTTGTATGGTAATGAATCCTGAGTGAATTCTCTGAGGATGAAAGGATACTCTGCTTTAAGATTCTCAGTCACAAATAGCTCCAAGATAGCTCCCAAATAGAAAGTTCTCCAGATATTTTCTTGCCTTCCCCTAAAAGCAATGAAGGCATTGGGCCATAAGAGTAAGGAAAGAGAGAAGGTGGCCCACTTATTAATCTTTAAAATTTGTAGTCTTACTCTCCAACTTTTTTTATATTGAAACTCTTGTGGGGTGGGGGGTAGAGGAACACATTATTTTTCTTTGGTGTGCAGTAATTTTGGCACACAAGGTCTACACAGGACTGTAGCTGTGTCTGTTTGAGAACTGGTAGTTATAGAAACCATCAAAACAGTTTTTCTAGTGAGACCAGTTGAAAACCTGCCCCAGCTACGTCAAAGCAGCCCATAGAAATTATAAGAGAGAAAAAAATGGTTATTTTAAGACATTAAAACTTGGAGTGGTTTGTTACACAGCAAAAGCTAACTGTTACATGTGGTTTCAAATACTGGTGTAGAATCTGAAGAAGACTTTATATCTAGTCAGTGATCAAGGAAATTTGAGCCCATAGTTGTGCCTCAGAATAAAAGATAGGGGGGAGAATTTGTAATAAAAGACAGTGCCCCAGTGATCCAGATTAAAGGAAGAGATACCCTAGCTAGTTTGACTCGGTGGATAGTGTCAGACTGCAGACTGATGGGTCCCAGGTTCAACTCTGGTTAAGGGCACATGCCCGGGTTGCAGGCTCAATCCTCAGTAGGGGGTGCGCAAGAGGCAGTCAATCAATGGTTCTCATCATTGATGTTTCTATTTCTCCCTCTCCCTTCCTCTCTCAAGTCAACAAAAAATATTTTTGAAATGAAGAAAGAGATGTTGAACCAAAAATGAAATAGGGAGGCCTATGAATCATGTTATGCATGGATAAAAACAATGCATAAAGCTAATATTTCATGTTTCTCTAATTTGTGTAGCAGAGACTTCTAGTTACATATTCAGTATCCATTCTCACCCTTTCCCTTACTAATGTAACCATCCTATATAATAAAAGCCTAATATGCAAATTGTCCCCTCGGGTGGTTGTTGGACCAGGAGTGCCACTGCTCTCTATGACGTGCACTGACCACCAGGGGGAGGTGCAAAACATGGCAGGCAGTAGTGGAGGCGCTGCCAGCCCCAATGGGCCCCAACAAGAATTGAGCTGTGGTGGGATGGTGGAGCAGGTGAGCGGGCAGGCCTGGGTCAAAGTGGGTGCAAGTGGGGCTCAATAGCCCCACCAATCGCCCCATAGATGGCGACCAGCTGCAGGGTCGGGGTGGTGGGGGTGGTGGAACAGGTGAGGGGCAGAGCCAGGCCAAGGCGGGACTGCAGGGCTGCAAGGCTGGAGGCACAAGCTGGGACCCTATCTCTGCAGGCCACCCTGAGGGACCCCACCCATGCATGAATCTGTGCACTGGGTCTCTAGTATATAAATATATTTGGGGGTTAGAGGGCAATGTACTCAACTGAAGGACTTCATTTTTCAAACTCTCTTTCAGTTGGAAGAGGCCACTGAAGCATTGGTAGGCTTCCAGAAGGGATCATTAAAGAGGGCTCTCAGCTGGCAGCACACTTTTGCCATTTCTCTTCTTCCTTCTTCCTGCTTTCAATGTGGTTGTGAAGGCAGCAACTCTGAGGTACTTGGTGATCAGGAGGGCAAGGACCACACCGTATAAAGGAGTGCATAGCTGGAGGAAGCCCGAGTCACTGATGACATTGTGGCATCTCTACCACTGCTCAGATGAGTCACTGCTCAATATTTTATTAAGTGAAAGAAAAAACACCCTTTGTTGGCCTACCTAGGATTTCAAACAAAGCACAATCCATGGAACTCCCATTTGACCCAGTAATCCCACTCCTAGGAATATATCCCAAGAAACTAGAAACACCAATCAGAAAGGATATATGCACCCCAATGTTTGTAGCAGTACAATCTACAATAGCTAGAATTTGGAAACAGCCTAGGTGCCTGTCAGCAGATGATTGGATCCAAAAACTATGGTACATCTACACAATGGAATACTATGCTGCCATAAAGAAGAAGGAATTCTCATCATTTGCAGGAACCTAGATCGAATTGGAGAACATCATGCTGAGTGAAATAAGCCAGTCAATGAAAGAGAGACACCACATGACCTCACTCATTTATGGACAATAAAGAACATTATAAACTGATGAACCAAAAGATAGATATAGAGATAGTAAAGCAACAAGCAGACTGTCAAATTACAGCGGGGAGGGGAGGGAGATCAGGGGGGGATAAGAGATCAACCGAAGGACTTGTATGCATACATATAAGTACAACCAATGGACACAAAACTCTGGGGAGGGAGGGTATGTATGGGAGGGGGGAACAATGTTAAAATATGTACACAGATAATAATTTAATAAAAAAAATAATATTTTATTTGATTAAAAAAATGCTTTAAAATAAAAAAATAAAAAAAGCACAATCCAGACTCAGGTGACCACTCTCCCTGCTCCCTGGGGGCTACTTCTGCCATTTTCAACCCAAGACCATAGCCTTGGGGATTAACTTTAAATACCAACATATTGGCGCTCTCCCTTCCAGGAGCATGCCCATGCCTTTCCCTTTCCTCCTCCCCCCCCCATCCCTCCCTCCCTCCCTCCCAAGCTCCAAGAGCCCTTCCTACCTCTATAACTTGTTTCTTAACCCCATTTCTTCTAGGAATTATTTCTTTTTTAAAAAATAATTTTTACTAATTTCAGAGAGGAAGGGAAGGGAGAAAGAGATATGATGAGAGAGAGAGAGAGAGAGAGAGAGAGAGAGAGAGAGAGAGAGAGAGAGAGAATGAGAGAGAATCATTGATTGGCTGCCTCCTACACACCCTTTGCTGGGGATCGAGCCTGCAACCTGGGCATGTGCCCTGACCAGGAATCAGGCCATGATCTCCTGGTTTATAGGTCAACGCTCTATAAACCACTGAGCTACACCCACAGGGATAGGAATTATTTCTACTTCTGTAGTTTACCAAATAAATATTCTCATACAGTTAATAAATAAAATACCAACATATTGTTTTAAATTCCAATCGACTGTAGTGTCATGAAGCTCCAACCTGAACCAGCACCGAATCATACTTTGCTTCCTTTGGGGAAATCTAAGGTCAGCTAATTCAGCCATGACTCACCTATCTGTTTACCCTGGCCATGATCCAATGTCCAAACCCCCCGTGTCATCCATGCTCTCGCACTCTCTCATCCCCACACTGTTATGAGCCTCCTCTTCTGGACACTATCTCCCACTGTTTCTGCCCCTCCCCCATCACACATACTCCACAGTCTGGTGAACAAACTCTGCCACGTCTTAATTCATGCTAGTGATGTCTTCCTCCATCTCTCAGCCTTAGCTGAACTGAGTCTCCCATAGCCGCTTCTACCCCTGTAGCTTGATCATATGGCTGCCACTCATCCTCCCACAGTGTACACATATCAGGGTTTGGAGTTGAAGGTGCCATTCTCTTCGCCATACTCTTGTTTACAGTCTCTTTATTTCTTGATTTCCATGTAAAAGCCACTGTTCATTGGAGGTGCCATTAAGTAGCTTTACAGCCCTCTCTACTTGCTAGCCATTGTCATCAATCAATCTGTGCAAATGACTCATCCACTATCCTGGCCTCACAGGACTTTGACCTCCTCTATTCCAGTTCCCATCAACCTCCTTGCTGTCACTGTCCTTTTAAAAGTCTTTCCTCATGAGTCTAAGCTGCAGTCACACAGCGCTCCTGCTCAAAGTGACACTTGCCACTTGCACCATTCACTTTTGAGACTCCCTTTCTCAGAGTTCCAGCAGTGCCCCCTTGTGGCAGCCTATGAGCATATGTATGTGGTTGTCACCAGGGAAACTTAGAGCTAAAAGGACTGTCTTCAGCAACAGCCACCCACTCTCCCACCCCCATTGCTCCATTTCTCCCTATTTCAGTGTCTGGTGGACTCATGCTTCTTTCTGGTTACCCAAAACCTTACAACTCAGTCACCCCTGAGATCTTGAAGAATCCAATCTTGCCCTAGCCAGTTTGGCTCGGTGGATAGAGCGTCGGCCTGTGGACTGAAGGGTCCCAGGGGTCCCAGGTTCGATTCCAATCAAGGGCACATGCCTGGGTTGCAAACTCAATCCCCAGTGCGGGGTGTGCAGGAGGTAACCCATCAATGATTTTCATCATTGATGTTTCTATCTCTTCCTCTTCCTTCCTCTCTGAAATATATATATATAAATCCAATCTTGCAGAACTTTCATTCTCTTCTATCAACACTTACTGGTCCTATGTCCTGTTCGGTTGGTCTCTGACAAATGAAGGGAGGCTACCCTTAAAAAATAACAAGTGTCAGGAATAAACAGTTGCACATATAACTTTTACTGACATTTTCTGATGGCCCTCAAATTTTCTGCTCAAAATTCACATTCTGGGGAGGGGTGTGAAGTTGGGCCAGCCTGGGTCATGTGGCTTCTCCCTGCTAGGGCAGATTGGGGTAACTAATTAGCTTTTCAGAAAGTGGGCTAAAAGCTGCTAACCCAAACCCACCGAAGTTCCCACGTGGACCATATCACATAAAAGCTGGGGTTAAGTACATGTCAACATACCAGTCTAAATGATGTACCCATCATGACAAACGAGTTGATGCCTTTGTTTTTGTTAGCAACTAGAAATTTAGTTGATGTTTGGGTCAGTTTTGAAACTAAGAACAACAAATAAAAACTAGCATATGAGCTTAGCCAGTGTTGCTCAGTGGTTGAGCATCGACCCAAGAACCAGAAGGACACAATTCAATTCCCAGTCAGAACCCATGCCTGGGTTTTGGGCTCCATCTCCAGTGGGGGGCGTGCAGGAGGCAGCAGATCCATGATTCTCTCTCATCTTCATGTTTCTGACTCTCCCTTTCTCTCTCTGAAAGCAATAAAAACATATTTTTTAAAAAAAACACTAGTCCTTAGGTCTTTTATACCCCTGGTTAAATTTATTCCCAGGTATTTTGTTGCTGTTAATCCTCATCCAAGGATATTTTCCCTTTGATTTTTAGAGAGAGTGGAAGCAAGGGGGAGAGACAGAGAGAAACATCAATGTGAGAGACATTTTTTTTGTGTGTGAGAGACATATTAATTGGTTGCTTCCCACACGTGCCCTGACTGGGGCTGGGGATTCAGTCTGCAACCGAGGTACCTGCCCTTGACCAGAATCGAACCCTCAACCCTTCAGTCCATGGGCCAACACTCTAACCACTGAGCAAACTGGCTAGGGCAATTCCCAGGTATTTTTTTGTTGATGCAATTATAAATGGGATTGTCTTCTCAGTTTCCCTTTCTGATAGTTCATTATTGGTGTATGAAAATGCAAGTGATTTCTGGATATTTCTTTTGTATTCTGCTACTTGATTGAATTCATTTATCAGTACCAGTGGGTTTTTGGTGGAGTCTTTAGGGTTCTCCGTGTACAATATTATGTCATCTGCTATCTTGTCATTTTTGATCAGTGGCCCCTGTGGCAGCACTCCCAGATTATACCATGAAAGGGGGCTGAGGGTGGTGAGTACAGTTAGTCCATGAGAATGAGCCTTGAGGCTACATGGTGCAAGATCAAAAGACAAGGAAGCAGCATGGAGCAGTGATTTTTAGTTCAGTTTTTATGTCTTCCTACTCCGATGAACTGCTGAGAGCCAAAATGAAGAGGCGTTTCATGGAACAGTCCGTCCAGGATCGCTGGCAGACTGTACTCCTCCTGGTAATAAGCCACTGGAACCAAATGAAATCCCAATGGTAGGCTTCAGCTCAGATTTCCTAACCACAGTGCAGAAGGCAATTGAGTGGGCAGGTCTTTGAGTGGAGTTGGCATCCTTTCATCCCATTTTTTTTTGTACTTTTCCTATATTTTTCTGATTAAATGGAATTTTGAAGCATCCCCAGTAACCAAGTAGTATAAATATTGTTTCATTGCCTCTAAATTTCCATCCTGTGAGCTATACCAAGAAGTTATTAAAGCCAGACTTGCTTAGCCCTTCACATGTGTTTCTCTTTGCTGTTTCAAACTACACCTGAGCTGAGGGAAGGGTGAGCTTTGAATGGGATAAGTAACTGAATTTTTTTACATTAGGTTAAAATGGCTTTTAGTAACCTAAAAACTAAGATGATTTCTTTTTTTAAATATCTTATTGATTTTTTTTTACAGAGAGGAAGGGAGAGAGATAGAGAGTTGGAAACATCAATGAGAGAGAAACATCAATCAGCTGCCTCCTGCACACCCCCCACTGGGGATGTGCCCACAACCAAGGTAAATGCCCTTGACCGGAATCGAACCTGGGACCCATCAGTCCGCAGGCCGACGCTCTATCCACTGAGCCAAACTGGTCAGAGCTAAGATGATTTCTTTATACTTGAAAGTAATTGGAAAAGCCTTAAGATCCAGCCGTAGAGGAGCCATAGGAAAGGGGAATGGTGAGAGAAAAATGTTTCTTCTTCCATTCACCCTACAGAGCCCAGCCTGTGCAATAAAATCGATTTACAGATGTCTCACTTTGTTCTTGTGATAGAAACAATCTTATAGCAATCAACTTTTGAAACTAAAGTTTCTTAGGTTACATCCAGAAGGACCTGCAGTATTTCAACAGTTTTTTTTTTAAACTGACTTTCTGCTGCTCTTCTTTATATTTTAATTTTTTTCCTAATTGCAGCCTTAGTCTTGGTCTTGTCTTCCCTTCTTCTAGGTAAGGTTTATTGCATTGCTCCGTCTTAGAATTGCCCTGCTTCCTGACAGCATGCAACCTAGAGCAAGCCCCTGCTTCCTTGAACCCTCCCCCAAATTGTCTTATAGGAGGGGTCAGCAAAGAAGGGAGCCACATTCTCTAGTTGTGCCATCGCTTTGGTTTTATTGAACCTTTGCAGGGAAGATGTGCACAGGGATATGTGCGGGATGGTCATGGCTACATAATGAACGTCTACTCCTTTCGCATTAGCTGGTGCATGCTAGGGGTGCATTAAATACTCCTGGAATTCATCTCTGCGTTAAATGGGTAATTAACATTTTGTCCAAAGTTTTAAATTAAATCGATATTTAGCTGAGCACTGTCTTGACTGGAAGCAGCAATGGAACATTGCAGGGTAGTTCCACAAATTGCTGCTGAAAAGCAATACCCGCACTCGTTTTTCCAACCCGGGCCCCACGCTGCACTGTTGGCCCTGGGCCAGCCGCCTCCTACCCGCCCGGGCCGCTGATCGCTGTGCGCAGGCGCCATTTCCCTAGTACGCAAGCGCTGACTCCGGGCTGTGTTTTCCAGTCCTCGGGCTTTGATTGGCTGAACCTCGGTGGCCCCGCCCTGGGAACCGGAAGTTCACTTTAGACTCGGAGGCCACGGAGGGCTCCGCGCTCAGCCGGCTCTTCAGGGTGAGCCACGCCCGGGGAGTCCGGGTGCGCGGGCGGGGCAGGCCCGCACGTTCCTTTGTCCCCTCCGCCCCCGGGGTGGCAGATCCCTCGGGGCCGCCCCTGCTTGCGTTGGGTGCCAGGCTGTCACCCCAGAACGGTTTGCTGCAGGCTTTGCTTGTCGTTGCACCCCACCCGCTGGAATCCTAACCCGGGCCAGAGCCGGCCCTTGGGTGGTCCCTTCCATTCATTCACTGGCCCTGCACCTTTGCTGGGGAGGCCCCTAGCGCAGTACTGACAGTTCAGAAACCAAGAAGCCCCCAAGGACATTGGGCATGTCTCTCCCTAGGAAGGGGCTCCCTGTGTAGCTGGATGAAATCTTAGATCTAAAGTTCTCAGCAGATCTAAGTTACTGCTAATCTGTAAACTTTTGGAAAATTTTCTCTGGCCTTTCACTCTTTGGGGCTTAGGCCAAATGCGTGCACCTGCACCTACTGTAGTTACCAATGGCAAGCTCTTATATGCATACTCTTCCTGGCGTTGTATACATCTGTTTTTGGTATGTATTCAGAAACTAGAGGTGTAGGTGTGTATCTAAGCATTATCTGTATTAGCATATGTTTTAGAACTGATATCCAACATGGTAGCCACCAGCTACATAGGCAATTGAGTACTTGAAATGTGCCTGGTCTGAATTGAGTTCTGCAGTAAATATAAAACAGCGAAGTTTTTGAGAATTAGTATGAAAAATATAAAGTAGCTCAATCGTTTTTTTAACATCACATGTTAAAGTAGCAGTATTTTTGGATAAACTGGGTTAAGTAAAATGTATTATTCATTTCACCTGTCTGGGGTTTTTTAATTATTATTGATTTTAGAGAGGAAGGGAGAGGGAGAGAGAGCTAGAAACATCGATGATGAGAGATAATAATTGATCAGCTGCCTCCCTCAAGCCCCACATTGCAAGGACCCAGCCTGTAACCAGGCATGTGCCGTGACCTCCGGGTTCATAGGCCGATGCTCAATCACTGAGCAACGCCAGCTGGGCTCACCTGTCTGTTTAACATGGCTGCTAGACAATTTTAAATCCTATCTGTGGCTTGCATTATGTTTCTATTGGACAGCAATGTTCTAGAAAGGGGTCAGCAAACTGGGACCTGCAGCTGAGTCCAGCCTGCCTGCTTTTGGAAAAAAGATTGGTTGGAGCAAAGCCACGCTCATTCATTCAGGCACTGGCAATGCTGTTGTTTGTGCTGCAAGCGCAGCAGAGTTTGAGTCGTGCATACTGAGATCGGACAGCCTGCGAGGCCTAAAATATCTGTTGTTTGGCCTTTTAAAGAAAAAGTTTGCCAACCCCCTGTTCTAGAACAGTGCCTGGTATTACGGTAGCTATATGTAAAGCTCTTCATTGTAGTCCTGTGTAATTGCACTCAGGCTTACTGTATGACACAGTAGTTCTAAGGACGTTATAAGGACTATGTCGTTTAATTCTCTTATTAATCCTAGGATGTTGGATTTCCCCCATTTTGTAGATGAGGAAAATGAGGCACAGAATGGTCATGAAGCTTACCCAGCAGGCTCAACACACCTCACTTCCGGGAACTGTGCCTTCTTGAACCTCCTTATCCCACATGGCTTGACTCCTGGACCCCACTTGATTAGCCTGCAGTAGACACCATGTTTCTTTTTGTTTTTAACTAGAATTCTGTTGATTATTTTATTTATTTATTTATTTATTTATTCATTCATTCATTCATTTTAAACCGTGTTATTAATTTTCACCTGTGGATATTTTCCTATTGATTTTTTAGAGAGAGTGGAAGGGAAGGGGAAGAGTCAGAGGGAGGGGCTCGAGCCTGCAACCGAGGTATGTGCCCCTGACCAGAATCGAACCCAGGATCCATAAGTCCTCAGGCCAACGTTCTTCCCACTGAGCCAAAACAGCTAGGGCTGTTAATGATTTTTTTATACTAAAATTGAGATGAGATTAGTCTCTTGTGGAAGAAGCTGAGGGGCCCTGGGTACGTGGGTACAAGCAGGTGAGCTGTATGAAAAGAGTGAAGCTCACAAGCAGAGGGGTCAGAGCCTCCTGAATGTAACAAAAAGCATTTGTTGAGGAATTCTGAGCATTGGCCAGGGGTTTGGCCGGTGTGTGTCAGGAAGTGAAACACATCATTCTTAGGGTCTTGCAGGGGAGGCAGACAATAAAGAAAATTTAATGTGATAAGCAGCATGAAAAAATCTGCAAATACCTGATGTTTTTAACAGGTTTCCTCATCTGTAAGATAGAGAGAAGCCTGTATCCCTTATTGTGAGGATGGAGATGACATGAGTGAACGGCAGGTGGAATTGCTCAGTAAATATGCATTGCCTTCGGCTGCTACGTGGTAAGAGAAAATGAATACGGGAATTGGGTGCACCCTGGCACCTAAAACAGGGCTGTCACCACGTGTAATTTATAGAGAATGTTCTCGATTCTTTGTGCCCAGCAGGTGTTTTCAATATTTCCTGATTTAATGGGGCTCATCTAGAAAAAGCGCAGTCAGAGAGTTTCCCTGCGTTCAGTCTAGGAGCAGGACGGGGTGTTGATAGCAGCGACCCTGGGACGTTCCTGCTGCGGGCGGGGGTTATGCCTGTGCAGTGGCGGCAGCTCTGGTTTCAATCAGAATCGCTGGAGAGCTGACAGAATCCCCAGGCCTGCCTTCGGAGATTCTAATTCATTACGATATCATTCTATCCCACAAGGGCCTGGCGTTGATGTGTTTGCTGCTGACTTTCTCCAGATGGTTCAGATTTGAGTGAGGATTGAGAACTGCTCATGGTGAGTGATGCAGGCCAAGCTCAGGGAGCTGCTGGAGCAAAGGCCCGGAGCTGGGAAGCTGGCTGTCCTTCGGTGGGTCAGCTGGGCACGGGGAGGGCTTAGGGGGGCTAGAAGGGGGGTTTTCGTAACCTGGCCAAGGACCTTGGTTCCATCCTGAGAGCAGAAGGGAATCCCTGAGGGGCTCTAAGCGGGAGAAGGAGGGGATATCTTGGTAAGATATGTTCAACCTTTCTAATGCCGCGGCCCTTTATACCAGTGTTTTTCAACCTTTTTGGGGCAAAGGCACACTTGTTTCATGAAAAAAATCACGAGGCACACCACTATTAGAAAATGTTAAAAAATTTAACTCTGTGCCTATATTGACTATATATAAAGTAATTCTCTTGAATAGGAATCAAATAAACACAAAGAAAGTATTTTATAATTAGTTTATTATGAAATATTAAGTAAACAAAATAGTGAAAAATTATAAAATTCTTGTCTTGTCTGCACCTACGGCACACCAGGCAACATCTCGCGGCACACTAGTGTGCCGCGAAACAGCGGTTGAAAAACGCTGCTTTATACAGCTCCTCCCGTTATGGTGACCCCAACCATAAAATTGTTTTCGTTGCTACTTTATAACTGTCATTTTGCTACTGTTATGAATAGTAATGTAAATATGTGTTTTCCGATGGTCTTAGGCTCTACAGCAGCGGTTCTCAACCTGTGGGTCGCAACTGTAGAGCCTAAGACCATCGTTAAGTCGCGACCCACAGGGTCACCTAAGACCAGTGTTCGGCAAATTCATTAGTCAACAGAGCCAAATAGCAACAGTACGACGATTGAAATTTCTCTTGAGAGCCAAATGTTTTAAACTTAAACTTCTTCTAACGCCACTTCAAAATAGACTCACCCAGGCCATGGTATTTTGTGGAAGAGCCACACTCAAGGGGCCAAAGAGCCGCATACGGCTTGTGAGCTGCAGTTTGCTGACCATGGCCCTAGGGTAATAAGTGCTTTATATTCACCTGATTGTCTGGGGGAGGGGGAATCGGGGGAGTAGAAAGTTTGACAGGATTTAAATATTGTTAAAAAGATGGAGAACCCTAGCCAGTTTGGCTCAGTAGATAGAGTGTCAGCCTTCGGACTGAAGGGTTCCAGGGTCGATTCCAGTCAGGGGCACATGCCCAGGCTGCAGTCTGGAACCCTAGTAGAGGGCCAAGAGGAGGCAGCAGATCAATGATTCTCTCTCATTATTTATGTTTCTGTCTCTCTTACCCTCTGTCTTCCTCTCTGAAATCAATAAAAAATACATTTAAAAAAAATGGAGAATGGAAAACAGTATGGCAGATCCTTGAAAAATTAAAAATAGAATTACCAGGTGATCCAGCAATTCCAATTCTGGGTATACACCCAAAGAATTGAAAGCAGGGCCTCGAATAGGTATTTGTACCCCCCTGTGTTCATAGCATCTCTATTCACAAGAGCCAAAAGGTGGAGGCAACCCAAGTATCTATCAGTAAATAAATGGCTAAGCAAAATGTGGCCTCTGTACTCAATGGAATATTTTTCAGCCTTAAAAAGGAAAGAAATCCTGGCACATGCTGCAACATGGATCAACCTTGATGATATTATGCTAAGTGAAATAAGCCAGTCATAAAAAGACAAATACTGTATGATTCACCTTATATGAGGTATATAAAGTAGTGAAATTCCTAGATATAGGAAGTAGAATGATGGTTTCCCAGAGCTGCAGGGAAGGGGGAGAGAAAGGAATGGGGAGTTAGTGTTTAAGGGCACAGAGTTTGTTTTGCAAGATGAAGAAAAGGTTCCGGAGGTTGGTTGTATAATACAACACTGAATGCACTTAACACCTCTGAACTGGAAACTCTAAACGGGTTAAGATGGTACATTTTGTGGTCTGTAATTTACCACAATTAAAAATAGAAAATGAATAAATATGGAGGAGAGCTAAATAGAGAGACATATGGAACGAAGAGCAAAGTGCCTACAAATGAATGCATTCACTTCTGTAGGTTTATGTGAGTAAGGGACAAGTTTTGCTGGGATGCCAGACTATGCTCTCATGGCACTGATGCCCTGAAGCTGCAGTTGAATTCCCCTTGAGAGTCTCCTTGAGATTCTGACCCTTTGTTGAGAAATTCTGACCTGAGTTAAATATTACCTAATTGCCATGAGGGCACTGTAGACCTGTCTCTTATTAACCACCTTGCTAACCTCCAGCTAATTTCCATCCTGATTTCTTTGGTGTTCATGCATATAGAGTGAATATAGAAGGCAGGCAGGATGAATATTTCTTCTTGCTTAGGAAACTTTCCAGCAAGTGGGGGAGGGCTTGAGACCTCATCATCATGACGTGGCTGCTTGACTTCCTCCAGATCCCAAGGTGTCAGGCGGACAGTTTTGAGACAAATATCCAACAATTGAGGGTGTGTATTTTTTATTTTTCTGAGCTGTATTGCCTGTTATTTGTTTACTGAGCCCTTGCTTTTGGGGAAAGTGGAATCTTAAAAAAGGAAAAGTAGTGGCCGTGAAGTATTGAATGGGTAATTAGAAAAATAGGCACTTAAGATCCTAAATTGATGGCCCATTTCATGACTATTAAATGACTGGGGGGAAAAAACACACACACAAAACTGCCAAGGTTGTCTACATTCTGGTGGTAAAAATGCAAGACTCGGGAATCTTGAACAGGGAAACACCAGAAGGAACCTCATAGTTGTGGGCAAGAGTACTTAATGTTTTAAAGGGTACTTAATTCTTATATTTGGTGGTAAAGTTTGAGGGGAGAGTCAACTGTTAGGATCAGGGTAGACTCCTGAGGAAACTATGAATGCTAATCTGAATGCAAAGCCATGTTGATGGAGCATCTTCAAAGTATTCCAATTCCAGAGGGAAGGTTGGTTGGCCCACTTACATGGCCAATTTTCAGTAGACACATATATATTTTTAAAATATTTTTCAAAATATATTTATTTATTGATTTCAGAGAGAAAGGGAGAGGGAGAGAGAGATAGAAACATCCATGATGAGAGAGAATCATTGATTGGTTGCCTCCTGCACACCCCTATTGGGGAATAGAGCCTGAAACCCAGGCATGTGCCCTGACCAGGGATCTAACCGTAACCTCCTGGTTCATAGGTCGACACTCAACCACTGAGCCACCCCAACAGGGCTAGACACATATCTTAAATGTATAGAGAGTTTATCGTGAAATTATATTTGACTAATAACTTTTGTGATTATGAAAATAATACATAGTCGTCATAGAAAACACGAAAAGAGGAAGAGAACAAACAAAATCACCTAAATCTTGCCTTTGAGAAAATCCCAGTCTAAAATTTTGTGTATATATTTTCAGCCTTTTCACATGTGAGTTTTAAGTAAAATTTGGTTCAGAGTCTATATGTTGTTTTTAAATAACAGCTTTATTCAGATATAATTTATGTACAATTTCCCTATTTGGCATATACACCTCAGTGTACAAGATGAAAAGCATTCTAGAGGTTGGTTGCACAACACAGGATGTACTCAACATTACTGAACTCACCACTTGAAATGGGTTAAGAAGGTTAATTATAATGATATGTGTGGGTTTTAGTATATAGACGGTTGCACAACTTTGTCACCACAATCACCTTTAGAGAAGATTTTTCCACCTACCCCAAGAAAAATACCATTAACAGCCACTCCCCTTCTCATTCCACCCACTGTTGCCCCCAGCCCCCAGCTCTAGCCAACCACCAGTTTCCTTTGTGTCTCTATGAATTTGTCTATTCTGGACATTTCGTACAAATGGAACCATACAAGATGTGGTCCTCTGTGCCTTTAACAGCGTAGTGTTTTCAAGGGTCATCCATATTGTAGTGTGTATCAGAATCTCATTTCTTTTTCATATATTTTTATTGATTTCAGAGAGGAAGTGAGAGAGAGATGGAGACAGAGACAGAGAAACAACAATTGTAACAGAAAATCATTGATTGGCAGCCTCCTGCACATTCCACACTGGGAATTGAGCTCACAACCTGAGCATGTGCCCTGACCAGGATTTGAACTGTAACCTTCTGGTTCATAGGTGGACGCTCAACCAGTGAGCCATACCAGCCAGGCAGAATCTCATTTCTTTGTATTGCCAAATATAATTCCATTATATGGATGTACTACATTTTGTGTATTCATCCATCAGTTGATGGACATTTGGGTTGTTCCTACTCTTTGTTATGAATCACTAGAGGCCCAGTGCATGGAATTCGTGCACAGGTAGGGTCCCTAGCGACTGCTGGCTGCTGGCTGAGGCCTCCCTTCCTGTGGTTGACCAGTTGGTCCTGCCTGATCAGGGGGTCCAATCATGGCCAGAGCCAGCAGGGGCGGGGGATCTGCTGGTGGTTGGTGGGCTGGCCCCACGCTCTGGTCAAACTCCTGGTCGAGGGGACAATTTGCATATTAGGCTTTTATTGTGTAGGATGCTGCAATGAACATTCATATTTAACCATTTGGGACCTTCTCGTTGCTTAGTTTGAAGAAAATTATTAGATATCCAGCCTCCACATCTCTCATTTCCTTAAAGTAATTTATAGAAGTAGATTTGCTGTCCAAAAGGACATTACATGTCACAGCACTTGTCAGATGGTTTCTAGGAAGACTACATTCATTCTCTGTAATCGCTTCAGTGTTATTAGTCTGTGTATGTTCAGTGATGGTCATTTAATACCAATTGCTATAAAATAGTAATCCATGAATTTTTTTATTGATTTGTTCTTACAGAGAGGAAGGGAGAGAGATAGGTGTTTCTCTCTCATCAATGTTTCTAACTCTATCAGCTGCCTCCTGCATGCCCCCTACTGGGGATTGAGCCTGCAACCAAGGTACATGCCCTTGACCGGAATTGAACTGAGGCCCTTTAGTCTGTGGGCCGACACTCTATCCACTGAGCCAAACCAGTCAGGGAGGAGTCCATGAATTTTTTAAAAGACAGGGTCCCTGCCTTCAAGGTGCTTATGTTCACATCTAGCCAAATAGGCAGATCTACGTAGATCCACAAGTGTCATGTAGGCAAGATGGTGTACATTATGTGGAGACAAACATAGACTGGTGAGGTAGAGTACACATTTGCCTGCCCAGGATGAGATTCACTCAGATATAATCAGCAAGCAACTTTTTACACCTAAAAGTAAAAAAAAAAAAAAAAAAAAAAAAAAGAGCCAAAACCGATTTGGCTCAGTGGATAGAGCGTAGGTCTGCGGACTGAAAGGTCCCAGGTTCGATTCCGGTCAAGGGCATGTACCCTGGTTGTGGGCACATCCCCTGTAGGGGGTGTGCAGGAGGCAGCTGGTCGATGTTTCTCTCTCATCGATGTTTCTAACTCTCTGTCCCTCTCTCTTCCTCTCTGTAAAAAATCAATAAAATATATTTTTTAAAATAATATTAATAAATAAAAGTAAAAAAAAAAAAAAAAGAAAGAAAGAAAGAAAAGAAAAGAAAAAAGTTAACAGAGCCTAACTCCAGCCTAAGGACCAGTTAGTCCAATGTCATAAATCCTATGGATCGCTTACTCTAAACCAGTGGTCGGTAAACTCATTAGTCACCAGAGCCAAATATCAACAGTATGATAGAAATTTCTTTGGAGAGCCACATTTTTTAACCTTAAACTATATAGGTAGGTATATTGTTATTAACTTAATTAGGGTACTCCTAAGCTGGCCTTTGCTAAAAACTCAAGGGGTCAAAGAGCCGCATGTGGCTCCCGAGCCACAGTTTGCCAAACACTGGTCTAAACCTTTACCCGTTGTTCAGAAGACTCAGATGTCAGCACAGGGGGGCCCATCAGACCTGGCTCTGGCTTCCTCCCCACCTGTGCTAGCTCATGACTTCTTTAGATTCTTTAGGACATCTTTTTCCCTGTTTCTCATTTTGTTATATTCAGAAAAGTACCATGTAAAGATTATAAAATTAGCCTGGCCGCCATGGCTCAGTGGTTGAGCGTCGACCTATGAACCAGGAGGTCACGGTTCGATTCCTGGTCAGGGCACAAGCCCAGGTTGTGGGCTCAACCCCCCCAGTGTGGGGCATGCAGGAGGCAGCCAATCAGTGATTCTCATCATCGATGTTTCTGTCTTTCTCACTCTCCCTTCCTCTCTGAAATCAATACAAATATTTTTTTAATTTCTAAAAAGAAAAAATTATAAAATGAGCAAGTAGTTCCCTTATTCAGCTGAATATGGAAAGAAGTTTCCAGACTTGCTCAGTCGTACCCTGTTGATGTTGACACTGGCATGATTTCATCCCCAGCATGACCTCCAGGTTCCATGCACAGGAAGTGACAAATCTTGATTCGGGAAGCTCACTGATTTGTAAAATTAGAGGTGGCCGAAAGTTATAGCAGATCTTTCCGCAGCCATTCATGCAGAAGCTGTTTACAGTGCTGCTTTAAGAAAAACAAACAACTGAAAATCAAACTTTTTAAACTAAACCATGCCACGCTGCAGATCCCTTTTTCTAACATGCCACACCCATTTTTATTACCCAACTCCTTTAGCAAACACCACATAGGTCACTGGCAGAAAGTGCCACGCTACTATCAGGGAGCTGTGATTGGCAAACACAAATGGAAAACTCTCTTTTCTTTGCAGCTGTGAAAATGTCTGCCTGGGCCCAGCTAGCTGCCAGAGCTTCCCTTATTGAGAAACTGGTGTCTGAAGGGAACTTTGAGGAGCTTGGCAACCACCTGACGGAGCTAGAGACTCTGCATGTGACCAAGGAGCATCTCCCGCAGACAGATGTGGTCAGGGCTGTGTACCGTGTCCTCAAAAGCTGCCCCAACGTGACTTTGAAGAAGAAAGCCAAGCATCTGCTGTCAAAATGGAAAGTTGCGTATCAGGAACCTTCTTTCAAACCCAGGGACAGCCCCACATCCTTCCCTGAGGGTGGAGAGGCCAAAACTTCAGGACTTTCTTATGGCTCACGTCCAGATGAGACAGTGGAAGGCCCCGGTTCTGATTCTCTGCCATCTTCCCAAGATGCTATAGCAAAAGCCATTGCAATGATTGTGCCTGAAAATAGCCCTAGTGAAATGGAACGTAAGGAAGAGCATGGCAAGGGTGGCGACCCTCAATCCACTGACCAGAGATCAAGTGAGTTGCCACATCCCGCAGTGCCCGTGAGAACGAAATGCACAGAGCTTCTGTATGAAGCTTTAGCTAGCTCTTCCACAGATGAGCCCAAAGCCGAGCTGTGGCAGAACTTTGCAAGAGAGATTGAAGAGCACGTGTTCACCCTGTATCCAAAGAACCTCAAAAGATATAAAAGTTGTATCAGAAGCAAAGTGGCCAATCTGAAGAACCCCAAAAATTCTCACTTGCAACAAGACTTGCTCTCTGGGACCATGTCGCCAAGGGAGTTTGCCGAAATGACCGTCATGGACATGGCAAGCAAGGAGTTGAAACAGCTGAGAGCTTTGTACACGGAGTCTGGCATCCAGGAGCATTGCCTTCCGCAAGTGATGGAGGGCACCCAGACGGAGAAAATCAAATGCAGGCGCTGTGAGAAGTTCAATTGCAAGGTCACTGTGATTGACAGAGGAGCACTGTTCCTCCCGAGTTGGGTGCGGAATTCAACCCCAGATGAACAAATGATGACCTATGTAATCTGTAATGAATGTGGCGAACAGTGGTACCATAGCAACTGGGTGTGCTTGTAATTGTAAATAAGTGCTCTGGGCCTGGCCCATATCCTAAGTGTATATAGATTTTGCCAGGAAATGATATTAGACTAATAACTTGACGATTATGAAAATCAGGAAAGAGTAAGAGGACAAACAAAAATCACCTAAATCTTGCCATTCAGGAAATCCCAGTCTAAAATGTTGTGTATCTATTTTGGGCCTTTTCACGTGTGATTTTTTAGTAAAGTATGACTTTTTAAATAACAGCTTTATTCAGTTGGTTGGGCATCTTCTTGGATTCCCTGCCAGGGCACTTGCCCGGGTTGTGGCTCTGTCCCTGGTAGGGGGCATGCATGCAGGAAGCAGCCAATTGATGTTTCACTCTCACATCGATGTGTCTCTTTCCCTCTCCCTCCCTTTGTCTCCCTTTTCACGGCTCTCTCAAAATTAATAAAATTATTTTTTTAAAGTAAAATAAATAAAGGTTCTGAACAACAGATAACTGGAGTGAAACTTTTTATTTATATCACCCTTTTATGCTTGTTTTTAAAACCCTATACAATCCTAAGAAGCCCAGTTGGTCTGGCTCGGTAGTTTAGTATCAACCTATGAACCCGTAAGTCAGTCAGGGCACATGTCCAGGTTTCAGGCTCGGTCATACAGGAGGCAGCCGAACAATGATTCTCTCTCATCATTGATGTTTCTATCTCTCCCCTGCCCTCTCTGAAATCAATAAAAAATATATTTTAAAAAATAATAGAAAGTCGTTTGCTGAAGTCCACACCATTATCACTAAAAGTTGATCCTGTCCAAAATAGTTTGAGAAGCACTACTTGAGCAATAGTCCAGTAGTTATCAACAGTGGCTGCATATTGGAATCACAGGGGAACTTTGAAACTCCACCGAAGCTAAGAGCCAACCCTAGACCAGTGGTTGGCAAACTCAATAGTCAACAGAGCCAAATATCAGCAGGACAACGATTGAAATTTCTTTGGAGAGCCACATTTTTTAAAACTGAAACTTCTGATGCCACTTCTTCAAAATAGACTCACCCAGGCTGTGGTATTTTGTGGAAGAGCCACACTCAAGGGGCCAAAGAGCCACATGTGGCTCACAAGCCGAAGTTTGCTGACCACGGCTCTAGAACAATCACATTTGAATCTGTGGGCAGCAACCCAGGTATCAACATTTCCTTTTTAATTTCTTTTTCTAAATATGTTCTATTGATTTTTAGAGAGAAGAAAGGAGAGGGATCGAGAGAGAAAAACATCAATAGGGTGCCTCTTGCACGCCCCTACTGGGAATCGAGGCTGCAACCCAGGCATGTGCCCTGACCGGAAATGGCACCAGTGACCTCTTGGTTCCTGGGATGATGCTCAACCTCTGAGCCACACGGGCCAGGCTCCTTTTTAATTTCTCAAGTTATTTTGAGACGCTGTCAGAGTTGAGAACTGCTCATACCTAGGCTCTCACTTGACCCTTTCACGGCTCTAAGCAAAGACTGTTGTTCTGTATACTTTATAGGTGATGAAACAGGTCCAAGAGGGGCTGTGACTTGCCCAAGCTACACACCACAGATAGCCCAACTCGAGCTGCTCCCATATTTTCTTCCTCCAAATTCACTGTAAGCAACTGCTTCAATATGACTTTTTTTTTTTAATCCTCAACCAAAGAACATGTTTTTCATTGCATTATATAGAGAGAGGAAAGTAGAGGGAGAGAGAAACATCAATCGGTTGCCTCCCATATGCACCACCACCAGGCATCAAACTCACAACCCAGGTATGTGCCCTGACCAGGCATCAAATCTGCAGCCCTTCTGTGCAGTAAACGATGCTCCAACCAACTGAGCCGCCCCAGCCAGGTTACTTTGACTTCTGAGAAATGTGTTCCCAGATTTGCAGGACTAAATGAATAGTGCCTTTAGGCTCTAACATTGTGTAACTGGAGCTTTGTTATTTTCCCCTCTCTTTTCTCAGTTTACAGGTCTCCCTTAAGCCATGAAAGTTACCCTAAAACCCTACAGTGTTTTATTTTGAGTCCTTGATTCGTTGAAGGAGTTATGGGGTTTTTTTCTTTGCAAAGTTCTCCAGGTGTGTAAACTCTTCAACCATGACATGTAGTTTCTGATGCTAGGGAGTCTTCATGTTCTCAAGGGCATGTGTTTTAGGTCTGTATGGGGAGGACATAGTGTTACAGAAAACCGGAGAAGAACCAAGCAATACTTAGAGAGATGGAGTTACATTTATTATACGCGGGTCCAGAGGAAAATGTCTCTCAAATTCTGGGCCCTAACATGCAGGAACTTTCCCTATTGATATGTTTTTACCTTCTGTGTCTCCCAAATAGAGGGTATTTCCGGCCCCTTTTGCAAGTTCTTAAAGAGCCCGTATGTGCTGGGCCTTGAGACCTCAACCAGAGGCCTGGCCTAGCACCGGCACTGATAACCTTGTCTGGGGAAGGTGTAATGGCCTCTCTGAAGTGGGAGTAGTCTTATTTTCCTTATTATTTAAGCAAGCGAGCATTTACAGAAGCCAAATAGCAGGGTTAAAATTTCAAACAGCAGTTTTTATATAAGATGGATGCTTCAGACAAGCACCTGGGAGGCTGCAAATTAGACTGAAAAAGACAGATTAACCTGAGAAAGCCAGTTTATTACCACTTGCTACATGATACAGAAGAAACTCAGTGATTAGGAACTCAAAAGGATGGTTAGAACTTGGGCTTATATGGCATTTTAACAACAAGAAATTTGTAGATAAGACAAAGGAAAGTAAATCTAAGGAGAACCTATTGGGAGGTAGTGGTGATTTAGTCGTTTGTTTGGTAGTCTCAGTGCCATCTCGACTCCAGCGATAAGGTTGTTACCCGCTTCCTGGTACAGAATTCGTGAGGGGAATTTCTGTTCTGCTTTCAGGGAGAGCAGGAAGCTCATCCTGTGTCTGCTTTTTCTCATTTGCTTTCAGATCAGAATGATCCTTCTATCAGGATGGCATATCCTGGGGTGGCATACTCTGAACCCCTCTAGGTCTGAAGTTCCACATCTTTTTAAAAATACATATATATATTATTGATTTTTTTTTTTTACAGAGGGGAAGGTAGAGGGATAGAGAGTTAGAAACATTGATGAGAGAGAAGCATCCATCAGCCGCCACCTGCACACCTCCTACATCTACTTACGTAAAAACAGGAGTTAGTCAGAGGAAGGCCATTGCTTCAGCCTTTGACTCTCCCAGAAGTTCTCTAAAAGATGAATTGAAAAGGAAAGGACTTCTTTGAGGCCTGGCAAGCAGTGTTTAAGCAAGTGGTGTAATTGTTTAAACACAACCAGCCTTCTGTGTGGTGGCAGCTGATTTTTTTCTCTCTTAAACATTCATAGAGGCCATGCTGGTGTGGCTCAATGGTTTAGCACTGACCCCATGAACCAGGAGGTCACGGTTTGATTCCCGGTCAGGGCATGTGTCCAGGTTGCAGGCTCGACCCCACAGTGTGGGGCGTGCAGGAGGCAGCCGATCTATGATTCTCATCACTAATGTTTCTCTCTTTCCCTCGCCCTTCCTCTCTCTCTGAAATCAATAAAACATACTTTATTTTTAAAATGTATTTTATTGATTTTTTTATAGAGAGGAAGGGAGAGGGATAGAGAGTTAGAAACATTGATGAGAGAGAAATATTAAAGCTGCCAATTGCACGCCCAAGATGCATGCCCTTGATCAGAATAGAACCTGGGACCTTTCATTTAAAAAATATATATATATATTATTGGCTTTTTACAGAGAGGAAGAGAGAGGGATAGACAGAAACATCAATGAGAGAGAATCAATGGTCAGCTGCCTCTTGCACACCCCCTAATGGGGATGTGCCCGCAACCATGGTACATGCCCTTGACCGGAATCGAACCGGGGACCTTTCAGTCCACAGGTCGACGCTCTATCCACTGAGCCAAACTGGTTTCGGCAATAAAACATGCTTTAAAATAAATATACATGTAGTGTTAATTGTAATAGCTTCAACAAGTTTACTTCTGAAAAATAAAAAAAGAGTACAAGTTTACTGCTGAGTTATCTGCCAACCAGATGACCTACACATTTTCATAAGTTCTTTTTTCCTAACTTGTTTAGCTTGCTCTGCCAGACCCTGAAGGCCGCAGCCCACGTACAGTTTACCTGCCTCACAGACAGAATTCCCCCAAAGGTGCTCAGCACTAAAATACCTTTGTGTTTCAAATGGTTTTGAAGAAATCGCTTGAAACCATCGAGTGTGAATTCTGTTTTGGTCCCTTTTTTCCCTGTGACTTCCCAGAATTGCTTATTGTGATGTGGCATATTAGGCTTTTAAAGAGAAACTTGCAAAGTCACCTCAAACTTCAAGTTTCACAAAGCGTGGTTTCATGTGACTTGGAATGGTCTGAAAGATTATTCAGTGGGTATGAAAGAGCACAGAACGTGTAACCCAAGTGTGATTAGTTCGTGGCACTCTGCTTTTTGGTTAGGGTTTGTTTTTAGTGTGTGTGTTTGGGGTTTGGGGATTTTTTTTGTGGGTAGTTTTTATTTATACTGGAATTTTGCAACCTCAATTTGCAGACAAAAACACCTGAAATGGAAATTCCTTTACTCTCCAAGACATAAAAATCTGGCTAGTCTTCCCCATTTTGTATTAACTGTGTTAGTGACTTTTGCAACTGGAGTAGGGAAAATAGTAATCTGGGTTTTTGCTTTAAATAGCATTATGTTTTCTAAGCATAGGTTAGCATTTTTTCACATCCTATATCTTATTCCCTGAAAATAGAGGTGTTGGTTTTTTAAATGTGTTTGTTTTTATTGATCCTCACCAGAGGCTATTTTCCCATTGATTTTTAGGGAGATTGGAAGAGAGAGAGAAAGAGAGAAGCATAGGAGAAACATGTCAATTGGTTGCCTCCTGCATGAGTCCCAACCAGGGTCAGAACTGGGGAGAAGCCTACAACCAAGGTATGTGCCCTTGACTGGAACCCTACCTGGGACCCTTTGGTCTGCAGGCTGCACTCTATCCACTGAGCCAAACTGGCCAGGGCAAAGGTGTTTTTTGTTTCTTTAAACAGCTTGTGGGGTAAAGGATCATTTATTTAAAGTCATTTTTATTGGAAAAGGACCTAAGACTGGAAGGTGCCTGTCAAAGATGAGGCACAGCAAGGGTCCACAGTCTGAGGCGTTGTCACAGGGAGAGGGGGAAAGGTACAGTTAAGGGCCATCAAATTCATGATAAGGACTCGGTCATGATAAGGACTTTGGGGTTTTTCCAAGCTTGAAGGGAAGCCATGGAAACTAAGGAGTTGGTGGTGATAAGATGTGAATGACCTTTCGGAAGGATCCCTGTGGCTTCTGTGCTAAGTTAAATGGGGAGAAAAGCAAGGGTGGATGCAGGCACACCAGTTGAGTGGCCATACCAGTGGTCCACATTTCATATACCTGGCTTCAAACACAAGGACACAAAGACAGCTCTCCCTGTATCCTGTATGGTTGACAAAGTCCTTGATAATGGGGCTCAGGACATGCTAGCCCAAAATAGTTTAAGCTGAAGGAATTCGAGAAATGGCAGGTGCAGGAAGGACTCTCTGATCTCCCCATTCTCCCCGGAGGCAGGTCATAGGACCCACAAGTGAGAGGTGCCCACCCCACACCCAAGGAAAAGACCATTCTATGTCTACAGATGGAAACATGATGAGACGAACCAGAATGAACAGGCCGCACTAGTTTCCCTCAGATCACTACCATTGACTCATAACCCTTGTTCTATCACATTTTCTCATGACTTTCCACTCTTCATCAAACCAAGTAGAAAAACACTCCTGTTGAACTGTTTGAGTATTTATTTCCTTATAAAAGCTACTGTGTCATGTAAAACTTATGCTCCATAAATGTGTACGCTTTCCTCTTGTTAATTTGTCTTTTGTTGTAGAGTCCCAGCCAGGAATCTGGACGGGTAGAAGAAAAATGATTTTTTTTCCGCCCATACATTGGCAATATTGCAAATGGATGCTTCATAAAATACAACCAACCCCAACTTCCCTACTTATGGCCCATAATAAGAAATAACAAACAGCCGAAACCGGTTTGGCTCAGTGGTAGAGCGTCGGTCTGCAGACTGAAAGGTCCCAGGTTCGATTCCGGTCAGGGGCATGTATAATATATTGGTTGCGGGCACATCCCCGGTGGGGGGTGTGCAGGAGGCAGCTGGTTGATGTTTCTCATCGACGTTTCTAGCTCTCTATCTCTCTCCCTTCCTCTCTGTAAAATATCAATAAAATATATATATTTTTTTAAAAAAGAAGAAATAACAAACAGCACAGAAACTCTGCCCCATGCAAGGATAGCCTGGGTCCTGGTTGCCATGGTTATGAGGAGTAGCTCTGCACTCGGCACAAACAGCGGTTGTTATACCTGAATGCAGAAAGGCTCTCTTCATGGATTTTCCCACATCACTCTCCTTTTGTCCATGTCACTTCTTTCAAATCAAAACGTGGTACAATGGCAGCTCTGTCTCTTCCCCAGCCCTTCCTGGGATCAGAGGCTCCTTTCATTCCCCATTTCCATTTCCAAGGACCAGCCAGGAAGCCCGCGGCTGGCAGCGCTCCACTGCCTCTGCCAGGCCTGGCCCTTCATCTCTCAGGTCAGATTGCTTTGTTATTTATAACTTACCAGTAAATGCAAAACATTTGACTCAAATATTTTTCTGTCTCTCAGACCTGTTTACTGTAAGGGCCTCGATTATAGAAGGCACCTTCTTTCTTTATTTAATTTTAGAAGGCACCTTCTTGCTTTCAGAAGAGCCCACAGCCTGAAGGGAGAACCCATGACCACTTCATATAATCTCATTTGCAATGTTGTTTAAAATTAGGTTTCCAGAGATGTCACTGTGTTACCAGAAAGGCTGTACAGTAACCATGGCACATTGTGCAAGGAGATGACAAGACATCGTTCCAGGCCTCAGGACCCACGGATGCAGGTAGAGCGCCAATGCCATGCAGCTAGTAGTCATTTTCCATTTTAAGAGGCCGAAGAGGCAGGGGTACAGGCATCTAAGGCAGTGGTCGGCAAACTCATTAGTCAACAGAGCCAAATATCAACAGTACAACCATTGACATTTCTTTTGAGAGCCAGAAACCAACTTCTGCACACGGACCATGAAGTTTCAATCTCACTGGCCCCTTGAATGTGGCTCTTCCACAAAATACCATGGCCTGGGAGAGTCTATGTTGAAGAAGTGGTGTTAGAAGAAGTTTAAGTTTAAAAAATTGGGCTCTCAAAAGAAATTTCAATTGTTGTACTGTTGATATTTGGCTCTGGTGACTAATGAGTTTGCCGACCACTGGTCTAAGGGAATCAAGGAGGGCTTCACAGAGGCTGTGACCCTTCAGGCAAATCTTGAGGTTAGCCATCCACTCAGAGGAAGGGCAAAGGATGTTCTATCACCATATGCACTAGATTCCTGGCACTTTACATATTGTACAGCATCTCATTTAATCTTCACCACCACCCTGCCAGCATTTTATTTTTTATTTTTAAAATATATATTTATTGATTTCAGAGAGGAAAGGAGAGAGAGAGAGAGAGAGAGAGAGAGAGATCAATGATGAGAGAGAATCATTGATCAACTGCCTCCTGCACACTTCCTACTGGGGATTGAGCCAGCAACCCCGGCCTGTGTGCTGACGAGGGAATTGAACTGTGACCTCCTGGTTCATAGGTTGATGCTCAACCTATGAACTGGCCTGGCATTTAAGTGGATTTTGATATTTAAAAATGAGACAGAGGCTAGAGGGTGTGGAGGTTTCTTTGGGGGTATGAAAATGTTCAGAAATTGATTGTGATAATGGTTGCACAACTCTGTGAATAAACACCACTGAATTGATTGCTTTGAGTGGGTGAATGGTATGGTCTGTAAAGCTATTATGAAAAAAATCAGCCCGGCCGGCATGGCTCAGTGGTTGAGCATCAACCTATGAACCAGGAGGTCACGGTTCCATTCCCTGTCAGGGCACATGCCCAGGTTGCAGGCTTGAGCCCCGGTGGGGCCGTATAAGAGGCAGCCGATTGTTCAATGATTCTCATCACTGATGTTTCTATCTCTCCCTCTTCTCCCCTCTCAATAAAAATGTGTGAAAAAAAATCAAGTGAACTGAGAGAATTGGAGACAGAATCTCTATTGGATATTTATCTAGTGAGTCATTCTGAACCTTTCTGTACAATTCAGTGTCCAGCTTCCCTCATACCTATAACGGAGCACGACACCAGCCTTCCTCAAAGGGGCTTCCAGCAGGTGCCCGCCAGAACCACTGACAGATGAAGAGGAGCCACTGGCGGCCAGGCAGCGTGCTGGGCTCTGGCCTTGGCGTTGCTGTGTAGAAAGCCCTTCCTCATTCAGTCACACATCCAACAGGGCCAAAGCTTCCATCGCAATCATTGCTCCCCATTTCTCTGTTTCTTCCCCATTTCTCAAGCCACAGATTTGAGCTGCGCTGACAATGACATCAAGCCCCTGGAATGAAAAGCTTCTAGAATCAACCCAGAGCAGTTGCGACCTATGCCCCTGGTTAAATCTGTGCTCAGAAAGGAAACTGCAGCCGAAACCGGTTTGGCTCAGCGGTAGAGCGTCGGTCTGCGGACTGAAGGTCCCGGGTTCGATTCCGGTCAGGGGCATGTACATTGGTTGTGGGCACATCCCCGGTGGGGGGTGTGCAGGAGGCAGCTGGTCGATGTTTCTCTCTCATCGACATTTCTAGCTCTCTATCCCTCTCTCCTCCTCTCTGTAAAAAATCAATAAAATATATTTAAAAGAAAAAAAAAAAAAAGGAAACTGCAGATCAAACCAGCCCTGCACTCTCGCTATTCGCAGTGAGGCCCTGGGGAATCCACAGTATCAGCATCACCGGGGAGTAAATACAGAAACCAGGGTCTCATCCCAAACTATTGACTCTGAATCGCCCTTGTCACGAAGCCCTCTGTGAGTCCTACCCATGGTCCGGTTTGCAAAATGCTGTCCTGTCCACAGCAGTTGGACCTGCGAACTCTGCCTCCCACTTACCCTGTAGATGCAATCCCGAGTTCCCAGCTAGCGCAGCTCTCTCCACTGGTCTGGGTCACAACCATCTCCATCTTCCATGTTGCTAAATCCGTGGGAGACTTCCCAGCCCTGAAACCTATCAGCAGCATTTACACCCTTGCTTTCTTCTTGAAAACCTGTTTTCATGTGGCTTGCAGCAGGTCACTGGCCTCCTTGCTGGTCATTGACTGTGCCAGGCACACACCTGCCACAGGACCTTTGCACTGGCTGTTGCTTCTGCCTTGAATGCTCTTATCCCAGATTCCCAATGACTTCATTTAGCTCTTTCAAGCCCTAGCTCAGATGTCACCTTGGGCAGTGATGCCTTCCCTAAGTACCCTTTCTGATTTAAAAATATATATATTTTATTGATTTTTTACAGAGAGGAAGAGAGAGGGATAGAAAGTTAGAAACATCGATGAGAGAGAATCATCAATCAGCTGCCTCGTGCACCCCCCACACTGGGGATGGGCCCTCAACCAAGGTACATGCCCTTGACTGGAATGGAACCTGGGACCTTTCAGTCTGCAGGCCAGCACTTTATCCATTGAGCCAAACCAGTTTTCGGCTGATTTTTTTTTTAATAGAGCTTATTCACTATTTGGATACAATGCTTTACTTATTTTGTTACTTGTCCGTTTCCCACCCCCTCCCTTCACTAAATTGTAAACTCCATAGGGTTAGGGATTCTTGTCTTCTTAGTTCACAGCTTATCCCCAGCCCCTAGCACAGTTCCTGTCACATGGAAAGCCTTCAACAAATATTTGCTGAATGATGCACTTAAGAAAACCAGAATAGCCAGAAAGATGACATATCAATACAAACGGACATTTCTGTAAAGAATTAAAAAGCAGTTTAGAGGGAGTCATCGTAGTTCACAACAGGCAAAACCATTTGAGTGTGGAAAGAATGGAGACTTGGAACAGAGAAAACATGTTGTTCCCAGAATATTTTCGAGCTTTTCTTTCCCATGTAGTCTCTTAGTGAGCATCAGATACAGAATCTCAGGCCACAAATGCAAAAATGCTAGGGTATAGACAAGCATCCTGTTGTCTTAGGGCAGTGGTCGGCAAACTCATTAGTCACCAGAGCCAAATGTCAACAGTACAGCGATTGACATTTCTTTGGAGAGCCACATTTTTTAAACTTACACTTCTTCTAACGCCACTTCTTCAACATAGACTCTCCCAGGCCGGGGTATTTTGTGGAAGAGCCACACTCAAGGGGCCAAAGAGCCGCATGTGGCTCTCGAGCAGCAGTTTGCCGACCACCGTCTTAGGATGTTTCCCTTTCTTTGCATGGTTTTCCATTTCAGTATTCCACATAATTTTCCCCAGAGACAAATAAGGAAAAGGAGGTCAGAATCAAATTCTATTTGCTCATTGTTTAATTTGCTGGAAGAGGCTGCAAGTATTTAATAAGGAACATAGTTGGAAGAATTGCCTGGTAATTTCTTTGTCGTTGTTCACTTACTTACCTGTGTATTACAGACTGTCCTAGAGTGTATGTTGGTGGTTCAAATGCGCCTCTCTGAAATGAATTCGTTTCAATACAGGGTGTTTTAAGCTCATGTGCATTTATTTAGTTTTGTTACAATTCAGCAGTTTCTTTTTTAAGTGTAAATTCTACAATTCAGCAGTTTTCAGTGTAGTCACACCGTTGTGTAACCATCACCCTTATCTAATTTCAGAACACTTTCACCAGCCCCAGAAAGAAACCTGGTCCCCATTAGCATTCACTTCCCGTCCCTCACTCCCCCCAGCCGCTGTCTCTATGGATTTGCCAGCTCCAGACATTTCATATACATTGAATCATACCATATGTGCTCTTTTGTGTCTGGCTTCTTTCACATGAGTTTTTTTTTTTTTAAGCTCAAGAAATAAACCTTGTTTTACTAACCAAAGGAACTGTGCTAACCTCTATTGAAAGTGCAGCTTTAACTGAATTTACGCAAATAACATTTATACCTGTTATAATCACACTTCGTCAAGCTTTTGTGTGAATGATTATTTTTGGTTAACCACATGCAAAACTTGACATATTGAATGCAGAAAAACTCAACTCTTATCTACAAGATAAAGGTCATGTGATTTTTTTTTTTCCTTAAGAAAAAGGAAATACGGATATTTCCCCTCGTTTCTTAATTTAGTTGGCAAAGATGAGTTTAATAGAATTTCATCACTCAGGACTTTGAGTGATTGTGCTTGGTGAGCACTCAAGTTCATAATTTTTAGCAACATGTGGGGTTCAGTTTTTCATCCCCTGTCTATCTCCTTCCACATACACACCCTCTGGCATAAAATTATTGTGCTTTTGAATTGTTTAGCTTGTTGTAAAGTAGTCTCTTCCTTACATAATTCCATTACATCATTAGGCTGGAGGATTTCACACTTAGCTCATCCAACGAATTTTCTGTATTCTCTCTCCCCTGTGGTATCAGTGCTTTACGTTACTTGTGGACATGTTTGGTTTTTTTCCCCTCAAAGCCCCAAGGTTAACTGCTTCATGCAATTTTGTAAAGTTGATGTTTATTCAAGTGGGAGTGGGATTTCAATATGAGTTCATCCATGTTTCTGTTCTGCATATTTCACCCCACACGCTGGAAGCACTGCACCTAACTTTAACAAACTGGATCAAGTGCTACTATTACGAATGTTTCAAATTCAAAATAATGCACTCCAAATAATTTTTTAATGTTTTTATTGATTTCAGAGAGGAAGGCAGAGAGAGGGAGAGCTGGAAACATCAATGATTGAAGAGAAGCATGGATCAGCTGCTTCCTGCACGCCCCTGGGAATAGAGCCGGCAACCTGGGCATGTGCCCTTGACCGGAATTGAACCTGGAACCCTTCAGTCCACAGGCCGACACTCTATCCACTGAGCCAAACAGCTGGGGCCATTCCAAATAAATTTAATTCATGTTATGGGATTTGAAACTTACCAAATTAATAAAGCAAAGCCCTGAGTCATAAGAGCTGTGTTAGATGGTTTTATTGATCAAGTAGTTTAATGACCCTTCCAGTAGGGCAATTGTAGACCACCACAGCATTCAGCTCAGCTTGCCCCTCCCTTTAGAAGGCTTGTACATCAAAATGTAGAACTTGCTTTGACCAATGACATATGGATGGACACTCTAAGAGCCAACAGGGATATTATTTTGGTCGGTTTCTCTCAGCCCATGAGACCTGCAATATGTCAGACAGGGTTTGTTCCATTCGGTTAAGTTCATCAGTCTGGGTCCAGTGGGAAGATGACATGGAATCGGAACCACAGCTGACCCATATAGACATTAAGGTGAGAAATAAATCTTGTGTGTGTGTGTGTGTTTTTTTAAACTACTGAGATTTGGGGGTTGGGCTTTTTTTTGTTTTTTGTTTTTTTAACCACAGCATGGCTTAGCCTAATCTGGCTGATATGAAGTGATAAGAGATGTGTAATGCCATTTGCCTGCATTTACATTATGAATCACAGTAAGCTTGCACTAGATCAGTGGTTGGCAAACTGCGGCTTGCGAGCCACATGAAGCTCTTTGGCCCCTTGAGTGTGGCTCTTCCACAAAATACTACGGCCTGAGCGGGTCTATTCTGAAGAAGTGGTGTTAGAGAAGTTTAAGTTTAAAAAATGTGGCTCTCAAAAGAAATTTCAATTATTGTACTGTTGATATTTGGCTCTGTTGACTAATAAGTTTGCCAACCACTGCACTAGATAATCTATGAGCTATTTGAACTTCATACCATTCAGAGTCTGTAGTTTCAAATCAAGACAGCAACTTCTTATGACATAGAAAAGGGATTTCTTGGGGGAGATTATGGGTAGTTCTTAGAGGCAAGGCTGGTGAATTAAGTTGTTCAGTGGCGGGAACCACAGGAACCCAGAACATGCCTGGCCGTATTAAAATGCTGTCATTGCCGAAACCGGTTTGGCTCAATGGATAGAGCGTCGGCTTGGGGACTGAAAGGTCTCGGGTTCGATTCCGGTCAAGGGCATGTACCTTGGTTGCGGGCATATCCCCAGTAGGGGGTGTGCAGGAGGCAGCTGATCGATGACTCTCTCTCATCAATGTTTCTAACTCTCTATCTCTCTCCCTTCCTCTCTGTACAAAATCAATAAAATATATTTTTAAATAAATAAATAAATAAATAAATAAATAAATAAATAAATAAATAAAATACTGTCACTGCTAGGTACTAATGTTGCCACTGGCATCATCACCACTGGTGCCATCCGTGGTCACCAGATACCAGAGGCCACCACTACCCATGCCAGAATGAACTCTAAGCTGTTCCAGCATCTCTTTGTTGCTTGCCCAAGACTTGGCTCTTCAAAGAGAGTATCTGATTGGCCAACTGTGGGTTCCTTGCCTTACTGTCAGGGTTATGGAAGAGCAAATATCAAAATAATCTGGACTTTGGGGCTTTTATAATGAAAAGACTCACAAAATAGTTGGTTCCCTGTTAGAGGTGCCTTCAGATGCTAATCAAGACCCTCAAGCCCCCCAAAAGACAACCCCAAAAACTCTTAGAAGTTAAGAAAACTTTATGCCCTAGCTATTTTGGCTCAGTGGATAAAGCATCAGCCTGTGGTCTGAAAGGTCCCAGGATCGATTCTGGTCAAGGGCACATGCCCAGGTTGTGGGCTTGATCTCCAGTGGAGGTCATGCAGGAGACAGCCGATCAATGATTCTCTCTCATCATTGATATTTCCAGCTCTCTCTCCCTCTCCCTTCCTCTCTGAAATCAATAAAAAATATTTCAAAAAGGAAAGAAAACTTTACAACTCCTAATTTGTATTTTTTACTAAGTCATGTAAGAAATACAAATTTATGGGGGTAGAACATAAGCCATGTTAAATGATCACATTCTAATTGAAAATTTATGAGATGGAGGGACATATTCTAGTCCAGTGCTGTCCAATAGGATTTTCTGTGATGGTGGAAATAATCTATATCTACCGTCCAGTGGGGTAGCCACATGTGGCTACTGAGTGCTGGAAATTGGGCTAATACGATTAAGGAACTGAATCCTGAATGCTGCTTAATTTTAATTGATTTATATTTCAATTGCAGTAAGCACATGTAGCTAGCAGCTACATTAGACAGCTCAGTCCTGGTCCTTTTAGTCACTACACTTAATTTCCCCCACAAAAGTCTTCACATTTTTTGTGTTGGGTTTGTTCCTAAATATTTTATAATTTTGTTATTGAAATTGGTATATTTTTATTTATATTCCCCATGCTCATTGGTTGCCATTTATTTTTGTCAACCATTTTTTAATCTATCCACTGCTAAGTCTATTCTGGCTGCTGTAACAAAATACCATACACTGGGAGGCTTACAAACAAACAAGCACACAGCTTATTTCTCACTGTTCGGGATGCTGGAAGTACAAGATCAAGGCGTCAGCAGATGCAGTGTCTGGTGAGGGCACACTTCCAGGCTTTTCACTGTGTCCTCAGGTGATGGAAGGCGGGGAGTGGGGAGTAGAAGGGGAGGAAGGAGGGGAGGAGAAGAGGGGGGTGAAGGAGCTCTGTGAGGTCTCTTTCATAAAGGCACTAAACCCCAACATGAAGGCTCCACCCTCATGACTAATCAGCCCCAAAGGTTCCCACCCCCTGATACCATCACATCGTGGGTTAGGGTTTCAACATTATAATTTGGTGGGGACACAATCAGTCTACACAGCAAGCCACCTTGTTAAACAAGAAATATGTTTCATAGTCTTATTTCTCCCTTTGCAATCCTCATACTTGTTTTCCTCTTTTACTTCTGTGTGGTAGAACCTCCAATGTTGAAAAAGAGTGATCACAGCAGGCATTTTTTTTTTCTTGTTTGAAAATGCATACTTATAGATTTTAACTATTAAGAATGATGTTTGGTAGATATTTGTAGTAGCTTTAAAAAAAACAGCTCAATTTTAAAATACATTTCTCTACTGATTTTAGAGAGGAAGGGAGAGCAAGAGAGAGATAGAAACATCAGTGATGAGACAGAATCATTGATAGGCTGCCTCCTGAACGCCCCCTATTGGGGATCGAGCCCATAGCCCAGACATGTGCCCTGAGTGGAATCAAACCGTGACCTCCTGGTTCATAGGTTGATGCTCACCCCCTGAGCCACAATGACAGGGCCTGCTTGGATTATTTATGCCTACATGGGTGGTAGTGTGGGAGGAGAGGACAGGATGAGAAATTGATTATGTGGGCACCATGGTTATGGGCACTGAGTGTTCAGACACATGGCAATCAGGAGGTGAGATGAGCAGTGCTTGAGCATTCCTGTCCTAAGTTCTAGCCCAGTGATCGGCAAACTCATTAGTCACCAGAGCCAAATATCAACAGTACAACGATAGACATTTCTTTGAAGAGCCGAATTTTTTAAACTTGAACTTCTTCTAACGCCACTGCTTCAAAATAGACTCGCCCAGGCCCTGGTATTTTGTGGAAGAGCCACACTCAAGGGGCCAAAGAGCCGCATGTGGCTGGAAAGCCACAATTAGCCGACCACGGTTCTAGGAGCAGCAGGAAATTTGGGATGAATCTGTGTGGGTTCAGGAGGGCTTCGTCTGCAGGAGAGAGTTGCTAAGATAAATGGATTTTAGTCTTGCTTTAACCTTTGCAGCTAAAGGCAAGGCTAACTACGTTTGGATGTCATGTAACGTATTTCTAAAGATTGCTTAAAACTGCTTCATGACTGAGCACTTGAGATCTTGCTCCCCAGTATATGTTGTCAGTTTGACTCAAATAAATTAATAATTATCTAAACAAGTTGCTTCATTGAAAAATCTCCACTTGTTGCCAGATGGGTATACCGGAAATAGCAATCTGGCTAGTGGAGGGTCTTACCTTCAATTTATAAAACACGTGACATTTGTGAAGAGCAATAATGGGAAGCTCAATAAAATGAGGTACGCCTGTAATCATTTCAATTATAGGCATTTATCATACCTGAATCTGGGGCCTGATTGTAGCTCTGCATCAGAGATACCAAGGTGATTTCTTTCAGACTCCAGCTGGAAATGGGTATTAACTCCCAGTGCTTGTATACTAATGAGTAGGTGTCATTTAAGGAAGGGAATCATTAATGCCTAACAACCTTGATCTTTTTCCTCCTTGAGTGATGCATTAGATGTTTACAGGATATAAAGATGGAAAACACTACTTAGATGGAGTCAAACAAGGCCAGTTCTTAAGTGCTTTCCTTCAGTAAACAAGCTCATGGAGTGGGAGAGATACAGACCATCTACTTACTTTATGTCTGCTGGCCAACCATACAAATTCCAGCACAAAAATCCCGCAAAGTTGTCCTCCAGAGAAAAGTCTTTGACCCGCCCTCTACTCTTACATGGTTAGATCAATTAGCTCAAGAAATGAGTGGGTCCTGGCTGGTTTGGCTCAGTGGATAGAGCGTCGGCCTGCAGACTGAAGGGTCCTGGGTTCGATTCCAGTCAAGAGCACATGCCCGGGTTGCAGGCTCAGTCCCCAGCAAGGGGCGTGCAGGAGGCAGCCTATCAATGATTCTCAACATTGGTGTTTCTATCTCTCCCTCTACCTTTCTCCCTGAAATCAATTAAAAAAAAAAAAAACACCTAAAAAAACGTTTAAAGAATTCCATTTTATTTTTCATGATAAATGATGCTACTGAAAACTTTACTTGGTAGACTTTTAGCTACTTTGATGATCTTTGCAATCTTATAAACAGGCAACACACATGTAACATATTAAATAATAGCCGAAACTGGTTTGGCTCAGTGGATAGAGCGTCAGCCTGCAGACTGAAAGGTCCCAGGTTCCATTCCCATCAACGGCATGTACCTTGATTACGGGCACATCCCCAGTAAGGGGTGTGCAAGAGGCAGCTGATGGATGATTCTCTCTCATCCATGTTTCTAACTCTCTGTCCCTCTTCCTTCATCTCTGTAAAAAATCAATAAAATATATTTGAAAAAAAAAATAATAAGCCAGTCTCCAAAGCTTGCATTGGAGGCCAGGGAGGTGCATTTCATTAAACCCAAGCTGAACAGAGTTGAATTTAGTTTAACACAGAGAAAGCAAGGCATGCTCTGGCTGTGTCGTCCTTTGTATTTCCTGAGGCATCAGCTGAATTGCAAAAAGCTCAAAGAGCTTCTTATTATTCTTGATTTTTTAAAATTTCTGGAGGATAACACTGAGCTTTCCTAGTGTTCGAAGATCAAGCTTAGGGGTTCGAAGCAGCACTGAGCAAGTACAAAAATGTGTTGCTCCAGGCTTCCAGGAAAGGCTGCAAGGATTTAGATTCCACTGTCATCTGAAGCAGACTATCCATGACATTGGCTAAGAGTCCTTTACTGGATGTTCTTAGATGATTTAATAGAACTGCCCCCCACCCCACCCCCCAGGCTCAGCCGAGGCCCCCTCAGAGTTGCTCTCCACCCGGGCTCCTGCCTTGCCCTTGGGCTCAGGGGTCTCCAGGCTGCCCCACTCCAGCCTGAGGTCCACAATAGGTCTCCTCCTCACAGCCCTCCCCAGCAGAATTCAAATGACAGGGGGCAAGGGGAATCCCCCACACCAGATTTCTGATTCCCCACCCATCAAGAGGGCCATGGAATCCTAGCCAGGTCAAGACGGTCAACCCAGCCTGGCTCCGGCCCTCCTCCACTGCCTGGTGTGAGCAAGAAGGCAAAGTCAGAAGCCAGGTGTCCCAAGCCAGGGGCCTAGTAAAAAATGAGTATTATTATATATATATATATATATATATATATATATATATATATATATATATGTATAATTTATTTTATTGATTTTTTACAGAGAGGAAGAGAGAGCGATAGAGAGTTAGAAACATTAATGAGAGAGAATCATCGATCAGCTGCCTCTTGAACACCCCCTACTGGGGATGTGCCCGCAACCAAGGTACATGCCCTTGACCGGAATCGAACCTGGGACCTTTCAGTCTGTAGGCCGACGCTCTATCCACTGAGCCAAACCGGTTTCGGCTATTTTAAATATATTTTTATTGTTTTCAGAGAGGAAGGGAGAAGGAGAGAGAGACATCAATGATGAGAGAGAATCATTGATCAGCTGCCTCCTGCATGTCCCACACTGGGGACTGAGCATAAAACCCAGGCATGTGCCAGGGAATTGAACTATGACCATCTGGTTCATAGATCAAAGTTCAACCACTGAGCCATGCCAGCCGGGCAAATAAACAAACAAAAAATCCCCCCATAAAACAAAGCACCAAGTAATATTAAGTGTCAGTTGTCTAGTGTCCAAGTAATAGTTATTCCAGAAAAAGCAACTTTCCTTATTCTTTCTTCAGGTGCTGACTATAAATTACACTCAGATAATGTTGCATGCTTGACTTATTTTTGGAAAAGCCTAAAAATCACTTGTAGATCCTACTTAGGACCATGTTTTGAAAACTCTTGGGTTTCTCAAGACGTACTTTAAGCCAAGATACAATAATTCTGTAAGAACACTTGTTAATAGCTGGTTGGTTTTAGCAACTGCAGAGCTAAACTAATGCCATCTATGCCATCACTCCTTGGTTCTGTTTCTGACATATGACTTTCAGGTACCATTTCCCTAATGACCCTGTGCATTGCTTGTTGCAATTTAGTCCAAAGAACATGACATCTTTGTTTCTTTTGACAAAGGAACTGCAATGTTCTTTTCTGTTTTATTGTGTAGTTTTAATTATTATGTGCTTTAACATAAGGCGATGTCTCACCTGGCTGGCGACCAATTGCACCCCAACAGGCCCCTACTGGGGATCAAATCGCAATCTAGGCATGTGCTCTGACCAGAAATGGAACCCGCAACCTTTTGGTGTCCCGCCAACGCGCCCATCAACTGGGCGCAGCTGTTTTCATTTTTCATCTCCCCCGTTTGTGCTTGGCCCATTCGCTTTCTCATCGAATTCACATCCCGTGGCGGGGATCTGTTTATTCCCACATGACGTAAACTTTCCGAGGAAACTGCGAGGTCGTGCCCTGTCCCGCCGGGACACAGCGGGGGGACGAGAGGAGCAGCGATCAGGAGAAGAAAAACCTTGATTTAACTGACAGCTCCAGAGTGGACGACGGGCGCAGCGGGGCGCAGCGGGGCGAAGCAAGACTCAGAGGCCTTGGTTTTCAGGCCCCGCCCCTACTCCCCGAGGCGTGGCCCCGCCCTCATGGCTCCGCCCCTACTCCTGAGGCGTTCCCCGCCCTCCCGGCCCCGCCCCTATTCCCCGAGGCGCGACTCAGAGGCCTTGGTTTTCAGGCCCCGCCCCTACTCCCGGGGCGTAGCCCCGCCCTCCCCTGGCCCCGCCCCCTGCCCGCCGCCATGTTGTTCCCTCGGCGCTGGGCGGGAGCAGCCTGAGGGAGTCGGGCTCGGGCAGCGTCTCGGCGGCTGCGGCGGATTGTCTGGCTTTCCTCTGTGTCCCGGCCGGGCCCGGTCCGAGTTCCCCGCGTCCTGGGTGTGGCGGCGAGGTGAGCGGGGCGCGGACTCCCTCGGGGCTGGCGGGGGTCGGGGGCCGGGGCCGGCGTGCGGTCCGGGTGGGAGCCCGCGGGCCGCCGGCCGTCTGGGTGTCCGGCGGCGGGAGTGGGCGCTCCGGGCCTGTGCGGGTCGCTGGCGCCTGGGGTGGGGGCCTGCGGGTCGCCCCTGCTTCCTCCGGACTGACACAGCAGGGGAGACGGGTTCCCCTTCCCACACCCCCGGGCGGGAGGGAGGCACACACACAGCCCGAGGGACACCCGCTCACCCCAGCGTTTCCCCCAACCCCTGGGGGGCGCACCCCGCACCCCAGCCCACCCAGTCCAGACAGCCCCCCCCCCCCCCCCCATGGCTCGCGTGGAGAAAGCCCGGCGATCGCACGATCTGATGTCGGCGACGTGTGACGCGCTCCCTGGGCGAGAAATCGGGAATGTGAAGCCAGGGCCGGGGCTGGAGGCGGTTTGGGGTGTTATCTGATTCGGGCTGGCTACGGTTTCAGAGTGGGGTTCCTTATTTCTTCCAGCTCAGTGGGTAAAGAGGCAAGGTGAGAATGGTGGGTGCTGCCCGGACCGCGGTGGACGGAGTGGCTTTGTCGTTTGTAGTGATGACACATCCCGTGACCTAGGTTCTTTTGAGGAATGACTTTTTTTTGTTGTTGTTGCTGGTTTCCACATTGTCACGTGGCCAGGCCTTTTACGGGCTTTCGGAACCCCGATGAAACCAATAGACAGAACTTGATTGCTTTTTGGAAGTTAACCAAAACATGTGTAACTTGTCCGTCCTTCAGTTTCGGCCACGGTGGAAATGGAAAATTCCTAAATTGCCTGTAATCTCAAAAAAACCCGGTTCTTGGGGCTAAACTTGTAGACGTGAAGGTAAACCCACAGCCCCTCAGTCTGGGACTTTGAAGAAGCCTGTTCTCTCAGGTCCTTGTCTAGAACTCTCAGCACCTTATTTATATTTGCAAATCTGAGCCCGTGGTGTGGCCGGCCGGTGCCTGCAGTATGTCTGTGCGGAGATTTTAGGAAATTCCTCCTGCTTATACCAGATGCTTCTGGCTTGGCGATTTATTATTTTCCAGAGTTTTGTGGTGTGGGGATATTTTTGGCTTAGCATTTGTGAGGTTCAAGTGGACCAATGTAACTCAGTGGAATAGAACATTTTTTGGCCTTGATTCCAAGCTGGGTTCTGGGAGATGAGGAAAATGCTTGAGTGCGGCTCCCTGTTTTCCAACCTCTTTTTTGTCTTTCCATGTCAGCAGCTTCTTCCATCCAGAACACACTACCCTGGAGGCCTGAGGATAAGTTCCTTTGGTTCTAGAAGTTACATTTTAACCTCCCCTCATTTCTTGGGCAGCGCTCTGGCCTTGGCTGTGTGTGTGTAAATCCTGTACATACATGATTTCATTTAATTTTCACAGCATTTCTGTGTCATGAGCTCCGTTTTACAGATGAGGAACGTGCTGGCATATTGGGGGGTTAGCAAGCAGGCCCGTGTGAGTTCAGAGGGTAGTTCCAGGGGGGCTTTGATGATGTCTCCTGGCATTTTGGATCACTCCTGAGGAGGAGAGCTGCTGGCTGCTGGTGGGCAGAGGCCAGGGATGCTGCCCAGTTCTCTCCAGCGCCCAGGGTAGGCCCCGCAGCGGAGTTGTCTGGCCCAAAAACGTCCCTCGTGCAGGGGCCGAGAGGCCCCTTTGCAGCAGTCTGAGCTCAGGTTTCAGCACGTCTGTAGTTTTTCAACTGCAATGGCCTTTTCCTATTTAGGAAAGCGCCTCATGGTTTTAGGCAGCGGGGAAATTTGAGAACTTGAAGAGATTTCCCTTGACGAGGAGGCATGTACACTGAGTGGCCAGATGATTATGATCACTGAATGCAGAAAAATCTGGCATCTGGCCACTCTGTGTGTGTGTGTGGGTGTGTACACACACACACACACCCACACACACACACAGACACACACACAGACACAGACACACACACAGACACAGACACACACACACACACACACACCCACACACAGACACACACACACACACACACACACACCCACACACAGACACACACACACACACACACACAGACACACACACACACACACACACACACACACACGTATATTAGAGGCCCGGGGCATGAATTTGTTCGTGGGTGGGGTCCAGCAAGCCTGGCCAGGGGGAGGGGACATGGGCAGTTGGCCCACCTGCCTGCTGGTCGAACTCCTGGTCGAGGGGACAATTTACATATTTGTCTTTTATTATATAGGACATACACTGAGTGGCCAGATTATTATGTATTCAGAGACCATCATAATCTAGCCACTCAGTGTATATTCATTTGAAAGATGAAGGAGTGAATAATTTCTGATAATAGAATCCAATTTTTAAGGCAGAAGTGACAAAAGGAACTCGAGAGCCATTCAGCTCCATGGAAGTAGACTTGGGGAGTTTAGTTGCTGTATTATTCCAGTTGTCAACAAGCATTTTCTGAGTCGCCTGCCATGCACTGATAGGTGCTGCTGATATGAAGGGGAGCATACAGTCTAATCATAGTCATAAGATCAAATTCTGATTTGTCCTAGAACCAAATTTATTCTGTGGGCTGCTCAAAGTCGGGGGCCAGATGTCATTAAAAACAAAACAAAACACAAAGTGCGCGCGCACACACACACACACACACACACACACACGCCTCCCCTAGCCCGGCTGGGAGTGGCTCAGTGATTGAACGCTGACCTATGAACCAGGAGGTCATCTTTTGATTCCTTGTCAGGGTACATGCCAGGGTTGTGGGCTGGATCCCCGGTGTGGGGTGTGCAGGAGGCTGCCAATCAATGATTTTGTCTCATCATTGATCTCTCTCTCTCCCTCTCTCTCTCCCTCTCTCTCTCCCTCTCTCTCTCCCTCTCTCTCTCCCTCTCTCTCTCCCTCCCTCCCTCCCTCCTTCCCTCTCTCCCTCCCTCTCCCTCTCCCTCTCCCTCTTCCTCTCCCTTTCCCTCTCCCTCTCCCTCTCCCTCTCCCTCTGAAATCTATAAAAACATATTAAAAACACACACACTCTAGCTGGGTGGCTCAACTGATAGGAGAGTCATCCTGTACAACCAAAAAAGTTGCTGGTTTTGTTCCTGGTCAGGGCGCCATACCTAGGTTGCAGGTTCGATCCTCAGTTGGGGCATGTACTAGAGGCAACCAATTGATGTTTCTCTCTCAAAAAAAAAAAATCAGTGAAAACATATCCTCTGGTGAGGATTTAAAAAAACATCAATGTGTGCATACCCACACATAAGTACCTGTATCATAGTATTTACCGTGCGAAGACTTAGGGGAAATGAGGAAAAGTAGATAGACTTTTGGTAGCTTTGTAGGTTGACCACATGTGAATATTGACAAGAAACAAATTGAGCGGCCATTATAGTTGAGCATAAAACTTCTTACATTTAGCCTCAGTAGACAATAGTCGTGCATGCATTTTATCATGGAAATCAAGAAATAGACGATGAACCTATTTTTAAATGACCTTTGCATCATTTTCTTGTGCATCTTCCAGCTGGTTCATCATGCCTGCCTAAGACTAGGCCCTTCAGTGTAGGGACCGCTTCATTCTGGCGGCAGGTGTCACTTTTAGGTGAACTCGGGGAGGGACTGATTGAGGAATCACAAAGGGCCGGCTCTTGCTTTAGGCATCTTGGAAATGTTCCTCCTGCAGTGAACATGGCATCGTTGGTGGGTAGCTTTGCTCTTTGACTCATGCTCATGGACAGCGTGTTCTTTGTTAATGAGGAGATTTCTCATCAGGAATTGTCAGCTATGGGGATGCTAAATTATACACCTGAAGTGATTGCTATCTCCTGGATCTGACAGAGGAGTGTGCGTTCTGTTCCTTCTGGAGGGGTTTTATTCTGGGAAGGGGAATTGGTGCAGGAAGAACCTCCTTTGGCCTCAGGAGTCTTGCTTGATCTGTAGTTGGCTCATTGCTCTGGCCAAATTAGGTCACCGCATTTTTAAAAATAAGTTTTCTCTCTTTTTTTTAAAAAACATATTTTATTGATTTTTTACAGAGAGGAAGGGAGAGGGATAGAGAGTTAGAAACATCGATGAGAGAGAATCATCCATCAGCTGCCTCCTGCACACACACTACTGGGGATGTGCCTGCAACCAAGGTACATGCCCTTGATCAGAATCGAACCTGGACCTTTCAGTCTGCAGGCTGACTCTCTATCCATTGAGCCAAACCAGTCAGGGCTAAAATAAGTTTTCATTGATTTTGAGAGAGGGAGAGGGAGAGAGAGAGAAACACGCACGTGAGAGAGAAACATCCTTGGGCTGCCTTCTACACACCCCCTCCTGGGGATGAAGCCTGAAACCTGGGCACAGAAAGCCAGGCGTGTGCTGACCGGGCATTGAACCTGCAGCTCCCTGGTGCACGGAACCATGCTCAATCACCTGAGCCACACTGGAGGGCCTCATTTCTGTTTATGAGGTTACATGACTCAGAAGAGACATCAGATGATTGGTTTCCAAGCAGTTCTTCCCCAGGCAATTTGTTGGTTAAATCAGCAGGAGGAAATGAGCCAAGTGGAATTGTGTGTGTGTGTGTGTGTGTGTGTGTGTGTGTGTGTGAGAGAGAGAGAGAGAGAGAGAGAGAGAGAGAGAGAGAGAGAGAAAGGGGGGGGGGAGAGGGAGGGAGAGAGAGATTGATTGAAATGCGTCTCACTTGGAAGCTAGCTAGGTAATAAATTTGTTAGTCAAAACCAAGGACAAGAAATAGGGCTTGTGTTGAAGTAGGTCATCCACAGAGACTATTTATTAAGGGTTTTGAGGGGTGAGCGGTGAACTCACACAATGCCTCCCGGAGTGTGGAAAGCTGTGATGCAGAGGAAAGGCCAGAATACCTGCGGGAGGAGTCACGGGAGACTCAGGTGTGGAGGAGGAGGGAGCTGGCTGCCTTCCACTGGGAGGCGAGGCTGGAGGCAGTCCCAGGCGCTATTCAGCAGGGAGCCTGGGCTGCGGGGCCCCCTCCACACCCCGGAGGAGAAATCTGTTTTGCCAAGTGCATCTTGACATTGTCCCTGTCAAGTTGAGCTCCGTGTACTTCCACGTTCTGGATTATCCCATTACCTTTTTGTTTCTTTCTGGCCATGACGGGGCCAGGGTTTAAATGCCGCTGTTTATCATGAACGTGGAGAGGCTGTTCGTTGTCAATGAGTGTAAGTGAGGTGACAGATCGGCACGCGCTGGAGAGAGCCAGCTGTACGTTTTGGAAGCAATGTGAGAGTGAAGGAAACAGTGGAGGCTTCTCTGACCCCGGCTCATCTCATCGGGGGGGAGTCTGGACACAGACTTCACTCTTGTCCCAGGCCTGACGCCTTCCAAATGTATAGGTTATTGTTTGGCAAGGGCTGGCGGGACAGTAGGGCACAACTCGGTTCATTCATTCCATGGCCCCATTCATCATCCAGGTGTGAAGGGTGGCAGAGCAGTGTAAACTAAGAAACAGCTGCTCAGTATAAATTGAACTAACAGTTTAAGTTCCAAATTCTTATGCAATGTATTAGGCCAGCGGTCAGCAAACTCATTAGTCACCAGAGCCAAATACCAACAGGACAACGATTGACATTTCTTTTGAGAGCCAAGTTTTTTAAGCTTAAACTTCTTCTAACGCCACTTCTTCAACATAGACTCGCTTAGGCCGTGGTATTTTGTGGAAGAGCCACACTCAAGGGGCCAAAGAGCCGCATGTGGCTCGCGAGCCGCAGTTTGCCGACCACGGTATTAGGCCTTTGGGTCCAGAGGCTAAGGTAGTTTTTAGAAGGTTAGTTTTCATAAGAGTGGTTGTGTTATCAGTGTGAGAGAAGCATGAAAATAACTTTAGCGAGTTCTGTTTCTAGAACTTGCTATGTGAAACTAATAGAAGAATGTGTAAATGATATAACAGGTGACTGCGCCAGTCTTTGCAGTTCAGGCTTGTGTCATCAGAGCAGAGATTAGATGAATATGCCTAAAAATACATACATTGTTTAGATCCAAGTCAGAACAGAAGAACTGTTTGAGATCCACACGTTAGTAAATGCAAAGCATTCTCGAATGAGTTCCAGTCTTCTTAAATAAAGTTTCATAAATAGTTGTTTTGGAGCAAGCAGCTGCCACCCTCATATCCTGTTTCACATGCATGTGAGCAGTTGCTCGAGTTTTGATCACACCACCCTGGCAGACCAGATTTGCCAAGATATGATGTCATCGAAAGGAATGTGCTATGACGTAATGCTGAAACTGGGAACTCCCTTGGGTGCCAGTTTGCATGGTGTCCTGCAGCTGTCCAGGCCCCCTCTGGTCCCCTCAGAGATGGAAAGCAGCCTGCCCTGCCCGTTTCCTATGAAGACTGCCCCTTGATCTGCTCTTCCTCATTGTCCGTGGTGCTCCATTCCCATTTTCCGCTGCTCACACATCTCTAGGAAATAGACCTTCTGGTGGAGAAAGGGGCCTCTGGTGCAGAGGGTGCTCATGGGATCTCCTGCTTTTCAGAGAATTCCTCGTGCTTCCGCCGGCCTGTCTGAAGAAGTGTCAAGTGGTTAGGTTTCCTCATCTCTCTCTTTCTCTCTTTTAAAATATAATTTTGTTGATTTCAGAGAGGAAGGCAGAAGAGAGAAAGAGAAACATCAATGATGTGGCCTCCTGGGGATGGAGCCCACAACCTGGGCATGTGCCCCTGACTGGAATTGGACCCAGGACCCCTCAGTCCCCAGGCCGATGCTCTGTCCACTGAGCCAAACCAGCCAAAGCTCATCTCTCTTTAAAAAATATATTATTGGTTTCAGAGAGGAAGGGAGAGGGAGAGAGAAATAGAAACATCAGTGATGAGAGAGAATCATTATCAGCTGCCTCCTGCATGGCCCCCACTGGGGATCGAGCCTGCAACCCAGACATGTGGCCTGATCGGGAGTCGAACCTTGTCCTCCTGGTTCATAGGTCACCGCTCACTCACTGAGCCACACCGGCGGCTCCTCTTTTCTTTAGTTTGTCCCTGGTGAACCATCTGTTTTCCATCTTTTCAGTTTTGTTGCTGTCTCTCACCTGTGGTTCCCTCTTGTTATCCTTTGGGGTTTTGTACATTTTCAGTCCTTTCTGCAATGGTGGGAGTGAAGGTAACACACGCTTGACCTGCCTGTTTGATTAGGCTGGGGGAAGTTGTTTACTCTCCGTGAACTTGCACTTATTGAACTATAAAACCCGGGAGATAGTGTCCAACTTGCAGGTGATGTGAAGGTGCTATATGCCTGCCAGATACAGTGCAACCTCAGTTCTCGAACTAAATTTGTTTTGGAAGGCTGTCCAAGAGGCAATTTGTTTGAAAACCAAATCATTTTTTCCCACTGGAAAGAATGCAAATGGAATTAATTCGTTCCAGATCCCCAAATAACCTTTCTTATATACAGTACATGTCTAATGTACTGCTTAATCTATAAACACACATTCTTTTCTTAAACTTATTGAACCACCCCCCTACTGGCCTTAACCAAATCACTTTTAGCACCAGCTCCAGAGGTATCTTCCAGGAGGTCAGTACACAGCATCTTCGCTTTTTCACATGCTACTGCCTCCAGAATGCTGTCCCCAGCTAACTGCTTTTCATTTATCTAAATCAGCAGCCGTTTCCTACCTCTTCAGTTGCCTGTGATATTGTTTCTTTTATACCCTTAGCAATATTAGCACCCTTTATTTACAGTTATTTATTTGTTCATTTATTTACTTATTTATTAAATGTATTGGGGTAACATTGGTGAATATGAACATGTAGGCTTCAGGTGTCAGTTTCTGTGTTACAAGATCTGTATGTTGCACTGTGTGCCCACCACCAAAGTCAAATCTCCTGTTGCCGTATATTGGGACCCTCATGTTTCCCCACCCCCTTCCCTCTGGCCACCATCACACTGCTGTTTGTGTTCAGTTTTATGTCCCACATACGAGTGAAATCATACGGTTCTTAGCTGTTTCTGAATTATTTCGCTTAGCGTAATGTTCTCAAGGTCCATCCATGTTGCTGCAAATGGCAGTATTTCATCCTTTCTTATGGCTGAGAGTGTTCCATTGTGTGTATGGACCACATCTTCTTTATCCAGGCCTCTATTGTGGGACTCTTGGGTTGCTTCCATGTCTTGGTCACTGTGAATAATGGGACATTAGCACTCTTTTTTAAAAAATATATTTTAATTGATTTTTTACAGAGAGGAAGGGAGAGAGATAGAGAGCTAGAAACGTCGATGAGAGAGAAACACCGACCAGCTGCCTCTTGCACACCCCCCACCGGAGTTGTGCCTGCAACCAACGTACATGCCCCTGACCGGAATCGAACCTGGGACCTTTCAGTCCGCAGACCGACGCTCTACCACTGAGCCAAACTGGTTTCGGCCATTAGCACTCTTGATGGCCTCTTTATGTTTTAAAATTGTGGTAATCATCCATTTTGCCAACAAAAGCGAACACAACACACACACACACACACACACACACACACACACACACACACACACGAAAATAGTCACCGCTCGATTTCCTGAGATGTTAACAAGGTAAACTGACTCATACTGGGACATTCTTTCCTTTGCTTGTGGCCTTTGTTTTGTCCTGCTGGTGTATCAGCATGAAAGAGTTGTCAGGTCCACAACCCAGACACTTTTTTCCATGAAAAACTTAGTGGAGAACCGAAATGTTGGAGATGGGGGACATTGGGGACCGAGGTTTGACTGTACGTATTTGGTAAACAGTGGCAGCTAATGTTCCAGTCATAGCATTTGTTATTTGAGCAAATGACAATAGCAAATAGGTAGAGAAGTGGACATGTTTCTTGTGTTGGTGAATGAAGGGGGTAAGACAGAGATTTTGGAAATGGGGGAAATAATTAGCTTGGTTTTAGTTACATTGAATTTGAACTGCCAGCAGGGTACTAGATGAATCTTCTTACCTAATAATAGACACAGATGCTAATTGACCATACCTTTGTAAAACCCACAGCCAATCAGGAGTGAGTATGCAAATTAACCCAACATAGATGGTGGTTATTTTGCATTCACAGCCACCAAGCGGCTGGGCGCAGGGGCAGGACGCAGGCGTCGCGCCCCACTGCCGGCAGCTCTGGGCCTCTGAGCAGCCTAGGAAGGTGGAGAGAGAAAGCGGTGCCCACAACCAGGGAAAGGAAGGCCCATTCTGGCACGACTCTTCGTGCATCGGGATTCTAGTATATTATAAAAGGGGTTGGAATTCTTGTCTGGCCCTAAAGGGGTGGGAGGGTGAAAGTGGACTTTAGTTTAGAAATCACTGGGTTTTATATCCCGGAAAGAGGTAAGGGCTTCAACCTTGCCATACACCAATGTTAAGAGCTTGTTAGAAAAGGGAGCCGTCTAGGTTGTTGAAAGCTAAGGGAGTGGTGAAAGCCATAGAAGGTGGAAACTCTTGTCAAGGGTAGTTTTATGGACCATTAAGTAGGAAGCATTTTCAAGGTCATTGCCAGGCTGTGGCTGAGTCCTGGCTAAGACTGGAAGGCCTTCCTTCCGTCTCCAGCTAGAGGTGTGCTACTTTGCAAGATTCTTTCCCAATTGAGCTTCCATTGCCTTATTTGTTTAAAAAAATGCTTATTTGAGGGTTTAGGATGTGGTTGTTGGCAGTGCATTTTATGGTGGGGTCTTGAATTCAATGATAAAAGTTAAATTAAAACAAGCCAAAAATGATAGATTTCTCCCCCCCCCCCCCCCCACTAAACAGGCAAATTGAAATACATGGTACAAAATAAGGTAAGATTATTGTAAAATGAAATGGACAGAATAAATATTCGATTTAATTTTCCATCTATGATAATTCACAATAAAAACCAAAGTTTACTTTGTAAAAAAGAAACAAGAAATGCCTGCGTACCCTTTCAAGATTTTATGTCATGTACATCCAGACACACGGCTATCTCTGAGAGAATTCACTGCTAGGTGGCCTCAGCTGGGGACACTGGTTAGCCATGAGGGTCTTTTCTAGAAGCATACACTTTGAAGCCCTAAGAGAAGCACTTTTCCTTTTATTCGCTTTAGGAGTGCGTATGCAGTAGGCTGTTTAGATGAAGACCAGGGAAAAGCCTTTGGACTGGCGACTTCTGCATCTCTAGGAGTCGGGGATGAAGTTGGGAGCCTGTGTGTAGTGAGCAGAGTGGAGGGTTGATCAGGCATAATGGTGAAATGGGTAGTGATGGCACGGTAAGGTTAGGCGTGGAAAGGTTTTTGTAAGTAAAGTCAGCTTCATTACCTTGGTGAGGACAAGCAGGCATCATTGATGGAGCAGTAGGATGAAGTGAACTTTCTGGAAAGCTCCCTGCAGCACTCTTACATTCTTCTCATTTTCCTTTTAAAAAATATGTATTTTTATTGTTTTCAGAGAGGAAGGGAGAGGGAAAGAGAGATAGAAACATCCGTGATGAGAGAGAATCACTGATCGGCTGCCTCCCGCATGCCCCGCACTGGGGATCGGGCCCACAACCTGGGCAGGTGTTCCAACCGGGAATGGAATGGTGACCTCCTGGTTCATAGGTCAACGCTCAACCACTGAGCCAGCCATCTCATTTTGACCTGGTGACAACCTCACTGCAGACTGGGGCCTTTAGTCTAGCAGAGTCCTATGTGCCAGGCATAAAGCTGTCCTCTTGAAATACATCTGCTTGGGAAATTTCCACTTCCCTTACTTAATTTCTCTAACAGCCAAGAAGTTCCACTTTGCTGTGGCTTCCTCCCTCGTGGACAGTGTTTGTATGTGAACTCTTCCCTTAGGACAGTGGTCAGCAAACTCATTAGTCAACAGAGCCAAATAGCAACAGTACAAAGATTGAAATTTCTTTAGAGTCAAGTTATTTAAAATTAAATGTCTTCTAACACCACTTCTTCAAAACAGACTCACTCAGGCCTGGTATTTTGTGGAAGAGCCACACTCAAGGGGCCAAAGAGCCGCATGTGGCTCGAGAGCCACAGTTTGCCAAGCACAGCCTTAGTAGATTTGGAAGTCCTCCAGCCCTGACACTTTTCTGCTTCAAATTAAAGACATCTGGTTTCTTATCTAATTTGAGAGGAGTCAGAACCAACATTTCCTTAAGCTACAGCAGATGATTGCAAATCATGCTTAATTTGTGTTTAGCTGCTCCCCTGTATTGTTCTAAAATGCATATTCAAATTTATTTATTATACTGCATTCTTCCTGAAATAGCCAGTCTAATTCCCAGTGCTGTATCTCTGTCTTTTGATCTGTATCTGTTCCTTTGCATTTTAATTCTGTCTCCCCAAATGAAACCTTAAACTCTTCCGCTCTTTCCTTATTGTCAAGCACTGTAAGTGCCTTTTCCTGTAAGTGTCTTAATGCAGGGAGATATATTGGTGCTTGTTTTTCTTAAGAACTCATTAAGCACAACAAACATTATCTTCACTTCCAGGATTAGCAGTTTCCTGTAAGTCTGTTCACTGAGCCATCACAGTTCATGGTCATTAATAACATCTCATGAGTGAGTGAGGGAGAGAAGAATAAGAAATAGTGATGCCAAGTGAAGGCGAAAGTGAGTGTCATGAGCTACACAAATGGGTCACACATAATATATGAATGATGCAGACACGTATGGATCATTTCTTGAGGTCCAGAATCCTTTAAGAACCTGATGAGCCCTAGCTGGTTTGACTCAGTGGATAGAGCGTTGGCCTGTGGATTTAAGGGTCTTGGGTTCGATTCTGGTCAGGAGCACATGTTGGGATTGTGGGCTCGATCTCCAGCAGGGGGCATGCAAGAGGTAGCCAATCAATGATTCATTCTCATCATTGATGTTTCTCTCCCTCTCCCTTCTGAAATCAATAAACATATATTAAAAAAAAGAATCTGATGAATCCTTTTTTGACTCTTTCCAGAGAAAAGCTCCAGCTCACATGCTTCCATCCCTGCACTCATCCTTATTTCACATGTGATTCTAGGTGCATGTCCCCCCTGCAGCTCCGTCATGGACTCCCAGGTAAGCACACACTCTATGCACACTGTCCAATGCAGTATTCATGTAGCAGTTTAAATGTAAACCAAAATGAAAATGAAATTAAAAATTTAAGCCCTGCTGCCGTGAATCAGTGGTTGAGCATCGACCCATGAACCAGGAAGTCATGGTTTGATTCCCAGTCAGGGCAAATGCCTGGATTTTGGGCTCCATCCCCAGTGGGGAGTATATATCGTGTTTCCCCGAAAATAAGACATCCTCTGAAAATAAGACCTAGCGCATGGAAAGATAAGGCATCCCCTGAAAATAAGACCTAGCGCAACTTTGGGAGAAAAAATTAATATAAGATACTGTCTTATTTTCGGGGAAACAGGGTAGTAGGCAGCCATTTGATGATTCTCTCTCATCATCGATGTTTCTCTCCCTCCCTCCCCCTTCCTCTCTGAAATCAGTAAAAACATTTTTAAAAATTCAGTTCCTCAGCTGGATCAGCCACATTTCAAGTGCTCAGTAGCCATGCATGGTTAGTAACTACCGTGTCGGACAGCGCAGATATAGAATGTTCCTACATTGCAGAAAAAGTTCTGTCAGATACCGCTGCCCTACACTTTCAGGATGGTTTAAGAAGATTTAGTTCCTTAACCAAATCTCTCCTTTCCTCTTCCCCTTTGCCACTTTCTCCACGATTGGTAATGATTAGTACACCCGCAGCCCTGCCTTGTTTTAAGCAAAAGTGTGGGTATGTATTTCCTAAAAGTTTAATTAGATGACTCATCTTCAGAAAAGAGACTTATTGAAATGAGTTCTTTAGACAGGTTGAGCTGCTGTGATGTGATAGTGTGGTTTGACTTCAGTGTTTTTCCTCTCTAGCTGTCTGGGAGGTAATGCTCAGTGATCCACTAGGATCATCTATTTCACCGGGCAAGTTGTGCCTCCATGTTGGTCTATTCCTCTGGTATTTTTGCCTAATTCTTCCTTTTCTTTCTCCTGGCCGACCTCTTGCAGTAGAGATAGACTTAATTACTTGTTGACTTGCTTCTTGCTTATACATTTCAACAAGGCAACCAGACCAGAAACAAAGAGTGGAATGGCTGGCACACACCTATATTAAGATACTATAAGGAAACAAAGACGGCTCCGGTAAAAATTGAAATAATTTAGAGATTATCCATGCCTTTATTTCCTTGGTTAGTTTCCTTAAGCCTCAATTTCTCAAGCTATGAAATGAAATAAGTGGTATGCCTCTAACTAGGACATTTAGGGTGAATGCAAAAGGTATGTTTTTTTTTTTTGAAAAACTGTTTCTAAATTTAAACCAAGAGTGATAAATTCAACTTGTTTTTAAAAAATATATATATTTTATTGATTTTTTACAGAGAGGAAGGGAGAGAGATACAGAGTAGAGAGTTAGAAACATCCATGAGAGTCATTGATCAGCCGCCTCCTGCACACCCCCCATTGGGGATGTGCCCGCAACCAAGGTACATGCTCCCGACCGGAATCGAACCCAGGACCCTTCAGTCCACAGGCCGACACTCTATCCACTGAGCCAAACCGGTTTCGGCTCAAGTTGTGTTTGGAAATGAGAACTCAAGGGGTCACAGAGTATGTGTTTCAAACTCTGAAATGTGGAGAAAAGCAGTGTGCAGACCCGGCCTACTCTCCCTTTGTCTGCTTATTAGAGGAATGCTGTTTTGTTGCAAACTTGTACTTTTTGCAGTCAGTAATACTAATTTTAAAGTGGTTTTCTCATTAGGCATGCAAGTAGAATCAATTTTTTTGTCCTTACCCATGCATTTTAATAGACCTCAAGAGTAAAATGGGGGAAGAACTGATTGCCTGGAGAAACAACTGTAAGTACAGAAAGTACAAATACAAAAAGAATAGCCCTAGCCAGTTTGGGTCAGTGGATAGAGCGTCAGGCAGTGGACTACAGAGTTCTGGGTTCGATTCCAGTCAAAAGCACATACTTTGGTTGCAGGCTCTGGTCCTGGTTGGGGCTTGTGTGAGAGGCAACCAATTGATGTGTCTTTCACATTGTTGTTTCTCTGTCTCTCTTCTCCCTTCCACACTCTCTCAAAATCAGTGGAAAAATATCCGCTGGTGAGGATTAATAAAACAAAACAAAAGAAAAACAAGGATAGAATACTAACAAGAATAAAGGAGGAAGTAATTTACTTTGGTCTCAGTTTAAACCCTCTTTGGTACCTCACCATATGTCAAGTTTTGTATATGATGCTGCAGAAGAAAAAAAGGGCAAATGAATGATGGCATCAGGTGTTTTGTGTCCCTCCCAGGGAGTTGGACAGACTCAGACACAACGGCATACATGAGTGAGAGCTGTGCTGGAGGTGGGAAGGATTAGAGGGAAGAGAAAGACTAGGAGGGGAGGCATAGAAGGCTTCTTGGATGAAGGATGTGAACTGGGCCATTGGATGACTGGGATATTCATAGCCATTCAGGTATAGGGAGGGGCCTCCCCGGCCAAGATAAGCACCTGAGCGAAGGCTGGACAGTAAATACCGGTGATAGGTTTGCGGATGGTGACTTGTAGGTTATAATAGGGACAGGCTTGTAAGCGAGGTTGGATAGCTCTTTGGATGCCATGTTCAAAATCCTGTATAATAAAAATAATAAATAAGTGGGTTTAGTTTGGAGACAATTAGATCCACGAACAATAAAAATGTCCACCTTTAATTAAAATTCCTGTTAAGAGATTTAGATTCTCCAGGCCTGGGTCTGAAGCCCTCTTGGTCTATTGTGGTCTCTGGGTTGGAGGCCAGAGAAAAGGCTACTACTGATGAACTATCCATAGCAAGTGATGGTGCGAGATAAAAGTCCACAGTGGCAGCGTTGGAAAAATAGTATTATAAAAAGGAAATACCGTACTGTCTTTTTATCTTTAATTTTGAGGTATCTCCTTCCCATTGAGATCAGTGTGTGCCGTATATGTGTGTTGGGGGTGGCACATGGTATTATAATCCTAAAATAGTATCGATTGTGCTTATAACTGGTTTATTTAAAAGGACACTGCTGCAGGGATAAGGAGATTGTGGCTCTGTAAATCTAATTTCAGGGTCTTGTTGCTTGTGGGGCGTGGCTACAGTGTTTGCACAGGTTCAGTCGGACTGATGAGAGGGCACAGTCCTCTCATGGCCACGTGCAAGTCCCAGCTTGGAGGGCAGAGCCTCCCCCGGCACCATTATAGCCAACAGCTGTGGTTGTCAGCTTGAACCTGTGGTCTGAACACGGCCCCACGTGCCTGAGTGCTCTAGGCTGCAAGTAAACAGAGCTTGATCAGGTGCATGTAATTGAGGAGGATCGAAGCAAAACCAGAAGGTTGTAAACATGTGATCACACCCTTACTTTGCCTCGTGGCATCGGCTACAAAATAAAGGCACGGCTTGTAGTCCATGGTGCTCTCTCTCAGGGAAGCAGCTTTTGATTCATTTTTATATACTTTTGATATTTAAAAAAAAGTATGACTTTGCAACCAAATCACTACTTTCAAGATTGAACTCAGCATTGATCATTCTAGGTTTTCTTGCAGACTTTAATATAAATCTGTAAGCCTTTTCAGAGTGTGATCACCGTGTGCCTAATATTTGGGTTTAGCACTCGGCAGTATACTTCTACAGTTCTGTGTCTGCAGTTAGGCATTTAGGTCATTTCCAGAAATCTCTCCTTGGCAGCTAAGGCCCTGCCTGCTCTGGGCCTCTTCCCCCGGAGATGCTCACACAGGAGATGCTTACATTTCATGTAAGACCCGTTTAAGCTCCTGAAACTGATAAAACGTCGGCACACTCAGATGTGCGTTATACTACGTGGTACATCCGCATTGAACTCTGCTCTCTCTGGACTCCAGATGCTCAGCCCTACCTTGGACTCGCCCAGTATATGCCAGTCTGTTGGCAGGATCTCGGCCTGGGCTGGTCCCTCTCCCTCATTCCCAACTCGCTCCTCTCTCCTCCGTTTTCTCCTGCTGAGCTTAGCTTGTGGTCAAACCCACTTCCCCTGGGTCAAGTCCGCCTGCAGTGGAAGCTGATCTTGGGGAGGCTGTGTGCTCAGAGCAGTGCGGCTGGAGTGATCCCTGAGACATTGCTTTGGGACAGCCCACACCGGACACGGCGTACGGTCTGCCACTGGCACTGCTGGCACAGCCAGTTTTCCTCTGGCGCTGGGAGTTGCCACTTTTTCTTGAACGGAGTGGCAGGTGCAATAGCTGGCCGTGTTACAGAGTCACCGTGTCTGACATGGACATCCCCCTGACGGCTGGAATCACCCCCAGCTCCAAGCTGCTCCTGAGATGCTCACACAGGGGCCTGGGTCTGCCTGAGGGAGCCGAGGTTCACACATGGCATCTCTTACCAGGGCAGACGCTGCCCTGTCTGCTTCCTTGGTTTCCGGTTGAGTGCAGATAGTTGTATTCTCTACCAGGTGCAGACTCTCGTTTGCAGGACTTTCCATGGTTGGATTTGTGTGGATTGTCGTCTTCCCCAGCCTCCATCCTCAGCATCAGGCACACAGCAGGCAATCACTGTGTGCTTGGTGAAAAACTACTTGCCCACCCACTCCACCAAATGCTAGGCTTCTGGGGCGGTGCTTCAGTTCTGCAAACACTTGCTTGACATTTCATGTAAATCGTGTTTAAGCTCCTGAAACTGATAAAACGCCGACACACTCAGATGTGCGTTATACTACATGGCAACGGCTTGCTACTGCTGGTTCTGTCAAGTGAACTTGGTTTTGAGCAGATCTTGAAAGAAAGCGAGCAGTGAAAGACTCTTACCATTGCAAGTGCGATTTTCCATCATACCCACGGCAGCAACAGGAAAACCCGCAGACATAAATGCAAGGCAGCTGAGCCTCCCGGGATACGTGCTGGGGTTTAGAGCAGCCTGCCACATTCTTAGCTCATTTCTACCTTTTGCTAGCTGTGTGACCTTGACCAAGGTCTGGAAGCTCTCTGAGTCAGTGTCCTCATTGCAGGGAGGAAGACTTGTGAGCAGTGAATGCAGTGAATGCAGAATCAGGGCTAATAGTGTTGGTATTATTGCTATTAGTCATACCCCACTCTATTGCACTTTGAAGATACTGCAGTTTTTTGCAAATTGAAGGTTTGTGGCAACCACTAGTAAAAAGATTATGACTCACAGAAGGCTCAGAAAATAGTTAGCAATAAAGTATTTTTTAAAAATATTTTTTATTGATTTTTTACAGAGAGAGGAAGGGAGAGGGATAGAGAGTTAGAAACATTGATGAGAGATAAACATCGATCAGCTGCCTCCTGCACACCCCCTATTGGGGATGTGCCTACAACCAAGGTACATGCCCTTGACCGGAATCGAACCTGGGACCTTTCAGTCTGCAGGCTGATGCTCTATCCACTAAGCCAAACTGGTTTAGGCTGCAATAAAGTATTTTTAACTTAAGGTATAGACATTGTTTTTTATTTTATTTTATTTTTTAAATATTTTGATTGACTTCAGAGAGGAAGGGAGAGGGAAACATCAGTGATGAGAGGGAATCATTGATTGGCTGCCTCCTGCACGCCCCTATGGGGGATCAAGCCTGCAACCCAGGCAGGTATGCTTGACTGCAATTGAACCTGGGACCTTTCAGTCCGCAGGCTGATGCTCTATCCACTGAGCCAAACCAGTTCGGGCTGTGCATTGTTGTTGTTTTTTGTTTCTTTTTTTTTTTTTTTTTAAAGACAATGCTATTGCATGCTTAATAGACTATAGTATAGTGTAAACCTAACATATGTGCTGGGAAAACAAAAGAATTAATGTGGCTTGATTTATTGTGATATTTGCTTTATTGCTTGGTCTGGAACCAAACCCCCAGTATCTCTGAGGTATGCCTGTATTATACTATTTCATCCTTAACTCTGAAATGTCAAGGTTTTGAAGAGTCACTTTTTTCATCGATTGAATTTATAAGTTGAGGACTACTATATGTAAGTCCCACAAAAATCCCTTCGCTTTAAGGGGGGTAGGGGACTTGAAATCATTGGTTTAGGCAGAGAATGGCTAGTACCTTAGCACAGCTCCGCATTCGTCACTGCGAAACCTTCACGTTGAATTTGGTACTTAGGGCTAGGATCCTCTGGCTTCCTACTGTGTCTGCCTGTGTAATTCTCTCACTCTTCCGCCCGTAACTCTTACTGAAAGCGCACTGGAGAAATGGCCACCACGGAAGCCTTTCTGTGACACTGCCAGTAAAGACTTCTTGTGTTCATTCCACAGACACTTCCTGCGTTCCCGTGAGGAGCCTGCTGCAGTGGTGACTCGCTCTTCCCCTGTTGTCCTCTTCTGAGTGAATTTTCCCAAGAGTCTGCGAGGTAGGTAATGCTGTCACATTGTCCGGTGAGCTTCAGGGTGTCAAGTAGCTTGTCAGTTGGTCTGAGTTGGCCTTTGACACCAGGAACCAGTTCTCCTTCGAGGTTTTCACCTTGGCCTTGGCTGCCCAGAAAGAAGCTTCACAGCACTCCTTAGACTGGCACTTCCTGTGTCCCATTGGGGCTCCTTCTTCGAGTGGCCCTTACTTCCTTGTTCTCTGGAATATGGTTATTCTAAGCTACTCTAAATTTGAGCAACTGTTGAAAAATGAATGGTATATTTTACATTTATTTCATTTTAACAGCATTTTATAGCTGCCCGGGTGTGAAACTTGAGAGAAGTGCGGTCAGCAGGTGAAAGACTTAAATGCTTAAGGTGTAGCATTTGATGCTAGGACTTTTTTAGGCTGAGGAAGGTCCTGGGCAGCTTTCAGGTGTGATTTTCCTTTTCAATTAAGAATTCATGCCGGAACCGGTTTGGCTCAATGGATAGAGCGTCGGCTTGGGGACTGAAGGGTCCCGGGTTCGATTCCGGTCAAGGGCAAGTACCTTGGTTGCGGGCATATCCCCAGTAGGGGGTGTGCAAGAGGCAGCTGATCGATGACTCTCTCTCATCGATGTTTCTAACTCTCTATCTCTCTCCCTTCCTTTCTGTACAAAATCAATAAAATATATTTAAAAAAAAAGAATTCAGCTGCCACTAGTTGTCAGCTATTTCTTTCACATTTTAATTCTTGTGTTTACTCTTAAAACTATGAAAACAACTGTACATTGCTAAGCTGAGCTTTCTAATGTTTTCTTTGCAGATAATGATGATGCATGAACTGAACAACTAAGGTGAGATTTAGGATCTAGGTAGTATGCTTTTCTTATGCAGATTTCCTTACAGAATTTAGCTGAATGGCTAACCTTTTCTTTTAACCTTGGTGAAGATTGTTGCCTTTGGGCAGCCATTCCAAACTGTGGATTATGAAAGACTTGATATTGCATTTTAAGGTAAGTTCTGACAATAACGTGGCAGGATACCATATTCATTCAGCTTAAACTAAAGAGGTTTCAAAGGATTTTACTGTTTATTTAGAAAAGGAAACATTTTTAATATCTGGTTATGTTAATGTATAGATTCCTTGAAGCTGCTTTTTGTTAGATGTCATTGGGAAATGAGATGGTTTATACAATTACCTGTATCACCATGTATGTTTATGTACAATGCTACAGTTAGAATTAGAGAGATGTGTATGTATTATTTGCTTTAGCAAATGCCAACATACTCCCAAATAGGATGTCTAGGAGGCCCCAAATTACGGATGGGAAGTGTAAGCATTGTACCCTCTTGCCTGGCTGTGGGCCTCGCATTGCCCACATTTGTTTCATCAGAATAAGGGCACAATCTAGGATAGCCCACAGTATTACGAAAAAAGAAAAGAACTGTCAACGTGTCCTGATAAAACTATAAATGACAAGTCCCAAGGAACTTCTGCGACTTAATTTGGTACATGTATACAGCCAGCCACCTGAGTGAGGTTGTTAGGTTGCATAATCTGGGTTCTAATTTGATGTAGAGATTCTAACCATCAGTGCTGAACAATAAACCTTGGTGTCTGGGAAGGCAGTGAGAGACCTATTCAAATCCTGGGGTAAATGGTAGACTACAATGACGCCCATCTGTCCCACCCTCCAACACAACAGGCAACTTTGGTGTTCACATGGCTTACGCGTGTGGAAGGAGCGACCTCAGGACGGGAGCCGCTGGGGAAGGGCTTCAGCATTGATGACCATGCCAAGTGGTTCTGAGGGCCCAGCGGTTGGCCAGCAGTGTGGTGGGCGAAGCGGGGTGGGATCTCCATCAGAAGGAACAGTGTGTGCCAAGCTGGGCGAGTGGCATTGAATTTCAGTTCCATCTGACTGCTCTTCCGCGGGACCGAAGCCGAGAGGGAACGGGGAGCAGGGCCAAGTGTCTCGCCTTAGAAGTTGGACCCAGACTTGACTCTGTGGAGCACTGCCGAAGAATGTTAAGGAGGGGCATTGGACAGATACTTGCCCTCAATCAGAATATTTGGTGTGCCTTTGCGGTTTTGTTTCTTCTTTTTCTGGAAGTTGAAGTTGTTTAAGCAAGACTGCAAAGATTTAAACAAAGGAACCGATTTAGCCACTCTTTACATATGCCAGGAAATGAAGAGGCTTGAGAATGTTTGAATTTCCTCTTTAACATTCATTTAATCTGGGCAGTGGGCAGAGTGATTACTTGGCAGTCAAAAGTCTCCCAGAGGGCCCGGCTGGCAAGGCTCAGTGGTTGAATGCTGACCTATGAACCAGGAGGTCACAGTTCAGTTCCTGGTTGGGGCACATGTCCGGGTTGCAGGCTCGATCCCAAGTGTGGGGCGTGCAGGAGGCAGCTGATCCATGATTCACTCTCATCATTGATGTGTCTTATCTCTCTCCCTCTCCCTTCCTCTCTGAAATCAATAAAAAATAAAAGTCTCCAAGAGGTCTGTACTTGAGTGCCTCAGACTTTTGTTGGCCAATTTAGATTGTATTAATTATAGCAGTAATTACTATAGGAGTAATTTAAAAGAGCCAGTTGGAATTAGAGAAGTTGCTTCAGCTTTTACCAGACTAGTATGTAGCTGGATATACAGAATTCTTGCACGTTATAGGAAGTGTTCAGTTACATTACCCTGGGTAACATTTGCATATAAATAGGAGTTAGCCAGATAACGTTTACTGCAGTGATTTTGCAAAATCATCCTAGTAATTTCGCAATTATTGTTTCTGTTTTAATTATCTTCCCACTGAGGGATTCACAATATCTCCTCTCATACTACATATCCATTTTTATTCTAGAGCTGTGCTGTCCATTATAGCTGTTGGCTCTCTAAATATGGTTATTCAAATTAGTTCAAAATAAATACAGTTTAAAATTCAGTTCCTCCCCCAACCATATGCTAAGTGCTCCGTAGCTTACCTGGGGCAGGTGGCTGCCATATGGGACGCCACAGATGGAGACATCTCCACCGTTGGAGAAGGTTCTCTTAGTGCCACTCTAAAGGTTGTCTTCTTTTACACATTTTAATATACTAACAGCCACTTAATAAAATACAGATGAGGTAGTATAGTGTGGTTCAAAGTAACTGGGGAGAAGAGAGAATGGGGAGTTACAGAGGAAGTAGAATTTCCCCTAAGGTGATAATTGGTGAAGCCAGGTTTTTAGGGTCCATGAGGTATCATTAAATTATTCTCACTTAGAAATTTTGTCTGTGTTTGAAATTTTCCATAATCAAGAATTAAAACAACCGAAACCGGTTTGGCTCAGTGGATAGAGTGTCGGCCTGCGGACTGAAAGGTCCCAGGTTTGATTCCGGTCAAGGGCACGTACTTTGGTTGCGGGCACATCCCCAGTGGGGAGTGTGCAAGAGGCAGCTGATCAATGATTCTTATCGATGTTTCTAACTCTCTATTCCTCTCTCTTCCTCTCTGTAAAAAAATCAATAAAATATATATTTAAAAAAATAATTAAAACAGAAGCGTAAACAGGCACAGCACTTAGAAGCAGCCGTCTATAAATGAGCATCTGAAATCCCACCCTACAGGCTGGTGCCTTTGGTGTAGGGAGGTTTTTAATCCTGCTCCAGGGTTTCCCCTAAAGCAGGGGTCGGCAAACTCAGTCACCAGAGCCAAATACCAACAGGACAATGATTGAAATTTCTTTTGAGAGCCACATTTTTTAAACAAACTTCTTCTAATGCCACTTCTTCAAAATAGACTCGCCCAGGCCATGGTGGTATTTTGTGGAAGAGCCACACTCAAGGGGCCAAAGAGCCGCAAGTGGCTCTCGAGCCGCAGTTTGCCGACCACAGCCCTAAGGAGGTACACATGGCATCTTGTTTTTATTTAAGGGTTACTTCATTCCCCCTCAAAACATGTAAGTAGCAGCACTAGTGGGCAGAATGAGTCCTATGGGTAGAATGTGCTAGATTACATGATGTTTAAGATTCCGTTGCTGCTGATGTTAATCTTGGCAGACTCCAAGTGGTGTTCCCTGTGAAGAGAACAGAGTTCATTTACTCAGCGGTTAGCTTGTTTTTGTTCCCTGCCAGATCAGTGAGCTGCTGTGCCTGGTTTCCTGGTTACCAGCTCCTGTGGTGGTAGCACTGGAAGCGGGTTGTTATGGAGAAAAGCCCTGGCAGGAGAGCAAAGCCGTTGGTGAACAGTGTCTGTCACGGTGTCACCAAAGGCTGTTTGAGGTTGTCACCCAGACGTGCCTACTCCAGTCTCTTTCTACATCTCTAACAAATGGTGGCCGGGCTTATTGTGAGTAGAGAGAAAAGGTCGAGAGCAAGGTGTCTGGGGTCAGATTTGACCTTGAGTGCCAGCTCAGTCAGCTGAGACCAAGGAAGGGCGAGACTGGCCCTGGCCAGCTGTCGCAGGGAGTACTGGCAGGGTAGTGCCTGGTGCATGGTTGAGTGCTTTGCAAATGACAGCTCTTCCTGTTCGGTATTCTCTGTGCAGAAAGCAACTGGGCCTCTGCGTTTTTCCCTTAAATGCTGATGTTTCTAGAATCGCGTAGAGCAGGGCACAGGTCTGAAGGAATGTAATGGTACCTTCTTATTTTACAGGGTTCTGAAGTCAGAGATCTTGAGACTAATAATGGCAGGAAAGTCATCACTCTTTAAAGTCATCCTCCTGGGAGATGGCGGAGTTGGGAAGAGCTCTCTGATGAACAGATATGTGACTAATAAGTTCGATACCCAGCTCTTCCATACCATCGGTGTGGAGTTTCTAAATAAAGAGCTGGAGGTAGATGGACACTATGTGACCATGCAGATCTGGGACACGGCCGGCCAGGAGAGATTCCGAAGCCTGCGGACGCCCTTTTACAGGGGCTCTGACTGTTGCCTGCTCACGTTCAGTGTCGACGATTCTCAAAGCTTCCAGAACTTGAATAACTGGAAGAAAGAATTCATATATTACGCCGATGTTAAAGAGCCCGAAAGCTTTCCTTTTGTCATCCTGGGTAACAAGATCGACATAAACGATCGGCAGGTGTCTGCGGAAGAAGCCCAAGCCTGGTGCAGGGACAACGGCGACTACCCTTACTTCGAGACAAGCGCGAAAGATGCCACCAACGTGGCAGCGGCCTTTGAGGAAGCGGTTCGGAGAGTGCTCGCCACCGAGGATAGATCTGATCACCTGATTCAGACCGACACCGTCAGTCTGCACCGCAAGCCCAAAACCAGCTCCTCTTGCTGTTGATCCCGATGAGAGAGGTTTAACCAACTCCCTCTCTCTCTCTCCCTCTCTCCCTCTCTCTCTCTCTCTCTCTCTCATACACACACACACACACACACACACACACACGAATAAACATGGGGAGAGGAGAACTAGCATTTGCAGCAATAGATCATATACTCCTAAAATGAAACTAACCATATTGCTGCTCCATACGTGGGTGGGAGAAGGGACACATTCATTCACTCGGAAGAATCTTATTTACTCAGCAATGGCATCTTACATTTACAAGTTGTAACGGTTGTCTAATAACATTTAATTTAAACATGTAAGTTACCGCGCTAATAAATGCGATGACCAAGACTCAGACTTTGTGATTAAAACAAAACACTTGAATATCCTAGAAATTGTTCTTTTCCTGGGAAAATGGAGAACGACTTTTTATATATGTATATTTTTATGTAATTAGCATCTATTCCTGGTTCGGGGGGGGGGGGAGTTTCCTACAGTAATGTTAGTTATTAAAAATTAAAATTGAGTGCATCTGTGCCGCAGTGATTTATTTCTACATTCTCTTTCAAATTATCGAAGTGTTCACGTTTTCATTCTACATAATGGAATTGATCTCTTGGTCTCCCCAGTAACTGCTCGTCATTTGTGTGTCACATGTTCGCTACCCCCTCACCCCCAGAAGCCAACTTGATCACTATTCTTAGAGAAAATGTGAAGGATTGTACCTTGTTTGAGGGTAAGGGAAGACATCTTTATTTGGCCGTATATTTATTTAGTGCCTTCTCCTTCACTGAACATTGTCTAGTGATTTGCTCTAGATTTCTCATCTTGCCGCAATGACCAGACTTCCTGATAAAACAGTGGTCTTTTGTGGGTAAAGCTCATATGCTGCAGCTTCATGCAGATTCCATCCTCCAGAGACAAACCAGTGCCCAGACCCTGTGTCAGTGAAGACGGAACCCTGGCCGTGGAGCAGCGGGTTATCAAAGGACATGCTTGGGGCAGGGGTACGTTTTGAGAAACTAAATGGCTATATTTCTTTCCCTGCCTCTACTCCTTCGAAACCACTGAAAATGAGTACCATTACAGCAAGCTAAGCTTTTGAAAGTCTTATTTCCTAACATAACAATTTGGCTGTAAGGAAAATGTAACATTTTTAATTTGGGGAAATTAAATCTCTTCATATTCCCAGGTTGGAGGAAATTATAGTTTTTATTATTTATAAACACTCCCCATCTCCCCCCGGAAAAAAAACAACACACCAATCCTCCATCCAAAAAACATTTTTTTTTTTTACTGGTTTCAGAGAGGAAAAGAGAGAGAAAGAGAGGTAGAAATATCAATGATGAGAATCATGGATCAGCTGCCTCCTGCACGCCCCACACTGAGGATCGATCTTGCAACCTGGGCATGTGCCCTGACCAGGAATCAAACCCTGACCTCCAGGTTCATAGGTTGATGCTCAATCACTGAACCACACCAGCTGGGCTTGCTTTTGTTTTTTAAAAGTGTACCCATTGTTTTGTGACTTGCCCTTTTTCTCTTAATATGTCTGGACATATTTACATTATAGTAGACCCCTCTCATTTATTTGCCGTATGGATATCTAATACCTATTCAAATCCTTCTCTCTTGATAGATAGGGAGCAGTAGTGCATGAAAGTGCTAGTTTCGCACACCTTGGTCAATTTTTCTGCATACATGAATCTCCCACACCTTGGTCAATTTCTCTGCATACATGAAAAGTGGGGGCAACAGTGAAGCATTCTAGCAATCATATGGCTAAGATCCTAGGGACAAGGGACATATCTACCTTTGCCACCTAGTTCCTGTCCCTGGTGGCAGCCACATGTGTTTTTAGGTGTGTGTCCCTCTAGATCAGGGATGGGGAACCTGTTTTCTGTCAAGGGCCACTTAAATATTTATAGCATCATTCATGGGCCATACACAATTATCAACTTAAAAATTAGCCCGCTGTATTTGGTCAAACATTTCATTAGCTCACCCCTAATGCCTTGGTAAGGCCAGACCAAATGATTTTGCTATGGCCCATGGGCAAAGAGTTCCCCACTCCTGACCTAGACATTTAGTGCATAAGGAAAGCATAAAATGCAGAGTGTATGGCTTCTGCAATGGGAATTTCTTTTCTCACAGTGCTGGAGGCTAGAGTCCCAGGTCAGGGTGTGGGGAGTTTAGTTCCTCCTGAGGTCTCCCCATGGCTTGCCAATGACCTTTCCCCATGTTGTCACCACCCCCCTCCCATCTCTATCCAAACTTCCTCTTCTAAGGACACCAGATTGGATCAGGCCCACCCAAACAGGCTCATTTTAACTTAAATCACCTCTCTGAAGGCCCCATCTCCAAATACAGCCACATTCTGAGGGGGTGTGTGGGGCCTAGGACTTCGACATGAATTTGGGGGGTAGGGGAACAATTTTGCCCATAACGTGTATAGGTATTTACAAAATGTGTAATTTTGATACTTGTACAGATTTAATACCTTAGTGTATTTTTAAGCTTTTAAGCATCTTTTCAAATACTGCATTTTCAGATAAATATTTAAGGATATAATTTGTTGGCATTCTAGAGGTCTAGTGTTGAGCTAAAATGATCAAAGTAACAGGTCTTCATGTGAACAGGAGAGGAATCCTTCACACCACGACTTAAAGGGAATCTGGGGAACAAGGCTAATATGCCAAACACGGTACTGGAGTGTGATTAAGAACAAAACCTGACTAAATAGCTTTGTCCTTCAGTTAACTACAGCTAACTGATGGAAAAGCTCTTGAACCAGCGGCAAAAGGTCGCTGAAAATCTGATTCTTTTGAAGAAGAAAAAAAGACGCTTTAATGGGCTGGCCTTACCTATATAAAGATGAAAAATATGGGAAAAACAAGAGTTGGGGATCAAAGCAGGTGATAAGGGAGTGGTGGCAATAGCTGCGGGCCCCCAAAGCGAGCAGAACTGGTTCAGGGAGGGGCCTGTTACAGCGCTGTGTTTGCCACTCAGCGTTCGGGCCATCTGAGACTGTTTCCACGCTGTCTGTGAACTGTGAACGTATAGACCAAGTTCAGTGTTAAAGACCAGCTAGTGACCTCAGAGAATGGACAAATGTACTTTTGACCAACGAGAACCATTTCAGGAAGCTATGTGGAAGATGGAAAGGTACCTCATCAACGGGCTACTTCCAGTTTTATCACCTCCTTCACTCTGGTGAAAAATTCCCTAGTTGAAGTTAAAGAAAACCCTGCTTTGCGTTTCTATAAGAACTGTGTAAGCTTTCACTGTCCTATGACCCTGATGCCAGTTCTCACACACCAGTGGCTTGTGGAACAGAGCTGTGTGAAGTAGGAAAATGGACCCGTGGGTTCTGAGACGTTTCTCCAGTCACAATGGCGAGGTACTGTTGTGACGAGAAAAAGAACATGGGTGTATCGGGCAGAGCACGGATCAGTGGTCTCTGCATTCGTGGCCAGTGGGGCAACTGTGCAGCCTTTCAGGAAACAAAAGACAAAACCAGATTGGTGCATTTTATTTGGATCTCTTTGGAAGTAATGATTACACATTTAACACCTGTGCTCAGTGGAGCCTGACGCCCGTGGGGAAGCATGAGCCCCGGCAAATGCCCAGGGTGCTACTGATGTTCCTCCATTGCTCTGGTATTCCAGAACCTTCAGTAACATCACCTACTACCAGGCCTATGCTTGACCAACTCGCCAGTCCTGGTTCTGTCCAATACCCGTTCCCCCCACACATGTGTGCGCAGCATGCTTTCCTATGCAGCCCCCCCACCAGCTCCTGTGCTCAGCACTGGACTTGCCTTAGAGTGCCTTCAAAGATGCAGGCCTACATGAAACTTGGTACTTAATCACAGTAAGGTACTCATGCAGGGCTCTTGCTACACATTCCCTCCCGGACCAGAGAAAAGGGCCGACTGCAGGGCACTGCTGTGGTGTGGCCCGGCCAGGACCCGCTGGTCTCTACCCTAGAACTCCCTGCTGCTGCTCCGGCCCCTGGTGTCACAGCCCTCTGTGCTACCTGGTCATTGAGGGCAGAGCAAACTACTTAAAACAATACGTGTTTGGGTCTCTCCGATGAGCATGGCTGAAATGCCTCCTAGATTTCTAGCTGAGTATCGTTTTCTCCCAAAGCTCTGGCCCCTAACTTGAGACCATCCCGGTTCTGTAAAATGGGTTAATAGATAAACTAGTTTGCAGACTTTCAAAATAAAACGAAAATGGTATTGGTGGCAGGGTGAGCAGCACTTAGAAAATTCGATATGAAATTCCCACAATCTTAGACAAACATCTTTATTTAGTAACTCAAATAAATAGGGTAAAAAAATCATAGTAGCAATTTCACACACACATACAAAATCACACTTCAAATTACTTGCTCAAGTTAGTCAGAACGGAACAAAAGTCTTCAAATGCGCCCAAGTAGCACAGAACACGTGCCTTTATATTACTTGCTTTTCGATTGACATCTCATTTACAGTAAGGACCCCACCCCTTACAGTAAAACAGCCCCCTCCTGCGCACAGCCTCAAAGGCCAGGAGGGCACACGTTAACATAATATAGGCTTTTCTGGGTTTACAACCCTAAAATCGTCTTCCAGCTTTTTATTAACAAGGCTATCAACAGGTTCATTCAATCTTAGTGTACTAAGGGAAAGGGAATAAAAGAACACAAACTGGCACTTTGGGCTCCACTCCTCACTTTGCAGACATGGATCTGGATTTCGGAATGAATGACAGTAGGATCACCGGCCCGGATCGGACAGTGGGCAGGTACGTGGCACTGGGCACTGCAAACGCTGCCCACTTCAGCTTCTTGCTTCGGGCTATGCACAGTGCCTATACATTCTTATAGCATCTCTAGATGTATGGGGAAGCCCATGTATGTCCTACCAACTCTATTCCTCAATGCAGATGCTTTAGGTTTAAATCTGACTACCAAATCTTGACAATGACATTTGGTTCTGGATTGTTACATCAAGATCAAGCTATATGAATGAGGAAAGCCAAAAGCCTATTCTGAGATTTCCAAAGATATTTCAAGGCTGTTGATACAGAAATCCTTATAAATAACTGTTCAGAAGCAAATATTAATCTATTGATAATTCTAAGAAACTGAATGCACTATTTGTAACTATAAGGAATTTTACTAAGTTTAGATAAATTGACACAACAACTTTTCCAGGCTATTTAATCAAGTAACTTACAACGCCCACATTCCTGAGTATATTCCATTGCAGAGACACTGTTTATTTCCAAAGTTTTCTGTGTTTAGCTTAAGAGGTGTTTCTTCCCGAGAAACTGAACTTTCCTGTCAAATGCACTGGATCGAATAGGAGAATTGGGTTCGTAAAATGGATTCATTGCAAACTAGGAAAGAAGAAAGCATTAGTGAGTTTGTCAGAGTAAAAAGGCTGAGAGATCATGGGTCTCTAAATTAATTATTTTGAGTTTTAAATTAAATCATCAAAGAGCCGAAACCGGTTTGGCTCAGCGGTAGAGCATCGGTCTACGGACTGAAAGGTCCCGGGTTCGATTCCGGTCAAAGGCATGTACATTGGTTGTGGTCACATACCCGGTGGGGGTGTGCAAGAGGCAGCTGGTCAATGTTTCTCTCTCATCGACGTTTCTAGCTCTCTCTCTCTCTCCCTCTCTATCTCTCTCCCTCTCTGTAAAAAATAAAATATATTAAAAAAAATTAAAAAAATAAATCATCAAAGACATTCAAAACAAGAGTCAGAAGATCACATTTTTAAGTTTCCATAAAAATGCTCTATGGTTAAATAGTAACTTCCCCATAAGGACATTTCTTGGTGTTTTGGTTTTGAGCAGGACCTGTGGTGAAACTGATGGCAGTATGATAAGTGTTGCCTATGTAAGCATCATTAACTCAGGAGTCACCGTGTGTGAATTACTAATCTCCTTACATTCCTTGTGAACATATGGATTAATCTGTAAGACTTACATAAAATATAAATGAAAAATGGGCCATATCATGGGTCTCTAAGTTAAGAAAAAGTTATACCACACTGACTAAAAATTATTCTTGTGTGGCAATTTTTTAATAATCAGATTTTAATACTCTCCTTTAACACAAGGCTAAGTGACCAGTTTCTCAGATAATGCAACAAATGTATTATAACAGGTCAGAAAATATTATTTTTTAAATATATTTTATTGACTTTTTACAGAGAGGAAAGAGAGGGACAGAGTCAGAAACATCAATGAGAAACATTGATCAGCTGCCTCCTGCACATCCCCTACTGCAACCAAGGCACATGCCCTCGACCGGAATCGAACCTGGGACCTCCCCTCCCCCCAGTCTGCAGGCCAATGCTCCATCCACTGAGCCAAACTGGCCAGGGCGTCAGAGAAAATTATTAATGACAAATGGAATCACTAATGAGGAAAGGAGTTAGCAATTTTTACACCTTAATTACTTTGTCTACCTTTATAAAAGGACTAGATATTCTTGCTAGTGCTGACTAGGAATATTGTTTGCTGTGGCAATATGCAAAAATCTGTTCATATACAGAATATTTAAATTATTAAGAAATACTGTTTTCAGTACTGCAGTTTAACTACTGATGTCCTATTTTATTTTTTTCCAATTATGTATCAGGAAATGCGGGCGGCACCAATCTCCCTGGGTGATAGTTGATGATATATAAATCACTTCCTGCTGGTTTATGATAGGTATTCACTGCACTGTAACTTATTTCTACAGTAGATGGAAAGCATTTTAGACTGAAATTATAAAGCAGTTTCTCTTATGGAGAATACTTCCTTCCCTCTCTTTAGGGTTCCCTAGTAAAATGAACTATATGCACCAAAGGGGGGAGAATGAAGATTTTAAAATAACCAAAAGCTCTGGCCGGTGTTTCTCAGTGGTTAGAGCATCAGCCTATGGACTGAAGGGTCATGGGTTCGATTCTGGTCAAGGGCATGTGACTGGATTGCAGGCTCTATTCCCAGCCCTGGTTGGACTTGTGTGGGAGGCAACCAATTGATGTGTCTGTCTCTCCCCTCCCTTCCACTCTCTCTATAAAAGAAAATCAATGGGAAAATATCTTTGGATTAGGATTAACAACAACAACAAAATAACCATGAGTTCTTTTCCTAAATAGTGGTTAACCTGGTGAAGACTTGCCTGAGGAGGGACTGCCGGGGAGAGTCTGACTGAGGGAGAGCTGCTCAAATGAAAACTACTACAAGGCCAGTTCCCTGCCAGGGTTTGGATCCCGTTTATCAGATTTAAGAAGTTCTAGAACATACATACCTTGATGTATAGTTCATAGACATCAGTAAAGAAGTTCTTTATCCCATCTTCTTGTCTTACGTCATGAAGCATAATAAATCTCATATGTGAAATAATTAAGGTGTAATCTTTCTTAGAAATGTAAAGCAGTCAGTTAAAAGTTAGCTTAGTTTTTATCTTAAAGAGAACATAATCTTTTAAAGTTAAAAAGTAAAGTCAAACCACCCTTGACCCAGATAAACCTAAGTTTTATATACAAGACTTGGTTTTAAAATGATGCTAAACAAAATGTATTTCTTCCCTGAAAAAAAAAAAAATAGAAGTAGCTACATAAATGGCAATTTTCACCTGACCTTTAAAGTCCATCGACTTATCCGGGCGTCTGTGTGTCCCCGGTTCTAGTTTGTGACCCCAACCTTTAGTTAGGTGTCTTTATTAAGAAGGTAAGGATATGACCCGCAGTAACAAATGCTGAGACGAACCACTCATTGAACTTGTCCACAGTTTTCAAGTACATGTTGTTTGACAGCCACATATTCTCATCCACCAGGTCAAGGGCAGCATGAGCTATGAACTGGTTTAGATGACGATGGTCGTCCTAGATGACAGTGTGAGCACCAGGTTAACATTTCCATACAGCGTCAAGAAAGCCAACATTTCTCTCTATAATCCTATACATAGTTCTTCTTGAGGGGGGACACTTTCTTTATCTAAAAAAAATATATTTGTATTGATTTCAGAGAAAAAGGGAAAAGGAAAGAGAGAGAGAGAGAGAGAGAGAGAGAGAGAGAGAGAGAGAGAGAGAAACATCAATGATGAGAGAGAATCATCAATTGGCTGCCACTGGGCATGAGCCCTGACCGGGAATCAAACCGTGACCTCATGGTTCATAGGTTGACGCTCAACCACTGAGCCATGCAACTGGGATACTTTTAAATTTGGTATCTAAAACTCAATAAGTAGAAATAGCCGATTATAATATATTAATTATAATATATTAAAATGTGTTCAAGAAACTAAAATGATTTTGATTTTGCAAGCAGCAAGTTACCAGTTTCTGTAACCTTTTAAGCACATGGGAAAAATACTGTTGGAAAACAAATAGATCTTCCTTCAAGAAGCATGCATCCTTGGAAAAAATACCGAAGAGATTGTGGATCAAGAACAGCAACATAGGCAAGCTGGCGCTAAGGTGGCGGTGAGGGAGAGCTACAGAGAGGTGACATTGGCACAGGCCTCAAAGTGTGGTGAGGGGGCTTGTGCAGTGACACCTGGTGAGCAGTGACGACAGGCGGGGAGGTGGCACTCCTGAAATGTTGGCATGACTCAGGTGTAAGGAGTTTACATGCAGGGGGCCTGGGAGTGGCAGGAGGCCATGCTTAACCCTTGTGAGCAGTCAGCGCTGGGAGCGTCCTTTTCATGGGCTGAAAGAGCTTGGCTGGAGCAGGTGGGAATGTCCCGCCATCATGCGGAGGGGGAGTTCACTGCCTGAAATGGTCTTACTCCTGTGGAATGCTTACTTCCCAAATGCATTCTCAAAGAACACCTCTGTTCCGGGTTGAACTGTGCCCCACACCCATTCCTGTGTTGCAGTCCCCACCCCGGTACCTTAGAATGCAGCCTTATTTGGAAAGAGGGTTGTTGCAGATAGAACTAGTTAACATGAGTTCATGCCGGAGTAGAGTGGGCTCCAACGGGACTGATGTATTTATAGAAAAAGGGGACCCCTGGACACAGACACCCCCAGGGAGAGCTCCAGGTGGAGACGGGAGTTGTGCTGCCACCAGGCTAGGAACGACCAGGAACCAGGAGAGAGGCTGGGACAGATCCTTCCCCAGCACCTTCCCTGCCGAGGGGGCACGGCCCTCCCCACCCTTGAACTTGGACTTCTGACCTCCAGAACGGAGACTGAACATTCCCATTGAGCCACCCAGGCTTTGTGCCCTGTAATGGCGGCCCTGGGAAACTGATACAGACCCTTTGCTGAGGAGGCTGCTCCTGGGACTGGGCTGGGGAAGGCTGTCAGCCACCCTGGGATCGCTCGCACCACTAAAGCATGTTTACGTCACTCCCGTTGCCATGTTGTAGCTACTAGTACTGTAATCCTTAGAGAAAGGGATGCCTTTCGTGTCTGGCTTATGGCAGCCTTTTCCGTTACTTTACAGGGATGATTGATCTTGAGCGATTAGGAGAAAACTAGAGAAATGCTTTCAGAAGGTAAGTGGTAGCATCTTGTGACGAAGCGCTTTTTTTATTTTTTATTTTTTTAAAATATATTTTTAATTGATTTTTTACAGAGAGGAAGAGAGAGGGAGAGAGGTAGAAACATTGATGAGTCATCGATCAGCTGCCTCCTGCACACCTCCCACTGGGGATGTGCCCGCAACCAAGGTACATGCCCTTGATTGGAATCGAACCTGGGACCTTTCAGTCCGCAGGCCGATGCTCTATCCACTGAGCCAAACCGGTTTCGGCACGAAGGGCTTTTATATGCACTGTTTTATGTACCACCAGGCCCCCGAGTGCACAGGAACTAGATTTGAGTACCAGTGTTGTTAAAGCAACCACTGCTACAGAGCTGCCTCAAACCAAAGTTTTAATGAACAGTGTGCTCATAGGGATGTGGGAAAATAGTGTAGCAACAACACCTGGTAGGATAATTACTTACATCTCTATCATATTTTAGTGGTAAGATCTGAATAGTTGACAAGCATCCTGCACTAGACTGGACATGATGCATTACAATTAATTTGAAAAATCAACTCCTGTCCTAAAGAACACTAAAGCTTCTTTCTGGAAGCTGGGAGACACAGCACCACTTGTAGGCAATGGGGAAGGTGGACTGGTACAGAAAGATGGAAGGGACCCAGCTATTCTCAAGACTCTTTCTACAACCATTCTTGATAAGAGAGCTGGGTGTGTCACTGGGAGGAGAGCACGTGGCACAGCCAGGAGATAAGGTAGGAGGTCACTGGAAACCACCATCGGCTTGGGCAGCAGGAAGACATGCAAGTAAGGGTACCTTGGAACCCTCCCAGGTGGAAATGGACCTACTATGTACATCCTGGTGAAAAATGGGACTTGCTTGGGGCAGAATGGTCTTTCAGGGCATTTCAACAACTGGTTTTCAGACCTACTATGGGTGGACCATGTTTCTGTGGGCCTAAGGAGTGGCTTTTCCTAGTTGGGTGGCATAGTGGACGGAAGATCAGGAAAAGAGGCCCAGTGCATCCTTCTAGTACACACTAAGTGTGTGCCGATAAAGGGTGAAGCAATTCATAGAACCTTCCCTGCCTGGCTTCTGCCAGCCCATGGGACTCCGGAGTAAGCCTGGTTTCATTGTTTTCTCATCTGCCCAGATCTCCAGGTCTAAAAAGCACATTGACCATTATCATTACAACAGCATGACAGTTCTCATGGGGTCTGTTAGGGTTCCATACGCACTTTGGATTCTGCTTTTCCGGGTGGCAGAAACTCCATTTCAAACACTGGGTTGTCATGGTGGCCGACAATCACGAAGTAGAAGCTTCCAGACATTGTCTCCAATATATGGCTCCTAATGGAATGAAAAGAAGATGCATTTTTAGTACTCAATACTGACAACCCAAAATGGGTACCTGGGAGTGTACAGGCCTGGGGAGAGTACTACCGAGGTGGGCCAGAGCCCGGGATACGTCAAGCCTTACAGGGACTCCTGCTGATTCACTCAGAACATGTAGCCAAAACCGGTGTGGCTCAGTGGATAGAGCATCAGCCTGCAGACTGAAGGGTCCCGGGTTCGATTCTGGTCAAGGGCCATGTACCTTGGTTGCGGGCACATCTCCGGTGGGGAGTGTGCAGGAGGCGGCTGATCGATATTTCTCTCTCATCGATGTTTCTAACTCTCTCTTCCTCTCCCTTCCTCTCTGTAAACAATCAATAAGATATATTTAAAAAACAAAAACAAAACATGCAACAAAAGCCAAAGAAATCCACAATGTATTTCCTAACAAATGCAACGCTTTTTGTAAAGGAAACCAGGCTCCAGCTGGCACATGTACCCTTGGAACTGGAAGGCCATGTGTGGAAGAAAGTGCAGACAGGAGACTCGTGGCATGGTGAAGTAAGTCGGATTTAAAATATTATTCGGGGCAGGGGTACAGCCCACAGGCCAAATCTGGCCTCATCCGTCTTACGCTGCTCAAAGGCTGCTTCTGCCCGACAATGGCAGAGTTCAGCAATGACAGAAATCACCTGTGCTTTACAGAAAAAAAAGGTCCCTGTATTAGGGGAAATGAGAAGGAGGCCCAAATAGTAAAACTGAGCAGGAATGATACAAAAGCTGTGCAAAATAGAATTGGCCAGAATTCTCAAGAGAAAGGGAGGCGGAGAGGGATGGCAGCTTGAAATTTTAACCAAGTCCACAATGGCATCATTCATTTTTGCTGGAGTAGGTTTCCTAGCTGCAGTTTGCCAAGGGAAGGGCTTACTTTCTTCAGCACAAATATTTAAGCAGCAGAGAGAGCAAAGGAGGCAGACACCTCCCGCAAAGCACATGTAAGCAGCAGCAGCAGCAGAAGACAATCCTATACAGTAAAGAGGTAATATGCAAATGGTCCTTACACCCTGATGCTGCTGCATAAAGACCAAACAGCAGGAGGGTGGGGCAGCAAGGCAGCAGGCTACCAGGGCAGGGCGGGGCAGTGGGTGGAGAGCCACTGGAGCATGGGGCAGAGCTACCAGCTTGGAGAGCTACCGGAGGGCGGGACAGTGGGTGGAGCTACAGGAGTACAGGGCAGTGAGCTGTGGGTGTCAGAGAGCTATGAGCTGCTGTGGTCCCCGAGGCTCCCTGAGGCAAACAGCAAGCTACTTGTGCACAATTCGTGCGCAGGGCTACTAGTATACCTAAAAGGAAGATAACCACCTGCAGAATACTTCCCTCCCATATGGAAACCCATGAGTGGGAGAGGAGCAGAGTGTTAAGTACCCAGTGAGGATAAACAAAAAGGAAACGGAAGGAAATACTGCAGAAAGGCTGTCTCACCAACTGCACAGCTGAGCAGAACTTGGGCTGCGGAGAATTCGATTTTACCAACACCTGGGGAAGGGGACTAACTGTCCAGTCACGACAAGGAAAAACTGAACGGTGCGTGAACGGGAAGGAAAAGAAGCCATACAACCACAGCCTCAGGAAGGGAATGTCTACAGTCATTTACTGTCAGAGGCCTTGCTCTGCTGGGGGAGTGGGCAAAGGGGAGACTCTAGAACTCTGTGCTGTCCTATATATGGAACTTTCTGGAGAATGGACATGTTCTGTGCCTGCGCTGTGTGATGCAGTAGCCACTGGAGACTAAGGAGCATTTGAAATGTGGTTTGTGTCTGCAGAACTGAATTTGAAATTTTATTTAATTTTAATTGATTAAACAGTGACATGTGGTTCATGGCTACTGTATTGGGCCAGGGTAGCTCTAGGCCCACGGTCCGCAAACTGCGGCTGGCAAGCCACATGCGGCTCTTGGGCCCCTTGAGTGCGGCTCTTCCACAAAATACCACGGCCTGGGCGAGTCTATTCTGAAGAAGAGGCGTTAGAAGAAGTTTAAGTTTAAAAAATGTGGCTCTCCAAAGAAATTTCAGTCGTTGTCCTGTTGATCTTTGGCTCTTGACTGATGAGTTTGCCGACCATTGCTCTAGAATAGGGGTGTCGAACTCAATCAGAGAAGGGGCCAAAATCTAAAATCCAGCCTAAATCTCGGGCCGAATGGCTTACTGAACAGTCATAAACTGACAATGTCATAAACTGACAGCGGAGTGCAGTGATGACAGCGCGGTGCGGGCCACATTGCAAGGCCTGGCGGGCTGGATTTGGCCCGCGGGCCTTGTGTTTGACACATGTGCTCTAGATTAATGATTGCAAACTTTTTTTTTTTTTTTTAATTCCAGGATCTGTTTCACCTTCCCTGCACCCATGAAGTAAGACTTAAACTCCAATGTGGAACACAAACAATACAAATAAAGCAACAGCCGTGTCTGTGTGCATTGTGTGTGCCTGCCCAGCTTTGCCACCACCTGAAATAGGGGCCCTTCGAGCCTGTGCCAGGGAGCCTAGGCCTCGGGCAGTGGGGGAGGGAGCTACACAGAACTTGGCAATGGGCTCAATGGGAGAACTGAGGCTGTCTCCAAATGCTTGGCTGAGGCGATCAAGCAGAGTATCAGGATGGGATGCTATTCACCGAGAAAAATGAGGGAAGGAAGAGGGATGAAAACCTGTCAATTCTGAGCATGGAGTGGTAGCCAGAATAGCCCTCCAACACCCCCCCCCATGTGGCCACACCCTAATTTTGGGAACCGGTGAATGAATGCTCATTTACAGTAGGGGTGTCGAACTCAATCAGAGAAGGGGCCAAAATCTAAAATCCAGCCTAAATCGCGGGCCGAATGGTTTACTGAACAGTCATAAACTGACAATGTCATAAACTGACAGCGGAGTGCAGTGATGACAGCGCGGTGTGGGCCACATTGCAAGGCCTGGCGGGCTGGATTTGGCCCGCGGGCCTTGTGTTTGACACATGTGATTTACAGGGAAAGGGGAAATCAGGCTCCAGATGGAACTGGGTTGCTCAGCAGGTGACCTTAAGCTAGGAGAGGATCCTGACTGCCCAGGTGGGCCCACTGCGGGCACAAGGGGCTATAAAAGGGAGGAGGCACGAGAGGAAGGCAGGGGGACACGTGACTACAGGCCCGGCTTCAGACGGAGGAAGAGGTCGCCAGTCACAGAATAGGGTGGCATCCAGAAGCTGGGAAGGACAGAGGGACAGTCTCCCCAAGAGCCTCCGGAAGGAAATGCAGTATCCTGGCACCTGGATTGCAGCCCAGCGAGACCCCTGTCCGTCTTCTATGCCGAGAGCTGTGATGTAATGTGTTTGTGTTGTTTCCAGCCACTGGATCTGTGGGAGTTTGTTTGTTAGGGCAGCAGTGGGAAACTAACACACATGGCAGAGAAAAAAGGAAATATTCAAGGAAGCGTCAGCAAAACGGTAAAAGTGCATTCTGTAAAGAGAGCTGGGACAGAGGGAGTTCATTTACCACGGCACCTGGGTAGCAAAGCATTGTTGGAAAGGTTCATCTGGGGCCGTGGTCGGCAAACTGCGGCTCGCGAGCCACATGCGGCTCTTGGGCCCCTTGAGTGTGGCTCTTCCACAAAATACTGCGGCCTGGGCAAGTCTGTTTTGAAGTGGCGTTAGAAGAAGTTTACGTTTAGCCGGGACTGGTTTGGCTCAATGGATAGAGCGTTGGCTTGGGGACTGAGGGGACCCGGGTTCGATTCCGGTCAAGGGCATGTACCTTGGTTGCGGGCATATCCCCAGTAGGGGGTGTGCAAGAGGCAGCTGATCAATGACTCTCTCTCATTGATGTTTCTAACTCTCTATCTCTCTCCCTTCCTCTCTGTACAAAAATCAATAAAATATATATATTAAAAAAAAAAGAAGAAGTTTAAGTTTAAAAAATGTGGCTCTCCAAAGAAATTTCAACCATTGTGCTGCTGATATTTGGCTCTGTGGACGAATGAGTTTGCCGACCACGGGTCTGGGGCAATGGTGCGTCAAGATGGAGCTACTTAGGGCAATATGGGGAGAGAGCGTGGAAAAGAACAGGGACTGTGTTTTTCCAGCCTGAATCCCAGACACCGAGCCTAGTATGTGATAAGCACTCAGTGTTTGCAGGATGGAGCTGCGAGGCGAGGGCGGGGGGGGCTATAGTTTACGGCACATGTGTCAAACACAAGGCCCGCGGGCCAAATCCAGCCCGCCAGGCCTTGCAATGTGGCCCACACCGCGCTGTCATCACTGCACTCCGCTGTCAGTTTATGACATTGTCAGTTTATGACTGTTCAGTAAACCATTCGGCCCGCGATTTAGGCTGGATTTTAGATTTTGGCCCCTTCTCTGATTGAGTTCGACACCCCTAGTTTACGGTGTGAGATGACCCTAAGAATAGGGGAGCGGGTGTGCTGGAGGGGGGGGGGGCAGGGCGGGGTTAACTAGCCCAGCTGAGGCCTGTGGGGTGGGGAGGAAGGGGAGCCTCAGAGGCCTGAGAGAGGAGCCTGTGTTCAGGCCATTAATTAACAGCACGTTTGTGAGAAGCTGTGTACATCCTTCCCTAAAGCAATCCTCAGGACAAGGGGCAGGGCCTGTGCCTGAAGGTAGGGGAGGCAGGACTGCACCTGGTGGAGGACAGCAGCAGCCCAGCCTGTGATCGCTAGGGTGAGGAGCTGCTTTTGGGAGAGACAGCTGAGGAAATCAAGGTGGTGCTCCTTACCTTATGTACACTCAAAGGGGGCATGTACATAACATAAGAAGTGGGCACCAACTACCGTGTTTCCCCAAAAATAAGACATCCTCCGAAAATAAGACCTACTTAAGGGTTCCTTCTGAGTGAAATATAAGGCATCCCCCGAAAATAAGGCCCCCCTAGGCTAAACATGAGAGATTTGGTCCACTGATTCTGAAAGAAATGGAGTGACAAGAAATTCACCAGGAAATTCAGGAATTGGATTGTTATGATGATGTTCCAGAAGATGATGACATAATTGTCATTGAATAAATGAGTAAATTCTTGATACTGTAGGATTCACAGTTTGTCTGGTTTGTGTTGACAACTACCGTACTACCGTACCGTATACAGGTAATAAATTTCCTTTATTTTCATTTAACAATAAATGCGTACCATATTCTTCTTCATGGAAAAATAAGACATCCCCTGAAAATAAGACCTAGCGCATCTTTGGGATCAAAAATTAATATAAGACACTGTCTTATTTTCGGGGAAACAGGGTAGTAATGAACGCAGAAATGGGACCCGGGACCAGAAACCTTGAGGCTAGCATCAGAAAAGCAAAAGCCCACATGAGCAGAAATGTGTGGACTGCGTTAAGAAAAACAAAGCCTTTTAAGCTACAACCAGGAAAAAGCAGGGGAGAGAGGTCAACTGCTTCAAGCAACTGGCATACAAAGTACAGAGGATGCAGATCTGCTGAACTTCAATTTTCTCAAAAAGAATGGTTTTCCAACAGCAAGTGTGGGAGAATCAAGGTTAGGTACGCTACGAACCTCCAGATGGGAATATTAAACACTCTAGACATTTCAATAAATACAAGTATCCAGTTCTCCCATCCAAGTACTAACCAGGCCCGACCCTGCTTAGCTTCTGAGATCAGGCGCGTTCAGGGTGGTGTGGCCATAGACAAGTATCCAGTTCTCAGCAAACTACATATCTTGGATTAACAAATGTGATTATATATCTAGTGATCAGGGACATTTGAGAAGTCACAGGAATAGGAAAGAGCCATACCATCAGACATAGGTAAGTGTTATTCCTATTTTCAAAAACAAAAAGGCTTATCTCCTAATCTATAAGTGGGTACTTTCAAAGTAGAAATATGTATTAAATGGCTGCCTTTGGTTAGACACTATACTAGATTTTATTGTACATTATTTAATGTGGATCCCAACACAGAAAGAGTAGGCCACATGTGTCAAACACAAGGCCCGCGGGCCAAATCCAGCCCGCCAGGCCTTGCAATGTGGCCCACACCGCGCTGTCATCACTGCACTCCGCTGTCAGTTTATGACATTGTCAGTTTATGACTGTTCAGTAAACCATTCGGCCCGCGATTTAGGCTGGATTTTAGATTTTGGCCCCTTCTCTGATTGAGTTCGACACCCCTAGAGTAGGCTATTATTCATTCATGTACTCCTGGTTATACTGAGAACAAGTCATGCCAAGCTTAAATTTTATGTTTTGGAAGGGAAATCAGGAGGCAGTAAATCATTTTGGGAAATAGTTTGGCATACACCTAAAAACAACTAGGCCTTTAGGTTGGATGATAACACGGTCTGGTAATAGTTTGGTATACACCTAAAACAACTCTTTTAGCTCTATCCCCAGAGCTATAACAGTGCCAGGGCCCAGAACTCTCCTTATATGCTGACTAAGGGTCACAACTCATAGCTGACTAGAATGTTAAAGTGCTCCCAGTCAGTACACAGCAACGGGTCTCCGGCAGACCTTTGAAGTTGGCCTTAACCTCGTCCAGCTCAACATTCGAACAATAATTGTGAGATGAAACCAAGTTCTCACATTCAAAGATGACATGTTAAGGGCAACGAACGTATTAGAAGGCCAAAGTCCAAATTCAAAAATATCTCCACAGCTAAGAGAACTAGGTGTGAAATAAACAAAGCAGAATTTAATAGGAAGCAACATAAAGTCCCGTACTCGGGCTTGAAAAAATGAACTGTACAACGGGCTGAGGAAACCTAGCTTAAGAGCAGTGCATCTAGAAGAAGCCACTTTCATTTATCGCAAACTCAGTAAGAGGCAGCAGTCTGAAACGGGGGTCACAAAAAGCTAATGCAATTCCAAGCTGCACTGAGAGAAGACAATGTCCTCTTCACAAATAATATCATCTCTGGGGAAGTACTCAGTTCTGGGAATTGCATTTTAAATGAATCAATAACTGTGTGTGTGTGTGGGGGGTAGGGGGGATCTAGGCTAGGGAATGCTGGGGACAAAAGCTACTGAAGGAACTGAGGATGTTTAAACTGAGGAAGGGAAAAATACTATTTTTTTTGGGAGGGGGAGCAGTGTCCAAGCACGATCTCATCTGTAGAGAGGTATGCTGTCAAATGGAAAAGGGAGCTGACTAGGATTGGCAACTGGCTTTCCTTTCCTGAGCCAGCTCCAATCACTGGTAGTGCCTGCCAGGAACTGGTGCTGAGATTCTGAGACTTAAATGCGGTCAGCGGGAAAGATTGCTGTGATTAATTATCCGCTGTCATGGGTGGTGGTGGGCGGAGGGCAGTTGTCTATGCCAGTGCCAGGTAGTTATTCTTCTTGCCACCATACAAATCATACCCATCAAAGCCCAGGTGAAGTCACATTTTTTGCACAGAGATGTCTCTGGGGCTTCCATCTTCCACTCTTTTTGTTTTTTTTCTAAACTCTAAAGTCTACAGCACATCTTAGTCCACCTTCCTTTCTCACAGCATGCAAAATCAAAATTTAGCTCATTGATTTTCAACCAGTGACTTTGGCCTCCCCGAGGCCATCTGGCAATGCCTGAGACCTTCAGGATGGTCAGAACTGATGCGGAGGAGCTGCCATTGTGGGCAGAGAGGCCAGGGATGCTGCTAACCACCCCGCGGTGCACAAGACAGCACCCTTACAAATACTTTTCGGGCCCCAAAGGGCAACCGTGCCGCGGTGACGAAGCCCTGGATTACTGAGTAACCTAGTAGAAGGCAAAGCCCCGAGCTGGCGGAGCTCGCCGGGTGCAAAGCCTGGGCTGCGATGGGACCAGCCGGCCGGGGGTAACCGGGTTGGGTCCGGCGCCCCAGGCCGCAACTAGACGGAGAGACAGGGTTAACACCCAGATCGCGCGGGGCCCGGATGTCCCCCGGAGCGCCCGCCCCGGATCCTCGCTTTATCCCCTACCTGCGTCTAGACGCGGACTTCGTAAGAAAGTATCCACTGAGCTCCCGCCGGAGACCCGCGCTCCGAAGCTTCAGTAAGGAAGCCGGGCAGTCCTCGCGCGACTCCGAGGCTACGCTCTCGCGATAAGTGGGCGGGGCGTCTGGCGGTTGACGCGCGGGCTCGCTGGCGCAGACGCAGTAAGGCTCCTGAAGCTCCGGGACTCAGGTCGCTCGACCTGGCGGGGCTCCGGGAGAGGGCGGGACGCGCCCTGAGCGGCGGGGAGGATTCACGTGGTGCCCCGGCTTCCAGGGCCGCGGCTTCACCAGCCTCCTCGCCCGATGTCGCTACTCGTGGGCCACAGGTGAGTGTCGCGCTCGCGTCCCCCACCCACCCATGGCAACCCGAGGGGAGAAAGTGCCTTTATCCGCCGGGGTTCTTAGTTCGGAGAGGGCGGGATGCGTTTATCCGCCGGGTTCTTAGTTCGGAGAGGGCAGGAGAGCGTTGAGCGGTTGCCCCGCGCCGCGGCTGGGCTCCGAAGGTAGGGATCCCCTCGTCGCGACCCGGGGGCGGAGCGGGCGGAGTGGGCGGGCCGGCTCGGTGGGAAGCGACGCTGGAGGCGGACCGGGCGCCCGTGTAAGGAGATTAAGCATCTTGTTTGTTTTTGGTTAAAGAGCTGATGGGTGCGCCTGTGAGTTGAAGCATCCCGTTTGTTTCCGTTAAAGCGTGCGAGGGGACGAAGCTTCGTGTTTGTTTCTGTTAAAGCGCCTATCCGGTGTGCGCGAGGGGACGAAGCTTCCTATTTGTTTTCGGTGAAGGTGCGGGTGAGGGGGCAAGGCTTCGGTTTGGTTAAAGCGCAGACCAGGTGCGCGCGAGGGGACGAAGCTTCGTTTTTGTTTCCGTTAAAGTGCCAACCAACCGACCGACTGGTGCACTAAGGGGACGAGGCCTCGTGTTTCGTTAAAGCGACAACCGGGTGCGCTGATGGGATGAGGCCTCGTGTTTGTTTCTTTATTTTATTTTTTTATTTTTTATGTAATATATTTTTTATTAAATTATTATTTTTTGTACATATACCCTTGCCCCTCCCTCCCTCCCCTACTTGTTTCTTTAAAGCGCCAACCGGTGCGTGTGATGGGACGAGGCTTCGTGCTTGTTTCGTTAAAGCGCCGATTGTTGCGCACTAGAGGGGACAAAACTTGGTGTTTGTCTCTTTAAAGCGCCAACTGCGTGCGCACGCGAGGGCACGACGCATCCTGTTTTAATTCAAACGCTAACCGCCAACCCCGCTAACCGCCAACCCCGTGTGCACGTGGGGGGATGACGCTTCCTGTCTGTTTGCATTCACGCGCCATCCGGGTCACGCGTAGGGATGGCGCTTGACTTCGAAGCTTCCTGTCTGTTTCTTTAAAGCGCCAAGCAGGTGCGCCTGTGCTTCCGGTTTGTTTTCATTTGAGCGCCAAGCGGCTGAGCACGTGATGGGACAGCGCTTCCATTTTCATTTAGGCGCCAACCTGGTGTGCACGTGAGGAGCTGGCGCTTCCGGTTCGCTTTCATTCCTGCTAACCGGGTGTGCAGGCGAGGGGACGAGGGGACGAAGCTTCCTGTTTGTTTGCGTGAAAGCGCCATCCCTGCAGGGCTTTGGCGCTTTTCCGAAGGATAGCCCTGGTTCCGTCGTCACCAATCCCTCTGCCTGCCCGGTAACCCCGAGCCTCTTCTCTTCCAGCCTACAATGCCCCCCAAATACGACGTGCTGACTCAAGACGAACTGCGCAGAAAGCTGTACCAGACCTTCAAGGAGCGAGGGATCCTGGACGCGCTCAAGGTACCGCTTTAGGCACATCTGTTCTACAACTTGCACGCGTGGCAGCTGTAACAGGCAGTCCACATTTAACCCCCGGGTCTGGGTTTTAAAATAAGGTGACCAGACATCCCGCTTTTCAACAATTTGTCCCGCGTCCCGCGGCGTTTTAAAAAAGTCCCGATTTTTGGCAAAAAATCGGGACTTTTTTAAAACGCCGAGGGACAAATTTGTTAAAAATCGGGACTGTCCCGCCAGAAGCGGGACGTCTGGTCACCTTAAGGAAGGTGATATGCAGATGGTATTGGTGAGTGCTATCTTTAAGGTTTGTGGTTACCCTGGGACAGGCATCCCAAACGGCTTAGCGTTTGTCTGGTCTTTATGTTCAAATAGACTTATTGGCTGACATTCAGATAGGAGCGAGCAGCTTTATAAAGTGAACACATTTGTAATAGTGTGACATCAGCAGTTTGAGAATGCTTGTCTCACTCCAATATTATTATTATTATTATTATTATTATTATTATTATTATGACATTTTAGAAACCAATTTAAGATTGAAAAGCAGCTTTCATTTTAGTATTTATCTCTTTGTTAATGAGGTTGCACAGTTTCCAGCCATTTGTCTGTTTTCCACGTATTGGCAGTTTAACTCTTGCTCATTTTTTTAGGATGTTAGTGTTTTCTTATTGTGTAAAAATTCTTTTAATAGAAACTATTAACCTTTTTTGTCTTTTTTGTGGTGTTCAATTTTAAATTGGCTCTAAAACACATGTGTCAAACACAAGGCCCGCGGGCCAAATCCAGCCCGCCAGGCCTTGCAATGTGGCCCGCACCACGCTGTCATCACTGCACTCCGCTGTCAGTTTATGACATTGTCAGTTTATGACTGTTCAGTAAACCATTCGGCCTGCGATTTAGGCTGGATTTTAGATTTTGGCCCCTTCTCTGATTGAGTTCAACACCCCTACTCTAAAATATTGATGTTATATTTCTATATGGTCAAATCTACTAATTTTTCCCCCTGATTATTCTCAATAACTTTTTCTCTACGAATAGGATGAATATTCACTTTTTAACGTTTTTAAAAAGGCTTCAGTTTTCATAGTTAGCACTTTAACCCACCTGGAATTAGTTGTAGGGTATAATGCATTACTACACCTTCTAAGGTAGGATGGTTATTGCATTCCTGAATGTGGAATTTTTTTCCTCTGTGTTTCTGAATTAGATTTGGTCCTGTTTGGCTTCCTATCTGTAGTAAAAAAATGACTAATCCTGTCGTCGCTATTCTTTGGCTTTGGTATCAGGATTATGCTAACCTTGTTCACTCTATAGCGGCTGTATATCCTTGGGAGAACTGTTTCCTGTTTGCAGCTGGCTACTGTTTCTGGAATTCCAGCTTGATCGATGTTAGGGCAAAGTTTTACTATCTCAGTCGAGCTAATTTTTATTTTCTCAGTTCAAGGACTGTGGTTGGGGTGAGTTCACTTATTTAAATTTCTAGTGACCTAACTCTATTTGGATGTTTGAAAAGAATTTGTATCTATGACTAAGTATAAAGTCACAGATATCTATTAATGTTTATCAAGGCCTTTTCATATTTTGAGTCTACTCAGTCTGAATTTCTGAGAGATGTGCAGAGGATTCTCAAGTCTCTTCTTTCCCACTTCCCCTCCCCCCACAATAATTGTATTTATTGTTACCTTCGGGACTATGCAAGGTTTAATTATGAATGGATATCTCTCTGCATTAGCTGCTGGAAAACCCTAGCCAGTCTTGCCATTTCTTCTAGCAAGTGCTAGATGGCATGCTTTTTGTATTTATCAATATGGGAATTCATTTATGATGTCATTTCATTTTATTCTCTTATTTTCCTCTCAACCTGCTTATGTCACTCATTTAAATTTTATCCAGTATCAGTACTTGTTTGTACTTGAATCACTTTTATCAATTAAGCTGGATCTAAACATACTACTTCTTTAGCGTGTTACAAATCTCATTAAACCATCTCTAAATTTTACTGATGGAGAATGCTGTAGTTTCTCTCTTATTATTTGCTGTTACTGAATGACATTAGATGAGGCAGAGCATGCATATTCTGCTCAACGTAAATGTCTTTTGTACTATAGGATTTTTGATGTATGAGTCTTGTTCCATACTGGTAGTTATATACTTCTCTCTAGCTAAAGTATGGGAGATAGAGGTAGAGCAACTCCATTAGTTTTTTGCTGGTATTCTATTAATATGAATATATTAGATATTACTTAGTGTTGAACCCCATGGATATAGGCAGCATACTCTTAAGCTCAGCCCAATTATATTTCCAGTTTATATGCACAATAGATTAGAAAAATATCCAGTAGTTCAGTTAATTTAGAGATTTTCTTAAAACCCAAAGGAATAATAACACTAGTTATATAACCTTGAAAAAGTTAACACACCTTGAACCTAAATTTCCTTATTTATGAAATGTGTTGAGATATAAATACTATATATGAAAGTGCATGTTAATAAGTCATCTTTAGGTTTACTGATTTCTCTCTTGCATATCTTACTTCCTTTTGGGGAATTTTATTTTTATCAATATGCTCAATAAGCTGGTTTCACCCAATATTGTTTTCATAACCTCCAACAATCCACAGAATTCTGTTGAGGAAGCAGCAGAATTTTCTCTGATGATTGCTGTCTTGACCAAAGGCTGCTGAAATGGGCTCCTAGGAAAGACAAGTAAGAGTCTACATGTGTTCTGACCACCAGGTCAGTTGGAAAGCTTTCACTGATGAAAGCAGACTTCTTTGGCCAGAACCCATGGCCTAAGTGTGCAACGGAGAACTTGTAACTTTTGTCCATGGATCTAGAACCACTGTGGAAATAAAAGGTTTCTAAATCGTGTGGCAAATCTGTGTGTCTTCAGTGCAATAGTCCTGCTAAAAGTGTTTTCCCTCTTGTCTCTTTTCTCTTTTTTTGTTGTTTGACTAGACACAACTGAGAAAGCAGCTCATTCAAGAATTGATGCACCCTGTATTGAGCGGAGAAATGAGGCCCTCGTCCATTTCAGTGGAAGGGAGCGCCCTTCTAATAGGCGCTTCTAATTCCTTAGTGGCAGATCATTTACAAAAATGTGGCTATGAGTATTCACTTTCAGTTTTCTTCCCAGAAAGTGGCTTGGCAGAAGAAAAGGTAAAGTTTTTCCTCACTTACCGGATTTTCTATTAACAACCTTTCCATCCCAGATGATAATAAAGTGCTGCACAGTAGCCGAGTGCTCCTTGGCTGGCTTGGTCCATTTCTCAGTCATCTTTTATATAATGCACCAAAGAGAAGTACTCAATTTGATATATCAGTTCCTTGGAATCTTTGTTAATCTTCTGTTAAATTGTGATGTGTAGAATCACGAAATGTTTTGGAGTTAGAATTGATCTTATGTCCCATGTAGTTGATTCAGACTCATAACTGCCATTTATGTTGACTGTTGTGAGCTTGGCACTGGGCTAGTCACACTGCAGGTGTACCTGTGACCCAGATGATGAGGAACCAGTCTGGAGAGGTGAGTGATTTGCTCGAGGTCACAGGATTTTGAGGTGGTAACCTAAGGCAGTAAATCTAGATCTCTAAAATGTGCTCTTTGTGATGCCACAGTCTCTGTTTCTAGATATTTCTCTTCGTGATTATATAACAGAAGTAAGAAATAGATGAACTTTTTAAAAATCTGTAGTGTTCTCAAATATTAAAACACCTTTTATCACTTTCCTAATTAACTTTTTCTCCACCATTACCATTGAACATACTAGTCACTTTATTAGTATTTTAAAAGGCAGACATAGCAAACTTTCTGTATATTTTGTAACTAGAGTTAACTTTTTAGAGCAGTTTAGGTTCACTGCAAAATTGAGCAGAAAGGAAGAGTTCCCTTACGCCCTCTCCCCCTCTTACATGCACAGCCTCCCTCATTATCAACATTTTTACAATGAGCCTACATTGTGGCATCATTATCACCTGAAATCCATAGTTGACATTCGGGTGTACTCTGTGTTGTCCCTGTGTTTTATCTTTATCTTAATCTGTAATTTGACCAAAAGTTTTATATTCAGAAGTTTTAAGAAATCATGAACAGCTCTAATATTTGAAAAACTTAAAATTTACGTATGCTGCATTTATTCATTAGCAACCAAATTTTACTTATCAACATTAGGAATTCTTTTTTGGTCCATCAGTATCTTAAGTTTGTCATTACATTTCATAATTTTATTTTTGCATGAGCAATAATAGTCAATTATATAGTGATTGGAGCAGTAATTAATCTACCTCACATGCCTGAAGTTTTTTACTACTATAAAATTCTGTGCAGAATATTTTCTTTAAAGGAAAACCAATAGGAAATAAGTCATGACTACATTCTCAGCACTGGGAATATACACAGAGTGGCCAGATTATGATCTCTTGAGTGCATAATAATCTGTCCACTCAGTGTATATCCTATATAATCGACTAATATGCAAATTGTCCTCTCGGCCAGCAGGCAGTTCAGAACTGCCCATGTCTCTTCCCCCTGGCCAGGCTGGCTGGACCCCACCCATGCACGAATTCATGCACCGGCACCACCCCTCACACGTGCGCGCGTGCGCACACACACACACACACACACACACACACACAAACACACTGAGTGGCCTGATTATTATGTGTTCAGAAATCATAATAATCTGGCCACTTAGTGTATATTAAAAATAGCTACCCAGAATATTTGTTTAAAACTATTTGCAGTATACTTTAGTCATTCATAGTTGTAAAGATAGTAAAAATTTGGTTTATTTACATTTTGAAGCAGTATTTTAAAAAAATTCATTGCAGTTGAAAGACCCTGGAATTCACTCATGACTCATATTCATTGATTCATCAGATGTTTGAGTGTTTATCATCTGTAAGGCACTAATCATTTCTGTCATTTGTTAGGCATATCATCTTCATTGTGAAATATTTGGAGATTAATTACATGATCAAGAAATATTTTATCCATATGATCTCAATATGTTTATTGTAATTTATTTAGTAGTATAAGAAACAGCTTCAATTTTATATTAGCAGTTATCATCTTTATTTAATCTGAAGATGATTTCTAGTCATATTCAGAAACACCTTAATTCATCTTTTAGACATTAATGTAAAAATGTCTATCTAATTAATATTTTTTCCCTTAAGGTATTTACTATGCAAGATCTATTACAACTCATTAAAATCAAGCCTGAATCCAGTCTCTACAAATCACTGGTAGGATTATTTAGTTTTTATAACCTGCTTTGGTTTGTTAATTATATCTGAATAGTTGAATAAAAGTGAAATGTTTTATTTTAATAGGTCTCAGGATTTGATAAAGAAAACAAAAAAGGTAGGAACTTTCATCTTTACAGAGATTTAATACCATCTTTGTCATGCACTTTTCCTATAAAAGTATGAAACATAATTTTTAGAGGGAAGAATAGGGAATCAAATTTGAATTAAATTATGGATTTTTTTGCTGACAATTCCTGACCTTTTTAATAAACAGTAGAATCCATCTATTGCTTTGACAAATGTAGATCATTTCCTCTAAACTTCAATTTTTTAAATAGCTCTTAGATACTGAAATAAGATACACTTTGAATAATTATAGAGGTAGTGTTTGTACTTCAACTGGGTTTTCAAACTTCCAGTAGCATTTTAGGATGAATTTCCTTTCTTCAAAGCTTAGTCTGGCTGAAAAGAAACATCAATTGAGCTTCCCAGCTTCATCTAGCATCCTAGTAAAATTTCTGAAACTCAAAAACTATAAATAGCAGACATGTCAGGAATCCTAGTGGCAAAGATTATATAGAACTCTGAGCTAACTGTAAAATAGCCAGTCTTAAGACTAGGTTAAAGGGCATGTTCATTTTGAATACACAGATATTGACAAATTTCCCTCCTGAGTGATTGAGCCTGCCAGTTTCCCCACACCCTTGTCAGCACTTCATATATGATCAGAATTTTAATCTTAGCAGTCTTATTTGGAAAATAGGATTTCTCTGTTGTAGTATTTGCATTTGTTTATGATTCTATTTATTTAAAATTAATTTTTTCCCTCTAAACTCTTTGTCCATGCCCTTTTAAGAATTTTCTTACTGATTTGTAAGAGCTCTTTGATATATGAAAATTAATGTTCTGTCTCCAAAATATAGTAACTATTTTTCCAGCTACCATTTGTCTTTTGACTTTATTTCATGCCACATATAAGTTCTTAATTTTTATGTTGTCAAATATTTCTCTTTATCACTTCTAGATTTTTGTGTCATGCTTGGGAAGGACTTTCCTCAAAGTATTCTTTAAAAATATATAATGTAAAACAGGATAATGTGATAAACCCAAAATTTGTAAACTGTGAGTGAGCAATGGTTGAATGAAAGTTTTAAGACCAAACTTAAATGTACATTGTGTTTTTTAGGTTTTCTTGTGGAGTTTCTAAAACAAATGGCACAATCTCTTCAGGCTAAAGATACTTGTGACGTGGATACTCAGACAAGTCCGATGTTGCCTAGCAAAGACACTCTTGGTAATTGCAGGATTCTTTCATAATTTCAGGTTTTCTGTTTTGTTTTGTTTTTTTTGAATGAAGGACATGACCTCCTTTCCCATGTTGTCTGTGTTACTAGACTGGGAGGGATGTAAACTGCAGGGGGGTGGGAATGCTCATTTCCTCTTGTGTCATTGCTGGAAGGGACCAGTTCTATCTTCAGTGCTGCCCCTCCCTCCATGATCACCAGGGGCATGCAGAGGCCCACATTCTTGTTTGTTGGGTTGAACCTCTCAACTGGGAGGCTCTTCCCTGTGTTTTGTCTAACTTTATTTATAGTCACTAATGTGAGAAGACCTAGATTATTTATATTGCAGAGAACTAGAGAAGTCAGTGGCCCATCACTTCATTTTATAGTTGAGGAAACCGAGGTCGCCAGACAAAGGAAAAACAACTTGGAAACACCCAATTTGGGTCAGAACTGAAACTAGAATCCCAAGTTTTCTGGTCCATGATCCAGATCCTTTTCATGGTATAGCCTTTCTACATACAGTACCATCATGCCTTTAGTTGTATGCTCAGAAGGGAAACAGCTGGCTAAAATGCTGTGATTAATCCTGGTTCCTCCTTACAAGGAGCAATAACTTGTTAGTAAGATCAAATATCTTAATCTGCTTCTGCCAGCCTTTTTTTTCCTGTGCATACTTTTTGGTGGGCACTGGTGTTCACATAGTTGAGATTGCACTCTTGGTGTGGGTTTTCACTCTTGTTAACGTTTGATTCCGATCCACATTTGGTGTGAGGGCTGTGGGTATGCTGGAGAGAGCACTGGAATGAGAGAATCAGTAGACCTGGCTTTCGTCCCAGTTATGCCATTGTATAGTGGCTTAGCCCTCGATGAGAGTCACCTACACTGTACGGGCACCTGTGTCCTCTGTAAAATGGAAGATTTGAAATTCATAATCTTTGATTCATTTTAAGGTCAGTGTTTTGAACATGTGACTCGACTTTCACCGATAAAAGAACTCTGCTTTGTCACTTAGAGACTGGAAAGAGATGCCAGTGTTTTCTGACTTAAACTTTGCTTTCTTTTTCACTGACATTGTATGAGAAAATTTTCAAACAATCAAAAAGTTGAATAGTTTTACAGTTCACCATTAAATTTGTGTTATACTTGCTTGATCACTTTCTGTCTATTCAGTAATCTATCTTAATTTTTTGAATTATTTCAAAGTAAACTGCAGACCTCCCTGCTCTCATCCCATGTATTCTTTGCTTTTGAACAGACTTCTTGCTCCCCTGGCCTCATTCCTCTACTCTAACTGCCTGTGTTTTTTTTAATAGCTGAGAAGCTTCAGCATATTGACGATCAGTTTGCAGGTGCTTACTCTCAGCATCCAAAATTAGACTCTTTAGAACAGAAGTTAAGTGAATATAAGAGAGAAATAGAGCAACAGCTTCAGGCAGAAATGCATGAAAAGGTAAGTTTATCTTGTTGCTATTAACAAAAGTGATATTTTTGCTTGTTTTTTTCATTCTTAGGTATGTAGGAAAATATCTAGAATATTTATTAATGAATGTGGTACTATACTGTTTTGCATGGTATTTTTCTTTCCACTTGATGCCATTTCTTTTTGCCTTTTGAATGAATCCTGATAGGTACAGTGAATGAGATGAAAGTAAAGGTGAATTAAACTAAGTATATTTAGAGTGTGAATGTTAAACCTAACCATGGAGAATTTGTTACTATTTTTATAGTACTTTACTGGTATTTACAATTATTTGTGATCAATTGACAGTTGCAGCATTTCAAAAACACTGAAATAATAAAAATTAAAATGGAAGAGAAAAGAAAGTCTGAACAGGAAATAGCAAAGTTCTGGAGTGAGGTTGAGAGAACTTGTCAAGCAAAATCCGAAGCCCTCCTTAATCGGGAAAAGATATCCCTGGAGAGAATTCAGAAACACCAGGAGGTAATATTTTAAAATTGTTTATTGGGTGGCTCTTTCTGCAGCTGTTAGATTGGCTCGAAGTCCAGGAGCGAGATGGGACATTTAATTGAACAATTGATGGCTCAGGCCCTAGAGGACCAGTAAGGACTGTGGTCAAGAGTGGACGTGGAAGAATCGGCCTTGAAAAGGAGATATAGACTTCTTTTTCTGAGACTGCTGGAAGGAAAAGTGGAAGTGAATGTTCATGTCAGAAGTGTGAGATACTCGCAGGAAATTAGCAGCAGACAGATGTGAGGATTAGGTAGTGACCTTGAGGAGAGGACTAGAGGTGTGGAATGGCTACTGGAGTAGGGGGGAGGAGCAGAGCAGCTCTCTGATGGGACTGCTTGAGCTGATTTGGGGTTCCTGCTGAGGTGGGCAACCTGGAATAGAAGTAGAACTAACGAGGTACTTGTAGGTGATTGTTCTGTTGTTGCTCTTGGGAAGATTTGGAAGCTCTGTGAGAGCAGAAAGATGGTTGGGAGTGGAGCTTTATGGAGCTGAATTTATTTGATTTGAGAAAACCTGTTTAATTGAAGACATTTGAGATTCAGCATGATGGTGAATGGAGCCAGAGCAGAGGGTGGATGGCTACTAACATGGGGGAGAAGGAAGAGCTACATGGCCATCTCAGACATCAAGGAGTAGGTCTGGGGAGACGGAGACTGGCAGGTGGAAGAATAAGGGTGGACCAAAGAGGACAAGAGTTACAATTGAGCTTCTAGGTGCAGTTGGAAACCAGATGCACTGTGCTTCCATCCAAGCAAAGGCGAATGTTCCTGGATTAGAGAGGTCTGGGGCTGTAAGCATCATCCATGTAATCTTAGCACCCAGGAAAGGGACTGGACAGATTTCGGAGAGATTGAGGAGTGGTGGGAAGTGCATGTCAGCAGCAGGGATTGGATCCACTCCTTTAGGGAAAACTGTTCCTTTCCCAAGGGGGTCAGACCTGATTAGATTGGGGGAACGGTTTCCTATGTGCAGCCAGAACTTACTGATGCCAGGAGATGGTCGAGTAAAAGGCTTCGTCCAGGCATCAATCCTTACTTGGAGCTTCTCAGTAAGACCCAGTTATTAATGGTGATTGTACCCCCTCTATGATTTTGGGTAGCATTTCTGGGAATTGCACTCATTTTAGCTATAAAAATAAATGGAAGCACTGGTTTTCGAGATGATGGGTTGTGTTCAGACTAACACTTTCATCTTCAAGGTAGTTTACTGACTAGATTAAATCAACCAGTTAGTTGTTAGCCGCTGTCTCCATTTAGTCACAGATTTCCCTGAAGGCTCTGCTCTGGAGAAGGTTGCCATTCTCAAAAAGACACTTTGCCTTTACTCTGCCACCCGAATGTCTGTCCCCTTCTCTCCCTGATAAAACTGTCATGTTCTTCAAACTCCAGCTTAAATGTTGCCTCCTGGTACACTTTCCTTGATTCCCATTGATGGACTCATTTAGGTGTCATTCCTGCGGTGGAGACTGGACTCTGGTTGTGAAATCATCACATTGTAGTATGATGGTTTCTCCCTTAGTAAATTGTGAATTTTTTAAAAGATGAGGACTATATTCCTCTTTTCATATCCAGCTCCCAGTGTGCTTTCTGACATGATATTTAGTAAATCCTTGCTCAGTGAACACGCAAATGGAAGTGTGGCCTGTTTTTTTTGGCTTCATACCAGCTTGCTCATGCTGACCAAGGCAGAACCTCTGTGAATTGAAATGTTCAGGCAACAGATGCAGAACCATGGGGATTCTGCTTTGTTAGTTTTATTGTTGAATGTATGTTTCATTTCTTTTTTTAATTGAAGATTTTATCAAAATTTTAAGTAACATGTTAAATAGAATAATTACACAAGGGATGCTAGGAATACTAGGGTAATGTAGCTTAACAGTAATGGGAAGTAGTAAATTCTTGTGTAACTAGAACAGGCAAATGCATACCTTGAGGTGGAACCTCTTGAAAGTGAAATTGTTCCTCTAAATGTCTACTTTGTTCTCTGGAATGTAAGAAGCAGTCCATTAGTTCAAATCTATTTTATTTCCTTCAGCTTGCTTGCTAAAAATTAATGCTTTACTTGACAGATGGAGACAAAAGAAATTTATGCTCAAAGGCAGCTTCTACTAAAAGATATTGATTTGCTAAGAGGCAGAGAAGCAGAGCTGAATCAAAGAATTGAAGCTTTTGACTTGTAAGTAATGTTTTCATGTTTAATATTCAGAGTTTGTGAGTTTAAAAAGAACTAAATACATATAATTATTCTAATGCTAATTGCCAAGTAGAGTTCTTGATTATAAAGGTGCCATCACCTGGTTTTAAAAGGCACAAGTTGAGAGAAACAAAGACTAGGATTTTGCTTTTGAAATATTAGACATTGGGATGACTAGCAGAGTGAAACACCATCATTAGGCTATAGTAAAACCAGACCAGTATGTGGAAGGAGCTAACAATTCTAAAAAATCATGTTGCACACTTACATTCAGTCATTCAGACCTAACGGTTGCATATGCATAAAGTAACTGAATTGCAAACATATTGAACTGCTTTGCTGTCAGAGGAAATGCGGTGGCTCTGACTTGACTTGTACTGGGTGAAACTGTGATGTGTGTGTACTTTTTTAAAGTACTCACCAATATTTAATTATTCACATCTTACCTGTCATTAATGGCAAGCTCATCAGTCTCATTTATGCAATAAGCTTTCTTTCCCATTAGGTTCTGCTATTAGTTGACACTCACAGATACTCTTATTTCATTAGAGGATTTGACCCTAGTCTTCATTAATGTTCTCTCATTTAATTTTTTATTGATTTCAGAGAGGAGGGGAGAGGGAGAGAGAGATAGAAGCATCAATGATAAGAGAGAATCATTGATTGGCTGCCTCCTGCACGCCTCTCACTGGGGAATGAACCTGCAACCCAGGCCTGTGTCACTGACCGGAATGGAACCTAGGACCCTTCAGTCCGCAGGCCAACGCCCTATCCAGTGAGCCAGACCAGCTAGGGCATGTTCTCTCTTTTATGTAGGCTTAATTCATTTGATTTCTCCTCTCTGCCTAACTTACTCTGTTTTTTGCAGTAGTGATAAATTGATCATGAGATCAAATAAAAAGTGACAAAATTTGGATGGAGATGGCTCAAGATTACATCATCACTTTATCTTCACTTCCCCTAACCCCCGTGGTCGGCAGCAGCTCTTTGGCCCTTTGAGTGTGGCTCTTCCACAAAATACCACGGCCTGGGAGAGTCTGTTTTGAAGTGGCGTTAGAAGAAGCTTAAGTTTAAAAATGGTTCTCAAAAGAAATTTCAATCGTTGTACTGTTGATAATTGGCTCTGTTGACTAATGAGTTTGCCGACCACTGCCCTAACTAACCTTTCCTGGCTTCTAAGCATGCTGTATAAGCCAGTAGATGTAGTTTACTGCTCCATTGTTTTACAGATTAGCCAGCAGAGGGAGCTAACACAAAGAGCTTCTTTTTCTTGAAATGGTCAGCTTTCCCTAACACTTCCCATGGCTTGATCTGAGTACCTTATGAACCTGATTACCTGGATCTGGGATTGGTTTGTGGTTGATTTAAGGTCTCACTTGAAGGTCATTCCATTCTTCAGTATTTGGAAGTTCTCATTGATCCATCTACATTTTCTCTCTTTCGGCACACTTTTCAATATTCAATCACTAGATTATTAAATTCCAAAAACAAATCTGTCTTTAATATAGGCTAATCAGTTAAATCTCACATAAACAATCTTACAGAAGAACAAGTACTAAAGTACACTGAAGTTTGGTATGTAGCTTTAATGTAATAGCATTGTTTTCACCTGGATTGATTTCGGCCATTTATCATCTGTAACTTTTTTAAGTGTGGGTTGTCTTTTGTGAAAAAACACTTTGGTCTGGACACTTGCCCACTCCCTGCAACCTGGTGCCACCATGCTGCTCCGTCTGCTATTTCAGATCTGATATAACTTGGCCAGTTTATAGTATAGATGGAGGATTCTGGCTATTTCCATTTATTTCCTAGAGGTGACAGTCACATAACAGTTTTAGTCCATGGAGCTAAAAATCACGTTATTTTTTCTCTTAAAGTCTTTATTTCAGATATTACAGCTTTTCATCTGCTTTTTTTGTTTTTGCTAATTTCAGGGCCCAGAAGCTACAACAAGAAAAACATAAAACTGTGGCTGATGCACTTAAGAGACGGGAGCTGAATATAATGAGTATGGAAGAGAACTTTGACCAGAAGCTCAAGAATGAAGTTCTAAAGTAATTGTTTGGCATTCTTAAATAAGTAATATGTTTGAATTAACTTGATGGCAACACTAGTGAAGCAGATAAGACTAACATTTTCTGGTGAAAGTTCATGTTTTCATTGATAGTCAAGCCTTTCCCATGAGTATTTAGCATAGTTTTACAGAGTTACAGTACAGAGAATAACATCTTTGCTCGTTCTTACTTGTAGCTTCTCTAACATGTATTGAGGGCCTGTAATTTGCTTTTATCATTAGGGCACCTTGTGACTTTTCTTAGCTCACACTGCTGATGAGCTGTAAAAGTGGAATTATAATCACCTTTAGTTCTCTTTTTCTATACCCCACTTGTACTGCCACTAAGATGGCGGTATCTAACACTATATATTATTCTACCTAGAGGTTATAGTGTTTGTCATGGGACATGTACCTTGTATTCCTTCAAGATTCTGCAAAGCCAGAATCAAAAGAAATAAACTTGCCGAAACCGGTTTGGCTCAGTGGATAGAGCATCGGCCTGCGGACTAAAAGGTCCCAGGTTCGATTCCGGTCAAGGGCATGTACCTTCGTTGCTGGCATATCCCCAGTTGGGGGTGTGCAGGAGGCAGCTGATCGATGATTCTCTCTCATCGATGTTTCTCTCTATCCCTCTCTCTTCCTCTCTGTAAAAAAATCAATAAAATATATATTTTTTTAAAAGAAAGAAACAAATTAATTATATGAAGAAAAAATTTATACAGGAAAAGGAAAATATGGATAACTGTGGTTACTATGCTTTCCTATAGTCTGTGTTTTATTGTATTATAGTGACTATAATACCTTAATGCAAAGATATTAAATCCATATGGTAACTTTTCTCACCAGTGCTCAGTATAATATCTAACACATAATAAGTGTTCAGTTAATATTCGTTGAGTAAGTTCTTGTTGAAGAGATGACTCAACTGAGCTGCTCTGGTATTTCTTAATCATTGCCCCCCTTTTTTTACTGCCTTGCCCATAATTTGTCATTAATATTCCATTACATAGTACTTGCAAACATTTCTTGAGCTTATTCTTTTTGTAATCTTTATTATTGAAAGTATTGCATATGTCCTTTCCCCCCCTATTTAATCCCTTCTAGCCTGCTACCACTCCTCCCCCCAAGGCCTTCACCATCTTGAAGCTTATTCTTTCAAAGAAGTCTGATAAAAAATATAGTACCTTTCCATATATTGAGTTTGAAATGATGGATGTTATCGTTACATACTTTCATGTGAGCTCCTTGAGTATAGTAGCAAACACTGACATACCTGTAGTTGTTAAACTTTAGGATTAAATGAGTAAGTGTGTGTATTAACTTACATTGCTTTGGGTATCCTCTGTGACTTTAGCAAAGGTTGGAGTTCGCAGGACTGCTTCCCCTGCCTCCCCCTATCTCTGAGCCAAAAAGTCTGCTAGTAGCAGTTGGTGGAGATAAGTAAAACTGCTTGAAAGTGTGCCTTTTAGTATTGCTAACCCAGACATGAAGGCGGTGGCAGTTGGCTCAGAACACTGTGCCTGGCCCCTGAGGCTAAAGTTTTTCTGGTGGGAGGCAGGGCAAGGCAGATGGATTGGATGTGACTGATTTCTTATCTTTTGGGATTTAGTCAGTTGTGTCAGTGTAAATTTAACTTAATTTACTTTTTCGTGTCAGTCCAGACCTCTGGAATAATTGTTCTCAGTAACCTCACAATAACATGAGTTCTCGGGACCCAGTTTACAGGATTGCAGCAGGCTCTTAATGGACCTTGTGTATTCAGAATTGGGATCTCTGGCCTTAGTACTGAGAGACCTTGAAGTTATATACGGTCATGTTCATGCCCTTAGGCACCCAGGTGCCACAGAAGCTCAACACATTGATAGGAATCTGTCCACAAAAGTGACAAGAAACTCATTTTAGTCATTCTGATTCTCAGGTATCAACTTGAGCTAAAGGATGACTACATTGCCAAAACTAACAAACTGGTTGAAGAAGACAGAAAGAATAAAGGTGATGCATTATTACTACAAAAATTGCACATTTTTTACCCTTTCAATTTTTACAAAATTTAAAAAATAATCATTGTCTTTCACTTTGTTTTTGCAAACCTTCCTGTTTAACCTTTTGTATATTCACAGAGATCAGTTATTTACTGGCGGGATTTTACCCAACTTTATATACATATTATATTTTAAAAAATAGGTTTTTGATTTTAGAGAGGAAAGGAGGGGGTTAGAGAGAAACATCTATAAGAGAAACATTGATCCACTGAAAACTAACTGAGCAACACAGTCAGGACAAAATATAAAATATATTTTTTAAATAGAGAGGAAGGAGGGGGTTAGAGAGAAACATCTATAAGAGAAACATTGGTTCACTGGCAACTGAGCAACACAGTCCAGGACAAAATATAAAATATATTTTTTAAATAAGAAAAGTATATAAAAAATGACACTTAACCTGAGAGAAAGTAGGGTTTTCAGGATTTTTTTCAATCCCATCTCCCTCCCTCCCTTTTGGCAGTCATCAACTTGTTAATTATATTTATGGGTCTGTTTTTTTTGTTTTGTTAATTTTTTTTAGATTCCACATATAAGTTAAATCAAAGTATTTGCTTTTCTCTGACAGAATTATTTCACTTACCATAATACCCTCTAGGTCCATCCATGTTGTTGCAAATGGCAAGATCACATTATTTTCTGTAGCTGAGTAATACTCCATTGTGTATATAGGCCACATATTCTTTATCCATTCATCTATCAATGGTCGTCTAGGTTGCTTCCATATCTTGGCTGTTACTAGTAATGATGTAGTGAACATAGAGGTGCATACATATATCTTTCCAAACGAGTGTTTTGGGGGTTTTGGTGGATATATGCCAAGAAGTGGAATTGCTGGATCATATGACAGTTCTATTTTTAATTTTCTGAGGACCCTCCATACTGTTTTTCATTGTGGCTGCACCAATCTGCATCCCAACAACAGTGTATGAGGGTTTCCTTTTTCCACATCCCTGCCAGCACATGTTGTTTGTTGATTTATTGGTGATAGCCATTCTGATAGGTTCAGAGTGATATCTCATTGTGGTTTTTACCATGAGAGACTCCATTTTTTTACTTACGGAAAATTTTATTTTAACATCTCTGTCTCCTGTGACCCAGTTTCTTATTTCTTTAACTTACGTTTTTAGGCCTCATGTTATTTCCACTTGACTAAACCCCCCTGAACTGTTATATAATTAGCCCAGCACTATAAAGGAAAGTTGAATAATTTTTCAATCTCTAGGTATTTTACCTTTCAGTATATTTCTAGGAACTTGCCTGTGACAAGAAGTTGAACTTCAGTGGAAATTTCAAAGGACTTCTTGGAGTAAACCAGGGCTGGGTACTTGATGGAGACCTGCAAGGACACCCAGCGTGTGGCTGATCCTCTGTGACTATCTTGTGGAGACTAATACTTCTTTAGGAATTAGTACCGTTATGTAGTCAGCTAATTATTTTTTGATGATAATACCTGCATAGACTTGTATTAGATGAAGTGAAAATGACAAAATAGTGACTATAAAATCGTGAGACAAATCTTCGTGTTTAAGGAAATTCAGATCTCTGGGCATGAGGGCTCTAAGCACCTGGTGTAACTCTGGTTGGTGTGTGTAATAGGAAGCTCACCACATAGGGACCGTTAGGACTAACTTCCCATCACCAATTGGGAAAAAGGGCTTATTTCTTACTTGCCCTACTGATTTTGGACTCTGACACCTGCTATTTTAGATGATGAAATAACGATCATTAGTTCTGACATTGGCCACAAATTCTTAAATGAGTTCTGTATCCACTAGAAAAATATGTTTAATTGGTTGGCTCTCTCTTTCAGAAAAAGCTATACAATTGCAAGAGCAGCTGTTGGCTCTTAATTCAAAGAAGGAAGAACTCTATCATTGTGCAACTCGTGTGAAAGAACTTGAGGTAATTGCTAAGCCTATTGTTTTTTTTGAAATTGATGCTAGGCAGTATATGGAATTTTAGTGTCAGTCATACATAATTTAGCTTGTTACTGTCTTAATGTATTTGGACTATTATATGACTAAGATGGTGATGGCCCAACTTAAATTAATTCAGTAGTTCTTCCTTTCAGTCTTAGTCTCCCAGGGAAGCATGGGAAGTACATCCTTTGGGGTCTGGAGTTCTGCTTAAATCCTGTGTCTCTCCCTTCCTGCTTGTGTACTCAGACAAGTTCCTTAAGCATTGGGGTGCTGCCCACATTCCTTGGTGGTTGAGGTTCCTTAGTGAGCTGACTTATGTGCCTAACCCATAGCAGGTGTCCAGCGCATTTTAGTTTCTGCCTCAGCCTCTTCCCTTCCCATTCCTGTCATTACATAGTATCTTACAGGTTAAAACAGAATGAAATGTGTTTTTCACATGCCACTTTATTTTCCTTCTGTTCATCACATGTTCTATCTGAAGGACCGAGCTAGAACTTGACATAACGTGAATATATCCTGCACATAAAATGTATTTTTGCAGCTGTAATGACTTATTTATTTGAAAACTTTGTAAGCGTTTATATGCAAACATGAGATGTACAAAGAAAAGGAAAGCACCCACAGCGTGTTTGTGACAGTTCACTTTTCATATTTAAAAACATTGCTACAGTCTGATTGCTATTGGAACCTTAGTTGCATCTGGAAAACAGGTGATAAACTTAAGCAGAAGCACTTGCTTTGTAGGCCAGGATTCTGGATAAGTATGAGGTTGGATGAACTTCCCCCGAAGTCAGGCTCTTCTTACTGCAGAGAATAAGACTTCTGTCCGGTGACCTTAATTGCATTGTGATGCCCAGCTTAAAGCAGCCTGCCAGCTTTTGAGTAAGCAGTACTGCAGTCACTGTTCATTGAAAAATGCAAATTTTTTTTCAATTCCAGCTTGAGCTTGAGTCTCTCAAGTCCCAGTCCTTGGCAATAACCAAGCAAAACCACCTGCTGAATGAAAAGATGAAAGAGATGAGTGACTATTCACGTCTAAAAGAAGAGAAACTAGAGTGTCAGGCTCAAAATAAATTACTTATGCAACAACTGGAAGAGAGCAGAAATGAAAAAGTGCATCTCTTAAACTGTATGTCTTTTTCCTGATATGCATGTCTTTGTAATTCATATTAGCTTAGTATTATGAAACTGCGTTGTACTACCTATAAAAGGAGGCTTCAATCAGAAAAATTTTATGCACTTAAGACTCTCGATTTGAAGTTACTGCCTTTTTGCTTGCTGTTGTATTAGTAGTGTGACTAAGAAGAAATGTTTTTAAACTGTACAAATCTGCCTCTCTGGATTGTACCAATTTCCCTTCGCCCTCTGCTGTTCAGGTTTGGCCAGTGGGGTCACCCTCTTTGCTGGGAAGGAGGGATGAGAATGAGGTGAGGTGGTTGTTATCCCCTCCCTGCCATTCTCCCCTCCCCCAGCTGCGTACATTGGCTGTGGGCTGGCCCTGTGCCTCTCAGCCAGGCAAGATCCCATTGCTTGTGGAATGGCCTCTCACCAGTGCCTGTGCCTATGCCAGCTTATTCTCTCTACCTCTGGGAATTCTTCCTTCCCTGACCCTTTAGGCCAAGGAGTGTTAGCAGCATGGCCCCATTGCTAGCCCAGGGAATCACACCATCTTTTGTGGCTATCCTACATGAGTTACCCTTTATTAGAGGGTTCTTCAGTGACTGAAATGGGGGGACTCCATCTGCTGTCTGCCTGGACCCCAAGTGTTGCTGATAGATGCACAGATCAGATTGGACCCAGGGGTAGTCATCAACAGATTCTGATGGAGGGCTCCTTCCATGCCTTCTGTGCGTGGTAGAGGAAAGAGGTGGGCTTTCAAGTTAACTCGAGGATTTGAAAGAATTTTTTTTTTAACTTGAAATGGGAGTAGGAAAAGTAGTGAAGTTTGCATTTATTTGCATGCATTAAATTCTGAAATTTGAGAGTCAGGATTGCTCTTAGTCCATTCCAAAGAATTAAGATACTATTAGCTACGTGTGTACAAAAAAAAAAGAAAAAAAAGAAAGAAAGAACAATTTAAAATCTCCTTAGTTGCTTTTGCTAAGTGAAATGAGAAAACTTGCTGTTGATAATCACTAGGCTTTTTTACCTTCTTAGGCATAGCTCAGCCATCTCCTGAGCTGGTAAATTTGCAGAAACAGTTAAAGAAAGCAGAAGCTACTATCCTGTTAGGGCATAAGGAGTTTGAAAACCACAAGGAAGTTATGCACAGACAGCTGCAAAGTGAAGTGAGTACTATTCTTTGGTTGGCCAGGTGTTAGGCCAGTCCACTGTGTACACATGTAAACTTGGCATATGTCATGCCATTGTAAATCAGATTGATTTTAACATCAGAAATTACTCCCCCGCTATGCTAAGGTATCCTTTCATCTGAGAAAATGCTCGAGTGATATGACTATGTTCCTAACAGTAATAAAATCCTGAGGAAAGCAAACTCGTATAAATACAAAATTGTCCAAGTCCCAAAGGTGCCCACTGGTGTGTCTCTTGGTTCTTGCTCTGTGACTTAGAACTATTGATACTCTGGCGTCTGCCTCATGCTCTGTAGATCTGTTCTTTGAGATGAGTGAAAATGGAGTCAGGAAACTTGTGTGCTCTGCTGCTGTTTTCTAGGGAGCTGTGGGACACAGGCATAAAGCTGCTCAGAATGGGCAAAGCGGAAAAGAGAAGCTGGATAAAAGACTTGTTCCTTTTGAAGTGAACTGGGATTTATTTTACATTAATTTATTTCCCTTCTCTAAATCTTTTCAGATTGAGCATTCTGCAAAGCTGAAGGCCCAGATATTAGATTATGATGCCTCTGTAAACAGTTTAAATATGCAAGTGGCTGACTTAAAATTGCAACTGAAACAAACTCAGACAGGTTAGAGACATTTTTAACCTATAAATGTGTACGTGTGTGTGTAAAACTTCTGATTTTTTTGGAAATATAATGATTATTACTGAAATTTTAGTAATTCTCAGTAGGGGAAAAGCCATAGAAATATGCCATCTTAGATGTAAAACTCCCTGTCCATTTCAGGAATACCAACTGGTTATCAGCTAATGTGGCTTGCTTTTATAGGTGCCCTGTGCCCTGGGAAAGCCACATATCCCAAACAAGAAAGGTGTGGTGGTGACGTACCTCAAATTTATTGTGGACCTAGGCTTTCCTTTTATACTTGTTACCCTGATAATAAGATCAGTCTGACTCTTCAGTGGTTTTACATGTTTCTTGAGAGATGAGTAAGCCAGTATGGGAGAAGCGGGTGGCTTTTGTCACATTGGCATACATAATACTGATTATATGTAATGTTTTCGTTTTTGCACCCCGATTTTGAGGTTAGTTGACCTTGGGCACATTTAACTGGGACACATCAGACACTTGGAAGGGTTACTGCTATCATGTTACTATTGTATGTTTTCCGTGAGGTTGCATGCTATCTGCCCCTTCCTACTTCATAACTGAAGCTGAGATACCTTTTGCTGCTTTGAAGCTCAAAAGAAGTTTCTGTGTGATTAGTAGTTGAACTAGTTTCCACACTTCCTGGTCCTGAGCCTTCCTCAGTTCCTGTTTGCACTCTTTCCTCCTCAGTTCTTATTCTCTTCTCCCACACTAGTTTTGTTTTTTATCTCTACTCATTTCTACTCCTTCCTGTTCCTTATTTTCTCTCAATTTGCCAAACTGCCCATAGCTGAACTCACAGTGATCTCAAAGGATGAAAAATAGTTTGAGGATGGAACCTTTTCAAACACATGCATTACTCTGGAAGCATTGCTGGAGAGTAGCGGCCACAAGACTGGCTTGCATGTACTGGCTTTGCTTAGGGAGTCACTCACTGCCTGTGTGACCCAGCCTAAGCCCCACACCTGTAATGTGGGAGGGGGAGAGTTGTTAGACTTATGGTTGCAGGTCCTCACACCCTTATCTGAAACTTGGGCCCTACAGTGCATGCACGGGCTGATGTCCCTCAGCCCAGCCAGGACTTGGATGATCCTCAGTAGACCTTTTATCTGAGTAAGAGAGAGCCCTGGGAGTTCCTGTAGTAAACCATGCTTGCAGTCAAATCTATGACTGGCCATGCTGGGTAGAATAAATAAAGAGTACGAATGGTTTATCAACCAGGTGAGTTCAGGTCCGCTTAGGCTTTGCAACCAAATAAGTTATGAATAAGTTTTCAGTTCTCAGAGCTTTTTGGATATTAAGATTGTGTATTATGGATCATGAAATAATAATCATGTATTAAGAAAGAAGGCCTATGAAGCTGGTACATAAAAAAGCTCCCAATAAACGTTAATAAATAATTAGTATTACCATGGCTTCAGAAATTGTTCAGTATGCATGTTTGTTCTTATTACTACCTCCTTTCATTTTTCGAAAAATAACTCTCAAACATGTTTGAACTTTCTGTGTTCATTGGTCACATATCTCTGTGTAATCTGCAGCCCTAGAGAATGAAGTGTACCGCAATCCAAAGACATCTTTGTTTCCTTGTGCTGTCAGCGGATTCATGGGGCCTCCTAAGGATGAAAGACACAGGACTATCTTGAAAAATCTTCTCGAACAGGAAAAGCTGAAGGCAGACACAATTGCTTCAAGGGTCTTAAGTTATACACATGCAAGCACGGATGGTAGCTCCCCAGATTCTGACATTGAGTTTGTAGCGAGCACCAAGGCAAGAATGAAAGAGCTAGAGCGTGAAGCTGAAAGCTTAGAAAAAGCTTTCCTAAATTACCGTGGTAGAGTTGGTAGTGGTCAGTACTCTGCCGCTAGAAGCCCAGGATCATCCAAGAGTCTGCCACCTTTGCACTTGCAAGAAACTCTCAAGAACATCATTTCAGGTTCCTCAGAAAGAAGTATTTTTGCGGAGGAAGCAGCTGTGCCCCCAAATCCTGAAGGCAACATGGCACAAGCGTTGGGCAATGCAGTCTCATGGCTCTGCAGAGGCCCCGACAGACGCCTTTCCTCCACTCCTCTTGCTAACCGAAGCCTAGATAATGAAATGTATCTGGAAGGTAAGCTTTTGCAAAAAGGGTTGCAGGACTTGGATGATCCCCAGTAGACCTTTTATCTGAGTAAGAGAGAGCCCTAGATAGCAGGAAGGAGGGGAAAGTTCATGCTTAGTTGGGCCTGGGAAAGCCCTGGGCCTTAGAAATCTCTAGTTGTGTCCTCATTGCACCCGTGGTTGCCTACGTACCAGCAGCTTCTCGCCTATGGCACAACATTGGTGTGGGAGGCAATGGGATAGAGTGGCAAGTTCCAGCATTTTGCTTGGCATGCAGGTGTGTTCAGAGAATGACAATGGCTTTTCACCTATTAATGATTAGTTTTATATATTTTACTAGAGGCCTGGTGCAAAAAATGCATGCACGGGCTGATGTCCCTCAGCCCAGCCTGCACCCTCTCCAACCTGGGACATCTCTCTCACAATCCAGGACTACTGGTTCCCAACTGCTTGCCTGCCTGCCTCCCTGATTGATGCCTAACTGCTCCCCTGCCAGCCTGTTTGCCACTAACTGTCCTTCCCTGCAGGCCCGGTTGCCCCCAACTTCCCTTCTCTGCTGGCTTAGTCACTCCTAACTGCCCTCCCCTGCAGGCTTGATCACTTCCAACTGCCCTCCCTTGCAGGTCTGGTCCCTCCCAACTGCTCTCCCCTACTGACCATCTTGTGGTGGCTATCTTATGTCCACATGGGGACAGGATCTTTGACCACATGGGGGCAGCCATATTGTGTGTTGGAGTGATGGTCAATCTGCATATTACTCTTTTATTAGATTGGTTAGAGGCCTGGTGCACAGGTGGGGGCTGGCTGGTTTGCCCTGAAGGGTGTCCCGGATCAGGGTGGTGGTTCCCTTGGGGAATGGGGCGACCTGGGCGAGGAGCCTGTGGTGGTTTGCAGGGTGGCCATGCCCCTCCCCCCCAGTGACCTAAGCAGAGGCCCTGGTATCTGGAATTTACTTAAACTTTGTAGCCTTAAGTGGAGGCTAGGGCCGGCAAGGGCAGGAAGAAAGCTTGGCTTCCTCCATCACTGGGGAAACCCAAGCCTCCTTCCTGCTTCTGATTGGCTGGTGGGCATGGCTGGTTGGCATGTTTTGTTGGTGTAGCGGAGGTACAGTCAATTTGCATATTACTCTTTTATTCGATAGAATACTAGATAGGATAGATTAGTATTGTAATCACTGCAGTTTCATTTAGGTGCTTGAATTGTTAATGCTGTGGATCATTTATACATCATACTCAACTATTTGCAAGAATAACAATTTCATTTCAAACTAATAGAACTTAGAAACCACATTGCTTTTTCCTCCATGTAATTTATTCTTGCCCTGATATCTTCTGCCCCTTAGGTTTGTGCCAGTCCCAAGTTGCTTTTCCGAGTTCTTGTCCAGAAAGAATGCTCCAGCCTACATCAACTGAGTCTAGGCACAGCTATTCCTTCTATTCGTTCTTCAACCCTCTGGAGCAGAAAGCCGAGTAAGTCCCATGTTATGATTGGCCCAGCCAAGTTGGGTTAGCTGCATGTGGTCTCAGCCCTGACTTGTGTGGTGGTTTTATTTATTTAAAAAAACTGTATTTTTAGTGATTTCAGAGAGGAAGGGAGGAGAGGAGAGGAGAGAGAGAGAGAGAAACATCAATGATGAGAGAGAATCATTGATCGGCTGCCTCCTGCATGCCCCCTACTGGGGAACGAGCCTGTAACCTGGGCATGTGCCCTTGACCAGAATCAAACATGGGACCCTTCAGTCAGCAGGCCAATGCTCTATCCACTGAGCCATATCAGCTAGGGCTTGTGTGGTGTGTTTTAAAGTGATGCTCAGGACCACATGGAGTGTAGAATTTGCAGTTAGATTGCAAGGTGATGTGTGATCTTTAAGAATCATCTGAATTACCTGGGGAAAATTCCTTTTAGTAAATTTTTCTTTGTTTGCTAAACCTGATGTGTGCACTATGCACTATGGTAGCAATAAGCATCTTCATAGTTACACGAATAGACTCAGTGTATAGAGATAAATAAGCAATATAAAAAATCTGCAAAAGCAAATTTCAGTTTATTTTTAAACTTGAAGTAGTTTTACACATCATTAAAAAGTCATTTAAAAAACATTTTGGGCCTGGCTGGTGTGGCTTGAACATTTACCCATGAACCAGGAGGTCACGGTTCCATTCCTAGTTAGAGCACATGCCTGGGTTGTGGGCTCGATCCCCAGTAGGGGTCGTGCAGGAAGCGCTGATCATTGATTCTCATCATTGATGTTTCTGTCCTCCTCTCCCTCTCCCTGCCTCTCTGAAATCAATAAGAACACATTTTAAAAAACATTTTGGTACTTAACTCCAAACAAACAAAATTCTAATTTGTCTATTGAGATAAATTCTGAATTGGTAGTGGGTTGTAAGGTCTGATTGTTGAAGCAGAATGGAGTAGATGTATGTAGAAGCTAGGCTGTGGGTCACCGCACGTTGGGATTGTTGAGTGATATGGGACTCCTGTCTGTGCATGATCCTTATGGAGGGAGACTCTGGCTTCTTAGTTCTGGTCTCCAGGGTGAGCATCTATCTGCTATTGATTCAGTCTCAGTGTACAGTGTTGAAAACTGGCACATGTACCCATCATGATCCTAATGCATGTAATGTATATGTATTTATATTGCTCTCATAAAGCCAAGAGGAGAGACAGGACACATCCACTTGGGAGTTAGGGCTTATGGGGCTTGCAGTATTGCATCTTCAGCTGACTCATCCTGATTCTGTATAGAATTTGTTCTTTACAGGAAATGTTTTGTGGTTCTCGGAGAAATAAACAGCATTGAGAGCGCAGCATTATTCCTTGTCAACAATAGTGTCTGCGTCACAGTGTAAGGTGGTTCGGCGGAGTGCCAGAGCTAATGTCTTGATTGCTTGGAATGATGCCTGGTGCATGGAGTGCGCCCAGTGCAGAGCAGCTCTCATTCTCACTGAGCACAGTTCATTCTCTAGAGCCTTTTCTTGAGTCACAAAGACTTTTCATAGTCCTGTGCTCTTGGTTTTACCCTATTATTGCTTCACTCTCATGAATTTTATTTTTCCAACCTAGTCTTTATCAAAGACAAACTGAAGTTCAAGACAGAAATGAATCTTCAAAGGTGGATGAACTATCTTTTAAGGATAATGAGGAACTTGAATTATCTTTTGAATGTAAGTTCAAATATAAGTTTAAAATGTAGAAAGCTAAGTTTGGGTGAAACATCCATTGTTACAAAAATCAAAGTAGTTACAAATTACATTTGTATTTTTTGATAAAAACATAAAGATATATTGCTTTGTTTTTGTATCACAAAGATGTTAAGAGGTACATTTGAGTTCCATTTTTTAAAAATATCAGGATAACCAATCATATCTAAGTTAGAGCTAAGACCATAAGTGAACCCTTCACTTAATTTGCCGAGTTTGGGATTACCTCAGATTTAAAATAAGCGATTTTAAAATTTATTTTATTCCTTTTTATGGGATATAAAGATGCCAAGTTAGTTCCTTTAAGTTATACAGATTCTGTCAACTGCCTCAGATGTAGAAAACTCATTCTTCATGAGAGAATGGACGTGAAAGTATATTAGCTTCCATGTCTGGAAACTGGAGTCCTGGCTCTGGCCCTGTCTTAAAGTGTTCTCTAGGAGCCTACTGCTTAAGTACAAAATTGAGATGTAGAGTCAGTCAGCTCTGAGGTTTGCTCCAGCTTGGGAAATCTTTATATTTGTATGTAACCTATCATTTCGCCATTGAGCTTCATCACCCAGTTTGAAAGTATATTTTGAACAATTAAATGAAAGGCCTTAGTAAAACTTGCAAATTCTTTGCAGCTAACCTTAGCAATTGTGTTAATGCCTTGCTATTTAAATGAGTTCAAATAATTGTCGGCAATCCAGGTGAATTCTCCTGTCACTTTCCTGTTGGGTTATGAACCTAGTTTTGAAAAAAAAATTAATTCTTTTTTAAGTGTAAGAACACTTAGAGAAGCGAATACGTTGGCAGGTGGTTATGCTGAAATGTCTTAAGATTAATTCTGTAGGGAAAGTTCTGGCCTGGTCGCTTTGAGACGAGCGTTCAGCGATCAGTTATCCCATGCTGCACCGCCTTCTCTTGCTGTTGTTAAGGACTCATGGGACACTCCTTTGTACCTTTCATAGATGCAGCGGACATGTCAATGCAGTTTGAAGTGAGTGGCCTCCACCCAGCTGGTGACATGTCTCCCTTGGGCGCGGCTGCAGCCGCTCTTCCTGACGAATCTCTCTCCTCTCATTATTCAAGTAAGTTTTCCTTGGTGGTAACTGCAGGTAGTATGATGGCTACTGAACGCCAATCTGTGTGTTTGTAAGTTATTTCATGTATTGTGGGAGTGTACTTATTGTAAGCTTAAGTTATTCAAAGTCTTAAGGTTGGGGTGTTAGCAATGTTAATGACATTTCTGAAGTAATTCCCAATCTAAACATATAAAGAGGAGAAAACTGACGGAAAGTCTTCTCATTTATTCTTCCCGGACCAATGGCTTTTAATATGTTTTGCTTGTCCCAAGTCTGACAGAGCAGTTTCCTTTCTGCTTAAGACATTTCCGCAAAAACCATTCCATCTTGAGAAATTATAGTGTAACGATGAAATAAATGGTGGTTAATACCCATATACATCTTCAGTGTGTTGCCTCTGTCCTATTAGTAAAACTAACATTTCCTGCCAGGGACTTGGAACGGGGCAGAACAAAAATCTTTGAAGTCCTCTGGTGAACCTGTGAGTTTGTCTCTTAGCATTGCTGGGGGGGAAGTTTAGCCAGAAGAGAAAGGCAAGCAATACGCTCTGTGGGGTTGACATTGAGTTAAACCAGTGACACGTGGGGACTTGTGCTTTGAGCTACAGGGATTAGACAAATAGTTTAAGCCCAGAACAATAGATGTAAGACAAACACACATGGTTGTGACAAGGCAGGTACAAAATACTGTGTGAATGTGGTGGTGGAGAGGTAACAGTCACTTTCGGAATAGGGAGGACCTCATTGAGGAGGAGGCACTTAAGTGTGGGCTTCCTCGGGGATACAGTTTTCTGGGAGAGGTGGGAGGAAGGGAGTGTCAATTTAGGGAGAGAGCGAAAGCAAAGTGCAGAGCAAGGGAGGTGCGTTTGGATTCAGCCAGCAGTGAGTCCGCTGCTTAAGGTGCATTGTTCTCAGTGCAGAAGTAGGGTGCTATAGCAAGTCAGGCCAGAAAGAAAAGGTAGATTTTCCTGAAAGATCCACCGGAGCACTTACAGCAACAGAAATCCAGGTCTTCTCTTCAGGAAGTGACAGGCACTGATGAAGGTGGGTTGCTTGAAGGCAGAGACTGATGTCAGGGAGAGCACACTGACTAGGTTATTTTAGCCGCATCTGTCTAGGTAAATGGTGAGAGGGACTCCAATTGCAGCAAGGTGGGTAGTTAGAGCCTGTAAGCCCTGGTGGCTGAGTGAATGTAGTATAGAAAGGCATGATTAAAAGAACAGGAATGGTAACTTCAGGTATGAAGTTGATGCTGTGGGATTTCCAAGTGTTGATGGTAGGGAACTAGCCACAAACATGGATGAGGCTGGGGGGAGAGACTAGAGAAAGAGCCGTAGGAATAATCAGGGCAGAGCCGATAGCTGAAACCCCAGGAAAGGATCAGCCCAGGGGAAGTGGGGAATGATGGCGACCTGATAGGGGGTGAAGAGGTAGGGTGCTGGTTTTGTACTGGGTGGGAGAGGCTTGAGTGCCCTTGTGGGAGTCGGGAAGAGTTATAAATTAGGGACTAATGGTTAATTCAGAATCCTAAATAGCGTTACAGAGATTACAACCCATTGTGGAGGTAGAAATGCAGGGCGGAGGAAGGAGAAGGGGTGAGGAGGATAAAGAAATGTGATATGGAGAGGAGGACAGTTGAAGTTCGTGATAAGGATGACTTGTATTTATCTCAGTAAAGCAAAAGGCGGGTGCCATGCCAGGAGTGGGGTTGGGGGCTGCCAAACCATGAAGTTGGATCAGCAGGCCAATGCAGTCAACAGAACCGAGCAGGTGCACCTGCACATCATTCCTGCATTTGTTGGAAAAACGGATGCTGGAAGCTACGTGTTCTTTATTTTCTGTCCCTGTAGGCGCAGATGAGAAAGAAGTTGGAAAACAGAGTGAAGAAGAAAGAATATGGAACCTGCTGAAAGAAGAAAAGCTGAAAGAAGAAAAAAGGCAGAGAGAACAGAAAGCTTTGGAAAAGGAACAAAGAGAACTAGAAATACTGGATCAAGGAAGGGTAATAACTAGAGTTCAGTTCTCCATGTTAGTTTTTGCATGGTACACCTTAGTGTGAGTCCTTAGTGTCCCCTAAAGACATAGCAGTAGGTAACTTTCAAAAAGCGTGCTGCAGGCATCCTAATCCTCTCTGTGCTTAAGCACACTGAGAAGGGGAGCTTTGCAAGCCTGTGTGCATGCATTCTCAACTGGTCCTGAAAACACCTGGACAGGGGGTTGACTCTGCTTTGCTGTAGGTCTTTCCTTGTAAGGGGGTTTCCAGGTCAGCTGGCTGGGGCCAGAGGAAACTCGGAAGGCAGCTTCTTCAGGCTGCCTGCCCTCCTCCCTCCTGATTGTCTTTGCTCTTCTGTGTCCGGATTCTGTCCCTACTCTCCACTTCGCACGCCTGCTGGACCTTACATGGATTAATCTCCTGTATCATGTTCCTTCAACTCCTGGTTCATTAGGTCTAGAGCCACGGTCACCAAACTGCGGCTCTTTGGCCTCTTGAGTGTGGCTCTTCGACAAAATACCACAGCATGGGCGAGCCTATTTTGAAGAAGCAGCGTTAGAAGAAGTTTAAGTTTAAAAAATTTGGCTCTCAAAAGAAATTTCAATCGTCGTTCTGTTGATGTTTGGCACTGTTGACTAATGAGTTTGCCTACCACTGGTCTAGACTCTAGAGCACAAGACCCTTTAGGCCAGGGGTCCTCAAACTTTTTAAAGTGGGGGCCAGATCACGGTCCCTCAGAGAGCTGGAGGGCCGGACTATATGAACTACTAATCCCTACTGTAACACCTTGGCTGCGCTCACTGCCCAAAAAACCTGGCGGGCAGGATCAGACTCCCCTGGGGGCTGCATGTGGCCCGCGGGCCGTAGTTTGAAGACCCCTGCTAGGCAAAGTAATCCCATCCTTCATTATTTAATTTCCTGTCCCCCTTTGATGCTAACAATGATTTCAGTGAAAAAAAAAAAAAAAGGAAATGGTTTTCTGGCGTGTACATTTTACGTGAAAGATCAGAGTTATAGTATTAAGTGTTTTTAAAATGTTTGAGTGTATTTCCTATTTTGTTGCCCAAAATTTGACAGCAGCTAATTGAAGAGTCTTTGATGGCTGAAATGGATAAAGAATTAGAAGAGAGTGTTGAAGAAGAAATAAAAGACAAATCTGCTTGTGGTGAAAACGCTTTAGAGAAATACATGAAAATCATCCAGGAGGACCAAGACCCGAAGAAGGTGGATAATAAGGTACTGATGCTGTAAACTGGAGGTCTGTGGGTGGGGGCGCGAGGGCTTCTGTGATTTGTTAGAAAACTTTGGGATCAGAGTCTGCCTTCTCTATCCCATTGTACGCCCATAAGCGTCTGTAGACATAAGCGGTGAACCTTCCCCACATGCCATACACATCTGTAAAAGATAAATGTTTTCCCTAAGTGATAGACAGCTTGGCCAACTTTAAAATCATTGTTTTGTGAGAATTTTCAGCTGAAAATATTCAAGAACACCTGAATTATAATATATTTATTTTATAGTATTCATTGCAAATTGATTTCTTAAATTCAAAATATCATGGTGTTTGGGGATGATTTCCGTTTTAGACGTGTGGCAGTTAACTGGCTATTGGAGACAAAAAGGCATAAGGCAGCAGAAACCGGTTTGGCTCAGCGGTAGAGCTTCGGTCTGCTGACTGAAAGGTCCCAGGTTCGATTCCGGTCAAGGGCATGTATGTTGGTTGCGGGCATATCCCTGATAGGGGGTGTGCAAGAGGCAGCTGGTCGATGTTTCTCATTGACGTTTCTAGCTCTCTATCTCTCTCCCTTCCTCTCTGTAAAAAAATTAAATAAAATATATATTTTTTTAAAAAAGGCATAAGGCAGAGAAAATCCAAAGTTCAAATGTAGCCTCGAGTCTCTTAAGGGCATTATATTCTTGACAAAATTTTATCGCTTTTGCTTGGGTAAAAGATTGAACAGATCTTGGTTTGTCCAGCTTTGTAAAGGTTGAGATGTCTCATTATTTTCAGAACAAGAATGAAATTAATGAAACTGCTATCAGTGAATAACGAATACATTGGTACTAAGATAAGTCTGGAATACTATGGCTATTGAGAATGTACATGGGATAGTTTGAGCTTGCTAAATTTCATGTCTAAAAGTCACCTTTTGAACCCTTAAATTATATTTCAGAAAGTTCTTACAGAGATATCAGAAGTGTTTAATAAAATTAATACATTAATACATACCTAATTTCAAAATTATTCTTCCCCCTCTTTATCAGAGCTCAACAAAGAGTGTTGGAGAAAGTTCACCAGTGGACATGCTGCCCTCTAGTGACAAAGATGAAAGGTATGCTTTCCTTACCGTGGTGTTCTTACCCAAACTATTATCAGCCAGATTCTGGCTTTGTCAGCCAAGGGCACCATTCAGATGTAGTCTGCCTCTTAGAAATTATTGAGCTAATCAAATTACTAACTTCAGAACAAACCTGTTGTATTTTGAAGTTGTGATATTGCTAATGATACAAACTAAGTGAAGGCAGAAACCCCACAGGGAAGGAATAGGAACATTAGAAAGGTCCCCGAATGAACTGACAATTTAACAAACTTTTGTCTTTCCCTAATTTAGTTTCCCAGGCCTGTCTCACGAAGAACCAGATGACTTTTGGTAAACACATGTGTTGCCCAGCTTCTTTCTCATGTAACACAATAAAAGGCCTATGTTCTCTGTAATAAACAGAATTCTCAATAAAAATTGTTTGCGTAATCCAGCGTGGTGGGTTTTTTTTTTTTCTTTTTTTTTCTCTTCATTTTATTTGGTACTCTAGTGTATAAACCAAAAATAATCTAGTCAGGAAATTCCTTTTCAGAATTTCTAATTCTTAGGCCTTTCATTACACTAGAATGAGCTGCTAAGGGGTTTTTCCCTGTTTTTGTGTTAGATTTTATTTCTTTGAAAACTTATTGGTCAAATTCTAATCTTGCATTTTGGAAGTTTCTTCTGTCTTTTCTGCTCTCCAGAGTTGGGCTACTACCTGTCAAACCGGAGGCCTTCCTCCCCAGCACTATCCTTTTGCTTTGCACCTGAAAATAAAGACACAGGTTTTCCATTCTAGCTCCAGAAATCGTATTGTGCACTGGGCTTCGCTCTGACATCTTTGTCTTGAGAATGAACCCAAACCCTGAGATGGTAAGAAGAGAAGATAACATTTACTGGCATTACTGTGTGCCAGGTACGCTGTAAACCTGTACCTGTGTTAACTCAATGCTCATATCAGCCATATGAAGTGTCCACATTTTACAGATTAGGGAACGTGGTGCACAGAGGTTAGAGACTTTGACCAAGGTCTTGTGACCGTCCAGTTGTGTAGCCATGACCCAGGTGTTGAGACCGGCACTGCCTCTATTCTGGGCTGTGCTGGAGCTGCTCTCATAGAAGACATCCCAGGACCTGGGATGGCTCAGCCACTAGCTGCTCCTCTCCAGGATATCCTTTAGAAACTTCACCCAAATCAAGGTAAGTGCACTCAAACGCAGAACCAGCATAGCTTCCACACAGGTAAGAGGAGACCCATTTGCTGCTGCCTGTTTCTTCATCTTTGTACTCCTGCAGCTCTCAGTCCAGCAACTTGCTGTGGGAGCGTCTGGAAAGTTCTTTAATGACATTGCCATTATGGTCACCTGAAGCTCATCCAGGAGTGCTCTGAGGATGAAAAACCATCCCAGCTTGCCTGGACTAGGGCACAGGACCTGGTTGAAAAGTCTGTAAGGAGGGTTCTCTGAAAGGTTGGAGGCCTCTAGGGAATTCTTGCCAAAGGCAGCAGACCCTGCCTTGACTTTCCAAACAAGTCCAAGCCCCTGGGTGTTTTATTGAAATCTTTATACTTCAAAACATCCTTGTTTTATTTATTTATTTATTTTTACTAAGGTATTACATGTGTATATACCTTACCAATCCCCTCCCCACCCCACCCCCACTCCCAAACATGCCCTCCCTCCCCATAGTTTTTCCTCCATTGGTTATGCTTATATGCATGCATACAAGTCCTTCGGTTGATCTCTTATCTCCCCAATATCTCGCTACCCTCCCTGCTATAATTTGACAGTCTGTTTCTTTTACTGTCTCTGTATCTATCTTTTTGTCCATCAGTTTATAATGTTCCTTATTATCCATAAATGAGTGAGATCATGTGATGGTTTTCTTTCATTGACTAGCTAATTCACTCAGCATAATGTTCTCCAATTCCATCCAGGTCGCTGCAAATGATAAGAATTCCTTCTTTTTTATGGCAGCATAGTGTTCCATTGTGTAGATGTACCATAGTTTTTTGATACAATCAAAACTGCTGACGGGCATGTAGGCTGTTTCCAAATCCTAGCTATTGTAGATTGTGCTGCTATGAACATAAGGGTGCATATGTCTTTTTTGATTGGTGTTTCTAGTTTCTTAGGATATATTCCTAGGAGTGGGATTACTGGGTCAAATGGGAGTTCCATTTTCAGTTTTTTGAGGAAACTCCATACTGTTCTCCACAGTGGTTTCACCAGTCTGCATTCCCACCAGCAGTGCACAAGCGTTCCTTTTTCTCTGCATCCTCGCCAGCACTTGTCGTTTGCTGATTTGTTGATGATAGCCATTCTGACAGGTGTGAGATGGTACCGCATTGTCGTTTTGATTTGCATCTCTTGGATAATTAGTGACTTTGAGCATGTTTTCATGTGCCTCTTGGCCTTCCTTCTGTCTTCTTTTAAAAAGATTCTATTTAGGTCCATTGCCCATTTTTTAATTGGATCATTTATCTTTTATTAAGTTGTATAAGTTGTCCGTAAATGTTGAAAAATATGGAACGCTTCACGAATTTGGGTGTCATCCTTGCGCAGGGGCCATGCTAATCTCTATTGTTCCAATTTTAGTGTATGTGCTACTGAAGCGAGCACAAAACATCCTTGTTTTATTAAAGACACTACAAATACATATATTTTCTCAAAAATACCCTACTAATATCTAAGATTAATTTTAATTCAAACTATTGCTACAATAAAAGCCTAAGGAGACAGGTGAACGAGGCTATCTGATTCCCTTAGCCCCCTCTTTCACAAAAACATGTCAAGAAATAATCATTTTTTTGTCACTCAGGATCTGCTGGTCAGTCCTGACAGGGCATTTCCCGGGACATGAGACTCAGTGCTAACTGATGACCACCCAACTCTTAATACAGGAAGGATTCGTCTGGTCAATTCCTCCAGGAAAATCCTAGAGCCGAACATTTTCCTTTACAAATACGAGCTGGGCTGAATTGTTATTGCCAATGATACTTGTCTGGCCCTTAAGTTCTATAAGATAGTGGTTGCCTTTCAAACCTTTGCGATTATCCATGCCTTCTTTGTTCCTGGTGCTGCCCAGTAGTTGAGGTTGTGTCTAGACTGTTGGTGCTCCAATGGGGACGATCACAGTCAGCACCTAGGTACGGTCTGATTGGAAGCCAGATTCTGACAGTGCCTGGGAAGGTGTACAGTAGTTCCCTTTATCCAGTGTGTCCCTTTCGGCAGATTGTTACCCATGGTCTGAAAACAGTAAGATGGGAAATTCTAGAAATAATTCGTAAGTTTTAAATTGCACTTTGTTCTGATTAGCGTGTTGAAATCTCACACCATTCTACCTGGGATGTGATTCCTCCCTTGTCCAGCGTCACCTTGCTGCATGTGCTACCTGCCCATCAGTCACTTAGTAGCCATCTCAGTTATTAATTGACTGCCCAGGTAGCACTGTGCATGTGTTTAAGTCACCCTTATTTTACTTAATGCCCTGAAGACATTTACATAACTTTTGTTACAGTATAGTGTTATAATTGTTCTACTTTATTATTAATCATTGTTAAAATCTCCTATTGTGCCTAATTTGTAGATTAAACCTTATCCTTGATATGTATAGAAAAAAAAACATATAATGTTTGGTACTATCTGTGGTTTCAGGCATTCACCGAGGTTCTTGGAATGTATCACCTGCACAGAAGGTTGGACTTCTGTAGAACTCCTGGGACAAACTGGGAGATACATATTTTTGCCTGCTCCCTCTGCATTTGGCCTGGTTGTATAGCTGTGGGTGTGTGGTTTTACGCCTGGTAACTGCTTTGTTTGCTACAGTCTCGTGGGACTTGTGAGTGTAATCCCTCTTGGCTGTCAGGCAGGCAGTCCGGGGACCTGACCCTTGAGTGGCTGCTGCTATCACTGGGCAGAGGTGTGTATATAAGCTTTTTTTCTGGAAGATCCTGGTGATTTGGAGCTGGTGGGGGGGGCATCTTGGCTTCTCTAGTCTCTAGGGAGGATGGCACTTGGACCCTAGATGTGTACTAAATTAGAAAGAAGCCGGACTCTCGGGCAGCAACTTTTACTATCTTCAACTAGACCCGTTTCAAGGAAAGCAGGACTTGGTGAGTCCAGAGCTGGTTTGGAACTGTTTTCTTCATGTTTTATTGTGGGTTTTATGGCGATAAGCCCAGTTGGTCTTAAGAGTGAGGTGTTTGGGAGCCCATCTCAGGTCTTAAAAGCTGGGGCACTAGATTCGGGGTGCAGATCTGTTGCTCTTCAGGAGAACCACGGGGTCAGGGGTCCCCTCCTGATTGTATGCTGGTGTGCTGGGGATGGGGTTTATGGTGAGACCATATCTCACAGTCCTTCCTGTTTCGATGGGCCTATTTTCTTCACTGCATGTATAAGAGTTCAGCTATTTTTTAGATTTCTTTGAGAAAAAAAACTTATGTGTATAGTGGTACATTCTGTGTATCCATGGGAGAGTGTATTTCAGGAATGTGCTTGTCACCATATTGGACCAGAACCACCAGACAACTTCTTAATACTTTATATTATTCAGTTTTCTCCCTGTCTTGTATTTTCAAAGCCTTTATTTAAATAGCTCATTGTATACTTTGCTTTCTAGCTTGGGGTTTGATACCTTCATTTTTTCAGTCAATTTAAATTCTAAGCATTTTTAATACTCGATCTCAAGGCAGATTTAATTTAAAGAAAAGTAAGTAATTTCTCATGTAGCATTTCAGATGGCACATTACCTAGAATGCCTAAGAATATAGATTTCAAGATGCAAGACCCCCTGCAGCTGCCCCTGCTGCCGCCTCCACTGCTTCTGCATCCCCAGGACCCTGAGTCTCTATTTAAGTCTTCCCCAGGTGGGTACAATGATGTTTATTATATGTACATATATATTTCATACATATTTAACATCCATGTGAGAGTGAAACCAGTCAACTGCCTCCTGCATGAATCCTGTCCAGGGGATCGAACCTGAGATCTTTTGGTGTATGGGACGATGCTCCAATCAACAGCCTTATCAATCAGGGCGCAATAGTTTAAATATCAAAACAGTGAGGAAGATTAGTGGGGCAGTTTAGAAAAAGAAAGTTGTCAAACCTGACTTTCATTTGCATTTTTAAAAAAAATATATTTTTTATTGATTTTGTACAGAGAGGAAGGGGGAGAGAGAGAGAGCTAGAAACATCGATGAGAGAGAGTCATCGATCAGCTGCCTCTTGCACACCCCCTACTGGGGATATGCCCGCAACCAAGGTACATGCCCTTGACCGGAATCGAACCCGGGTCCCTTCAGTCCCCAAGCCAACGCTCTATCCATTGAGCCAAACCGGTTTCGGCTCATTTGCATTTTTATTTCCTCAAAACTTTCTGTAGTTTTATTTATCCTAAATATTTTGAAAAGTTATATCTTTAATTTTTTACAAACATCTGGGAACAAATTAGCCTGTTTGTAAAAATCTCTTTTTACAAGCATCTGGGAACAAATTAGCCTTGCGCTAGCTAGATAAAGATGCCATTGTTTAGGAAAAGATGTAAATAGCCAAGTGGATTGTCTCAAATTTTCTAATATTGTGGCTAGCATAGCATTAAGTCCTAAAAGGAGTTTTTCTTCCCAAATTTTTATTGTGGGATTTTTCATCCTCATTTTTTAGTAGACAAAGTATTTTTGCTTGCTGACTTTTCTTTTTCATGATTATTCTTTTTTTTGTTTTGTTAATCCACATCCAAAAATATTTTTTCCATTGCTTTTGTTTTAGAAGAGAGTGGGAGGAGTGGAGGGGGAGAAAGAAAAAAAAACACATTGATGTGAGAGAGATACATGGATTGGTTGCCTCCTGAACACACCCTGATCAGGACTGGGGATTGAACCTGCAACCCAGGTACATACCCTTAACTGGGAATCAAACCTGCGACCCTCTTGTGCACAGGCTGACACACTAACTATTGAGCCCACTGGGAAGGCACTTGTTGGGTTTTAAAATTTTGACTTCTTAAAAGTTATTTCACAAGGTATTGCTAGAGAAATGGAAACATCTCCGCTCCATCTGCTAAAGGTTTTCACATTTGTGGCAAGTAACCATTTAAGCTCTCTCTGCTGCTTTAGAAAATACTGTTAGCTCTAGCCCTGGCTGGTGATTCTCTGTGGTTAGAGCATTGCCCTCGGACTGAAGGTTCACTGGTTCCATTCATGGCCAAGGGCACATACCTGGGTTGCATGCTCGATCCCTGGCCCCAGTCCGGGCAACCAATGTACCTGTTTCACATCAATGTTTCTCCTTCTCCCTCCCTCCCGTTCTTTGTAAAAATTAAAGGAAAAAATATCCTCAGGTAAGGATTAACAAAAAAAGAAAAAACACTAGATCTTTTTAAATATTCCCCCAATAAATCTTTCAGTAGATTTTTATACTCCAGGTTTGTAAAATAGCCAATGACATATGGACTCTTATGCAGATGGTTTTTATACTTGCCCCTAACTTAAGTATTGTATTCATCCTATAGGTATATTGCTTTCATTTATTGAAGCCAGTCAGAAAATGTCTATATTTCTCACAACGAACTGTAAAATGTTAATGGTACTTTATGTAAAATATACCCTAGTGGATGAGGTCATTTTCTCAAATTGATCCCCCCTTAAAAGAGATTTGTCAGAAATGAAACATAGCACTCTCTTATAAGCTTGATTTCATACGTATGTAAAATCTTGATCATGCATACTATTTAAAAATGACACCATACTGAAGACGGAGAAAGAGAATACTTAGGTATGTCAAAAGGCAACTGAATGAAGCTATAATTTTATTTCATTTCTCTTAGTACATCCACAACTATTTCCACCTAAATAGATCTTTAAAATAAGCATACACAAGTATTGACTATTATCTACAAATATTTATTATAACACTGGAATAGAACTACAGGAAGCCCTTGGCACTGATAGAAAATATTGATTCACTGTTAGGTTACAAAAATTTATACATAGCAAAATTTAATGCTCTTTACATAAAAAATATTAGACCACTTAAACAAAACTCTCAAACATTCTTGGTAGTAGCCACCAGAATTAGAAGAGTCAAATTAGGCTTTAGACACCGCTTCTATAGAACACTGGACTCTAATGGCACCTGCACTGCCGGAGGAAACATCGAAGTCTGCCATGCAACAGAAAGCACATCACCAAGCTAGTCCGGAACAACCGTTACACGGGGGAGAGCTGCTCCCACTGAAAAAATAGTCAAGGTCCAAATAGGCATGTGTAGGCATTAACAACCACAACTGAAAGAATCCAAATGAAATATACTTGATGTTCAATTTTAATAGCATATTGATAAAGTTATGCTTCCTTTCATTGCAATACAGTTCTGCACATGTATATGCTTTAAAATCCAGGAAAACAGCCAAACCACAAGTTAATTCTTAACATGAATATACATAGTTAACCCTATATTATGCAGTCCCCTTTAAAAAGCATGGATGCACCCAACAGTTATATGTATCATTTAATAAAGAACAACACAAAGTTTACCATCACTAATATCCAATACCTATAGTCACTTAATGTTCTGGTACACAATGATTTAGAAGGCAAGTTTCTTCTGAAAATGGCTTAAACTCAAGCAGTTGATTTTTTGCTGAACATGGAACTTTGATTATTCCAGGAAACTAAGATTTAGATAAGAAAAAGTGAAATAAATACCTACCCTAATTTAAATTACGTACGTATTCAAGTCTATAAAAGTAGGAGGTCTGTGGTCTATTTGTAATTAGATTTTAGATAGTTGGTATGAAACTGTAAACTCACTTTTCAGACCACATAGAAATGGTTTGGAATGGTGGTCATTTTAATAAGGTAACACTTCTTAATTAAGAAAAATGTTTGTGGAAAAAAATTCTGTGAAGGATTTTGGATCTTCCGTTGTGATGCAAGTTCTTAGAAATTTACAGCAAATACTCATTAAGGCTGAGCTGAAATTTACTTCCCAAGAAGAATGATGATAAATGGGTCATTTTATTAAAATGAAGTCTTTTATAAAATTGATTCTGGAAAGCTTGTCAAGAATTCAATTTCTGTAATGGTAGTTCTAGCAGAATTATAGTAGCACATTTGAGCATTATTGAAAAAAGATTTCTGATTGGATCATAAAGTTAAGGTATCCTAATCAGTTGTAAGAATCATATTATCTTTGATAAAGCCACTGTTTAATAAATGTTGGCTTACAGAAATGGAACTTCATACCAATTCCATTTTATTCCCTATTAGGTACATCTGACATACGTGAATTTATGGTCCCATCCCTTGGTGCTGGCACATCATGGGCTCCTATCAAGGTGTGTGCCATATTCTCATTTCCTATCTTGGTAGGATTGCTCTAGCAATAAATGTGAACATGCCACAAATTTCAAAAAGATGAACAATCATTTTGTCAGTGTTGCCTTTTAAAATGGCTAACCATGAAACCTCCTGTATCTGTTCTAAAGGAAAAGGTTTACCTACTGGAGAGTTTTCCTAGAGATACATCCCAGCAGCTTGAGATAGACAGTGAAGTGTTTGTAGTTCTACGTGAGTTTGTTTGGTGGGAAACACATCTGTACTGCGGAGCAGCTGTCTGATGATTTGTCACAGCTGTCAATGTATCGGCGGAAGCACTCTGGCAAACGTTTATGTATAAGAATTGAGTTGTTCTTTTGAGCGGGACTGGATATCTTGCAGTTCCTGTTCTTCCTTTGCTTTGATATCCTGGTAAGCCTGCATTTTGCTGGCATCCTTTAAGTAAGCCCAGTTAGAAGACAGTATCATGAGGAAGTGGATCTGGAAAAGAAGGGTGAGCATGATGGCTAGTGAGCATGTCAGAGGCAAAGCAAGCTGCTAGGCAGATTAGACGGACTTGACTGTAAGAAAGGGGAAGGGTTATTCCATATTAATACTCATTCTGCAATCAGAGGCATCAGATACTTAGAGCATGTTCTAGTAGAGTCAATATTAAAAGGCAGAAGAAAAGTTAGTATCCAGACATAATGCACTTAAAAAAATAGTCAAAGTTATTAAGAAAAGGCAAAAATAAAACACATAGAGGGTGCTTTTTACCATTTTGAGAGTAATTTTAAAAATTGATACAGAAGTTCAGAAGTGTTATTTTCAAGTAAGTGTGGTGCAAAGATCTTTGCTATCGGACAAAAAAAATCAATTACCCCAAAGGCCTAAAATTCTGAACAATGTTTATTTTTAGTAAGTAATAAAAAGCTACATATTTAACACAGAAAAATTAAGTGAATATCAAAACCAAACTTAAGAACTATAAGCAAAGCATGCAGTCTCTGTTAACAAATTTTTAGTAGTAAAACTACATTTTTCATTTTATAACTGCCATTATTTCATTTCAAAAATGTAAAAATCCATATTGGCATTCTTGATAGTTGATGTGGTCAACGCTCCCCCACACACACTTATTTTCCTCATCTTTCCTGCAAAATCTACATCTCAAGTTCCTTATATTTCCTTCTCAACATACTTGAGACCTTCAGATCCAGGAACAGTTTCTCTTCCCATTAAAATCTTAGGTGTGCCTGGCTGGTGTGGCTCAATGGTTAAGTACTGACCCATGAACCAGGAGGTCACATTCCCTGCTTACGTGCTTGATCCCCAGTACAGGGGGTATGCAGGAAGCAACCAATAGATGATTCTCTCTCATCATTGATGTTTCTATTTCTTCCTTCCTCTCTCTAAAATTAAAAAAAAAAAAAATCTTACGTGCAGTTTGAGAACTGGCTTTGAGGAATCAGTTACTACTTACCAAACAACAACTTAAGGTTATCAATTTTGTGGGCTCTGAAAAGAAGGATATTGTTATGTTAAAAAAAACAAAAAACTCACATAAATCCTTTTTTCAGAGAAAACAAATGGGTGACATTTATTTTACTTTAAATTTGCACCTGACTTATTTGAGGAGCATTTATTTGATAGTGAACCATGCAATCATAAAAAATTTTAAATCAAATTTAAAATATATTTATAAAATATTTTTCAGAAGGTGTCTGACAAAACAAAATCCAGACTAAGTTTTCTTCCATTTCATCTTCGGCACTGTGTTCATTTTTGCCATTGAACTTGGTTACCAAGCCAGTAAAAATAACGGAAAATGCAGGTATTTTAGAGTTTTAATACTTCACTTAGCAATATTGTTTAAAGTTTTAGTTCAAGAAAATTAATTTTTAATGGGTGCTGAGCAATGTCAGTAAATAACTGAATCCTTTTCAAAATGTGGAAATAGCCAGATCTCATAATTTTGTAATTCACGTACGGTAAGTCATCTTATTAACCTCCCATGCAGAATGAGTCGACTAAAACTATTTACAAATTATTGGTGCGAAACTGCAGAAGCCTAGATTCTGCTTTAGTCTGGGTGTCAGTGATGTTCCTGCTACATCGTACAGCTCTCTAACGCTCCTTATGGGCCTCATGCAACTTAGAACTTAGTGCAGCAATCTTCCCGACTCTTAAACTTCAAAACCGCATAGTTATATGTAGTAGACATCATGTAGATCAGCTGGTGGAAGAGAACAAAACAGGACAGTAAGATATAGGCAGTGAGGGCCAGTGCCACGACACTTCTAAACTTGGGCGGGGAGGGGTGCCAACTCAGCCCACGGTGTTTTCCCATTTATAATCTCCACAGGCGATTCTCACGTCTAGCGCGCACAAACCTCTTCTCATTTCACTTACACCACATCAGTCTTCAGCTTGGCGCTCGGTACGTTTATTAAAAAGACTAGGGCGTGTTTAAAGAATGACAATATACAGTTCTGGGTCAGTAGCATCCATCTAAATGTTCTGTTTCCCTTCATCTTTCCAAAACACACTACTCAGGAGCAATTGGTTCTTTCCTGTCTGTTAAGCTGAGAGAGCTGGCAGCAGCCCAGAAGATGGGTCTCACTGTGAGTTAACAGGCACTTTTCTTTTCATGGGCTGTCATGGGAAGGGATGACTTCAGGGATGGAAAACCTGGGAATGCTCATTTCTGAGCTGATGAGATGTCCCCCTTGCTTCACCAATCTTAGATTTCTTGAAATCACAAACCAAGCCCTCCCAAAGTACATATCAGTGTGCACATACATACACATACACCTGCTTGTGTTTATACAGTTAATCATTATTCACAGATGCCATATTTTCGAATTTGCCTACATACTAAAATGTCCTTGTAACCCTCACATCAGCACTCCTAGCACCTCCACCGTATTTGTGGACATGTGCAGAGGTGAAAAAGTCTCGTCTCCTAGTGGAGGTCAACCGAGGTGACACTGCCTTCTTTGTTCCAGCTCTGTCTGAGCACAAGTGTCCTTTTTGCAATGTTTAGTGCCATGTTTTTTGCATTCTGTGACTTCATTCTTTAAATGTTCCCTGATCCAGGTGCTGTGTAGTGTTTTTAAGTGAAGGAAGGTTGTGAGATGCCTTCTGAAGATGTATGTACTGAATGAGTTTCATTTGGGTATGAGGCATAGTGCTGTTGGCCGGGAGTTCAATGTTAATAAATCATGTCTTTGCCCTAACTGGTTTGGCTCAGTGGATAGAGCGTTGGCCTGTGGACTAAAGTGTCCCAGGTTCGATTCTGGTCAAGGGCATGTACCTTGGTTGTGGGCACATCCCTAGTTGGGGGTGTGTAGGAGGCAGCTGATTGATGTTTCTCTCTCTGTAAAAAAAATCAATAAAATATATATATTTAAAAATCATGTCTTTGAACAGAATCATACAAAGCAGACTTCTGTATTAGATTGGTCTGACAAAAACTGTTGTGACCAGAGGCTGGCAGAAACCTAATCCTATATTCCCCCAAGGAGCAATGGCTCTGTGTTTAATTGGGTGTTGAGAATACTTTATTAAGTATACCTTCTGTGCACAAGATCAAAGGTGCAAGTGTATATGTATATGCACATTTCCTCATGTGACCATTTACCCATCCTTGAAGTCATGAAAATAAGAGCTGAATAAACCACATTGCAGTGTTCCCATCCTAGTTAACAGGTGTTCCAGGATCAGTACCCTCTCTTCTTTCCACAAATTGCAATTTACATTTCCTACAATTGGCGCCAGGACAGCCAACTAGTACACCCTGTGATCTAGACACGTGGTAGGTTTACACAGGTGATGTTTAACCCACCTTGAGTCTAGGAGTGTTTCCTGGAAGGGAAACCTGTTGTTACAGACACTGCTGGGAGGGGGAGCTAGACCAGGCCAGTCCCTGGGCGCTTACTCACCAGGGCAATGACGGTGGCACCAGCTCCGGCACAGGCCACAATGAACAGGTGATAGGACATGTAGAACTAGGAAAGAAGAGGGCACCAAAATGAGCATTTTGTGTGTAATGAAGTGGCCTACTCCCATTCCGACATGCCGCATCCTCTCTGTTTTCCCAAGGCTGGAGATAAGTGTGCACTTGTGTCCAGCCCAGTTGGAATCACCTGATGGATTTTTAAACTTTCTGATGCACACATGGGTAGTGGTTCTCAACCTTCCTAATGCCGCAACCCTTTAATACAGTTCCTCGTGTTGTGGTGACCCCCAACCATAAAATTATTTTCGTCGCTACTTCATAACTAATTTTGCTAGTTATGAATCGTAATGTAAATATATGAGCTTAGGTGACCCTGCTAGCAGCTCTCAACCTGTGGGTTGTGATCACTCTGGAAATGTAAATGACTAAATTGATTTACAAACTTTTGACTTACATACAAATACAGGGACACTTCCCCCTGAAAATTAATTTATACCTGTTCTGTGACAAATATTCTAATTTGAAAAACTATCTGAAGGTGAAAGAGAATGTATAGTTTCAGGTTTGCAAGATTGGGGTCACTTCCAAATTGTTACAGAAAGCGAAAGCTTTCTGATTGCTATGATCCTCACTGAAAAGGTGGACCGAGTGAAAGAGCCATCTTTTAGGTCAAAAGTGGTTGGGTACTGATTACCCACAGTTCACTCCTTAAAAGGCTGCAAAAAGGTCTTTCTTGACAGCATTTGAGCCATCCCTCCTGCTTTTGCTCCCCAGGAGAATGGACTCTGTTTTGCTGTGATCATCTGTGAGCCTCTGACAGGAGAGCGGTTTACCTCGTTGGTGTTGCAGATGTTCTCGAGGGCAGAGCCGCATATTTTTCCTGGGAAAGCGTTCCAAGGAATGATACCTGTGAAGTGAGGCCCAAAAGAGAGGGAGGCGTTAGGGCAGACTACGGTGCTTCCTGCTCCCCGTCCTTACCGCTTTGGGAGCCAATCACAGTACAGTTGTAGGTCATATTCTTCATCAATAACGAGCACACCTGCCCTCTGCAAAACAGGCTTTTGCAATAATTAAGTCCCAATTGCACTATAGGGCATGAGTAAAGTCAACTAGTCTAAGAGACTTAACCTGATACTATTTTTCAACAATTATGCTTTGTTTAGTTGAGCTGATATCTGTAAAAGCTGATTTTCAAAGTGAAGTTTTCCCTCCTATGTATCTGAATTATAGTTGAGCAGCTCCAGGAGCTGCCTAAATGTTCCCTTGGTCTGTGATCTTGTTACTCAGGCTCTTGTCACTGGTTTGCCATGAGATACGTTCTGACATTGAGAGTCTGTGCTCAGAAAGTTTCATGGCAGTTTGACAGTAATTTGGACTTGTATCTTCTATGTCTTTGCTTTTATATTCATTTTATGTTTTTAAAAAATGTTTGTATTTCAGAGGGAGGATGGGAGAGGGAGAGAGAAACATAAATGATAAGAGAGAATCACTGGCTGCCTCCTGTACACCCCCTAGTGGGGATCAAGCCTGCAACCCCAGGCATGTGCCCTGACCTGAAATGGATCAGTGACCTCCTGCTTTCATGTGTTGATTCTCAAGCACTGAACCATACTATAGGCTGGGCCATTTTTATTGTGTTTTACAAATGTTTTGGAAATACTTTGGGATTGAAAACACTGACCTTTATCGCAGAGAGTGTGGCCAGGGCAGTCCGTGGTCTTTCTCACTAACCCAGACTCCTCCCCGCAGCGACGCTGTGCACTGGCGCTGCTGCTCTTTTTTGCCATTAATGAGCAGGTGCCTGCTTAAATATTGAACTCAGCTCAATTTACACCTCCCCGGGAGGTACGGAAGGAGGGTTTTAAAGCATTCTTTATTTCCTCCATCCTTGCTGTGGGCCAAGAATAAGCCTTCATGCTTCAGAAGAATGGGAAATGACAAGTCCCTAAATTGTCAGTGGAACCGGTGATTTCAAGTATAGACTAGAAAGATGATTACCAACGACCAAAACTGTGTAGTGAAAATATTTAAGAATAAGGAAATGAGATCTACATTGAGACATTCATTTACAAATACTTTAAAAATCAACTTTAGGCTCTTTTTTTTTTAAAGCTCTGTTTTCAGCCCATCAAAAAGAACTGTGGTTGAGCCTTGGTCTTTATGAGAAGAGATTATTAGGCTGACGGGCAATTTAAGACAAATTTCCTATTATATCATAAAGTAAGAGGCTGAGGATAAGTCACACGGGAAAAAACAAGCAACAAAAATGAAATGCTAGTCATCTCTCTCAAAGCTCTTGAAAGAACAGTTACTTCCTCTTCGGTGCTAATGAAAAGCTGTTTCCCCCTAGTTGTTTCTGCCAAGAACAGGATTTCTGCCATCCTGGCTAGAAACACTAATTAAACTCCATACATAGGGGATGTTGCCTTCTCTCACTCAGCAGGGAAATCAAGTCTCAAACTAATTGGCAGTCACAGTAATGGCCCCTTCTGTGGCGTGTCAAAATGAACCAACCGTGGCTGCTTATGGGATAATCCCATTCATTTGAAAACATGTTTGAACTTGCCGGCTGTTACAGAATATGTTCTCATGGCTTTAAAATACATTTGGATTTTATGTTGTGTTTTTCAGTATAGATGAAGTTTAAGCAATTGGTCATTTAAAAAAGACCTGCTCTGAAGAATCGGACATACAGATTAACTGCAGTATATAGGGTATGCAATGTTTTGGATGGAAAGTAAGATGATACAAAACTGAAAAATTGGGGAAAAAATATGTCAACTTTTTATAGTGGACAATATTTTTTGATTCAATTGCATTATGAAGTAGCTTCTTTTGAAAACAACAAAATATTAAATTGCACCCTTTATCAACTAAGACACTAATGATCTTTCCATTCAGAAAATGGGGCATAATGAGGGAAAAAGTATATACACTATTCCTAAGAAAAGATATGAAAGAGATCATGATGATTAAAAAGATGCCCATGCAATAAAAGGTGCAGACTTATGCATGAGAGCATAAACATTAACGGGGGATTCAAAGGAAGTACCGTATTGTCGGATATCCACGCAGATCTGCTCCACACCGGCTGTCCCGTTGGTCTGAGGTGACTTGATGACTTCACAAGTTGACCATATGTTGTAGAACATAAACACAGGCACCGCAGAGAAGCCAAACACACCAAGCCAGGCCACTCCCAGCACATAGGTGAGGAAGACAAACTAAACCGAAAAAGGACAAAGAATCGTCAGTGAGCAGGCCAAGGCGCATTCCTTGGGAGGAATTATACTGCATTTCTGACTTGATACGGAACCTGTGCGATGCATTTAGGTTAGAACACTGTCTGGTCACAGTAGCAACAAGGCAAAGTGACAAGGGCAAGGAGAACCAGGGGCTGGAGCTGGGGCAGGGTGGTCACGCCCTCCGGAGACAGAGTATGGAAAGTGTTTATTACCGAAGCCCAGTTAGCTAAAAGTCATTTTAACTGACAAGGGCCAGCGATGATCTCCTTTGTCTAAGATCACAGAGCTAAGGAGTGACAGGGCCTCCATGTGGCATTCTTTGGAAACATCAGTTCTGTACTCACCATGGGACAGTGTCTGGGTGGTTTCACAGGCCACTTGAATTATAACTTGATATTAATTTCCCCCAAAGTAATGTCTTTTACATAATGGATGGAATAATAGTTATATAAGACATCCTTTCTCAAAAGGAACCTCACTGGTTTCATGATCCTGTGAAATTACTAAAAGCATTAGATCTTGAACCTGTATTAAAAGTTTAAAATAGCCTTGAACACAAATTGAACGCACAGTGAATCGGATCAAATTCCCATTTCCTCTGAGCTGCTTTCATCTTTAATATTCACAGCGCCTCCGCAAGCAAAGCCCTGGCTTAGGACAAAATTACGGTGTCCACCCCCTCATTGCCACACAGAATATAATCACGTCGCTGTAGTTACTTCCTAACCTGCCTTGACTACCAATTTTCAGAGAACTTTGAAAGGCTGTTTCAAACACATTGGGGTATTTTTATTTTCCGAAGGTGCACCCACGGAGTGTGTGGGTGAAGGTTCGGAATCCTAGTTTGGCTTTTTAGTTTCTCAGGCTGCTGCTGAAGAGGTGACGTTTCCGCCTAACTTGCCACACTGCGGGAAATACCTGGGTCGTGCCAGGCCGGCCTGGGGTCGGCTCAGACAGGTCACCTCCTGTCGGTCATCCCAGGAAACTGCAGGAACAAGGCATTTTATCTCAAGGACATTTCCACTTGGGGAAGCATTTGCATTTCTAAAAGTATTCACAGCAGCAGAGTTCAGCAGTTTCACAGGCTCCCTCCCTAGTGCTTAGGGGTGGGCCACTCCAGACTAGGCTTTCTTTTCTTGCCCTGAAAAAGGAAACTTTCTAACACACCACAAAGACTTGAAAAGGGCTGGCGATTCTTTGCTTGGTGAGCCTAGCTTTCCCACAGCGTTCAAGGCTCTCAGGATAACTGGTGCCCAGTGGAGAGGGCCTGTGGGGACATTCCTGTTTTGGTGGCCTCTAGCATTCAGAGTTCTGTCCTTAATGACAGATTGTGAGTCGCACACACAGCCTGAAATGATCGCATTCTGGCCCTGGGCAGACATGGTTGACATCTGATCTAGAGGAGAACAGAGCTTAGAAAGAGCTCATTAAAAGACTGGGTTATAGGGCTGGTGTGGCTCAGTGGTTGAGCATCGACCCATAAGCCAGGGGTTCAGGGTTCTATTCCTGGTCAGCACATCTGCCCTGGTTGTAGGCTCGATCCCCAGTGGGGAGGTGTGCAGGAGGCAGCTGATAAGTGATATTTTTAAAAAGACTAGGTTATAAAGAGCTGTATCCCAGAGGGAAATTCTAAGGGGGTTGAGTGGCTAGTACATGTAAGGCTTCAGGATCATAATCCACATTCAAGACATGAAGAGAGCATTGATAAAATGTGCAAGTCCTCTCATTGTGGGAACTTCATATTTGAAAAATCTTCAATACCCTCATTACCTACCTTGGTAGGGGAAATATTACCCCTCATACATTTTAACTTATCAATAATATGTTGAAGGTATTTTCAAATTCTGAACTCTAAGAATACTACAGGCATACCTTGGCTTTATTGCACTTCAGAGATGTGTGTTTTACAAACTGAAAGCAAAGACCCTTCAGTAGCAGAAAGATTATGACTCGCTTCATCGCGATGGTCTGGAACCAAGCCTACTGTATCTCCGAGGTGTGCCTGTATGTGTGTCACGGGCTCTCGCTGCATCCTCAGCTCATAGCTTTTCTCAGCTGCACAGTATAGAGAGGTGTGGCTTTGGCTGTGCACCAGACAATCTGAGATCCATACTCACCATTCCACTGATGCATCGGCCACAGGCGGTGGTTTTAAACTCCCCGTGAAGTTCTTTCACTGCGCTCGTGGTGTAAAAGCCTTCTGCCAGCAGGATGATGCCATACAGGAAGAAAAAGGATGCAATTCCGTAGATGACATACTGCATCAGTTGGATTCTGCAGAAAGGAAGAGGAAAGCCTGAGGATTTAAGTCCACTGCCTGGTAAACAGTGTTTTCAACCTCTGGAGGGGGGACATGGGGATGGTGTTCTTGGCATCTCCTGCCACTCTCATGGTTGCAGTGGGCTTATGGGCATTTCAGACTGGCATCGCTGCCCACCCCACTGCATCCTGGGCCTTTTTCCCAAGATGGGACCACTGTTGAGGTGTACGGCCTTCCCAGACAAGGGAGACTTTTCATTCGATCAAGGGCAGAGGCCCAGGTGTAACTGGTAATATCCAAGTCCTGTGCCGTGGGGGTTAGAATCCTCATTTTGCAAATAAGTGAATAAAGGCATTGAACATGTTCTTTCTGCCACATCAAATGCCTCCTAACCAGGCCTACTGGTTAATGCTATTCTGATAAGGCCCCTAAGTAAGCACTCAGGGCTTCCTTAAGAAATAACTTGGGCAGATTTTTGTGTGTGTGTGTGTGTGTTGAGATTCTCGCTACACAAGAGATAATGTGTCAAGAGGTTTAAGATACAAAAATTAATTTACAGCTAATTCTGTCCTGTGAAAGCTGACAGGGACCCAGATGACTGTTCCTCAACCTTTGGCTGCCCTTTGGAATTACCCGGGAGCTTTAGGAAATATGGGTACCTGGGCACTATCTCCAGAGATGATGACTTAATTGGTCTGGGGAAAATCATGGGCATGGGGAATTTTTAAGGATTCCTGGACATTTGAGAGCCACTCATCAAGTTCACTAGCTAATTAAAGCAGCACACGTTTCCCAGGGTCCGTTGCGGTACATATTCTTGGTCTTCTTTGCACACAGTTGTATTCATTAAGTCCTGTTTGATCTTCCTTATAAACTCCCCTACCCCTGGCCATTACTTTGGATGTCATTCATGAATAGATAAAAAAGAACATTCCCTAAGGACTCTTCCAACATGACTTCATTATTGAACCATAAAAATTCATTCGTGCCTTTTTCAGTCTGGTGGAGAAGTTGTTTTTTTTTAAATAATCACAAGACACCTAAATACTGTGAGACTTTGGAAGTCAATGAAGGAAAAAGAAAATACTGGAGGCAATAGGGAAAATATATGAAGTACATGAACGCACTGCTAGGGTCTTACACAGTGAGGAGAATCGGTGAGGCAGTTGTTGAAACTCCACTGAAAATGGTTTTAGAATGGGGAGGCAGAGATTTTGGGCTCAAACCCCACCCCAAATTTTCCTTTTTCTGCATTGGAAGGTGTTCTGGGATTTGTTCTGCCTGAAGAATTAATGTCAAAAGTCCTGCTCCTGTAGAATTAGAGGGTAGTCCTCAACAGGGTTCCTATTATTCCAGGGATGGTCATTTCCTGTTAGACCACTGGAGGGCGCCTGTTACTTGGGAACCATGATAACTGGCGTGACGATCCACAGCATCACCTTGCCATGCCCCCCATGTTCAAGGCTACAGTGTGAGGAATGTCCTGTGTGTGCAGCTTGCCATTCCCAGGTGAGATCCCAAATGCCACTGCCTTCTTGCTTTGTTCTTTTTTCCTTCTCTGACTGAATGCAGTTAGACTTTTTTTCTATCTGCATACAGCGAGCTTTCATGAAAAGCATCAGCTTTCTGCCAGGAGAGCACACTAGTCTTTCTGAAAACATCATGGGGTTGTTGCTCTTTTAAACACATTTTTAAAGGGAAGCAGGTACTTACACCTCACTCAGCACAGCATGGTCCCTGGCGTTGGTGGAGAAGTGTTGCTCAAGAATCGCCACCGTGCCTGCAAGAGCCACATGTCCACAGCCACAGAACAAAGCCACCCCGGAGAAGCAGAGGATGGTGGCCACCAGAGAGGCGTAGGGGACTCCTCCCAGACACTTGATGCAGCATTCAAAGCAACCTGGACCCAAAGGAGAGAAAATGCATCTGTTATGGGTAAGGTGCTCTGGTCTTCATGAACACCACACATTAGCAGAGAAGGTTCTCTTTTCCATCTTCCTTCTCAGACTCTATGGCTAACAGTGCAACATCTCAAGGGCCAGTGGGTAGTTGTCATGATCTCATTTTCTGTGGGTAAAGACTCTAGGGCTCCAAGAGGGAACGTAGCTTTATTTGCTCAGGGTGAGTGGCAGAGCAGCTACTGATAATTGTGTAGTAAGTCACAATTCTAGAATTTCTTTACTGATCCGGGTTGGTGGGGGGACATGCTTAAGTGACGATGTGGAGCAATCACTCCCCTAACAGTCAAAAGAGAGGACAGCAGGGAAGCCGCAGTTCTACAAAGAAAAGCCACCATCAAGTTCCCCTCAACCTCAACCTTCTGGGGTTCCAAGTACTTCTGTTTCTGTAGCAGCCGATGGCTTTGCCAAACCCTTATGTCCTGGGAACCAGAAGAACAAATACAGTAATCGTACTGTTGCTGCATTCAGAAAAATATGAATGTGATCATTTTGGAAAGGTGATGGGTATTTTGGTCCCTAGAAGTACAGTCACCAAGGCACAGTTGAGTGGATCCCCTCAAGTTTCATTCTTGTCAATATCAGAAGTTATCTTAACTTTGTAATAAAAATGTCCCCCAGCCCAGCAGCACAAGCAGTTTATTCATAGTCCTCCTCCTCCCCGGCTTCCATCTGTCCCCTTCCTCAACACACATGTTCAGAATAAGAACCCAGAACTGGTGGATGACATTTAAGTACTTGAAGAAGGAAAAGGAACAGAAGGGGGAAAAAAAAAAGACAAAATGAGCATCCATGAAGTGAAATGAAGGAGAATGAGCCACAATTCACTCTTCATGTTGAGAAGTCTATTCATTTTAAAAATAAACCTTTACTTGAGGTGGCCATGGAGACCCCCACAAGGGGCAAAGCCAGTTGCCATTTTCAGTTTGGAGACATTTATGTTTCAGGAGAGCAGTGCTGGCCTCAGGATAATGTCACTACCTCTCTGACCTCCTGTCCCTGTTTATATTATCCAGACCCCTAAGTAAATGGCTTGTCAGGGAAATCGAACTCTGAGTGCATTATGAGGTCTAACAGCAGTCAGGAGCAGTTCATTACTCCAAGGCAGCTTATGAAGCCAGCTACATTTCTTTTCCCCAAGTAGTCTTTACAGTAGACAGGAAGGGGATACCCAGCCTAAAACACTGGAGACAGGCTTTTCCATTTCGATGAACATCCCATTTTAAACCAGCATTTGCTTAACCCCACCACATTACCAGATTTCTCCAGCCTCGATGTGTTCTAGTGCATAAAATAATAGACCTGTGTGTGTTGTATCATTCACAGTCACCCCACTCCTAGTCTCTATTATACAGTATAAGTAACAGCATGCATGCCTGCTTCCCTGGCTAACCATGTCATATCTGGTCCATATTGCATAGAGGAGTGTGGTCTAGAGGCTGTTCTGTCCAACATGGTAGACACTAGTTCATGTGGCTATTTAAAATAAAATAATAAATTCAGTTCCACTGGCCCCATTTCACATGCTCAGTAGCCACACATGCTAGTAGCTGCCCTATTGGATAGAGCAGATAGAGAACATTCTATCATTGCAGAACATTGCTTTGGAAGATACAGTTTCACCTGTCACATATTTGATTTTCTATAACATGACCTGGGTTCTAACTGAGTTTTACTTTGGGTTTCATTAATTCAATATTTTTAAAGACCTACTGGGTGCTAAGCACCGTGCTTGGCACTGGGGAAACAACTATGAAATCGGATGTCTTTTATGCCTTCAAGGAGATAGTCTACTAATGCTGAAGGCAGACATATAATGTTATAGTACAGTATGGTAAGATACAGACTACTGGAGAGCCAGTGGATGGTGGGTGGGAAAGGGGAGAGAGAAGGACAGGAAGGAATATAATTCATACTGGAGAGGGATTAGGAAAGGCTTTCTACAGAAAGACCTTGTATGCAGAATATAGTTGACATGGTGACATTGACTTATAATCTGATAAAAGGCTTATTCATTCCTGAATGTTTTTATTTTATATATGTATACTATATATTTAAATAAACCACATCCTTTCTCATCATTCGGAGTTAAGTTAGGTGTTATGGCATAGTACACTTGCTCTTTAACAATATAACTCATCCTTCACAATCCAGCTGCCACTTCAAAGGTCTTTCATCCAAAGGTTCATAGCATTCTGCTTCTTTCAGAGGAAATATCGCAGCTGCTCCCTGACTCAGAAAGACAAGCGGGGTTAGAAGAATGATGCTGTTCAGTCCCAAATTCAACATTACATCAAGGTTAAAGTTTCCCTCCAATTTATATCTCTCAAGGACTCCATATACCCCATGCTGTGGGTCTAGTTTTATAACAGCAGGAAAAATCAGGGACTCAAGGATTTGGAGGATCACATAAATGAATCAGTCTCTCTGCAGATGGTTTTATTTGCAGCTATAGGAGCTGTTGCTCCTATAGAACAGAAGTCACCATATTGGTCATCATTCCATATTCACAGATAAAACTCTTACGGATCTTCTGGCCAATGTGAGTAGAAGCTTATGGAACGCAACATGGGAAAAATTTATAGGAAATAATACAGCTGGATGCATAGCAGGTTCATCTAAAGGCACAGTTCAGCCCTCACTCAAGAGAAACTCTTCCCATAACCTTGCTGTTATCATCACTTTGGGTATTGTAGTGTCTCCATGGTCTTGTTTAATTGAAGCTGTCAGTTAAGCAGAGTAACAGATATGGGTGCAGATGACAGCATTAAAGAAGAGGGAGCAGCTGTCTACTCATTCTATTTCATTCAATTAATGACCATTCAGTGCTCACCAAATGTCTTCAATGTCCCAAGCATTTTTCTGGTCACTGGGGACTCAATGGTAAACTAAGATCGGTGTGGTCTACACTCTAATGGAGCTTATAGTCTATAGGGAAATGAACATTAACCATATGGTTTTAAACTTAGAAGTCCTAGGAGAGCAAACTGTGGGGACTCACTTAGGTTTCAGAGGGATGGCCATGGATGGCTTCCAGAGTTTAAATATGAAGGATGAATTTTAGTTACTTAGGCAACAGGAGAGCAGAATGGGTTAGGGATGTTTCAGGAACAGAGGGAACAAAAACTCTGGGGTAGAAAAGAACAGGGCGCTTTCCTGGGCATGAAAGAAGCCAGAACACAGAGTGCACAGAGGGTGGGGCAAAGAAGTTAGGAGGGATCTATTTCTGACAGACCACTTAGGGTCTTAGACACCTTAAGGATTCTGGACTTATCCTCAGAATCATTTGAAGCCATTGAGCACTTGTAACCACAGAGAACAGACTGGGGTTGCAAAAGATCACTGAGGCTGATGTGATGGGAACAAAGTAGAAGTGGGGATGAGTTGGAACCCTGTATAAAGGTTCACACAAAAGGTGACAGGAGCTTGGGCCAGGGCAAATGTGGTGGCAGTGGAGGAAATTAAGGGCTCTGAGAGACGATCAAGATGTCAAATGGGCACAACTTGGTGTGGATTTGATCATGGGGTTGGGAATGGGTTGGTGAGCACCAAAGATGACTCCTAAATGTCTGGCATGTATAACCAGATGGATACTGTATTGTACTCCTAGCTAGGTTGGCCAGAAGAGGACTAGGCTTTGAGGACAAAGATGTTGAGTTGCCTTTTAGGCATGTTGAGTGTTAGGTGACTGGAAGTCATCTTAAGGAAGGATTTCTCGTAGGTCTATGGCTCAGAAGAACTAAGGATGGCTGCCATCATCTTCTACTGGACAGCAAAGAAAACTTTCAGATATCAACAAATCATAGGAGTGAACCATTTATCAGTTGAAAGCGCTTTACTAGTAGACCCTTGGTTTTGCAAAGCGTGGTCCTTGGACCAGCGGTATCAGCTTCAGCAGGGAGCTTGGGAGAAATGCAGAATCTTGGGCCCCACTCCAGACCTGCTGAATCAGAACCTTCATTTTAACCAGCCGCTGCCTCAGGTGACTTGTGTGCACAATAAAGTTTGAGAAGCCCATTTCTAGTCAACAGTCCCATCTTCCCAGTCTCAGGGGTGGTGTCCTGAGCACGTTTGAAGTGCCTGCGTTGTGTTCAACCATGCTTGGTGTTTTTCCCTTAAGAGTTGGCCTACTGAACTTGGCAAAACTCTGGCAAATCAAATGACAAGTTCCAGGGACTTCAATGAAGAAAACAAAATGTTTCAAGTTGTTCAGCTGTCTTGAAAAGAGTGCAACTAGAGTGATTTTTTTCTGAGCCAAGTAAGTCCTCTTACCCTCAGAATTTCTGACAAAGATGCTTTAGAGCCACACCATAGATGAGGTCTGAGAAAACAGATTCATTCCCTCACCCTACCCCGCCATGGGGCTGAGAGTGCCCATACAGACAAAGGAACTGGATTTGTGATTCAGGCTGTCCCCACTGTGAGAAGTCACAGGCAAGACTGGTGTTTTGAAATGTGGAGGGGGTGCCAAGCATCAGCAGAGCACCGCACTGTTCAAGTTCATGCTAGCTAAGGAAGGTCAATGCTTTTCTTGGATACTCCATAAATCCACACTCCAGTTTTCCCAAGCTTCAAACCAGTAAGGACAACATTGGTTACCGTGAACCAGAAAAGGCAAGGAAAGCATTTTTTTTGTCATGACTATGATCAACTCAAGTAAAAATAAAAATTAACACCAGGCCTTCAAGCACATTTTGCTACTAATTCTCAATGTCTCTCACCAAAGCCCCAGAATCTCTTAGATTACTAATGCTGCAAGCCTTCACTTAGTCAGTCTCGGCGGCTAAAGAGAATTTTGAATTTTCGGTTTTGATTTACACAAAAAGTCCAGTGTGCGTTAGCCTAAGAGTTTAAATATAAACCACATAGTAGGGAGAAAGAAATCCACATCAATGCCTCTAACTCTCAATGGCCAGCTTGTCTCCAGTATCTCTAGAACCTTTTGTGCGGAACAACAGAATAAAACACGTTTTGTCCTCGGGCTTGCGGATGGCCGTTGCCATGGCTGTGGGTTCATGACAGCCCAGTGATTTGCCCCGAGTTGCCTGCAATCCTGGCTGCAGATTTTATTCTGGCTCAGAAGGAGGGCCAGCGGGAACAGGGCTCACATTCTTCCCCAGGGAATGAATGTCACACTCACACTCACACACACACCATGCTCTAAGCGCGGCCTCCCTTGCTCCTTTACTGATTCCTAATGAGCCACAACATTAAAAAGAAAAGGAGAAGGAGCCAAGGTTTGCAACTTCCAAACAAACAGCATCGGGAAAATGGAAGTGGTGAGAATCCTACTTAATACCGTGTTTCCCCAAAAATAAGACATCCTCTGAAAATAAGACCTACTTACAGGTTTCCTTCTGAGTGAAATATAAGGCATCCCTCCGAAAATAAGGCCCCCCTAGATTTGGTGCACTGATTCTGAAAGAAATGGAGTCACAAGAAATTCACCAGGAAATTCAGGAATTGGATTGTTATGATGATGTTCCAGAAGATGATGACATGATTGTCATTGAATAAATGAGTAAATTCTTGATACTGTAGGATTCACAGTTTGTCTGGTTTGTGTTGACAACTACCGTACTACCGTACCGTATACAGGTAATAAATTTCCTTTATTTTCATTTAACAATCAATGTGTACCGTATTCTTCTTCATGGAAAAATAAGACATCCCCTGAAAATAAGACCTAGCGCATCTTTGGGAGCAAAAATTAATATAAGACCTTGTCTTATTTTCGGGGAAACAGGGTAGAAGCAAAAGTGAATGTCAGCAGCGGTTCTCAACAGGGCGTGACTGTGCCCCCAGGGGACATGCTATAATGTCTGGAGATACTTTGGGTCCCCACAATTGGGGGAGAGGGGTGCTACTTGTTCCAGTGACTAAAGGCCTGGGATGCTACACAGGACAGCCCCCCAAGTACCTGATCCCAATGTCATTAGTGCTGAGTTGGGGAAATCCCTGAGACAGCATGAACAAAAATCTATACGAGTTTAGATCTGTGGTTTTCACCTGGGGATGGTTTTGGCTCCCCAGGACATTGGGCAGTGTGTAGGAAGACATTTGCGGTCATCACAACTATGAGAGCACTGCTGGCATCTAGTGGGTAGAGACCAGGGATGCTGCTAAACATCCTACAGTGCATAGGATAGTCCCTCCCCCCCAACAAAGAATAATGTGATGCAAAATGTTAGTAGTGCCACAGGTGAGAAACCCCGCTCTAAGGTTATAACGTGCAAACTTGGTCTGAGATACCTACAATTTTTTTAAGGAAGAGCCTAAATCCTGGCTAGTATGGCTCAGTTGGCTGGCACATTCTCTCATGCACCAAAAGGTTGCGGGTTTGATCCCAGTTGGGACGCATGTGGGAGGCAAATGATGGATGTTTTCACTCACATCATTGTTTCTCTCCCCCCTTCCCTTCCTGCTTCCCTCCCCCCCCCAAAAAAAAATCAGTGAATGTCCTCAGGTGAGGATAAAAAAAATAATGACAAAAATTTTAAAAGAGCTTAATAAACTTTACTCGGCTTAAAAAATATCATAGGGCAGAAGCTTTCAAGTTTTGCTACATAGAATTATCTGGAGACCATTTGAAAGGCTTGATACCCATTCGTTACCCCAGACCAAATAAATCAGAATTTCAGAGGGTGGGACTCAGATATGAGATGTTTTGTGATTTTAAAAACAAAGCTCCCCATGTGATTTTTAATGAGCACCTAGGTTGGAGAACAAGTGTTACAGAGCCATTCAATTTTGGAGATCTTGCACCTGCCATCGGGAAAGTACCAGATTCCCAATACTTACAAGGCTTCTTGATGAAACTGGTGGTAATATTAACAAATGTGGCTTTTTGATACAGTGAAAGATCTACACAGCTCAGAGAACCAATATTTTTCAAATGACCAATGTGTGATATGAAATCATTCTTGAAAACAGAGCTAAGGTAGCACAGCAGATTTTAAAATTTTTGTCATTATTTTTTTTATCCTCACCTGAGGACATTCACTGATTTTTTTTGGGGGGGGGGGGGAGGGAAGCAGGAAGGGAAGGGGGGAGAGAAACAATGATGTGAGTGAAAACATCCATCATTTGCCTCCCACATGCGTCCCAACTGGGATCAAACCCGCAACCTTTTGGTGCATGAGAGAATGTGCCAGCCAACTGAGCCATACTAGCCAGGATTTAGGCTCTTCCTTAAAAAAATTGTAGGTATCTCAGACCAAGTTTGCACGTTATAACCTTAGAGCGGGGTTTCTCACCTGTGGCACTACTAACACAATATAAAAAGTGGGGATTTGCAAAAATGTAAAATAGTACTTACTATTCTTCTCAATGAAGTGTTATTTAGTTTTAGAAAATAGTTACCTTTCCTAAATCTTATTTAACATGTAATGGATTTATTATTGGTTTATTATATATTACAATAAGTTCATTATTTCACAGTTAATTTTTCATTTATAATTTCTAATACAGAAAATATTTATAGATATAACCCACATGAGCAAAAGTTTTTACTTTTAAGTGTGTAAAGGGAATTGCCTTTCAGCAGATCCTTTTATTTTTATTTTTTAAAACTTTAAAAAAATATATTTTATTGATTTTTTACAGAGAGGAATGGAGTGGGATAGCTAGAAACATTGATGAGAGAGAAACATCGATCAGCTGCCTCCTGCACATCTCCTACTGGGGATGTGCCCACAACCAAGGTACATGCCCTTGATCGGAATCGAACTTGGGACCTTCAGTCTGCAAGCTGACAGTCTATCCACTGAGCCAAACCAGTTTCGGCCAGCAGATCCTTTTAAAAAGCTTGTCCTAAAAGCTACTAAATATATTAAAATCTTAAAATAGATTTACTTCTAACATTTGCAATATGTCATGAGCAGTAGATGACAAGCAATTACATTAAAAGCAAAGATATATTCACATGGTGAGAATGAACAAATTCAAGAAGCAGACACTTCCTGGCCTCTTCCTTTGCCTTTGTGGGAACTGGCCTTGGCTTTCCTAAACACTATGTGTGTCTCAGCCTAGTAAAGTGTGGGAGCAAAAAGTCAGGGAAACTAAGGATGAGTAGGAGAAGCTAGCTCTAAGTCCAGTTATCACAGATTTTAAGAAAGATCTGTAGGGTATTCAAGAAATATGAGAACTGTCTGCATCATGTAGCTTTGGTAGCACTCAACCTCCTTGACCATCTGGAAGACAGCACCTGTGTTTTTCTGGATTCCACTGAATCCAATCAATGTCGGCAGTGGTGCTATATGCCAGGCACTGTTTTGCTCCCTCAGCATCGAGACTGGAGTTGGACGAGGGACAGAAACACAAAAGAAATCATTGAAGCAGAATAAAGGGAGAGATGACTCAGGGGCATGGGTGGTGAGGTAGGGACAGATCTCCGTCTAGTATGAGAGCTAAGGAAAGGGTGTATGGTGGCAGCAGTGTGGACAGGCCTTGAAGAACAGAAAGTTAGGACAGATGGAAAGGAGCAGTTAGGGGAAGGAGAGCAGGGCCGACCTAGTGATGGATGCATGGAGGGAGTCCAGGGTGTGGCCAAGTTTATTAATCTGTTAACCGGGGAGTTCCCTTTTTAATGACGCAACCTGTAACGGGCGCATACTCTTTCACTAGGACGTGTCAGTACGTCACGCCCGGAGGACGTAATTTCATATTATTTTTTTCTTTATACTTAATGAAAATAAATGAAATATATATACATATATATATATATATATTTGTTTATATATATAATATATATATAAAGCACAAAGGAAAATACAAAATTACAAAAAAATAGAAAAGAATACTGACAAAAAAAATTGACACGTCGAATTAAAAAATTATAAATTTTACAAACAATGAGAAAGATTACAAAAAATAGCCGAAACCGGTTTGGCTCAGTGGTAGAGCATCGGCCTTCGGACCTAAAGGTCCCGGGTTCAATTCTGGTCAAGGGCATGTACCTTGGTTGCCGGCACATCCCCAGTGGGATGTTTCTCTCTCATATTTTATATATATAATTCTATTTTATATATATATATTTTATATATATACTATTTTATATATATAATAGTAAATCTATTTTAAGATGTTTCTCTCTCATCTCATTGATATTTCTAACTCTCTATCCCTCCGCTTTCCTTCCTTTCTGTAAAAAATCAATAAAAATAAAAAAAAAGATTACAAAAAATATATACCGTCCCTCTCGGGGCACAACATATATTTCAAGGACGTATTCATACATCCTACCCGTTCCCGATAGTGTTTACGTTTGATGTATTTATAGGTCCCGCTCGGTTAACAGGGGATGCCAGGGCAGTGTCAGGGTAGGAACCAGAAAGGCAGGTGGAGCTCTCCTGTGGCGGGGGCCTCCAAGCCAGCTTGCACCCTTGTGGGCTTCATTTTGCCAGCAGTGAGGAGAGAGAGAAGTTTTGTGAGCAGGAGAGTTGACAGGATCCAAGGTATGCTTTTAAGAGGTTAATCTGGGACTGGGGTGTAGGCTGGATTAGAGTGGGTGCAAACGAAACTCTTCCACTGTAGGTGGTAGCAGAATGGGCCTTTTTGATCTTTTTCCCAAAGCGTTCAGGGTGTGTTCAATGGAGGCAGGAAGGATGAAAATCAGACAAAACTCGGAGCTACTAAGCACTCAACACACATTTTATGGGAATGGTTTGGCAAGAATCAGTGAGAGAACTTATATGAACAAGTCTTCATAAGGGTCATTCCAGAAAATATAAACGAACCCAGAGAGACAGAAAGCAAATCAATGGCCGGCACCGGTTTGGCTCAGTGGTAGAGCGTTGGTCTGGGGACTGAAAGGTCTGGGGTTCGAATCCGGTCAAGGGCATGTACCTTGGTTGCGGGCACATCCCCAGTAGGAGGTGTGCAGGAGGCAGCTGGTCGATGATTCTCTCTCATCGATGTTTCTAACTCTCTATCCCTCTCTCTTCCTCTCTGTGAAAAATCAATAAAATATAGTAAAAAAGAAAGAAAGAAAGAAAGAGAAAGAAAGAAAGCAAATCAATGGCTGCTTGGGGAGGGTAGGTGAGAGGAGGGCTTATAGAGGGATTCGGGGAAACTTTGGGATTCATGAACACGTCACCATCTTGCTTGGCACATACATATGTCAAAACTTATCAAGTAGGCCATTTAAAATATATGCAGTGTCAATCATACCTCAAAAAAGTTAGAAAAAAGCTACTTTTTAAGTTTGCTTTTTACAAAAGACAATAGTAATTTTAAAAAGCTGTGAATCCCTTTTGGGAACTAAGGATTGGCTGCAGAAGGTAGGATCCACATTAACCTGGGTGGGATGGGGTGACATGGATCTGGATTCTGCAGCACCCCACTCAGTGACAGCTAAGAGAAGGGGCTACTGTCACTGAGGAGAGAAGACAGTGTCTACGGCACAAAGGATGCATTTCCAAGCACCGTTCTGAGACATCCCCGATGATCCCGCTTCCTGAGATTCACACCTTGATGTCATTCCTGTAGTCGGGGCTGGACCTAGTGACTTGCTTCTAGCATTCTCTTTCTGGTTGGCATCCTCTCTTACCCACTCACCTGATCTCTGATGAAGCCAGTTGCCATTTCATGAGGGAGCTGTGGGAAAGCTCACATGGCAAAGTATCAAGGGAGGGCTTGGGCCAGGAGCTAATGAGGAACTGAGACCTCAGTACAACAGACTGTGAAGAAATGAGCGCTGCCAACAACCGCAGGAGTGAGCTGGGAAGCGGGGGAGTCCCTGGTTGGGCTCTCAGATGAGACCCAGAGACATATAAGCTGAGCCCTGATTCCAACCTACAGAAACTTAGACAATATGTTGCTGTTACCAGTCACCAGGTCTAAGATTAATTTGTTAAATGACAATGGATTACTAAGACACTGGTGTTTGCCTACAGCTCTACAATACAACAGTTTTGCATTCTTTTTAGATACACAAAAATGCAATGATCATATAAAAATATTAAGAAGAATTTCCTTCAGATTCAATAGCACCAACCGTAGCTGGCATGGCTCAGTGGTTGAGCATTCACCTATGAACCAGGAGGTCACGGTTCAATTGTCAACCAGGGCACATACCTGGGTTGAGGGCTTGATCCCCAGGAGGGGTCGTGCAGGAGGCAGCTGGTCAATGATTCTCTCTCATCATTGATGTTTGTTTTTTTTTTCCTCTCTCCCTTCTTCTCTGAAATCAATAAAAATATATTTTTAAAAAAAATCCAACAGCACCATCTGCTAAGGCTGTGGTGATTTGGCTTTGGACATCTTGAGAGTACACTATGTATACAAGTTGCCTGTGAATTTCAAGTTTCTGTTCTTCAGAAAATATTTTGAACTGAACCAAGGTTATGATCCTCTACTTGGTGGCCATATATTAGTGTGCATCTGAATTGCCCTGGGAACTTATTAAAAAGCAATTCCTGGGGCCCACCTCAAAGATGGTGGGTGGGCCCTGGGAATCTGAATGTTTTACCAGCATTCTTGGGTGATTCTGATTCAGAGTATTAGAAACCCACATTTTGAAAAATCATTTAACGAAATGACCTCCAATATTTCAGTTAATAAAATATAAATCATCCTTTACATATCACAGAAAATAAAACTTGCTAAAGTACACTGAATTGAGCAATAGATGAAAACAGCTCCATGACATCCATTGGTTATGCACATCATAGGATTATATTAAAAAACATGATGAGGGACATTTACGAATGTCTCCCAAGGTCCCATCCACTATTTTCTCCTCACCCTCTCTTTGCCATAAGGAAACAAACCATTCCCACTTTCACCGCTCTTCCCCACTCTCCTTCACCAAAATTTTAAACAAAGGAATAAGAGGAGGCATAATTTCAGACAAGTATACAAGAGAATCACTATCTTTCAAACTAACCAGGACTCAGTGCATTAATGATGGCGATCCTTATGCGTACCTCTCCACAAGCAGAGAGGGAAAGCAGAATGAATATCTTAAGCCAGTGTTTGGCAAACTCATTCGTCCACAGAGCCAAATATCAATAGTACAACGATTGAAATTTCTTTTCAGAGTCACATTTTTTAAACTTAAACTTCTTCTAACGCCACTTCTTCAACATGGACTCGCCCAGGCCATGGAAGAGCCACACTCAAGGGGCCAAAGAGCTGCATGTGGCTCGCGAGCCGCAGTTTGCTGACCACTGCCTAGAACGATTCTGTCTTTTCCAACGCTAAAGAGAGGTCTAGATCTCGAGGGTAAGTTCACTTCAATTCATTCCTGGCTTCTCTCTTCTTGCTGTGGACCTTCCTCTAAATTAGTGCATCTCAAACTGTAATGTTCATAGGAACCATCTGGAAATCCTGCTAAAATGCAGATTCTGATTCTGCAGGATTGGGGCAGGGCCTGAGACTCTGCCTTTGTAGTAAGATTCCAGGTGATGCCAGTTCTGCTGGTCCAGAGACCACACTTGGAACAGAGGATTTAAATTCTCTGATGCTATACTCTGAAGCCTGTGTAACACAATCTACAGTAGCTTGACGTATTCCCCACAGGTGTGCATTAATATTCCTTTTTATTTATTTATTTATTTTTTACCAATGCTACCATCTCAGATGGCCATCTCAGGCCTGAGCCCCTAAGGCAGCATCACACAGCAATGCCTATGTGGCCATCCATCCTTTGATTCCCCGTAGGCCTAGAGAAGATGTATTACCTGGGTAACGAAGTAAAAAAAATGAAAAAATAAGAAAAAGGCAACAGATGGTGAAGGATTAACTATCCAAGTCCTAAAAATATAATTTTACTGGGAAGTTACACCAAAAAAACACCACCCCCCAAAAAACAAACAAACAAACAAAAAAAACAAGACAAAAACCCACACACATGAAAAGATCAAGGCAAAGGAAACTGGAGCTACTGGTCTTTTCCAATGGGGAATAAGGAAGTTGGGGGTTTGGGGGTAGGCGGTCTTGACTATAATAACCGCACAGGTGGGAGAGGCATTTTCCTTTGGCAAAGATCTGGTCAGCTGGTATCAAAACCTCTTCTTCCCCTCCCCCACTAGAAAGAAAGTGAGAACTCAAAACAAACAAACAAACAAACAAACAGAACACAAGAGCCATATGGAATTCTCTCTATTTTTTCTCTCTCACACCATCTGGTTTGGAATCTAAGTACAGAATGGCAACTGCATTGATTTAGAAGCCAACAAAATCTCCAAACAACTGGGAAGGCAAAGACATGGCTGGGTTCAGTGCCCTCACTCCAGAGCCTGCACTGTATTCTTTTGAAATTTTTGTTGTTGTTGTTAATCCTCCTCACCCAAGGGTATTTTCCCATTGATTTTAAGGGAAAGTGGAAGAGAGAGGGAAAGACAGAAACATTGATGTGAGAGAAACACATTAGTTGCCTCCTGCACAAGCCCCATCCAGGGCATGGGTGGGGGAAGAGCCTGCAACTAAGCTACATGCCCTGGACTGGAATCAACCCGGGACCCTTTGGTTTGCAGGCCAACGCTCTATCCACTGAGCCAAACCGGCTAGGGCTGCACTGTATTCTTTATACTCTCTCTCCTACATGCAAGGTCTCTGAGGCTGGCTTTAGACTCAAATGATCCTGATTTCAGTCACTGTACAGAAAAAGTTAAAACTACGTGTGGGTAGAGATCGTTTCAGGATCTCAGAAGATGATTCTATAAATCAAGTTCAGTGATCTTATTTCTCCCCTTCAGACAAGAACCTGCTTGCTCTTGTAACTCTCACATGTAATGTCACCACCAACCTGATACTGAGTTTCTCAGCATACCATTCCAGAAGTCTAAAAACTCTAAAACGAAGGATTATTTCTTTCTATATTGGTATAGTTCAGCTGGCAACAAAAGCTGTTCTGATCTAAACTTATTTGAAGGCAAAACCCAATGTGACTGGACCAGGCACTGTTTACAAACTTCCTCTATGCGACGTAAGCTCTTTACAAAGATTAATGTATTCAATTTGTGGGAGCACCCAGATCTCGCTGGTGATGTCACGGAGCACCTGGTGTATGTGCTGTGTTACTTTTCAAAAACCCAAACTCTTCTGAATTCTGGAATAAGTCTGAGCCCAAAGGTTTCAGAAAAGAAATCGGAGCCTTTTGTTTTTCTCCTCAGTGGCCACTGCTGCTTAGAATGTCCATGTTCTGGTGTTTGATTATAGGATTGAAAGCATGCACTTTTCCAATGTTCTTACAGGAAACTGTTCAACCAGTGGACAAAACTTGTCAAGAGCAATCGCTAGAGGGCTTTCCTCTAATAAGATATTGATGTTTGCTTTTTACCACACAATCCACGGAATATTTTTTTATTTTTATTTTTCTTGATTTCCAACTAGCCTGGTGCCTTCCAACACATTCTAAAAATGAAGAACGTTCTGATAACTTAGGGAGGTAACTTTTTTGTCATGTTAACTAATACCCTTCTCTCTCTATGCTATTGAACTGTGCACATTTAATGGTGCTTTAGGGGAGGGTGGTTAAAACAGCTTTAATGAAATATAGCTTACATAAAAAATTCACCTGTTCTACATGTACAATTCAATGGTTTTGAGTAAATTTAAAGTTATGTAACCATCACCACAATCTAATTTTAAAGCATTTCCATCACTCTAAAAAGTATCCCTTGTACCCCTTAGTATTCACTCCCCATCACGCTTCCCTCAGCCTGTGGCAAACACTTTCTGTCTCTATAGATTTGTCAATTCTAGAAATTTCATATAAATGGAATCATACAATATTTGGTTTCTTGAGACTGACTTTTTAAAATTAATTTCTTTATTGATTAAGGTATCACGCATTTGTCCTCATCCTCCCATTCCATACCCCCACCCCCCACACCCATGCCCCCACCCCCCTATTGTCCTTGGCCACTGGTTAGGCTCATATGTGTGCACATAAGTCCTTTGGTTGATCTCTCCCTTTTATCCCCACCCTCCCTCTGAGGTCCAACAGTTTGACCCATGGCTCCTTGACTTCTTTTACTCAGCAAAATGATTTTTGAGATTCATCCATGTTGCAGTATGTGTTAGTAATTCACTTCTTTTAATTGCTGAAGAGTATTCTTTAATAGCATGGACATATAATGTATAATGGCAATTTAAAAAAAAAATTAAGTCGATTCTTTAAAGAGAACAAATGTGTGATATTCCTTCTTGCTCACCTTTTCTAACCAGCACTGCTCAGGTACACAGAGAGCTGGTATCTAACAGCCCCATGTCAAATGAAGGAACCCATAGCCCCAAATATAGGGCTACTAGTAAATCCCAAGTCATATTTCATGTTAATTAACCTGAAGCTACAATTTAGGTTTTAAAATAAAAAGTTTTATTAAAATAATTGCAGGTGTTGTGACTTTGTAATTCAATAGGCGTGTCACGTCGTATCTCAGGTACTTCTGAGGTATTCCTGAAAAAGTGATTCTGTGGGTTTATGCAAAATTATAGCAAAACTTCAAACCTATTGTGTTTATTTGACCCACCATCATCCCTTTATAGTCACATTTTAAGTAACTTGAAATCATTGAATTTTAGCTAACTGGGCTGAGTATGAAGACACGAGTAGACTTTGGGAATGTGGTGGGTGGATGTTCATATGACTCAGCATTTCACCCTTTTTAGTCCCCCAAACATTTCAGATTTCATCCAGGCCTGGTGCCTAGCGGTTCTGAGGGACCAGTGTTCCTCATGAGCAAGGAAACCAGAAACTGGACCTACCTGATGGGATCGGGTACAGCTACCCCATCCCCATTCCATGAGCTTTGACTTTCCCATCTCAAAGGCAATGGCTAATGTTAAATCAAAGTGGTACACAGCAGTGGGGCCAGGAATAAATTTGTGGATACTCACAGTACTCTTGGAGCCAAGGCTCATTGAGTGTCCTGGCCTAGCTTTTGGTCCTAAGATGGACATGGGTGACACCTCCCTCCCCCCCAATAATCAGTTCAGACATTTCAAATTTTGTGGTGAGCCCTAAGGTGTAGCTCATTGTATACTACTCCCTTTGAGAAGAAGAGGTGAGTGTGAGGAAAGGGGGAGGAGGGAGAAGAAAGGTGAAAGATGGAGCGGAATGGAGAGAAGAGAAAAAGAAAGATGGTCAAAAATTTTCAAGGGTCAATTCCACCCATGCCCCTGTGAACAAATGAATGCATCAAGCAAAACATAAAATATCACCAATTTGAAAGAACCATTACAAATAATATTAACGATAACAGTTGACTTGCTATTAGAATTCACCCCAAGGCTGTATTTACCTGGACTGCTCAAGGGGCTAGCCCTGTCCCCCAGGGTTGGCACGGGACGGTACTGGTGGTTCTTTGAGCCTGGGTACATCCAGTGGTACCTGCCAATTTCCATTTCAGCTCTGCTGTTCACTGCCAATTTCAGGTGGCAAAGAGTCAGTGTCTCTATCTCCAGCAAAGATTCTATATCAGCATTTTTTAGTAATTCTTTTACCACATAGTTCAAGGAAAGGAGGAGTTTAAAAATATGCAATTGGAATGCACTCTTTCAATACCATCTTATCAACTCAGCATGATAAATTCAGAAGGTTGGAATCGGCTCCTCTGTTTTTAAATTTAAGTTTACAAAAATCACCAAAATTGTCTTTTCTTTCCTTATTAAATCCATTTCCCCCACCATACCCCTTAGAATATTCATTTTGGGCAGACACTATTTATAGTAAAAATCTGGCTTCTCACAATAATGTTTTTCTATCTGTTTATTTCTCTTCCAGGCTCACAGACTATCATAGTTATTGCAGCTGCACAAGCAGAGGTGCCTACAGGCTCATTTTCCATAATGGTACCCAGTCCCAGCCTTGAAAATCTGGCAAAGAACCCCATGCTCTGCTGAATCTTGGATGAAACTCCCGTCCTCCCACTGACATCTGCAACATTCTCTATCACCTCATCTTAAACTCAGTACTTCAGAGCCTAGAATGTTCTGGATTAAACCCAGATTCAATGATCTCCCAGTGTTTTATAGACCAAGGGCTGCTGAGTTTGGACTACTGTTTACTCACACACACGGTTACAATTGGTCTCCTGGAGATTCAGGCCCCTATTTGGTAATATAACTATAATTTCTACTTCTTAGGATTGGTGAGAAAAACATTTACTAATTTGCCTGACACAGAGTAGGCTTCTGGTAACTATTAGTTAAATTACAATCTTGAAATCCCTAAGAAAACATAAGGTCAGTATGCCAGTTTATGTTTGAGAATCCCATCAAACCCAATAAGGGGTTATGTCCTCTGGGGTGCCACAAATATTCCAGGATAAAAAAATATATATATAATTCTAGCATTGACATAGATAATTATTCCATCAGAGGATCAGGCTATAATGCCCCATTTGGCACCTAAGAACCAAGGAAACAACCACATTGCGAGACAACACAGCAAATGCCCTGACCAGGTGCACTTCAAACCTCACAAAGACTTTATAAAATCCCAACTTCACCCCTTCTGATCTCTGATAACTCTCAGGGATTTCCAATTGGGAGTAGACACATACTTTTCTAGGTGATGTTTTAGAGAAAGCCTTTTTTTTTTTCTTTTTCTTTTTTTTCTTCAAGGTAAAGTAAAATGTCTTCTAACGACTTTTAAAGACGTTGGAAGGAAAGGAAAGATGCTAGGACAACCAGAACTGCACATTGAAAGTGTTGGGCTGGCCAAGACCAGTTTGGTTCAATGGATAGAGCGTGGGCTTGGGGACTGAAAGGTCCTGGGTTCCATTCTGGTCAAGGGCATGTACCGTGGTTGTGGGCATATCCCCAGTAGGGGGTGTGCAAGAGGCAGCTGATCGATGACTCTCTCTCATCGATGTTTCTAACTCTCTATCTCTCTCCCTTCCTCTCTGTGCAAAATCAATAAAATATATTAAAAAAAGAGAGAAAGTGTTGGGCTGTTTTTGTTGTCTACGATGGCGCCAGCTGTGTCAGTTACAGAGTGCTTATGGTGTGCTGATCACCATGCAAAGCATATTACAGCCAGTACCTCATCTGTCACAAGCGCCCAATGAAACAGGTACTGTTATTCTTCCATCTTTACAAATGAAGAAACCAAGGGTCATGAGAAGGCAAGTCACTTGCCCACAACCATGCAGCAAGGTGGAGGACCCCACGTATGAGCCTGGGAATTTTTTTTTTACTCAATTTTCTACTCTTTTGCTGAAGCAGTGGTTAGCTTAACAAGAGTTTTTCTGAAGTCCCTCTGGAGGTGAGCTATGCTTCTGTGCCTCCTAAAGAAATGTCTCAGGTCTAGAGCTTCTGCTGTTATGTCAGGGTTCTTAAATCTTCTTAACTCTCAGCCTTCCCTAGATTTAGATTTTTGCTTTACTGTTCACAAGATTCTCTCTTAGACATGGGTTGTGCTATGTTTTATGAAAGCAAAATGATACAGTGTGGCCCTAACTGGTTTGGCTCAGTGGATAGAGTGTCGGCTTGCAGACTGAAGGTCCCAGGTTTGATTCCGGGCAAGGGCATGTACCTTGGTTGCAGGCACATCCCCAGTAGGGGGTGTGCAGGAGGCAGCTGATCCATGTTTCTCTCTCATCGATGTTTCTAACTCTATCCCTCTCCCTTCCTCTGTGTAAAAATCAATAAAATATATATTTTAAAAAATGATTTAGTGGGGCTGGTGGAAGAAATCAGAAGGCCCAGTCGCCTCATGCTATGACCTGATTTCCTCTTGGTAAAATGGCTGTGAGCTCTTCATACTGACCTCAAACAAGAGGATTCCATGCAGCTCTAACACATTTGATCTGAGAAATTTCATCCTCTTTTAAAAATGTTTCTCTATGTCCAAATACACAGTAGGTGCCCCCCAAAAGTGTGCTGAATAAATATTTGGTTGAATGTAAAGGAGCTACCTGAGAGCCTGTGGACCAAGAATTGGACCTCCAGGTACCCCTGCACAATGATCTCACCCAGGCCAGACCATTCGATTCAGGGACTTTGCATAGGATACATCTATTCTCTGTCCTCATCCCCTCACAGCGTGGGGAAGTCTCCAGACATTTGGGCACTCAGGCACAGTCTGCCAGGAAATGACAATGAGAAACATGGACTGCCCTACACTAATGTGTTTTCTGGGAACAACATGGCAGCCATGCCTGAGATGCTTAATTTAGCATAAAATACTACTACTCCAGCAGATGTGGGGGTGTGAGCGGCAAGTGGATGGAGGTTTTCCATTACTTCTGGGAAGGCCTTTTTATAATAGTGAATCTTAAGATATGAAAGAAAAGAAAATCACGTCTATTTCCTGTGTTTGAGCCAAATGTAAAGACATTCAATATAAAATTACTTATAAAATGTTAAAGAACCCTACATACATTTTGTTTAAAAGGATAGGGTCCCAACACTCAGAAGGGAGTCACATAATTGCAAAGAAAAAGCCTCAGCTTGAATGGTATATTAATACGTTAATTCTGGGCAACTGGCAAGAAATTAGAAGACTTGTACACCTAGGATCCTGCCTTATAGAGAGAAGACTGCAAATGTTCTCCTAAGCGAGTAGAGGAGAGAGATGGAGAGGAGACTGATCTGTATTCTTGAAGAAGCACAAAAGGCTGTGACATCTGAGATACTATTTATGGTTGGGGCTCAGGTGAGTGGTGGTAATTGATAGCCATAGACACTACTGTACTTGGTCATCACCAAAGGTGGGTATGAAACGAACAATGGGTAATCGAGGAAAGTATAACAAAACGATGCCTTGTACACTTTTTAAAATGTACTTAATGTGAGTTAGTGACAAGGCTGAATAACTGCTGCAGACTGCTAAACTTTCTAGCATCTAGGAAATTACCACAGCAAGCAAATGCGTGACAAAGACTGAGCTTCCTAGAAAGACCACATTCATTGAGCAGGTCTTTGAAAGCTATATCTATCATCCTTTATTTTTAGCTATTATTTAAAATAAGAAAGGAAAGCCATAATCACACTGCAGAATATAGCGGAGGTCATGAACAATGGCTATCTGCTTTTGTAAATAAAGTTTTATTGGAACATGGCCACACCTATTTGTTTAGATACTATCTATGGCTACAGTGGTAGACTTGAGTAGTTACAAGAGAGACTTTGTGGCTCACAAAGGCCAAAAATATTGACTCTCTGGCCCTTTATAGATGAAGTATGCTGATCCTTGATTTGAATAGAGCTAGTAAGGCTGGAATATATAAAGAAGTTAATGCAATTAATCAAACCAGCCTACAAAATAGGAAATGATTTTCTCTTGTTACATGTTCTATGAAGAGATATACCACTGGGATGGCTAAGGATCAAAATTATCTCTGGCATTGCTGTCTGCTATTTACTCTGCCACCTATCAGCAAAATTATGATCAAACCCAAGATTAAACTACACATATTGGTCTCTAAAATGAGTTAGGGTCCTTCTACTCCTATGACATGAGCTAAGAGGTCAAAGGAGGGATAATGGTTCAAAGTGAAACATTATTAAATGAATAAATAATCAAGCGAGTGAAGAAACAACATTTGTGAACTGGGACTGTAGCCTCCCTCTCTTCAAAGCCAGTGTGTGTCATCTTCTTCCTCTCTCCCACAGCCATCCTGTTCCTGGCCAACCATTTCCTGTGGATGTACATTTGGTGCCAAGGAGAGAAAAGCAAGAAAGTGTCTTTAGAATAATCCAATTCATTACCAGTCCCAGAGAGGGGAAATTTATGTCATGAGGATAACTGGCTATTTCACATGCTCTTGGATCCATGAAGGCTAGAAAGTCATGTTGTTAAGATTATTTACTCTAAATTGACCTCTACTTCCAAATTACAGAAAAATATAATTTTTAGTGTTACAGTTTAAATTCAAGATTTCCACTCAGTTTCAAGATAGGCGAATCTAAATTTGCAGAATTGGGTCAGAATTCTTTGTCTAATGAAGCAGCAAGTCCAAGCCTTGAAAAGTATGATAACGGCAATAATAATATAACAGTGGGAGATGCTCCAAATGGCTCATTGAGATCTCCACACTTAAGTTTTCTAAAAAAATAAGATGAAAGCAAGCTGTATCATACCTACCACATATGTCCAGCACCATCTGGCCGACCACGCTTTTCTCTACAGCCTATCCCCCAGACACCCTCTCTTCAAATGTCCTCCTTGGCAGATTCTTATAAGAAAAAATTGCATCTAAAACATTCTCTATACAATATTCATCAAATCAAGTTAGAGAACAACAATAAAAATCTTAAAATGAAATAATTCATAGAATACCAGAAATAGTATAACATGTTCAATGTGTCACAATGGGTTTTAAACATGCAGGTCATATATTCTAGAGGAGTGATTTTCTTCCTAAACAAAAAAGAATATAGGGTCCAAAAGTGCACACATTTTTCAAAACAAACAAAAAAATAAAAAGAAAAGGAAAGAAACAGAATCTAATTTTAAAATTTTTTCCCATTTTTTATTAAGGTGTTATATGTGTACATATCTTACCATAGCCCCCCACCAGAATCTAATTTTTTTATCTACTTGATTAAAAGATTTAAATAGATGTGTTAAATTTTTAATCAAGTCAACAATTTCAATTCATTTCTTATTGTGACTATGTCCTATAATTTATTTTAAATTATACATTATTTCCAATTTACTACATTTTCTTTCCTATGTGGTTAGGAACTTAAGTTGAAGCCTGCAATTCTGGAATTTATTTCAGCAATGATTCATAGGAGCTAGCCTGACTATAATTGCTTCAGGAGCTCACAATTTCCTACATGTAATAAAAATAATTTTTATCACAGATACTTAGATTTTTTCCCCATGCAATAGAGCAATTGATTCAATTGTTTTTCTACCCTGTGATTCAGGACTCCCAGCCATTCCGGATGCATTGGTTTTCACAAATGAATTGCCATCAAGTAATGCTCTACAGAAATAAATAGAAACCTAACTCTCCATTTTTATTAAGTCTAATAATCTATTTCCTTTGATTCTCATTCATTTCCTTCACTTATTCCATTTGAGTGGATCTGCTTACTCAATGCTCACATTTTTATTTCATTTGATGCTTCTGATTTGAAAACTGCCATTTGTAATAATTTGGCGTGTCTTACATCTGAGAAAACCTGCTTGCTTTCCTTAAAGAATTCCTGAGTAACTACTAAATACTTATTGTGAATTTTGATGGTTCGGTGGTGTTCTCTGACAGAAGCTATGAGAATGCTTCCAAAACACATTTGCTTTTTCTTTGTAAAAGACTTGGCTTATTTTTGTTTAAAATAGAAGCAACTTCATTTTGATGTAGTTCAAAGAAACAGCTCTCTTTGTCCTGCCAAAACTCCCAGGAAGTGACACCAACTAGAAAAACAGAGGTCCGTTTATAAAGCTAAATTTAATTTACATTCTTAATAAACATCATAATAATTACCCAAAGCCATTAATTCAGAAGCTACTGGGTAATAGCCACTGGGCAATAATACCCCAAATTAAAAGGGAGATACCACCTCTAATACAGTTTAAAAAGGAGGAAGGAACAGAGGGGCAAAAATATATGTGCAGAAAAACCCGTGGGAAGTGAGAAAATATACAGAATTAAATTTGGTAAAAAAATCCCTCGTTGAAAGTTTGTTTTTGTTTTTTTTTAGAACAGCTCCACCAGCTCAAGGATTAGCTAATACATTCTCGAACTGTGTCAAGTTTGTAAATGTCCATTGCAATGCAGCAAACATTAATTTGAGAAGTTAAAAATGAAATCTGAAGAAATGCACATGCGTGTGGTTATCGTTTTGTGCCTGGAATGACAATGGCGAGCAAACGGGGAACACTACACAGACGATACCTGTGTAGGTTTTGACTGGTGCCGTTATGAATTTGTCTAAATGAAGATGAGGAGGGAAGCCACCCTCCAGACTAACATTTACTGGTATGGTAGGTGGGTCACATTGCAAGCCATCGCAACTGCCGTGGCTGCAGTGAAAATACACTCCATGTTCTTACTACAGCATGTCTATATGTATGATCCGAGCTTGTGTTCACATGGCATTTTTTAGTTCCTTAACAAATAGCTAGTGTGTATCAATTTTGGTAATTTTTAAAGTTCCTCCAGGAATTCTCTTTAGCTTCTCATTTTATCCCTAAAAGCATAGCTAATGAGATTTCCTACCCAGATAGTCAATGCATGTAGTGGCAGCCTGTGGATTTGGTATAAATCATGTTTAATTGACATAAAATAATAGCGGGCCACAGACTAAGTGGCGATGAGATACACAGTAGTGTGGTGAGGATTTCATATTGCTTCTATGCCCCTTGCTTGCTTTTGGAGAGAAAAATGAAAGGTATGCTTTGGCGGAGACCGAAATGGTTTTTTTTTTTCTGGCAGACACCCTATTAATAAAAAGTGTGTGCTAACCAGAGTCATCTGTTTAAGGAAAAGCCTGCTATCCAATGTGATAGGCCTCCTCACAGCAATGCTGTATTACTTAGTACACCCCCAAATTTCATCTCTGAACATCCTGGATATGAATCTTTAAACTGTCATCTCAGTTCCTCAGCTTCATAAATTCTCTTATTGCTATCTGCTCTTTCATGTTATATAAAATCTGTACAAACAAGAAAGGGCAGGGTTGTTGGGGACTTCTGGCTGTTGTGTTTTTTTTTTTTTTTGGGGGGTGGTGAGAGGTTGTAGGTTTAATGCAAGGATTAAAGTAAACTACCAATTTTAAAATCGAAGTGCTATTGCCACTGAATGATACACTCAGAATGGCTCAAATGTCAATTTTTATGTATGGATATTTTATCACACGTTGGAAAGAATTAATTTCAAACATGCAATTGCTCTATGGAGGATGCAGTGTCATTCAAGCATTGCGCACAGAAGAAATCCCATGTAAGAACACGCAGCCTCAACCGCGGCGTGCTGTTGAGCCCAAGACATGGACCTGCCGCTCTTGTCATGTAACATGGTTTGCTATCAGCGATTTCCCAGTTCCACCTACACAGCCATAGCAAAGCCTCCATCCCAGAGTGTGATTACCGCTCAGTGGCTGAGCGGGCAGGGCCGTGGAAAAGGACCTTCCTTGGCAGCTGGCTTTGGATGCTGGAGCCGCTGCGGCTACGGAATCGGTCCGGCCGTAACTTCGGGGCGGGAGACAAAGCACCGTGCAGGGAGAGGCTAGGACTGAGCAGCTGAGCTGACTCTACGGCTCTCCCAAACTTGCCATCAGTCCTTATTTAGGGAAGGATTCGTTTTAGCTTCTATTTTCTGCCACTTTCTACCACAAAACACTTCTCTTCTCCCCCTCCCTTCCCCCCAGGAAACCCCACCATTCCATATGTCAAATTGTGATATGATCTAAGATTCCCTTTCAGGAACAGGACCGTTATCAGTTTCCTCCCCCAAATCTCCAAGTCATAAATAACAGACCCCCCCCCCGCCCCTGCCCCTTCTATCAGCGCTAGGTAACAGAGCTGACATCGCCTCTCAGCTCCAACTTAAAGGCTCTGGCATGTCAGAGCCACGGCCGCATACCTAGACACAGCGATCACACTCAATAAGAAAAGGAGAGAATGTCCCCATCGGTACAGCGGATCCCAAATACATCTAAGATGCGTGCCCCTCCAGCTCCCTTTCCGCAGCGAACAATGCATCCCATGTCCCTGGACGGTATCATGCAGAACACAGAACCCGAGTTAGGACATTCCGTTAATTAAAAAAGAGTTTCCCCCTGTCCAGCTCAAGGTGACCAGCTGCCGCCACCCTGCTATGAGACACCACGCTCGCTGGGAAGATTGGGAGCTGGGCAATGGGGTGCAGAAAAGGCTGCTCTATTCATCTCACATCAGGCAAAGAAAAACAAAACACCCCAAAGCAAGACCTTGCGGTAGGGATTGCTTCTGAGCTATTTTCCAAGAGACACAAGCCGGGCTACCCGCTTTGAAGCACCCCCAGGGAGAAGCTCTAAACAGGCTATTGTCAGTGCCGGTACCTTTTCTCTCTTGGCTTTGTTCGGGGTTTTCCTCCGCTGCAGTTTCCATGGCTGGCTTCATACCATCCACCAAAAATGCTGTGCCCCGCTCCCCCAACACACACTTTGCCCTCCTCTTCCTTGTCTCCGGACTCCCCTCCGTCTCTTATTTACACTCGCGTGACTGAGCGGCTCTGTGCTTCACTCCAGTTGATCCCAGTCCCTTCCAAGATGCAGAAGTGTCCTCGGCGGCAATTCCCCTCTGTTACTGGTCGGTAAAGACAGCTGCCAAGGAGCCGGCGGCCATACGTCACCAAGGATCCCAGTTATAAAACAGCTAGTCTGTGTCCGCTTGTGCCTCCAATCTCAATGCGGCTCCGAGGGGGGGGAACACCCGCTCCCCTCCGGGCCCCTTCCTCCCTGCTCTCCTACACGCCTTTCTCCTCGCCAGCTGCGCCCAATGAATGCTAATGAGTTCTCCCAGGAGAGGAGAGGTTCGTGATTCCTGACATCAGAGGAGGGCATGTGGAGAAGAAAAGAGCCCCCTCTTGCCACGTGACTCAGCCGGCTGGCCCTGAAGTATGTGCTCTCAGGGGAATGCACATCTTCCAGAAGCAAATTCCTTCTTTTCCGTAGGACCCCTCTATGGGGCCTCGCAGCTGGTTTTATTTCATTTACCCCTGACCCTGGCAGGATAGAGTCCAAGGTCTTGCCCAGGGTCTCTATTTTATTTGATTTCTTTCAAATTTGGCTTTCACACAATCTTCGCGTAGATATATATAGCCACCAAAAGCGCTTTCCCCAGCTCACCCATCCATATGCATATACAGAAAGCACATAAGAGGGAAGATAACCCCAAACATCATGGGCATAATAACAGCGGTGTGGCAATTTGGTATTACAACCTATTTTCTGGTCTCTAGCTCATGTACGTGATGGCAACAAAAACTTTAGCTCAAGCCCAACTAACAGAGATGCCTGTCTTTATTTTAAAATGATCCTAACATGCTGTGAGTAGACCTAGCTGACATTTTGGTGGCTTCTTGGAATGAAAATCAGAAGAGAGCATTTTTCTTAGTGCACGTGGTTATTTCTATATGGAGCTTTCTTCATTGCAGCCCCTGGCTCAAAGGGAAAAGGGTAGTTTCAAGAGCATTCTAGACGGTCGGCGTAAAAGCTGTTGTACCAATCCTGGTTTGGATTGCTGCTTTCACACGCCTCCTTGCATATCCGATACCAGCGCACCAGTGTTCTCCCATTCCCACCCAAGCATATAAGCCTTATTATCATGGATGAGCCATGTTTCCAAGCATCGCTGATTTCTGCACCATGTTTTAAGCATTTGGTTGACCCACTTAATTTCATGTTCCCTATCAAAACAAGTTTATAGAAACTCAAGTCAAATACAGGGATGGATGCTGATAACCACATGACAACGGTTTCTCTGACCAAGAACAGAGGCTGGTAGTTGGTTGGGGTGAGCACCCATGTTAATAACAATAAACATAAAGACACATTAGAGACCACTCCAAAAAAAATCTCTCCCAAATTATAAGGGTTTCGTGATCAACACTTAAAAAATGGATAAGATCCTGAATCAAAATCCTTGAACAACCAGATCTTTGCATACATTAGATCTGGATAATCCCCAAAGCCCTCTGCATTCAATACCTAAGGACCCGTTAAGCCCCAAATGATTTTGAAAACCAGTTTAGCCTCTTGAACATTTTCTTTTATTGTACATCTCCTTTTTCACTTTAGCCATTGTTTTAGCAGGCCACACCCACAACCAGCTATTTCCCATACAATGTCTCATGGCTAGGGGATTGACAAGCATGGCAGTCTAAAATTTCAGACTTTCAAAAGGATATTCATTGTGTGAACGTACCACAGCTTTTTTATCCAGTCACCTACTGATGGCCACTTGGGCTGCTTCCAAATGTTGGCTATTGTAAACAATGCTACATTGCACATAGGGGTGAACGCACAGTACAGTATACAGATGATGTACTATAAAACTGTACACCTGAAACCTATGTAATTATGCTAACCAATGCCACCCCAATACATTCAATAAAATTTTTTTAAGATGAAAAAATGAAAAGAGACAAATAAAAACAAACAAACCAGATTCATTTGCAATGAACTAGCTCCATGGGAAAACCTGATGAGGATGGTGTGTCCAAACAGGATGGTCTTAAACATTTTTGCAAAGACCGCATAGGTGCATTCAGACAGAGAGATGTTAATTGTTGCTTCGTGACAGGCTTATTCTCCCTCAGCAGTTCAAGCAAGAATTAAAACCAAAACAAAATTCAATTCAGCACAAGAGGGGACAATTGTGATTAGCTACATTATTGGTTTTTATATTTGAAGTATCTAGCAAAATTATTCCATTATAGAACTGCAGAATAGAATAATTCTTTGGCTATGATTTAAGAATATTGTTTTAAAATGGTAAAAGCGGGAAGACAGGATATGGAAAACATTCCAAATTTAAGGGCAACTCTAGTTCTGTAGCACAGTTATGGAAATCAAACTCAGGGACAAAATGCTTACAAATTACCCAGTTGATGCCTTTATCTACTTTCACCCGGAAAAACTCCATGTGCCATTTTTGTATCATTTAATGTACCAAGCGCTTTTAAATGTATCAGTTTAACCTTATTCACAACTTCATCATTTTCTTTTCATTAGGTCAATAATGTATGATGATTCTAAAATAGTCAAAAACCTCCCAGATATTTAAAGTAAATCATTTGAATCCGGAAAATAATAATAGTGACATTGTTATTAGCAAGAAATAAGAATAGATAATTATAAAATTTCTTAGGTATGCACCCACTTGGGGCCAGAATAAATGGATACATAGAATGAGTAGGATGGGAAATGTCTCAGAGAACTGAAAATAACTTACTGAGCCCCATACATTAAGGCAATCTGACTGAAGGATACTTCTAAAATCCAAAATAGAAGTAACAAATATTAACATAAAATAGATGCATTACCCTGAACCATACAAAACTGCTAATACTAAAAACAGTAGTTTCATATGGTTCAACTTATACACTGAGTGGCCAGGTTATTATAATCTCTGAATCTGGCCACTCAGTGTATATCCTGTATAATAAAAGGCTAATATGCAAATTGTCCCCTTGATCAGGAGTTTGACCAGCAGGCAGGCTGGCCAACCACCCATATCTCCTCCCCCTGGCCAGGTTGGCCGGACCCCACCCAATGCATGATTTCATACACCAGGCGTGTATGTATATATATATATATATATATATATATATATATATATATATATACCAAGTGGCCAGATTATTATGCATTCAAAGATCATAATAAACTGGCCACTCAGTATATATTTGCATATCTTCTGTAGAATTCCAGCCAATTTGGTAAATGTGCACAGAATAACCTTCCAAGTACTAATAACCTTTCAAGTACTAATATCTACAATAATCACAGACATGCAGAAGAGACAGAGCTTGTCTTCATGTAACACACAGACTAAAGAGACCCTCCTAAACCAGGGTGGTCCTAACTGGTACAAGCACTGTGGTATCATAACAAAAAAGATGAGAGGAGGGGAAAGGGTGTAGTTGGGAAAACCTTCTCAGAGTGGAATTGGCTATTGCAGTTAGGTAGAAATCGAAGTAGGAAAAGGTAAAACAGGAAGGGATAGGAAAAATAGGAAAGGGCATGGAAGGACAAGGAAGAACAGGGTGGGTAAGAGTAGGGTAGAGTAAAGAAGGGATATGTAGCAAAGGAAAAAATGTTCCAGGAAAAACTGAAAAACCAAATAAAAAGAAAAAAGTATTCTCAAGATAACAAAAGATACCTTCTGCTCTCCACCACAGGAAATTACAAGGGTTTTGGTAGCTCTGTGTCAGAAATGTGATGAAGATTCTTAATATACATCACAATATCACAATCTCTAAGTATTGTAAATTTGCTTTATGTATATATGTGCCTGTGATCTAAATAATTTATGGAACTGTTGAACCTAATAAAACCAAGGTGAGAGAAACCTGTGTATGCACTATGGACATCATCCTGGTTGGCTGACTAGTTTGTTCTTTCTTTCTTCTTTCTTTCTTTCTTTCTTTCTTTCTTTCTTTCTTTCTTTCTTTCTTTCTTCTTTCTTTCTTTCTTTCTTTCAACCATAATTCATTAAGCACTGAATGCATCCTGAAAATCAAGTTACTATTTTACATTATGATTATGATTTTTCAGTCAACTAGGAATTCATTGAATTGCACAATCATCTACTTACATTTCCTTATCATAGTCACATAGCTATCAATATAGTTTGTCAAATGTCTACTCCTTCCAAATTTCTAGAATTTTAGGCTTCTTTTGGCTTAAAATGACTCCTGAGTGGAGAGTCATTAATGACCAAGAAGGGATGTTTCCATATTCCTTCAAACTAATTCCTCTAAAATTTTCACATTTACAGTACATTTCCCCTCAAAGTCCAGCCTCCTACTCAATACTCAGGGGCAGAGCCTCCTAGTGGTCCTACAGCTCCAGAAGACAGAGACTCATTCATCTTTCCATTTACATCGTTTATCATTCTTGGCACTGACTGCTTTCTTTCTGGTTTTCTTTCCTCCTGCTGATGGATATTCCCTCCTTTCCAATGAGCCAGCATTCCCTCCAGATTCGTTAAGCTCCTTTAACTCTCTCCTGAGTAAGGAGCTAAACCTGCATTTATGATGATGCTCTACCAACTGAACACTTCATGGTGACCACCTCCAACAAAGACAGACAACTCAGAACCAGTGGGTTTCCTCGACACCCATCCCTTCCACAATGTTTCTGGGGCATAAAGGCATTCAAATGCCTTTGCATAATTCACATATATGAAACAAGGCTATAAAAAGGTAAGCTGTCTTGATGGAACCATAACTCAGAAAAGAAATATATTTTGACAACCAACCAAGGACAGGACAGCTCTGATTGGTTGCTGTGTCCAGACCCTGACCCCCTTCGGGAGTTTTCTCAGGAAGAATGACCAATCTCTGGTCCCAGGAAGCTGATTATAACATCATAGATTAGCCACCTTGTTATCGGACTTGGTGCTCCTACAGGCTGGACAGCAAACCCTATCCTCCCCTTTCCATGTTACACTTGCAGCTCACAGCTCCATGTAGCTATCTTCTCCCTCGTGTGTACATAATCAGCCCATTGGTGAGCAGAGTCAGAGCAGAATTTCCAGGGTAACGGACTGCTCTCCCCATAACCAGCAGTATTGGAATAAATGCGCATATATGATTCAACCTTGTCTCTGCTTAATTTGGCTCAAGTAGTGACAGGCGGTCTTGGACACATTGTGTTCAGTTTCAATTCTAGTGTGAAATCCCTCACCTGCTTGAATGATTGAATTTGAAATAAACTGTGTTTTAAAAGAAATTATTAAGTGACTACTATTCTCACACTACTCGAAATCAAAGATGCCTTCTAGCAGCAAATATCTAAAAGTAACAATAATGTTCAAAATATTAAGACCCATGCTATATAAAAATGTTGCATAAATTAATACAGAAACTAGAAATATAGCATAGAGGCAGAAATTTAGAATGTAATTATCTAGAATTGGCTCCTTTCCATAATTAGATTTTTTTGAAATTTTATCAATTTGGCAAAGCTTTGTTTCCCATTACCAATATGAAATTTCTTCTTTTTTGAATAGATGATGATGAGGAAGAGGAAGAGGAAGATGAGAGAGAGAGAGAGAGAGAGAGAGAGAGAGAGAGAGAGAGAGAGAGAGAAACATCAACTTGTTCCACTTATTTTTGCATTCATTGGTTGATTATTGTACATACCCTGACTGGGGATCAAACCTATAAACTTGGTGTTTTGGGCTGATGCTCTACCAACTGAGCTACCTGGCCAGGGCTGAAATTTCTAATTTTACATCCAATTTGTTTTTTTAATGCTTTTTGATACCTTATTCTTATTCTCTTTCCTGATGTATTTCCTCAACAATGCCTTTATATTTGTTATACTTTCCTTTCCAGGAAATGACACCACATAAAGCTAAAAGCTAAAATGACAAATCAAATTGGATGATGTATACGAAAACTCTTAGAAATTGCAAAGCTCTGTAAGTATAAGCCATCATCATTAGTGTTTCTCTTTTAAAAATATATATATTTTTAAAGCCACTCAGTTTGTAGTTACAAAAAACAACAGCAGCAACAAAAACTATTCTCTTAGTCAGGAAGAGTTGGTGGCTCAACCTCACAGCGGGGTGAACCTGGGGCGCGGGGATTTGCCTTACCTCATCTGCCAAAAGTCAAACTCACACTGCCTCCCCAGCTCCCTTTTCCTTCTTAAAGGCACAGTCCAAAGCCTGCCTCCTTTAGAAGACCTCCTTGGGTAACTGTACCCATTTTCTTCTTCGCATTCTAACCACTCCTCAGCCACTCAGTTATAAAGGCAAGCATCTCCAAGTGGCAGCTATCTACACTGATGGTTGTTCTGTATTTTAGTTGTAATTTTGATGTGTTTGTGAGAGGCAGTGGCTGGTGTTTTCCTATGCTGCCATCTTGTTCCTCCTCAAATGGTATATTTTATCTGCTCTAACTGACGTTTGAATACACCCTGGGATGGATGCCACTGTGCTCCTGGCATTCTTTAGAGAAAGATGACAGCACCTCTTTCTCTGGAAGTATATGATGCAGTTGACTTTTTCTCAGCTTTGATCCTACTAATCTATATCTTTTAAGCTCTCAAAGCAGTTACACTAAACTAATTTTCATATTGCTAAGAGCACAAAGAAAATGGAAACCAGTAAAACCATTACAAATATTTTATAATAAAATTTAGACCCTGTTACCCACTTGGAAATACATTTTAGAAATGAAATGGATAAAAGAGTGTTATTCAATAGAATATTCAAAAATTGAGTTTTACACAGAAATCTGGTAAAAAGAGAGCTTTAGGATTGGTAAAGATCCCCTCGTGGATTGAGCAGTATAATTTTTAGTACAACTCTAATAATATATTTACGTACCTTTTATGATAAAAATAGGCTATTGATAGGCTAGGATAGAAGGATTATGATATTTGTCAGCCCTCAAACTGCCAGGGTAGATTGAGGTAATTCAGGTGGGCACGTGGCTGTTGCCTTCTTTGTCCTCTACTCTAGATGTTACCTTCCTAAAACTACCTACTCAAATGAAGGACACTGCCATCCCAGACAAGCAATCTCACACCAAATGCTCTTGATAAACACACAAAAGTCTGAAAATCATCAATTTACAGAAGAGTATGATTATCCAACATTTAGCTTGACAGAATATCTGAGTCTCCGATACATAGCTTGACAGAGTATTTGAAATTTACTTTCTGACATTAGAACACCTGCTCTTGTTAGCTCAGGAAAACCCTCAGGATTTGTAGATACATAATTCAAAAGCCCTCGGATGAAAGTCTATAGAAAACGATTGCCTCATTGGGTCACCTGCTGGGTGGGCCAGGGTTGGTATAAAATATGAATTGCACAAAAATGTGAGCTATTTCATTTAATCTACTGATGATAAGAATTTACATTAAAAAAGGACACCCCCCAATTCTTTTAATACATTCACATTTATTCAAATGGAACATTTTATTCCATTTCCTCTTCTGTTTATTTACTGGGATGGAAATTATGGGAAGTGGGATGAAGTCATTTAGATCCTTTATTCCACTAAAACAGTCAGTGGGCTTTGAAAATTAAAACCATTAGGACAACTTGAAATAACCATCCCTGCCAGATCAGACACAAAATATCTTAGTACATAGAAAAGGCAAATCAATGAAGAATGAATCTTGGCAGTCTCACTGAAATATATCAATAATATTTTACATCCCTAATTTGCATATGATATCTTCATATTGGGGAATCTACAGATTCAGAGCATCTCAAAGGAAAAGGTAAAAACTGAGGGACAACTTTTGTCCTCATCAATGGACACGGGAATGAAGCCAACCACCTATAGATATACACAACCATATCTGTGACTTAATTTGTGTTTGTCACGATTAAATGGGAAAGTTGACACATTTGCTGGATGTAAGCTTCTCTCTAGGCCCAAATAATGGATAGCAGGATCCTGGGGTGACTGCACACCTGCTACAGATAATCACTGTGAAGGTGGAGAGATGCTGGGAACTGAGACCAAACCTGTTCTGGCCCTAGCTGGTTTGGCTCAGTAGTAGAGCGTCAACCTGTGGACTGGAGGTTTCCTGGGTTTAATTCCAGTCAAGGGCACATACCCAGGTTGCAGGATCAATACTCAGTTGGGAGCGTGCAGGAGGCAGCTGATCAGTGATGTTTCCTCTCTCTCCATCTCCTTTCCTCTCTGAAATCAATAAAAATATATTTAAAAAACAAACAAACCTGTTCTAAATTTCTAGAAGAGATTTTTCAACAGATCACTTATGATTAACACTAACAGGAAACTGATATCTAGAAACCAACCTAGGTTCTTGAGGAAGAAGTAACACCAAACTAGATTTTTTTCTATTTAAATGTTTAATTTATGAACTTATCATACTTAAATAACAGTGAATTAGAAAAAATAGCTTTGTCCCCACAGACATTTTATGAATCAATTTTTTTTTGGATTAAGATAATGTAAGGTTGGCAATGTGCTAGTACACTTTAAAACATTGCATTCATTCTGTGCTTTCAACCTACCAACAACTTAAGGTCACTTACACACTCAAGTGGAATCAGAATGGCCTAATGTGCTTTCAAAGTGGTTATTAAATGGTGGGTGTCAATGCAGAGGTTTTTAGTGTTATGCCATTGGGCTTTGTACTTGGTCTGTGCCATGGAGATGGCAATGTCACACAGGGTTTTAAGAGGGCAGGCCACTTACACTCATTTTAATACCTAGGCATTTAAGGTGAAATCCCTGGACTCAAGTCACCTAGAATTTTGTTTCACAGAAATGATGAGAAGAATTTTGTTCAATTCTTCCCCAATTTTCTGGCTCTCCTTAAAATAAATGTTATGTGCACACAGCATTCTAAAAGAAGGAAGAAAAATTTTAAGTCACCTAGCTCTTCTTTCCTTTTCCAGTCAGTAACCAGGGAAGACAGGACTAGAGATTCAGATTTCTTGACTCACAGCCAAATGTGCTCTTGTCTTCGCCCGATGTATAGTTATCAAAGTACATATTCTGTTAGGATATGGCCCAAATGCCAAATCTGCAATGCGCACACTAGACACAAAATATACATCATATCTTGGCAAAAACACATTACAAAAAATACCTTTTAAAAGTTCAATCGTATTGGGCCAAGACAGAGTATAATAGAGAAGACAACATAAATCTTTGGAAATCAATGCTTGTTAACGTCAATTTATCTTTTTAATGAAAAGCCTCTGATAAGCCATGCCATTGGATTAAGTGAGATAATGCATGCCATGGGCTTTGCACAAGACCTAGGAACACTCAATAAAAAGTAGCTGTTATGATTAATAGGTGAGGCTGGAGTGGGAATGGAGAGGCTTTTTCACAAAGGCAATAAAGCTCCAGGATGGAGCTTGTCAACCAGCCCTGGCCAGAGCTTAATGGATGGAAAGTGGTCAACTGATCCACTCACTCTCAGGGGCAACCTAGGATTACTAGCAATGGGCTCTCAAACTGAGTTCCCACTCATTCTTGCCCACTCAGGAAAGCAGATCAAACTGGGAGGGAGAGACATTTATAAAAGCAAAAAGGAAATTAGTGCACATCTCCTTGCTTCCTTCTTAGTAAGAGATTCTAAGTTCTCACTAATTGTACCACATCCAGCTGAGAATGGATGCTTTGGGGGAATAGAAAATGCCTCTAAGCACTTAAAATATAAAGCATGAAAAGAATCCAAGCTGCTGTTGTTATATTGCCAAAGAGGAAATGCAGTCACAGAGAAAAACGAGGAAATTCCTGATTTGAGTTAATTCTTCAATTTCTGAAACTACATATGAGTGTGTACCTTTTTTAAAAAGTGCCTGCCTGACCCTAGCGGTCGCCTATAAAGGATACATTGAATGAGGCATGGTGATATAAAATGAAACACAAATGTATTTAGAAAATCTAAATATGTTTATTTTTAATTGGCCATCCTGACAATTAGCTTGTTTAAAATGTCAAAAATCTTGTTTCGAGGGATTTGTAACCTTTTCTTCTGCTCTGTCAGTTTCATATGGCTGAAAGTGGCAGGTCATTTGTCATGTTCACACCAAATAGTTGATCCGTCAATATGTTAATCATCCAGTATATTTACTTCTTTTTAGAAAGTAATTTGATTATTTTCACTAATTACTGCCAACCTTCGTGGAAGATTGAAAAGAAATGAGATACACACTTCAAGCATGTTAACCCCATACTTATTTTAATATATGCAATGGGGAAAAAGATAAATTATCACTTAGTTTAATCTGCCCATGATTACTTTTATCATTGTGAATTAAAAGCAATTAGTTTATTTGCTGTGATGCATCACAGTTAGACTGCTCTAAACATTCTCTAAAAGCTCTGCCTGAAAGTGTAACTGTTGAGCTTTCAGCCAGAACAGTTCTATTCCATTATTTTTTGCTCGCTTCTTCCTCACTCATCACAAATTCAGAACTCATTATTTCTAGATTCAAAACACATTAAGGCTAACAGTTGGAAACACACAGAAGGTGACAAAGGCCAATTCTCTCCTTTTTAAATATCTGTAGTTTACTGTTAGCAACACTTAAGACAAGTTCGAAATCTTTCAAATCCTAATAATTTCATTATTTACTTGACACATGTGTATCTAGTGCCAGCCGTGTGGCAGGGATGGTGCCAGGCACTAGGAATCTAAAAAGGGAGTGGAGATGATTTCTCATTTGAGGAGCCAAGGTGCTCTTGAGAGCAGAGGGACACCAACATTCACTTCTGCTCCAGCAAACCGTTATCTGTCCCCTCGTGTAGGGGGCACTGTCATGGCAGCTGAAACCACAGAGAATCGATCTCACCAGAATGGACAGTCCCTGAGTGTAAACTCCACATCTGACTCAATACTGGCCTAGCACCTGGCACGGGGCAAGTATTATGGATTTTGTTGACTGGCCACCAGCAAGGACCTGGTCCTCAGTCTCCCCGAACTCATACAACCCATGGAGGATGGGAGAGCCATGGGGACAGGGATGGAGCAAAGCTGAAGTTGGGGGGAGAATGGCAGGTAAGGGCTGGGGCTGCAGATGGCAAGGAAGGTTCTAGGAGAACCATTCTCTGAATGGGGATCTGAGGAATAAGGAGCAGACTAGACTTCCTGTGATACTTTAAGACATTTCACAGCTTCTTGGAGAGTATTAGAGTACACTGCAAAAACTAGGAGTTTAAGATCTGACCCAGCTTTTCTAGGAAAGCAAGTCACTAAACTCCTCCGTGTCCGATCCTCACCTTTATTGCTGGATAGTATTTAGTCCATCCATTTTGAAGTGACAGGGAAGATTAATTGAGAATTAGTTAATTAATAGCAAAGTGGTGAGAATAGTTCCTGGCCACAATAGTAAGTGTTAAATATCATGGTAATGTAGATAAGGGCTAGCCATTTTTAGACAAGACTGTTTCCAAGTTGTAGTGCTATCATCGGCAGTCAGCCTGAACCATCAAGAACTGAGAGAGTTTTGCACATCACTGAGTTTCAAATCAGGGGCAAGAAGTCTCGCTTTTGGGATTTGCTTAACTCCTAGCTTCATTCAACTCTTACATTTTGAGAGAGAAATGTGTAAGTGCATGCTCACTGCTACATGTGAAAAATGCTCCACAAAAGTAAAGCGCTAGCTTTCAGCTCCCAGAGATAAGAGCAGGGCAGCAGCTCACAGGTCTGACAAAGCTGACTCAGAAACACATTCAAGACCTAACTCAGAATGACGTGGCACTTAAACGTTGGCTGATGCCATCAGTTGAGGTTAAATAAGTAAACAAACAAAATGTGTTAAACCATTGCTTTGTGATCTCTGCAAGTCTGCATGAGACAAGTCTTGGGCTTGCCACCGGAAGCAGTTGGCACTTAAAGTCACTAAAATAGATAGCTGATTGCTTCTTCACTATGAGTCCCTTGGCCGGCTATGATGTCAATTAGAAAAATAGATTAATGGTAGCTGTTTATAATCTGTGATTTTTTTAACGCTAAAGCATGCTTACTATGTTAGTGAACGGAACCCAGACCTTAATTTAAGGTAGAAACAAATACACAATCTCAGTCAGTACCTGCATGCATCCATCATGTGAGCTACTTCTTTGTCCAGAAGAAGAAACCAGCTATAACCCTAGTTTCTATCCAATGAAGTTCTATGACTTCCATTTTTACTGTGCAAAGACTTACCATGTTTTCACTTTTGTAAGTTTATCAAAAAGAGAAACAAGTATGCAATGTTTAACTTTGTTTTAAATAAGCACATAAGAGACTATTGCAATAAAGACATCCTATATTTTTGTTTCACACCTAAAGCATACTGCAGTCCACCCTCTGTGTCTGTGGGTTTTGCATCTCTAGGGTTTGTATCCGCAGATGCAACCAACTGCAGATAAAATATATTTTTTGGGGGGAAAAATCTCAGAAAATTCCAGAAAGCAAAACTTGAATTTGCCACGTGCTGAGCACTACAATGAATCCATGGGAACGAAGTGATCTGTAGGCATGTCCTGCTGTAGCCCATACCTAAATACAGTCTATCCTCAGGGCATTGGTTCCAGAACCCTCTCCCCAAACAAAATTTGAGGATCTCAACAAGGCTATGCACTAGCTTTCAGTATAGTATTTATATAGAACCTATGTCACACATCCTCCTGTATACTTTAAATCATTTCTAGGTGACCTATAATACCTAATAAAATGTCAGTTCTATGTAAATGGGTATTGTTTAGGGATCAATTTTCTGGAATTTTCTTTTTGAATATGTTCAAACCATGGTTGTTTGAATCCCAAAATGCAGAACTCAGGAATACAGAAGGCCAACTGTATAGGTTCTATGCAAATACTTGAGCATCGTCAGATTTTGGCATCCCCAAAGAGGGTCCCGGAACCAATTCTCCAAGGACACCGAGGAACTGCTGTACCATTATTATTTACTAAGTACTCAACACAAACCTAGAATTCAATTAACATTCATTTTATAGCTTCACATGGTGGCATACAATTCACTTTCATGAGCTATAGAGAATACACTACAAATATGCATGACAAATACACAAATTGCCTCCAATGAGTCAGGTGAAATTTCAATTTGGAAGTACTTTTGCAGGTCTTAATGGCTCTTTGGTAATACACGCATTATTCTTCAGTTATAAAATTCACACATTTAAAAGACTAACGGAGCTAAAATGTGCCCACAAGGAATTAAATCAATGCACTTCCCTGCATAAAAATCAGCCAGTCAGAGCAGGAAGGAGAATGTGTTTTTCCTATGGTTGACTGTAGGATTCCATGCCCAATACTGTCATCTGGTATTGAAATCCTAACTACATTTGCCACATAAAAATTCAAGCTTAACCCATAAAAATCTAGCTACACATCTAGTTATCCAAGGACAGAGCCAATGGAATAAGCTGAAGATTTGAGAAAAATAAACACAACCCGCATTGTATTAAATTGTGATAAGACGGAGCTTTGAGAGCATAAGTATGCAGATAACTGTTCAATCGTGGCTTAGGCATAATCCAGTTTGTGCTGCCATTTCGAAACACCGATTTCTTTTTCCTTGGCTGTGCCTTGTCTAGGAGGAAGGCCCCAACCTCCACCCTCAGTCCCTGCATAATTTCCCTACCCTGACACATTTAGTAATTTTCAGCACACAGCCTTCCTGTGAGAGGGGGCAGAACGGGCCTGTCTAGCACAGATGACAAGAGGAGGTGCGTGGAGGGAGAGCAGAGCAAACCCATGAGATGCCACTCAGCTCTAGGCGGCCCTACAGACTCAAGGGGCTTCACTGGGTGACTGCAGTTGTCACCCTATTCATCTCCTTTCTCCCTGCACAATAGGGAGCCCGGAGCCCGCAAAAAGCCGTCTTCTCTCTTTATCATCTTTCATATCTCAACTATGACAGGCCGGAAAGAAAAAAAAAGACCGAGAGGGGAAATGTGCCTCAAATTAGCATATTTCTCCCCTCCACACAATGAAGGCTTTTGAGCTTCAGCTTTTTAGAAGCAGGGGAGAGAGAGGAGGAGGGAAAGGCGAGGCTGCACTTAGCAACAGTGTCTGAATGTAATGATCTGCCTCCCTCAGAGCGGCTTGTGCTTTTCCATTTTCTTACAGCAAGCCTCCTCTCACACGGACTCAACGTTTATTAGAAAATATTTATGGGGCCACTGTCTAATAAACAGCCTCCGTCTTGTCATTAAACTGCAATTAAAATCTCTGATTAAAAAAGTAATTACAAACCCTAAACTCTTCCTCCAGTCTTGTGAGGGAGCGTGACAGCTGCCTTCCTCCTGGAGAAATTGACAAAATGAAGAAATCCAGTTATTGTAACTACTTATTCAGAGAAGTCCGCAGAGGGAACACATTTGCCATGTTTATTTATACATTTTCAATCTTTAGAAAAAAAAAGGGGGGGGGGGAAAGGTAACATGCATGCTTCCATTACTCAGAGAACGACTGTGCGGTGCAATCCTTCACTTGACGTCACCTTTCCTCAGAAGATGTCCCTGTCACCATCGTCTTTGCTCAAGGAGAGTCCCAAAGCTGCAACAGGCACAGGCTGACGAACCAGACTGGAACATTGAAAAGGTCATAAAAACATCCAGCTAGTAAATACATAAGGGGTCAGCAGAAGGGATGATGTGTGTTCCATGCCACTAAATATTAATTCTCCAAAAGATTGAGTCTCAATGTGAGGGGGGAAATTCAGATTTCTGTCACTCAATTGAATCCTTTGAAAGGGCTCTGTCCTTGAACAGTAACTCAAGACCATCATGGGAGCCTAGAATGACTCCCTTCTTCACACGGCTCCAGTGTCTCAATCATGATCCAGGCACATTGGTTTTCAAGGCCTCCAGGAAAGACAGGCCTGAAAGATGAAACAGAGAAGGCTGGAGACTGGGATGCCAGGACACAGGCTTTACTGGAGAGAAGAGTACCACTGGCTGCTTCCAGAGAGAGAGAGTGGAAGAGAGTGAGGGCCTGGATCCATGTACTTTTAAGGAGAAGATAGGGGACGGGGCTTAGGGCACTTGGCACATACTGATTGGTGGTTTCATGTAAGGCCTGTGATTAGGGACCCAGGGACTTAGGAATCAGGGGCTTAGGGTATTTGGCAGGTGCTGATTGGTGATTCAGGAATGTCCGGCTGCAGGTGGAGTTTATGTCTGTCCATCAACTGGAGGAATGAAGGATCTATCAAGGCTCAGGAGATTCTGAATGTCAGAACTCTCCCAAGAGCCATGATGGAGTCAGAGGCCAGCTCAGCTCAACTTGGTTCTGGAAGTCAACCATGCTAGAAGGCACCTGAAAAGGATGTTGGGGTCATCTGCTTTGCTTCCCAACTATGCCTCTGCAGAGCCAGTCTCCTGCCTTTATTAAATGCCTAGACGCAGCCTCCTCTCCCAGGCTCAGGTCCCCCTGACAGGGGTCAACGTTCATCATTATGTGTGTGATCTAACTTCTACCTCTCTGGACATCCATGTCTACATCTGTATAATGGTCATAATAGATTCCCACAACACCATATTGTTTGGAACAGTCATTCAAATTCTATAAAACCCCTCTACTAGTATATACCATATACATTATCTCTCTCTAAAAAAACATATTAGTTGGTTATGACTTCTCCACATTGGATTATTTGGATTACTTACCAGTTGTTTGTGTGTGTGTGTGTGTGCGCGCGCGTGTGTGTGTGTGTGTAAGTCCAAATTTATCCTTGGTCCTTTATCCAATCTCTCTTTACCTCAGACTTGGATGGTAGCAACAGCTGTTTAACTGGTTATTAATCTCCACAATCTCCCATCTCAAATTCCAGATCAAGGTGTATCTGCCCCAAATTAACATTTTCACTGAGATGTTCCCAAAATCTACAATGCAATCCCTATTTACTAGCTTAGGTTGACTCTCAGACTCATGTGGATCACCTTCCTCCAAACGGAGTCATCCATGCTCACCTGCTCATCTTGGTTACTCACTAGTACTGCACCGCTTGCCTCTGCCTCTTGGACCAGTTTCCTTCTCCCTCTTCCCTCTTCCCTTCCATTTGTGCTAATTCTATTCATTTTCAAGGCATAATTCAAGGGCTACAGCTTATGAGAATCCCCACCCCCCTACAATGATTAAGTTCTGACCATGTCTCAGGTCTATGTCCCCAATTTATCACAATATGACATTCTATCTTTTTCTACAAAGCATCCATGCATTTATTTATGTCTTACATTCCAAAAACACGCTGGCCTCTGATTGGACAGCGACTATATATGTTACTTCTCTGGTGCCATGTCAAAACACATAGCCTAACTTTAGGAAAATGCTGTTACATTCAATGAGAACTCACTGATTTTTCAAATAATCGTTATCAGATTATTTGCAATGCTTATGTCCTGTGGCTTTTAAAGTAAGAGTATACGTTTCTAACTGAAACAAATAAAAAATGGATCACATAGTACCACGTCTTTAAAGAAATAGGTAAGTAAATAACACTTCACTGTCAGAGATGGAAAATTTGGCAAAGTATATTGTAAAGTGTAAATTTGCAAATTTAACATATTACATTGGTAGGGTTCAATATGTAGAATACTGAGTGGTTTTAATTTTCCACCTACAGCTTGTGAAGCCCAGGGGCTCAAAATGACCTCGATGTTGAACGGGAGGCACATCCATCTGCCAGCAGTAATTGTTTTATTGACCTGATTAAAGAACAACTATTTCCGTGGTCAAGAAGACCTAACCAAACCCATCAGCCTTAGGCACACAATAGCAGTAATTAAAGATGCATATTTATATAATTAAAATATGAGTCAATAGGAAGAACATAAAATAATGTATTATTAATATTTATTCAACATATTTCTTTCACTGGTTATGATGCATGATTAAGCTTTTAAAAAAGGTACCCTATAACTGTGTATAATTCAATGGTTTTTAGATTATTCCTCCCTTTCCACTTATTCAAATTCTATGATTGCAACTGTCACCACAATCTAATTTGAAATATTTTGGTCATCCCTAAAAGAAATTCTGATCACATTAGCAGTCAATCCCCACTCCTCCCTATCCTACCCAACACCCAGCTCAGGTTCTAAGCAGCCACTAGTCTACTTTCTCTATATGCCTGCCTATTCTGGACACATGTTTTCAGGGGTCATCCATGTAGTAGCATGTATCAGAATTTTATTTTATTTTATTTTATTTTTCCCATACTGTTTCCCCCCACCATATCCTCTTCCACCTCCTTCCACCCCTCCCCTTGGTGTGGACAATCACCACACCATTGTCTATGTCCATGAGTTCTTTCTTTTTTTTCTCTTTTTTTTGCTCAATCCCTCCTCCACTATCACCCCCCACACCATCCCTCAACTGATGAATAAGTTTCTATGGGATGATATAACACATTTCATTTACCTATTCATGAGCTTATGGACATTTGCGTTGTTTTTACTTTTTGGCTATTATGAATAATGCTTCTATGAACATTGGTGTACCAGTTTTTTTGCATGGACAGACTACTTTCCAAAGCAGCTGCACCATTTTACATTGCCACTTGCAATGCGTGAAGGTTTCCTTCTTTCTCACATCCTCACCAACATGTTTTATCTATCTTTTTTTATTATAGTCATTCAAGTGGTGTGAGTGGTATTTCACTTTGGTTTTGATCTTCATTTCCTTAATAACTAATAATGTTGAACATCTTTTCATGAGCTTATTGTTCATTTTTGCATCTTTTTTGAGAATTTACTATGAAATTCTTTGTATATTTTTATTTAGGTTATCTTTTTATTATTGAATTAAGATTTTATTAAAAATATACTCTGTATACAAGTCCCTCAGATATATGATTTTAAAATATTGTCTTCCATTCTGTTAGTTGTTTTTCACTTCTTGATGGTATCCTTTGTGGTACAAAAGTTTTTCATTTTGATACAGTCCAATTCATCTACTTTTTCTTTTCTTTTGTTGTTTGTACTTTAGATGTTGCATCTAAGAAACCATTGTAGGTATTGTCAATGAGCATTTTTTTTTCTTTTATTAGTGCCATTTTCTTTCTCACAGAATTTGTATTCATTTGTATGAAATGGCCTTCCATCCAACCTATTCCAATAGCCTATTTAAAAAACAAAAGGCTTCTTATATACATAGAAGATATATTTTATTTTTCCATACTAGAGTAAGTTAAGGGTAAAAATCGCCTCTCCTCTGATATATTTATATTTGTATCCTATTAAAAGTTGTTTAGCTTTCAGCTTGACACTATATATCTATAAATTAATTTGTAGGGTTTTGTTTAAATCTTTAGCATTTTCCACTTCTGTGGATGTTTTAGCTTCACAAGACCAAGGACAGTCAGCAACTTTGCAAGAAAACTTTTTATTAGCAGGTATTGAATTTTCAGCTCCATATTCTCTAAGTGCTGTATACCCACACATAACCTGGAACAACCTCTAAATTACTGAACCTCATTATGCATTTTCTCTGCAACTTCACCTTTTCCATGAAGGAAGCTATGTCCTGAGGATTCTTCCCAAGCCACGAAGGGACACTGTACACAAAGTGGTGAGTTCTTTGTCTCAGAGAGAATGAATGGGGAGCCCTATTCCAGAAAAGAGAGCCAAAAATCTTGATCTCCACCCTCCATGTCTTTCTCCCTTTCTCATTTTCCATCTTTCCCTTCCTCTGCCATTTGGCTGCCTCCTTATAACATTTAAACCTCTGATTTTTACACCTGAACAATGTTTCTTTCCACACTTGCATTTTCTCTATGGAATTATGAGTTTCCAAACATCTATCAATCGCATTTCTCAGTCACCCCCAGAATACCTAGATTCATTTGATCTGTGTTCCTGGACTCTTACTATCCGTGTTCCCAGGCCCTCTTTGAACCAAAACACAGGCTCTTACAAAATCTACTACTCATGAAAAGGCTGTCTTACACGCAATTTCTGTTTTCTTGTTCCACGTAGTCAAGTGTTCTGATCTACCAGAGCAATATAGACTTCTTCTCTCTCCTACCCATTATTTTATTTTATTTTTTTAAAGAAATATTTGATATTTATTTATTTATTAATATATTTTATTGATTTTGTACAGAGAGGAAGGGAGAGAGATAGAGAGTTAGAAACATCGATGAGAGAGAGTCATCGATCAGCTGCCTCTTGCACACCCCCTACTGGGGATGTGCCCGCAACCAAGGTACATGCCCTTGACCGGAATTGAACCCGGGACCTTTCAGTCCCCAAGCCGACGCTCTATCCATTGAGCCAAACCGGTTTCGGCTCCTACCCATTTTTCAAAACTAACTTTTCCTTCTTTTACTAATTATCTTTCCTAGTACTGAGTTGCACTTTTTAGGTAATTGTCAGTACTGATGGACTGCCAACAATTGCTCATTTCTTGCCCTCATCAGATGCATGTATGATAAATATCAGTGCTTTCTACAAACTATACCAATGAGACTTCTACTAATGAACAGAGACAAGCAGATGGTTTGGTTGTCCTGTCAATATGTCTATTTGTATTGAGCTTTCCACCTAGTTTTTGTCATATTTCCATACATAAAGTATATACACTTGGTACTATAAATCTCCAATCCCCGAATCAGTAATGACATACAGATAAGACTTTATGAAACTGTGTGTTATGAAGAAAAATACCATCTTATACATCTCTAATTATCTTTACACATGAGTTGCTGCCACAGCTCTGGTTGAATAGAAGAATTTGGTAGTAAATCAGGTAAGAGAACAACACAGCATTCTTAAAAATCCAAACTAGTCGAAACCGGTGTGGCTCAGTGGATAGAGTGTCAGTCTGCGGACTGAAAGGTCCCAGGTTCTATTCCGGACAAGGACATGTACCTTGGTTGTGGGCACATCCCCAGTGGGAGGTGTGCAGAAGGCAGCTGATCGATGTTTCTCTCTTATCGATGTTTCTAACTCTCTATCCCTCTCTCTTCCTCTCTGTGAAAAATCAATAAAAATATATTTTAAAAAATAAAATAAAAATCCAAACTATTTTTAATATAATATTCACAGACTACCTTTTAATATTTACCAAATGTGTTTCTCTCTCAAAGTTTACTTAAACAAATAAGGTTTCATGTTCTTTATGGATTTCAGTATATTATTTCTAAATACTGCATCTAAACTTTAATGCAATATTACCCCACCTGTGTTTTTGCATAGTTTGAATACACGAATTATGATTCCATTCAACCTCCTCAACATCACTCAAGCACTCATAATATCCATTTCGTTATAGAAAATGGAAGTGTTTGCCAATCTGTTAGCCCCTCAGCTTTAAGTGGATTAATGCTGGTGCATTAGAAAATGGCTCCTACATATTACAGCTAATGAGTAATTCCAATATTGGACTTTATAATAGGGCCAAAAAGGCCCTTCAAATTAGAGCTTTTACAAAAGCTGAATAGCAGGGTTCTTTTCCAAGCAACTTTACAAATGCTGTGATTTAAAAATTAATTGATTTTTAAATTATCTGTTATTTCTTTAATCCTGCTTGTTTCAAGATAGAAAGGGTGAACTACAGAGTAAACACCTATATGTTCTTTTCACAGCCTAAGTCTGAAACTACATGAATTTTCAGTGGCCATTATAAAGATATGAAGGGAGCTATAAAAAACATGAACTAAGGATTTCAAACACTTGTCTGGTGTACTCAGACAACTGCCCCCCATCATAAATATTCTTCACTGGAAAAACTGCATGTGAGAATGAGATGCCACTCACCCAAACTGGAGCGGCCATAATTCAATAGATAATAACAAACATTGATAAGGATATGAAAACACTGGAACACTCATAGATTGCCTGCTGGCAGGAATGTAAAATGGTGCAGCCACTTTGGGAAACAACCCGAAAGTTTCTCAGAGTTAAACACAGAGTTATCATATAATAATTCCACTCCTAGGTATATACCCAAAAGAAATGAAAACATATGTCCACATAAAAACATACATGAAAGTTCATAGCAGCATAAATCATAATGGTCAAAAAGGGTAAACACCTCAAGCATCTTTCAACTGGTTAATGGATAAACAAAATCTGGTTCATTCAGATAGTGGAATATTACTTGGCAATATAAACAAAGTACAGATACATGCTTCAACATGCAAGAACCTAAAAAAATCTTATGCTGAGTGAAAAAACAGACATAAAAGAATATATATTAGTCCATTTATATATCAAAAATTTTCAGAAAAGGCAAGCAGAGACAAAGTCAATTAGTGTTTCCTAGTGAACCGGGTATTGAGAATGGGAATAGGCAATACCTATAAAGAAGCTTAAGGGATCTTACTGGGCATAGCAACGTTCTGAAATTGGATTGTAGTGATAGATATATAACTCAGTAAATTTACTAAAAATAATGTAATTGTCTTTAAAACTGGTGCACTTTATAGTGTGTAAATTACACCTTAACACAGTTGTTTTAAAAAATAGAGGTGCGTGAAATAGCCAGAAAGCAGGTACAGTCATTCAAGTCAGAGGTGATGGTGGCCTGAATCAGGTAGGAAAGAAATTAGAAAAAGCTGGACTGATTCAAAAGAAGCTGGGAAGACAGAACTGTCAGGATTTCATGATTATTTACTCACTTTAGCATTCTGTGAACTCTTACAGCACCAACACTCTGTCCCATTCATTTGGACATAATCACACACTGCCTTACATTATCAGTTGATTGTGTTGTGCATACTGTCATTGCTTGAAGCTGGATTGTACATGAGTATACCATAAATACTCGTGAACAAATGTATAGTGGGACAATTGGACATAATCAGCCCCATGCTGAATATCATTGATTATTCAGGATTATATTAGCAGTCATCATAAGTTCAGACAATAAAACTAGCAATTACCTTCACAAAGGAGCTGCTAAAGTCATGAACACAATAGTAGAGTAAAAAAATCAATTTGTTAGAAAATAACCACCAAAATTGATATAAAAAGGTAACAGAAGACAGAATCAGAAAGTCAGCCAAAAGCAACATTTGCAACACACACACACACATACACACACTAGAGGCCCATTGCAGGAAGATTCGTACAATAGGCCTTCCTTCCCCTGGCTGCCGCCACTGGTTTTACTCTGGCACCCCAGCCTAGGCCTTCACTCCGGCCGCAGTGGAGAAGCCAATCCTCTTCAGTCTTCAGTCTTTGCTCTGTGCCTGTGTATGCAAATTATCCCAACATCTTTTTTTGTTAATTTGCATACTCACTCTTGATTGGCTGGTGGGTGTCACAGAAATGTAGTCAATTTGCATATTTCTCTTTTATTAGTGTGTGTGTGTGTATCTGTATATATATTTTTTGGGGGAATAAAATATAGGAATACTTTGAAGAATATGTTTGTTGGTGTCTGCCCATTTACTAATTCAAGACTTAAACCCATGCAGTGGACAGAAGTGGGTCCAGGATATAGGAGTCTGGACCTTGTTTGAACCACTCATGTGAGTTTGGGCAGCTACCTTGGGAAAAGAAAAGAGAACACTAAACATCTTTCACAAACTCTATGGAAGACGTCAATGAAATTACAATATGTGTAGCCTTTAGGACATGCAATGAATTAAAGTATTACTGTTTTTATTGCAAGCACTTAAAATATTTGTAGTAATCTATTCTACAAATAAATTAAAGCTATATTAAACTCACTTCTTTTTTTAAAATTCTCACCTGAGAATATTTTTTCATTGATTTTTTTTTTTTTTTTTTTTTTTTTTTTTTTTTTTTAGAGAGTAGAGGGGAGGAAAGAGGACGAAAGAGAAACATTGATATGAGAAAGACACATCAATTGGTTGCCTCCTGAACAGGCCCTGACCAGGTCTGGAGATCAAGCCTGCAACTGAGGTACCTGCCCTTGACATGAATCGAACCTGAAACCCTTTGGTCCACAGGCTGACACTCTAATCATGGAGCAAAACTCACCAGGGCTTAAATTCACTTCTTGGAAAAAACTTTGAAGCTCATTTGAAAAGAGTTCTACCTAATAACTAATTTCTGTTCCAAGTCATTGAAGTACAAGGAGCGAAATAGATATTTTGAGTCAGAGCTGGGTTTTAATTGGAACTCTGCAACTTACAAGTTGGATGGCCTTGGGCAAAACTTAAAATCTCTTATGCCTTGGTTTTTGCATTTGAGGATGATAACCTCTTCAGACTGATGGGAGGGTTAATTAGATCTAACACACATGAAGCACCTTATATACTGCTGGGGTCACAGTAGGTCCTTGATGAACAATAGCTACTGTCATTATTATTCATATAAAATCATGATTATTTAAAACATGACTTGCTTATGGTTCTACACAGTTTTTGCTAATCACCAGATGTCTCAAGGAACAACACATTTTGTTCTGGAAGGATGGATGAAGTAATCTCAGACATGCAATGAAAAAAAAACAAAAAACAACAGTTGAAATGGAGAGAAAATGACCCTATTCTAAACAGCACAGGCCTCCATTTCCCCTAGAGAAGTCTAGTTTCCACAATTTTTACCGACATGAACTTTTAAAGACATCTATCCAGTGTATCATTGCCAGAAAGGTGGACTCTCCCTTGTATCTGACACACACATATTTTTAGAAAAGTGATCACTCATTACTTTGCTTCCTAATATTTTACCAATGAACTAATAATGCGCCTTTGTAGAAAAAAACTAGCCGCCACCAACTGACCCTAAGCAATCATGCAGCCCACATAGCACATACCAAATTCCATAGAGATTTGTTCAAAGTTTATTTAAAAAATGGCCTTTTTGATGCCAGGACTGGTTTGGCTCAATGGATAGAGCGTCGGCTTGGGGACTGAAGGGTCCCGGGTTCGATTCCGGTCAAGGGCATGTACCTTGGTTGCGGGCATATCCCCAGTGGGGGGTGTGCAGGAGGCAGCTGATCGATGACTCTCTCTCATTGATGTTTCTAGCTCTCTCTCTCCCTTCCTCTCTGTATAAAAATCAATAAAATATATATTTTAAAAAAATGGCCTCTTTGAAATGATTGCCACTTGCCTTGCCTATTACAAATAAATGGCCAAATCAAATTAAAATGCATCCCAATATCCTTAGGTAAGGTATCAACTTTGATCAAGAAATAAAGACCACTTTTAAGTTATCATGGAAAATTCCCTTTTTACAGCCTAATATATTTTGGTCTATGGAATGCTTAGTTTTTCTAGAAAAATAAATAAGTACATAGAAAATCCTCTGGTGTGTTCATTTATGAAACACAGAAAGAATAAGAACATTCTAAATATTTCATATGTGAACCTAAAGGTAACAAGAAAGATGCTTCATGAGGATCCTATTTTAGTTTGAATCTTCCTAGGAACTGAACCTGAAACAGGGCTTGGTTGCAAGTGGTTCATTTGGAAGTTGATCCCAGTAAATATGGGTAGGAGAATGGGAGGTAAGAAAAGGGAAGAGAAGGTAGCCAATAAAGATAGAGTAACAAGCAAGTTATTGCTATGGGTGACTGAGTCTTAGTCCCGCTGGAGAATTCTAAGAGACCGCATAGAGCATGGGCTGCAGAGTCATCCTACTAAGGGGTGGGGGATGGGGCAGAGATATTTATACACCAATCTCCATCAGCCATTGGTTGAGGGCTTCTCCTGGAGGGTGTTCATTCTCTGGAACTTCTGACCTGCCAATAGATGAGCAGGCCAGAAGCCCTCGGGTGATGAAATGCAAGTGCTGGCACTTGGAATTCCAACCAGGGTTCATTGAAATGGTAAAGGGAGGTGATGTGGGCATGGCCCCACAGCATCTGCTACAGATATATTACTTAGACTATGAAAAGGAAGCCCCCCCCCCCAAACATACATCAACATGAGGACTAGAACCATCAAGATTGCTAATTCCTGCTCAGTAGTGAGCCATACTACTGGAAAATGAATCTGATATGAATCCACAGAGTAGTGAAGAGATTTTTTTATCTTGTCATCATAAGCTTTTCATATCAATTCAGTATTTACTGGATAAAAAGCAAGTAAGTTTAAAAAAGCAAATAAGTTAATTATGCCTATGCCATAACTAATCAATACAAGTTATGGTTTACATCATAATTAACTTATTTGGGTACAGGGTTGTCAAACTTTTTCTATAAAGGACCAGATAGTAAATATTTTAGGCTTTCTCCATCATATGGGCCCTGTCCCACCTACTCAACCCTGCAGTTGTAGCAGCCATAGACAATACATAGGAGAATTGGTTTGGCTGTGTTGTAAAATGTTTATTTCTAAAATCAAGGGGCTCATAATTGATATAGACAAAGAGAAAAGTAAGTTCAAAGAATGTAAAATTTTTCTTACTTTTACTACCCTGTTTCCCCCAAAACAAGACAGTGTCTTACTTTAATTTTTTCTCCCAAAGTTGTGCTAGGTCTTATTTTCAGGGGATGTCTTATCTTTCCATGTGCTAGGTCTTATTTTCGGAGAAACACGGTATTGACTTCAATACATCTCATCTATACTGCCTCCCCACAGTCCCTTTTATTATTTATTTTAAAAGATTTAATATGTAGTAGAGTGACATGATTTTAAAAAAGCAAAACATGTAAGAAACTATACAATGAGAATTTTCACTTCTCTGGCCTCTAGTCACTGCCTTACTGTCCCCTCCCAAGTCACCACTTTTAAAGTAGAAACACACACTTTCCACCCTTCCTAAACAAAAATAGCATAGTATATCTGTCATTCTGCAGCTCGTTTTTTACTTAATGCACACAAAAAATCCTCCTATAGATCAATGTATACCTTCCTCATCCTTTTTTCCAGCTGCATGGTATGACTGTACCCTGGGAGATACAGCTGGCCCCTACAGGCAGACACTGGTTTCTGGTCTTTTGCTATTATAAGTAAGTGCAGAGGGGAAAGTAGAATGAACAACTTTCATGTGCATATTTTGTATAGGTATCGTTCAGCTATAAGATACATTCCCAGAAGCGGTATTCCTGGATCAAGGGACTGATGAATTTAGGATTTTGATAGAGACTGACAAGATGTCCCCAACAAGTGTCGCTCCACATTTGCACTCCCACCAGCAGCACATGGGAGTGTCTTTTAAAACCATTTTCAATGGGAATAAAATAGAAAAACTACTTTAAATATTCACTTAGGTATCTGTGTCTCCAAGACGATCCTTGCGTTCAGAGATTCACTAGAAAGACTAATGGGACTCAGCATATATTTGTACCGACGGCTAAGATTTATTAGAGCAACACAGGATCCAAGGGGAAATAACACAGTTGGAGTCTGCAGAAATCCACACACAGGCTTCCTTTGCTCTCTCCTTCCCATTAAGAATCACGTAGGGCACACACGGTCCTCCGCAGGGAAAGCACAACAACACATTTGAGATGTTTCTGTCCAGGGAAGCAATTAGAAAGACTCCTGCTTTCTAAGAGGGTGTCAGGTAGGCACCCTCTGCTCAGACATATCAAAATTCCAGACTTCAGGAAGGAAAGCAGGTGTTCAGCATAAAGCATATTGTTTGTACAGCTTAGGCATCCTGAACCAACCTTATTGGTTAGGGAAAGTTTCATATCCGAGAAGGTACCTGTGTACCAGTCCATTTCCCAGCAGCCAGCCAAGGGCCAATCTTGCAAGCAGGCCTTATTAAGGAGAGCAGCCTCAGGCCTGCTATGCCAACTCTTTTCTGAGCAATCTCATATGACACAATTATTTCAAGTTCGAAACTAGATGGCCAGCGGCAGGAAGTGGATGTCACTTTGGTGAACTCTGGCTCAGAGGGAGGAGCTCTGGTTGGTCAGCTACTTCACTTCACACCATTTGAATCCAACTGTAGCATCCAGGCGCTGCCGCAGGAAAATGTGCTTGGCATAACAAAATGGTCTAACAAGATTACTGTTTATTTCAAGCTGCTTCTTTTCAAAACTGACCCCATTTTTCATTCTACAGAACTATTGAGAGCCAAAAAGGAACTGAGGGCTGGTGCTGCCTTCATAGATTTTCATGAAAGAAAGACTGTGCTAGCTCAGTGAGAAAGCAGACTATAGAATAAGTATCTTTTGGTTTACAACTGAGATTTAAATATAGACATTTCCTTAAAAGGAGATTTTTCTCTGTAGCATGCATTTTCTAATGATTCTACGAAAGCACACATAATTTCTAATGCAATCAAACTGAACACCTTTAAAAAAAACTAAATTCTTCAGAGCTGAATAGTAGAAAGGCTTGTGGGAGGTTCTTCTATAAATCTTCTAATAGTGCCATTTTAATTTTAATTGAAATATCTATAATAATAAAAGCATAATATGCTAATTAGACCAGACAGTTGAATGACCTTCTGTACATCATTCCAGACATCTTTATGAATGAAGCTGTGGCAGTGGGGGCTGAGGCAGAGGCAGTTAGGGGCAATCAGGCTGGCAGGCAGAGTGGTTAGGGGCGATCAGGCAGATAGGCAGGCCAGTGGTTAGGAGCCAGCAGTCTCAGATTGTGAGAGGGATGTCCAACTTCTGGTTTAAGCCTGATCCATTGGGCCTAAACCAGCAATCGGACATCCCCTGAGGCATCTCATATTGCAAGAGGGTGCAGGCTGGGCTGAACCCCCCACCCCTCCATGCAAGGATATTGTGCACTGGGCCTCTAGTGTATTCATAAAATGCACAAACAAGAAATGTATACCTCACTTCATTAAAAAAAAAATGAATATACTCATGTAGGCAGATCTCAGATTTTAGAAAAGATCACTAGCACCCAAGATCCTCCTCCCCTCTCTCTTGTGCCCCTACCATCTCCTCATAGTTAGCCACTAGCCTGACTTTTAACACCACTGATAACTTTACTCAGTTTTGACTTTTATATAAATGGAATCCTGTGGAATATTCTCTTTCACGTCTAGTTTCTTTCGTTCAACAACTTGCTGGTAAGATTCAGCTACATTACTGTATGTTACAGTGGTTTATTTACTCTTGCTGCTGTAGAGAAATCCACTGTATGAACATGCCACAGTTTATTTGTCATCTACTTGAAAGGCATTTGGATTGTTTCCAGTGTGGGCTATTATGAAGAGTTCAGCATGTTCACTTTCAAAATGCTAGCAATTTTTTAAAAAAATTAATGAATAGGCATATGGTCATGTACACAAACCCTAAGTATACAACTTGATGAACCACACACGCGTGCGCACACACACACACACACACACACACACATACAATGTCACCAACCCCAAGAACATGATACAGAATATTCAATCACCCCAGAAGACTCCCTGAGACTCCATTTTCAATCACATTAAAAAGATGAGCAACTGGCAATCTTTAAACCCACTGTGCATTCTTCACTGAGGTCATCAAGTGAACATGGCCAAGCCACATGCTCTGTCATTTGCTTGTGACCTTACAAAGGTCACTCACCATCTGTATCATCATCTGTAAGTAAAGGGGTGGAGCTATATGGATCCCAGGGGCCCCTTGCAGCAGCACCACATGGTCAACTCTCTATGCCAGTCCCTCATGCCTAAACCCAAATTCTTTTTGCTGCTATTTTATCCTCAAGCCAGCTCAGTAAAGAGGAGGAGCCGTTAATCACCATTTCCCATTTATTAACTTTCCTGTTTCTTACATATCATTATTAAGTCAGCCCTCAGCCTTGTCTTCCTCCGGCTGAATAATTGCAGCTCTTCTTTCCAGTTGGCTCTACTCCAAGTCTTTGTGGCTCACCTCGAAACATTTTCTAATTCTCTACATGCCTCTAGAAACTAAGGAGCCCCAACGGGATATAAGATTTTAGTAATGTTGACCAAAGGAGATTAAGGAGAGAGAAGACCAGTCAATGAATACTGCCCTCCAGAGCCTTCCTATTCTGAGTGTGGGTGGGAATCAGCCCGCAGCATCATCAGGCATCTCAGTACAAAGACAAATGTTCCCACTCCGCCCCGGGCTCCTTGAACCATAATCTGCATTTTCACAAGGTACCCAGTGATTCAAAGTTCACTGAAGTTTGGTAAGCAGAGGATGCTATATTCAAAGTAAATCTTGAGAAGGAAGGACTTACTAGTTTCTAACCAGTGGCCATGGATTTAATGGCTTAAAACAGCAATTTCAAAACCTTTTCATTGCATGGCACACATAAACTAATTATTAAAATTGTGCAGCACACTAAATATATATATATTGCTAATCTGACAAAAATAGGTATAATTTTGATTGAATTACAAAAAAACAGTAATTACCTACCCTTTTTGCTCCAAAGTGACTTTAAAAAAAGAAAAGAAAAGAAAAATCAGGTGCCTATTCTTGTATATAAGGATTTCTAGTACCTAGAATGAACCAGTCAGATACAACCGTATTATGTGACATGACCAGTAAGACACAACTTTATTAAATGACCTATATATTTAGGGCTCAAGACAGGGCATTCACAGAGGATGACTATTGTTACGTTGGCTGTTGTCATTTTTTAAATTTGACAATCTAAGAGAAAAGAGGTCAGTGCCCCTGACTAAACAGTCTGATATTGCATGTTTTAAAAATTCTTGTGGGGAAAAAAATTCTTGTGGCACACCATTTGAAAAATCACTGGTTTAAAACAATACAAAATTATTCTCCTACTGTTCTGGAGGCCCAAAGTGCAGAATCAGTGTTACTGGGCTGAAGTCAAGGTGTAGGAAGAGCTGCTTCCTTCTGGAGGCTCTAGCAGAGAATGTCTTGGCCTTTCCAGTTTCTAGTGGCCACCTGCATTCTGTGGGTTGTGGCCCCTTCTTTCATCTTTAAGGCCAATAACAACATCTTCAAATCTCTGTTCCTCTCATCTCGGCTTCCATCCTCACATCTTCTGACTTCCCTCCCTTCTTCTTATAAGGACCATAGCGATTAAATTGGGCCCACTTGGATAATCTCGTCTCAAGATTCTTATGTCTAAGAAAATCTCTTTTGCCATATAAGGTAACTTATTCACAGTTTCCTGAGATTATGACTTGGACAGGGTGGTGAAGGTGAACATTTTTCAGCCTACCATAGGTGAGGAAGAAAAATAGGATAGAATGGGGCAATAATTATTAGCCAACATCACTTATCAATGAACACTTATATCGGTAGTAGAATCAAAGTCAAACAAAACTACAGAAAATTTCTCTGAGCCTTAACCTGCAGCAATAAAGAATCCATGGCTTTAAGTTCACAAAGTCTGAGCTTTGCTCCCTCTTAGAATCACACCATCTTAGACTTGGAAGAAAACTTGATAGTACATTGCTTCAATTTCCATATTGGATAAAGACACTAACATGTTGACAAACTTATTTCCCCTGATAATACAGACTAGGATTTGAGCCCATGTTTTACCCAACTCAATGCTTCTTCTTTGTAATGTTTTAATAAAAGCTTGGGTTTGTTTTGTTGGACAGAATGCTAATCGATCTTTTGATAACTACGTGTTATCTAAAATGGAAATTGCCTAAATCCATTCATTATTACAATAAGTATTAATTGAGCATCTACTGTGTGAAGATAGGTGCCAGGATACACAGAGATACAAAATTACTGATGGACACACAAACAAGATTTTGTGCTGTAAGCATACAATATGAGCAATACTGCTATAAGGATTAGTTCATGATTTCATTCATTCCACTGCTATGGCTGTCTTCCATGTGACAGGAACCTAAAGAATGCCAGGAAGCACAGTGAATAGAAGACCTGATTTGGCATTGCATGAAAATCCAAGTGTTACATATAGCTCAAAAAAGTTGAGGCAAGAAGGAACCCCATTTATTAATGATCTGAAAATATCCCATTTTGCATAAGAGGTGCTAATTATATCTGTGCTTGCGATAAGGCATGCTACTGTTTCAGTTCTCTCAAAAACTATACAAAAAGCATCCTATTTGTCTTTCAGCATTAAATATTTGTGCTTTTTTGTTACCCTTCAGAGTAGTATTCTTTCTCTCTCAATACTTCCTTAGCAATTTCTAGATCCTCTGTTTGCTACCATCTCTCAAGTTCATAATTATTTAGGATTACAATCAATGGTACGCTGGTAAATGGTTAACAACTGGCTCTCTGATGGGGTGGGAATGGGGATGGGGGCACTAGATCTGTAATGTTTGTCCTTTCCAGGGGTCTTCAAACTATGGCCCGCGGGCCACATGCGGCCCGCAGAGGAGTCTGATCCGGCCCGCCAGGTTTTTTGGGCAGTGAGCGCAGCCGAGGTGTTACAGTAGGAATTAGTAGTTCATATAGTCCGGCCCTCCAGCTCTCTGAGGGACCGTGATCTGGCCCCCACTTTAAAAAGTTTGAGGACCCCTAGAACACTACCATCATGGCCAATCTTAAGCGGCCAATTTTATATCACTGAACCTGGAGATGGGAGGAGACACTCATAATCAGGGCAAGAACCGGTATGTACCAGCTGCAGCACAGCACTATATAATCATATACTTTTGATTAGGCATTTTACCCAATAAGAAAAGTATATGAACCCTCTGCAACTGTATCTGTGAAGTTTGTCAACTACGCAATCTCAGTCTTCCCAAGATGCTCTGGTCAGTTTCAAGTATAAATTATGACCTCCACATGACTGCTCCAATTATTTCCAGGACAGCCTATTCCACCCTTTCAAGTCTTATCTTTGCCAAGGGCCTTCCCTAGCTACACCTGCCCCCACTAAATTATCTCTCTTGCTGATCTATCCTAATACTTATCTGCACCACACACCTTGAATTCTATTTGCTCATGGGATTTCTTGGTGGTTTAGTGTACATGACCTGTTAGTAACCTCCCTACAATTTCTGTAAAGATAAAGACTAGCATAGATCTCTTTGGCATCATTCTTTGTATCTATCGCCACAGACAGTATGGCGAGAGCTCAGTAGCCCCTGCATTAATTCTCTTTTGAAATAATTTAAATAGTACCAACAACAGGATCTGTGTAAAACCATTCACCCCTGTTCTAAAATACAAGAAAATCTAACATCAAACAGCCTTAAAATTTGCAGCAGTGCATTTTTCTTTAGTTTTGAGGTAAAATTTACAGGCATTAAACTTCATCCATTTTTAAGTGTACAGTCTTGTGAAATTTAGTAATTATACACAAATGTGCAACCACCATAATCAAGACAGAACAGTTCCCTCACTTTCTGTGGCTGATCTCCTTCTTTGATCCCTGGCAACCACTGATTGACTTTTTGTTGATACAGTTTGGATTTTTGAAATGTCATATAAATGAAATCATACAGTATGTTTGTATTTGTCTTTTTACACTTAGCATAATATTTGAAAGTCTTCCATATTGTTTTGGATGCATATATCTTTACTTTTCATTGTTGAGTAGTATTTCATAGTATGAATATATCACAGGGTGTGTGTGTGTGTGTGTGTGTGTGTGTGTGTGTGTGTGAGTGTTTAATCCATTTACCAGTTTAAGGATATTTGAGTTGTTTCTAGTTTGGGGTTATTTTGAATAATGGTGCTATGATTACTCACTTTAAGTCTTTGTGTAAGCAGATTTTCTTTTTATTGCTAATTTTTATATCTTTTTTTGTTTTTGTTTTTACTATGTCAGGCACAATTATAAATATATTATACTTATTATCTCATTTAATGTCAACTTCAACTCCAAGGGATGGGTACTTTTAGTTCATCTGGAAAAATGAAGTTGCACATATATTCACAGCTAGGAACTTGAGAAGTCAGAGTTGGAACCCTGCTATCCCATATGATTATCATAGGAATTAAATCAGCTAATAATTATAAAGTGCTTAAAATAGTAAGCGTTCAATACATGTTAGATATTATAACTTATGCTCTCTCTCCCACACACAATCTTACCACCCACAGAGTATTCAATAATATTTGAAAGTGAGGCTGTACAGGCACTGAAATAAAATAAATGAACAATGTGCCTCACCAATGTATGACTGTTCCTTTTTTCTTGTCTCACCTCTCTTTTCTTCCCCATCCTCAATTCCCATCCCAGATCAGAGAAGAAATCCATGTTTGATCATCTCAGCAACTGATACCACATTATACAACAAATGAAATACCACTCAGTGCTAACACATGCCCTAGGACAAATACTTCACAGTGTGTTGAAAGAAAAACTTCATTAGTTGGCCAGATGGTTTTTATACAGGAAGGAATTTTAGAAGACAAGAGAATCCTCACTAGAGATTTTTTTCATCATCCACTTCTTTTTCCTCCCTTCAGTTATTTCATTTTTATGGATTTTTAAGGAGAGCACAAACTGTCACATGAACCTTGTTGAAAAGTAAAATATGACTCATTTAAAATATACAGGAATAATAAAATAAAATGAAATCAACACTCTGGTACAGTGAAATATTTAGTATAAATATGAGTCCTTTGTGGAGCCCAACCAAGGCAAAGCACTCACTACAATTCCAAAAAATTCTTTTTAAATATATAAAAAAAAAACAAAAAAAACAAAAACCACTCACTGAAGTCAACACTGGTTTTTAGAACAATGTAGGGAGAGGTGTCCCAGTATCTCTGTTCCTGATACACTTGTTATCCATTCTTACCTTTGTGATGCTATTGGCTAGCCATTTTGTCAACTGTAAGATTTTCCCCATATAAATGAGATCATTAGCATACTCAAACCCTGAACATGTTTATATCTGCTTTTTTTCCACCTAGCCGGGTTGACTAAGTGGATAGAGCGCCAGCCTACCGACCAAAGGGTCCTAGGTTCAATTCCAATCAAAGCCATGTACCTCAGTTGCAGGCTTGATTCCTGGCCCTGGTCTGGGGTGTGCAGGAGGCAACCAATCAATATGTTTCTCTCTGTCTGTCCCTCTCTTTTCCATTCTCTCTAAAAATCAATGGAAAAATATCCTTAGGTGAGGAATTATGTGTATGTATGTATTATGTATGTATGTATGTATATATATGCTTTTTTCATATTCTTTGTTAAAAATAATTTAGTAGACTAGGCAAAAATGCCACAAAGTTAAAAACACCAAGTCTACCAAATGGATCCTGGACCTTGGAAGCTCAAAAGCCAATGAAGAAACTTCTGTTTTCTCTCAGCTGTGGCCTCACCTTCCTGGAGACAGAGTTGTCAGGATCCAGGTGGAAAAGGGGTAAAGACAATGGGGAAACACTGGTGGGTCTCTCTTTTGCTGAGGTTACATGCCTGAGCTTGTGACTGGAGTTAGTATTTCTTCTGAAGACAGAGGTCTCAGCAGTCTTAGATACTGTGGCTTTTTTAAAAATATGTTTTTACTTATTTCAGAGAGGAAGGGAAAGGTAGAGAGAGTTAGAAAAATTGATGAGAGAGAATCATTGATGGGATGCCTCCTGCACGCCCCATCCTGGGGATTGAATCTGCAATCCAGGCATGTGCCCTGACCAAGAATCGAACTGTGACTTCCTGGTTCATGGGTCAATGCTCAATCACTGACCTACACCAGCCAGGTGACTTCTGAGACTTCTTAGGAAGAATCCCATGTTCCTGTTTTGAATCCCAAATACCAATTTTGTAACATATATAAGTGTAACATGGCAGATGGTACACTATAAGTAATATGAAGCAGTAGTAATAAATAAAAGTACAATTTAGAGCTTTTAGAAAATGCCCAATAAGAAAAGTATATGACTTCCCCACCCTCAAAGAACTATCTTTTCTGTGGAAATATAATTTAAAATTTGGTATAGTATAACCACAGAAAGCCAAGAGCCTGAAAGGAATCTCTCCTCTTCCCCACCCTCAACTCCGTCAATGCTTTGCATCTTGGATAGGCAGCAAGCAGAATCTTCAGGAACAATATCTTTCTCCGTTCTGCTCGGATGATAGGGATCTTTTGCATTTTTATATATTATATAATTTCACCAAACCGTCCTTTAGGAACTCTGAAAAATGAACAGCCAAAGATATAATTTCACACTGTCTTAATACATCTCATTTCTGGATGAGAACAAATGTCATACGCACATGCAACATCCATTTGATATAAAAATCTACCCCATTTTGTTCACTCATGCCATCTCCCATGAAAATGGTAGATTATAATGCAACAATGCAGAGCGGTTTAAAAGAAGACTGTCAGGCTCAGTGGAAACTTTGTTTGAAGACACCAGGGATTCTGCCCCAGAAAAAAACCACAAAAGCTATAACACTGCAAGCAAAAATAAGCTCGTAGTAGTTATTCAGACGCCAAGCTGTCAATTGTGTGACCTTTCCACGCTGGCCGCTTCCCAGAGCTCATTATGAGAAAGGTTGTTCTTTCTCCCAAATGAATGCAGCTTTTGAACACACTTTTCTAGTTACATTTGGTCCCAGCGCCGATGGATTATTTTAACCATGATCTCCTAATGGGAAAGTCACTCACTCTCTTTCTAGAGAAAGAGCTGCCTTGTGATAATTATAGTGGTGGTGTTTTAAAAGGAAAGAAATGAAGTCTTTGGCATAACAACAGAGAAATAATTTCCCTTTGGTCGCTCCATTTTGGTCCCTTTTCTTAAATTTTCAGTGAAATGGTAAAAGAAACCAGAAAGAAATACTAATGTTGCAGTTTCATATTGGGTATCATGTGATAACAAAATCAGTATTTTTCCTAAAGCAATTCTTTATGGTATCTTGTTTTATTGAATCCAAAATTGATAAGCAATGACTGTAGGATGTGGCCCATTTATTTCCGGAAAGCAGTGAAAGGTTAACGAAGGCAAGAAAAAATGTTGCCATAAATTGTATCAATAACAGTTATATTAAAAGGTCATCTGTTTGATCCCCCCACTTCCCCCCCCCCCGTGTAGTACAAAGAAACATGGAAAACCAGAAAGACACTTGACAAATCTGAAAGAAATTGATGCTAACCCTCAACCTTCTGCCCATCTCTCCAAGGACATGCATGGTAATGTACCCAAATCACTGAAGCAGGTTCATGGAGCATCTTATTCAGCAAAAAAGCAGAGCCGCTGATAAATTCTGAATTGCCTTGCCCTGTACTGTTGCCAACCCCCTCCTATGGAAAGAGCAGACAGGAGGCTGCGATACTAGAGCAAATGCTGACATCCCCCTGGGGGAAGAGGATGGTGATGTGAGGGAATCTTGGGAGGAAGTGGCTATGTCTTCTCACATTGGATGGTGGTGCAAGGTTCCTACACCAGGGCACAAGGCAATGAAGGGAGTAGTTCGGTCTTCAGGGCTTTTCAAAGGTTCACAGGATGGCAATTTTGAGTTCACGGTCAAGTGAAAGGAAGACAGCTTTAGAGGATTGGGATGATATCTGAAATGATATTCTAGCAATATACTCTTTAGCCCTTAAAAGAAGTGGAAAAAACAAGAGTGAGGTTGCATGGTTAATAGGACTTGCCCTTCCCATACAGTGTAAATGAAAGAGAGAGAAAGGGGATATATTAAAGGACAAACAAGAATTTCAGCGGATAACCTCAGACAGGTGATCTTCCAGAGTCTTCAGTGTGTGTGGTAAATGCAGCCAAAGGTTAAGGAGTTGCCCAGCTCTTCTAGAACCAGGCTTCGTGAAGACTTGGAAAAGTCACTCCACTCTATATCACAAAAGGTAAGTGCCGTTCTGTTTCCCCACTTTTATTTATTTTTTATTTTTTATTTTTTTATTTTTTTTTAAAATGATTAATGCTGGATGAAGCCCCCAAGTATTTTTTTAATATATTTTATTGATTTTTTACAGAGAGGAAGGGAGAGAGATAGAGAGCTAGAAACGTTGATGAGAGAGAAACATTGACCAGCTGCCTCTTGCACACCCCCCGCAACCAGTGTACATGCCCTTGACCGGAATCGAACCTGGGACCTTTCAGTCCGCAGACCGATGCTCTACCGCTGAGCCAAACCGGTTTCGGCTGTTTCCCCACTTTTAAATGTAGGTGGTAAACTCACTGACTTACAGGGTAGTTGCAAAGATCAAATGCACGCGAGAGCACTTTGGAAACTGTAAGGCAGTCCATGACATCACGATGAAAAAGAGCATAGAGGTCATGGACTCAATCGTGTTTAGATTCCAATAGATAAAAGAAAACTCGATTATCTCCTCAACTTCGTTTTGTTTGTGACTTCTTGGGTAAGAACAATGACCTTCAGCCAGGAAAGAGTAAAAAAAAAAAAAAAATAGTAGGAAGAGAGAACTGAGGCCCCAAATTGATTAGAAGATATTTTAAAGGAATTTAAGCATTCCAGTGATGACAAATTACACCCTCAGTACTTGGAAAACTGGAAGATAAAACAGCCAAATCTTCCCCTGAAATACAAAATGAGTAGGATAAGTGCATTTGTAATTTTCAAAAAACCAAAACCAAAAAAGGAAGATATATGCCTCAAAAACTATGGATTGCTGAATTTGATAGACATCCTTGTCAAGAGCCTAGGAGAGATAATTAAAGAATGTTTTGTAAGTGCTTTAGAAGAGGATGCAGTGGTTATTAGATGTGAGATTAGCCTCTCGTGTGTGGGTTTTTTTTTTTTTTTCTGAGAAGATAATTAGGTTGTTAGCTGAGGGAAGTGACTAGACATGAACTATCTGGATGTGGCAAAGTACTTGTAAAGGCCTTTTAAACTGCCATGTTCACAAGGGAGTGTGGAAGAGACGGCCTTTAGTGATGTTGAGGCCCAACAGCAGTGAGAAGCTTCTGGGCAGTCTTCAGTCATTAGAGTGGTTTGGGCTGGCCATTTCCCTTTCATGCTCATCAATAGCTCAGGGAGTTACTGACACCTTCTTGATTAAGTCTGTAGGGGTTATGAAACCAGGAAGTGGGGCCAACCCACTTGATGTCCACATAATCAGATGCCAAAAGGAACTTGACAAAATGAGGAGAATCTGAAAAGAATAAATGTAATGGGGACAAATGTCATATCTTACATTTAGGTCTTAGGAACCAAATGCATGCTTTTAAGATGGGGGCAACATATAGAACAGGACTAATGGGATTAGTTGATGCAAACATCAACATGAGCCCAATGATATGTTCAGCCAAAGAGGCCAATTAAAGCTTACACTGAGTGACCAAAAACGTGGAACCAAGATGATCTCTGTTGTTTGGTGTTCGGTTCCAGATGCCACACTTCTCGAATAACCACAGGAGTCAAGGGACTGAGTGGAAGGATTAAAAATTATGCATGCAAGTAACTCATTCTGAACTTAGATTCGGTGAAATGTCTCTATTTTGCATTCAGGTCTGGCATCAGAATACTGAAGAAGATTGGAGTTGGGTAAAGAATTTTCTAGAAAGTGAAAGGTTCTTCATAGACATTAAAAATGTGTGTGTGTGTGTGTGTGTGTGTGTGTGTGTGTGTGTGTGTGTGAAGGTTCTTCTAGAAACATATTTAAATGATGGGAAGAAATATTTGTATTAAAAAAAACTTTCAGAGGGCATTAATTGACAATTGATAAGATTTCAAAAATAAAATGTCAATACTTCAGCAAAGAGTAGGTTGACAGTTTACTTAGTTTCTGAATTTTTAATATAACTACAGGATTTTACAATCAAATCCAAGCACAGCCTTGGGTTTTTCTTGCATTTCCTATTTCCCACAACTTTTGCTAATAGAACATGAACTACATATGTAAATCATCTCTCACTAAAAGTGAAATACTGGATCTGAGCCATCTTTTCTAAGATAAAATTGTTGGTTATTAACCAGCCTACATATAACAGAATAACTTCTAAAATGTGATGGTTGCATAAGACTTTTCCTTTACCCCTTGGGTCAAATGAGGGGAAATTCCATGGCACAGAGTAAAATGTCCGCTGTTTCCACAGAAGATTGTTTCCACAAAGTTTGGCAATAGCATTCTTGGACAACTAATATCTTTTCTTTCTCACACTTATTCAATAAAGCGATTCATTGCACAGCTCCCTGAAATGGTGATTATTGATTTGGACATAATATAACCCACATTTTTCCCCTTTCTGGGACTCTCGGATCATTTTGTGCCTTAATTCTAATGACATTCCAAAGTAGTTACTCGTGTACATAAGTAAACAATACTGCATGGGATGCTTGGAAATAGCATAGATACTTTATCTCAAGAGTTTATCTTCTAAAGCAACAGATGCATAGAACATGGAAGGTTGAGGGAGTATTCTATCCTAGAATTTAACCAAAAGCCATCAGAGTAAAGCCCAAAGATATTAGATGTCCATCAACTGAAGAATGGATAAACTAAATGTGGTATATATCTATACAACGCAGTATTATTGGGCCATGAAAAGGAATGGAGTACTGATATATGATACAACATGGCTGAATCTCAAAAACATTATGCTAAGCAAAAGAAGCCAGACCTAAAAGCTCACATACGATTCCATTAAAGAGACCACTATAGGACATGAAAAGAAAATAACCTATAGAGACAGAAAGTAGATTAGCAGTTGCTTAGAGCTGGGGCAATGAGTTAGGGGAAAATTTCCAGTGATAGCTAATGGGTATAAATGTTTTTTTGTTTTTTAAAGTGGGACAAAATGTTTTAAAATTAGATTGTGGTGATAGCTGCACAACCCTGTGAATGTTCTAACAGTGAATTGTATACTTAAGTGGGTGAACTGTGTGGTATGTGAATTATTTATCAATAAAGCTGTTTAAAAACATTAGGGAATCATGATGAAAATGTAGGCCATCAATTTGTAATCTGTGCTTATCCTACTTAGAGTTTCATGTTGAAATTGTCTCCCCTTGGACTTTTTTTTAAAATATATTTTTATTAACTTCAGAGAGGAAGGGAGAAGGAGAGATAGAAATGTCAGTGATGAGAATCATTGATTGACTGCCTCCTGCACACACCCCATGGGGATTGAGCCCACTACCCAGGCATGTGCCTTGGCCAGAATCAGACTCTGGACCCTTCAGTCCACAGGCCTATGTGCTCTATCCACTGAGCCAAACTGGCTAGGGCCCTTTGGACTTATTTACTTTCCTGCAAGAATACCTTATTCAGTCACATTTAAATTATTCTCCATTCCTTTATTTTTAATTTAGTAGTGGCCCAGTGCACAAATTTGTGCACATTGAATGGAAATTAATTAGAAGAAATACTTTAATATAACTATTACCCCTTTCTCTATAATAGAAGTGTCAGAGATGTAAGAAAATTAGTAAAAATATATATGAAAATAATATATAAATTGATTAATAAATAAACAATAATAACATGATATAACAAACTCAAAGACATGATATAAAAGCAACATTGATAAAAACAATGACTGATAAATTGATTAAATTTATTCTAACAGTGAGGCCAGTGTCAGATGGGGACAAATCAATTCTTGGAATCAGAACAACCTCTCCTATGCAGATCCTGTTAATACTTCAGATTTGATTATGTTAGGTCACAATCTTTTGATAATAAATCTAGAACCATTACAAAGACCCCATTTACTATTAAGATTTCTCAAGAGTATCACGATTGCACCTACTTTCAATTCTCATTTATGACACTGCATTCCTGAAGGAGTAATACTTTTAAGAAATTCGATGGGAAATTTTTCGTTTTCAGCATCATCCATTGAATCTAGTATTATTGTGATTACACTGTTGTCTCTGAGTCTTAATGCAATATCTGTTCCCCAGTCTTTTTCAGCATGTGGGAAAGGAATAGGATACGTCAGTGCATGTAATGTAGGAAACAGGATACTGATTTGTTTCATTTTAGTGGCATTTGGATTGTTGGGATCTGGTTTACAATGAATGAGCAAGTCCCTTTCAAAAAGAGGTTCTCTATCTTTGTTTCTGAATATGATGGCAATTTTGGTTACAAGGGGATAATTATATCTACCTGGATCACTATTGCAGTCATATTTAATTGCCATTGTTACTTCCGTGCGATGCCACCACTTTCTCTCAGCTTTAGAATGTCAACAAAAACAACCAAATTCACGATCGACAATGAAAGATCAAAACACACACATATTGGCAAAAGCGAGAGCTTTATATGTATTGTGCATTCACAAATCAAGTTGGCCTTGGGTAGATATAGAACAAACCTGCTTAATTAGATCTCTTTCTGATTTAGCTAAACCTTTCCAAGCCCAGTGAAGTATCCCAACTTCTCTTTCAGGTAATCGTTAGCAACACAGCAGTAAATATCAACATGAAGCACATTATTATTGTAGATCATGCAGGGAGAACAAAGGGTAAAATATTTAACTATATTCTGCCCAGTGAGAAAACCTGAAGTAATTTTTAAGGTCCACCATTTCTTACTTCTTTTCAGTTGGGTCAACTTTCTAAAATTTCTAAATCTCCATTTTCCAGCTAATGAAAAGACAATAGGATTCCACCGAAAATTAATTAGAAGAAATATTTTAATATCACTATTCCTATCTACCTACTTTAGGACTTCTGTGAGGATCAAATGAGATGAGGCATGGGAAACATTTCATAGACATTTGGTTACAGTGTGGTGTTTCCACCTAAGACTAGTCCTTGCTAGGGAAAGGAAGCCAGGTATTGCTATTTGATGTCATTATCCAGACTGACTGTCAACACTTAGCATATTAGCCTTTTATATAATTAGAAGATTTTTAAATACTCAAGATAATTTTTTTTATTTCATCCCACCACCCCCCCCCCCCATTGTCCGTGACCACTGGTTAAGCTTATATGCATGCACACAAGTCCTTTGGTTGATCTCTCCCCCTTACCCCCACCCTCCCCTACCTTCCCTCTGATAATTTTAGACTTTTAGAAGTGTCACAAAAATATTGTAGGGTTTCCTGTATCCTTTACCAGATTCTCCTTATGTTAACACCTTACATAACTACAGAAAATATATCAAAACTAAAAAACTCATCTTGATATAATGTTATTAACTGACATACAGAACTTATTTTGAATTTTTCCAATTTTCCTACTAATGTTCTTTTTCTGGTTCCGGATTCAATACAGGATGTCACAGTGAATTTAGTTGTCACATCTCCTTAGCCTCTTTCAATCTGTGACAGTTCCCCAGTCATTGTTTTTCATGACCTTGACTCTTGAAAAGTTCTAGTCATGTGTTTTGTAGACTCCCTAGTTTTGAACTTATCTGATGCTTCCTCATGATTTGGTTGAGATTATGCATTATTGGGAAGGAAACCAGAGAAATGATGCTGTGTCCCTTGAAATGCATCATATCAGGGAGGGAACAGTGTTCATATATATTACTTGTGATGTTAACCTTGATCCCTTGGCTAGGGTGTGGTCTTCCAAGATTCTCCACTGACATTTAATATTTATTTCCACACAGTCAAAATATTTATTCAATGTCATCTGTCAGAGAATACATTAAGCTCTAGGGCTGTGGTGCTCATTGCTGTCTGCAAATCAAGATGGTCTGTGAAGACTTGTAAACACACATTCCTGGGCTCAGCCTCTCAGGATTCAGAATGAGTAGGTCTGAGAAAGGTTTCCCAGGAGATCTGGACAATGGCCTGGGTGGAGAGGCAGAGAAAAATAGGACAGTTGCCCTACTTTGGAGGAGCTCTCAGTCCAGAAGAAAGAACACAGAGACAGATAAATCAAAGGCGATGATAGCCATTCCAATGAGTTAAGAACTGAGGGCTGTGTGAGCACAGAAACAGAGCCCCTAACACTACTTCAAAGGGGAGTCTGATGCCCTGGACCCCAAGTCTTTGGAGGTACTTGGCTGCTAAACAGGTCTGTTCTCTGTATTTACTTTAAGTACTTCTTTGTACGGTGAATGCATGTGTGCAAAGTATAAAGTAATGCACGGGGTCTGCAAGCATTTTGTCAGGAAAGTCACATGGTCTAGAACAGTCCTTTGTAAAAAGGGAAATCCTTTACAACTGTGAGGTCAAGTCTGTCTGGCAGCTTCCAAATCTGATTAAAGAAATTAGAGCTGTTCCAACCTCTGGCAGTGTCAAGAGAGGAGTAGGCACATAGGTGGAGTATCAAAACAGAGGGAATTTCCACCTGGTGTGTTCGCTCTGCAGAACTAGGGTTTGAAAGTTTGACAAAGAAAGAAAGGTTTGGCCTGATTCCTAAGGGGAACTGTGTAGGAAATTTTGAGTAGCCCTGAAATCTCAGCAACCTGCAAGCATCTCACACCTGTCTTTCATATGAAGATCATGAAGTGAAAGAGGCTAAGTGTTTTGCCGCACAGTGCCCAGGGAGGAAGGTGGAGCCCAGACTCAAGCACAGATCTTCCAACAATGACACAGAGTAGCCTTGAAGCCCAGTGCTCAGGCTCAATAGGTTCCATCTCTTACAAGTCAGGTAACAGAAAAGGGGCTTATTGTCTCCATGCCTCTGTTTCCTGGCTCTTAAAAAAGAGATGACAGGGTTTCCTTTTGTGATGATGAAAATGTTTCTACACTAGATAGAGAGGGTGGTTGAACAACATTGTGAATGTACTAAATGTCATTGAACTGTTCAATTTAAAATGGCTATTTTGCTATATGAATTTTGTCTCAATAAAAAAGAGGGATGACTGTATCCACTTCATAAAATGGTCATGGGATTAAATGGGTCAATCCACATTAAGCAATTAAAACAAAGACTGACACTCAGTAAGCCCTCTAATGATACTGATTATGATTATATCATAGTCCAGCTGCTTCATTCCGTGTAAGTGCCATTAAAATGTGCTCAAGGGATCCAGGCCATACAAGTGTCTCAATTTTTGCCTAATGAATAATTAAAACCAAACATTTTTATTTTAAAATGTATTTCATTTTAGAATGTATCTGAAGTATCCCAGCCTGCACATTTTCCATCATTAAAATATGAAGTTCCCATTTTTATTAAGCTGTACTTTACCTTCTAAAAATTAAATACAGCATTAAAAAAAGAGTGGGGTTTTTTTTAATGACAAAAACATTCTGTCATCTTTTCTTACCCCGAGCAACAACACGGGGGAATACTTAACAGTACATATTGTGCAAAAAGACACATTTCAAATCGAACTGCCAGCCATTTACAATGGGTATATTAATACCATTTTATCCAAAAGAATGGGATTAAGAAAGACATTATGAGGCATTCAAAAGCTTTGTTTCAATAGTTTGTAAACAGATGCCAATAAAGATTGAAGCTCCTGCCTAGGAATAAGTCAGAACAATTTCATAAAGAAAAGCCTACACTTTTCTGGGGCTTTAGGAGAAAACTGGACAAAAAAGAATGGATGTTAGGGAAAATGAACACAATCAATGGCATAGTCCTTGATAATTAGATTCAACAGATGTTTATTGAGCAATGAGCATACCCAAAACATCTGTAAGGTGCTGGGGAATACAGAATCGGTGAGTCACTTACAAAGTGGAGGCTCCTCAGTAATACCTGAAATGCTGGTACATGGAAGTGATGTCAGCAGTCCATCCTCAAAATAACAAAAGTGTGGCAGCAGCCAAGGCCTTGTGCACTGTTGAAAACTAATATATATATTGTTGAGGGTTGAATTGTGTTCCCACAAAAAATTTATGTTCAGGTACCTATGAATGTGATCTTATTTGGAAATAGGGTTTTTGCAGATGAAATCAAGTCAAATTAGGTCATATTAGATTGTATTCAAATAAGTATATTCAAATTTCTTGAGAAGGTCACTGATAAACTGTTGTTGATTGGCTATTTGTCAAGGGAAATACAGATTAACATACAAGATGTCTACATCTTTGTCTTCAAAATTTTAAGTCTCACTTGTTCAAAATTTCTGCACGCAAATGTTCTCTGATGAATGTCCATAGGTCCTGCATTCCAGAATGACTGGACACCCAGAAGTCATACCAAAAGCCCTGCCTAAATAGATAATGGCACATGGAACTTTAAGTTGTTCACCAGAAATGTCAGGGAATGAGATGCCAGCGTGCAAGGCAGATGGGATGAATCCAGCCAGATGGTCAAGGGTGGTCTGGAACAATCTATTGCTTGTGAAGATGGCCTGCTGATGACTCTGAAGGCAAAAGGAAGCATTTGCAAGGCTGTGCAAGCTCGGGCACAGAACATCCACCTATAAACACTGAGAACAGTGGACAAGAGAGTGGTTGTGTCCCAGCGGAACCTAACCTCCATTATAGAGTGCCATATGTCCGACTTGAGTAGGCTTGTTGTCTGGCAAAGTCGGAGGTGACATCATGCACATACCATGATGCTATGTCACGCCCTGCCCAGTTCCAGGAATAATGGACAAGCCACTGGGTTAATTTGGGAGCACTAGCTCAACTCCCATGCTGGGTAGTAGGGCGGGAGAATCTGGGGTTCATATGAGAACACAGACAAGGACATTTGTTGGGGTCACACAACTTCCAGCTGTGTCTTGGTGTCATTTCAAGGTCTGGGCCATGGGGCAAGAGAGGATACTTCCCCGACCATAGCCTCCCACAAACAGACACTTGCTATGTTCACACAGCTGAAGATCAAGAGGCAAATGCATACCAGCTAGATTGGTCAATGGTTATATGAGTTTTCTGTCCTGATAAGTAATGCTCTTCATCTAGAAGTGGGATGTGTCCTTTGTTTTTATTTTACTGATTTTTTGATAATCCTCATCCAAGGCTATGTTTTCCATTGATTTTTAGAGAGCATGGATGGGAAAGAAGAAGGGATGGGGGAAAACAGGGAGGGAAGGAGGGAAGAAGAGAGGAAAGAAGGGAGGGAGGGAAGGAAGGAGAGAGAGGGATATATAAGGAGAGAGAGGGGGGGGAAGAGAGAGAGAGAGAGAGAGAGAGAGAGAGAGAGAGAGAGAGAGAGAGAGAGAGAGAGAGAGAGAAGTGAGAGAGACACATTGATTGGCTGCCTCCCACATGCACATGAGCCCAACCAGGGTGGGGAACAAACCTATAACTCAGGTATGTGCCCTTAACCGGGAATTGAACCTGAAACCCTTTGGTGCACAGCCCGACACTCTAACCACTGAGTACACTGGCCAGGGTGGGATGTATCCTCTAACAGGTGAAGAGTAAATTGTGATACGGGACCAAACAAATGTACCAAGATGTCAGCATTCTCTAAAATGTAAATTATGTTCCACCAAAGAGCGCTGGAAGCATGTGACCTTGACAGGGATGCAGAGGTACAGAGTTCTCTTAGGGTGCCTGGTAAAGCATGAGTTATGCAAACAGAGAAGGGTTTGGGAGCCAGTGGACTGTAATCCGTAAAGCTCCTAGGATCCAACATACTTCTCCAGTGTAGTATCAAGACAAAATTAATGGTTTCAGAAACTATTTCTGGCCATGTGGGTCCTTTGATTCACTTGGTTGTATATAATATTTTTTTAAAATAATCCCACTATATTTACTTCTAAAGATATTTCACAACTGTTTCAGTATGTATTTTAAAAAGCATATTTTCCTACATAGCCAAAATATTATTATCATTCTTATAAAAGTTAACAACTGCTTAAGGTCACCCGTCTATATTCAAATGTTGCTAATCCCTACCCCCAAAGTCATTGACAGTTGGTTTGATTGATGAGGATTTGATAAGGCCCTGGATATGAAACAATCATAAGCAAATCTAGAGAGCAGAGAAATAAAAATAAAAAAGTATGCTGTAGCAAAGCTGATTTTTTTTTAAATCAAGTAAAGCATCCATAGTTTTGTGGGGGGGGTTTCTTCCCTGTCGGGGTTCTAAAGGAGGGGGTAAATAGGAACAAGTAATTTGGGGCAAGAAGTGTCCCGACCCTTCCATTTACAAATGCTCTGATTACCTTCGAACATCCCTATCAGCATGGGGCAGGGAAGTCACCTGAGAAAGTCACCAGCAGAGGAGTCTGCGAGGGAGGACCCATTTAAGTAATTTTAAAAGGAGACTTTGGGAACACATAAAAAGTGTTGGAAGATTTCAGACTCTCACAAAAGGCCACCAGCATGTACTGAAGAACAGCTCCCTGCCAGATATTTTCACATATATCTCCTTTAATCTCCAAGGAGAACCTTTAAGAACTTTTTACTATCCCCATTATATAGATAAAGAAACTGAGGCAGTAAGGAAGTTCAGTGGCCTGCTGTGTAGGCGGAATCGTGTAATACATCTATGTTGTTTAAAGACACTAAATTTGTGGTAATCTGTTACAGCAGCCCTGTGAGATTACACACCAGAAATAAGCACAGCCTTTGCTTTTACAGTAGTATTTGGAACATTCTTTTCCTTACTCTCCCCAGTAGGTGGGTATAGTTTTTATTATGTATTTAAGCTAAAAATCAGTCTGCTTTCCTTACGCGGTGCTATGATCTGAATGTTTTTGCCTGCCCCCCCCCCCCCTAAACTAATGTAATGAAATCTAACCCCCAATATGATGGTATTAGAAGGTGGGGCTGTTGGAAGGTGCTTATGTCTTGAGGGTGGAGCCCTTGTGAATGGGATTAGTGCCCTAGAAAAGAGGCTGCAGAGAGATCCTGCACCCCTGCCACCATGTGGGGACACACAGAAAGGACAGCAGTCTATGTGCCAGGCAGCCGGCCCTCACTACACATCGAATCTGCAGGCACCTTGACTTTGGATTCCCAGGTTCCAGAAAAAAACTTCTGTTCTCCATAGCACTCCAGTGTGCAGCATGTTGTTATATAGCCTGAAAGACTATGAAAATCAGATGATCACCGAAACCGATTTGGCTCAGTGGTAGAGCGTCAGTCTGTGGACTGAAAGGTCCCAGGTTCGATTCTGGTCAAGGGCATGTACCTTGGTTGTGGGCCCATCCCCGGTAGGGGGTGTGCAAGAGGCAGCTGGTCGATGTTTCTCTCTCATCGACATTTCTAGCTCTCTATCTCTCTCCCTTCCTCTCTGTAAAATATCAATAAAATATATTTTAAAAAAACTAAAAAAAAAATCAGATGATTTATAACTAAGGAGAAGATCTACACACAAACAGGATGGTTGTTGGTATGAGCTACCCAGAGATTAAAATCTCACTGAGGGAAGCTGCAGTGTAGACAGTCCGTCTGTGGGCAACTGAGAATACAGTTTTAAAATTCAAATACAACACTGCTGGTTGCTCTCAGTAGGAACCTTTTATCAGGACTGCCAGAAGCTTCTTCCAATGCAGACTGTTAAATTGGACTCAGGAAAGACATAATTACATCAGTTCTACAACTCTGAGAATTCTGCTAAAGAGGCAGCCCAGAAACCCTACAGTTGCACCCAATAGGAAGAACCTAAATAACACATGAATAGCTAGTGGCAATTTTCAGCTTTTGTGCGGGATTCTTTTCCGTTGCTTTGCAAAGAACACAAAAGGCCTTTTACTTACACACCCATAGGTCCTCCAGAAATGTGTGAGCACATACATGATTATGTCAGTTTGAAGTAGCAGACCACATTAGGGTAAGGGCCACACGAAACATCTGTCCAGCAGAAAATGATGCTTTTTGGACACTAGGGCTGACATATGAGCTGATTGGTGGGGGGTGGGTGTTTGTCAGTGATGCTCAAGGCAAGGAATGGAGAGTGTGCCCAATCTCACATTCTCATGGAACACCGGTAGGGATGGCCCTCTCCCCCACGCCTATAAAATCCCCCAAAGCCAGAGTGTCATTGTCAAAGGCAATTCAGATCCTGTCACTTCCCTTCCCTACACCTTTTATTGATCTTAGAATAACATTCCAGGCTCTGCAAGGTCATCAAGGGACCAGCCCCTGCCTGCTTCTTCACTTCATCTCCCTGCTGTCCTCACCCCAAACACTCAAGTCAGCTTTCAGTACTTCAAATGCATCAGTTTCTCCATGGGGCCTTTACAACCTGTAGTTCCCCGGCCTGTCGCTATGCCTGGATATGCACCAGCTGGCAGTGTTTGCTCGTGCAAGTCTTAGATCTACTGTCACCTCCACTGGGAGGTTCTCCTTGATTGCTTATCTAACCCTACCCCAGCTTCTCATGGTCATGCTAACCTGTTACAAACACATCTAAGCACTGCTCACAGTCTGAAATGCTCTTGTTCATGTATGTGCTTGCTTGTTTATTGCCCATGGCCCTTCACTAACATAAGATTAGCATTCTTGTTTGCCTCCTCCACCACTATGGCCCCAGCAATCAAAATGCTAACTGGAATGCAGAAAACAATGGGTAAGTAGTTATCAAACGGATAAGCCAGTCAAAAGTGAGACATAGAGCAAAAAAAACCCCCACAACTTTTCAATGAGGATGATGCTCATTTAAGAGCTAATGCTATTATGCAGGATGGGGCAAAAGTTGGTTTACAGTTGTTCATATGGAAAATAATAATAAATAATACAGGAATAACGGTTTCATGTACTCACAACTGTAAACCTACTTTTGTCCCACCCTGTACAGAAGCTCACTGCTTCTTATCCATTAGCTCATTTGATCCTCTTAACCCTAGGAGATAGTTACTATTACTAGCCGGAGCCTTTAGCTAAAGAAACTTCAGCATGAAGAGGAATTTGTCCAAGATCACAAAGTCAGTGAGTAGTTAAGGTGGGACTCAAACCCGGATGCTGTAGCTACAGAGATCTGCACTTAACCATTGGAGAACAGTGCAGTCACTTTCCAATGTCACCAGGTCTTTGACAAGTACAGACAAAAAAAAGGATGCTCTTCCATTTCACAAGGCAACATTTGTCGAGAATGGTCCTCAAACCAAAACAAAGATTTTCTATGCAAACTTGTTTAATTCCTAATACCAACTGTGACAGATTTCTATCACATTGCTTTTCAAAGAGTTTCTTTTCTCAGCGTTCAAGTAATCTTTCTAAATCAGGGCATGAAGCGTGATTAGTTACCAATCTCTCAGTACGTGGATGTAGGAATGAAGAGCTCGAGTTGTGTTGTCCAACACAGTAGCCACTGGCCACATGTCACCATTGAGCACTTTATTGGGGCTATTCCTGTTGAAAAGTGTTGGAATTAGAAAGTTCACCCTGAACTTCAAGAAGACCTGGCATGAAAAATAAGGCAAATACCTCAATTTTTATATGGGTCACATTTGAAATAACATTTTGGATATATTGAGTTAAAGAAAACATTACTAAATTAATTTCACCTGGTTTTTAACCTCTTAAATAATTTGTAATAGCCATTTAATAATTACTAAGTGGCTTACATTATTGGACAGTGCTGATCTAGAGTACTCTACTATAGTTCACAGTGTATAAAATGTTTAGGATAGTTTTTCATGTTGGAAATGCATATTTTTAATCAGGTTTTTATATAGAAACAAATGATCAGTTCCCTATAGATTCTAAATGGCAAATGAATTCACCAGGCCTCTTCAAATGTACAAGACTTTTACATTAGTTAGTTCTTCACTTTATCTACTTTAAGAGCAAATGCATTTAGTAGCCATAAAGCAATTTTGCATTGTTCTGAAAGAGAGGGAAAACGTTTTAAGGACCCATCAGTCAATAATGCAAACTCCCTAATCTAAAGATTCTGCAGATCTTACCTCATCTTTATTTACTCCCTTTAAAAGGTTTTGGAACCATAGTGTAAGAAGAAATAATAAGCAGTCTCCATCTTCTCAGTACATTTTCCCCCTGAGAACTACAAAATAATGTAGCATGTCATTAAGTGGGCTGAGTTTTCCCATAGACTTTAGAAAATTGAGCCTGGGGTCCTGACCAAGGACTTCAGATCAGAGACAAAGATATAAACAAATGTGACAGAAGGAAATACACAACCTCCAGCCTGCATAAGTATTCCAAATACTGACAGTAGTGGATAGGCCTAGAGGAGGTGACCCACAGAGCATTTGGCCTGCCTGGGAATTTACATGAGGGGAAACTGAAACCAGGAGGAAGGAACAGAAAAATAACACTTGTTGATCATCTACATATATTTGCATATGTCATTTTAGTAAAAGAGAAATCCAGTAACTTGTTAGTGCTAGAGTCTTGTTCTCAACTCTACATTCCCAGAACAGGGTTTTTTTTTTTGCTTTTTTTTTTTTTTTTTTTTTAAATCATTCTGTACCACTTTTTTTACAAAGTCTAAAAACTGTGCATGGACAACCTATAATTATACATGGAAGGCTGGGTTATGTATAAAAGAAGAAATTTCTCTGTGACTATATTTCATCCTAACATTCCATTAATTATCTTGCTTGTCACCTTAGAAAGAGGAATTTCTAGCTATTGAAATAGCAAGGAATGCCCAGGAAATGTAAGCTAAATACCATACCCCAATAAATCCTCCCCAACTCGCTGGCAAATAGAGGCAATCTCCAAAATTATCCCCTATAGTTCCGCAATAATGGAGCCACCATGAAGGTTTGGTTGGGAAGTTAGCGGGCAAGGGCCTTTAGAGGTAGACTTGTCCCCCATACTGTCCTTCATTATTTCTATTCCTCCTGAGTACAGTCTTCAGAGGCAAATCAAGTGCATGAATGGGTCAGGACTTAGTCATCCCCCTTAGAAGAACACAAAAGTGCTTATAACCCTACATCTGTGTGTAAAAAGACCCAGGTGTCAGGACTACCTCTTGAGGTCCTACCTCCCCCCACCTTCGGCCACTGCCACAGACAAGAGTGATGGATGGAGTGAGTGACATGCTGTCAAGGTAGAACATTTGGCAGCAATGAAGGAACAGAGAAGAAAAGTGTCAATGGCAGAGAAAGGCCTGTCTTTTACAGAAAAGCCATATACTATTTTATGCTTGGATTTTGAGAAGTTTGCTTTATTTTTTTAACCCCCATAATGGCTCCAAGTGAAAAACTGACATATCTTTTGGAAAGTTAAAACATGCAGAACAAAAAGATCAAATAACTGACAGGCACGAAAACACTGTATGCTTTTGTGATACACTTGTAATTTGTTAAATAAGCAATAGAAATGCAATTCTGACCTTGCTATCTACACCCTTCTCCTGATTCTACAACTCATAAGCATAAAACGCTTATTGTTTTTTGGTTATGTGCTGCAAAAAGATTCCACCAAATTAGTATTCTACATATGCATATATGCAAATATATTCAAATTTAAGCAATGACTTAGAAAGCAAAATCTCATCCGGAAGTTGCACTTTTAATCAATGATTAATTTAACCCAATGCCTTTAGGAACTCAATAACTTGCAAGCTACTACAGTTTTCTCCAGTGATATCTTAAAACATTCCCCTTAAATGTCAGATCTCTTCATGTTTATGTTTATAGTCCTATATGTTTCAGGATACAGATATTTCATTTGAGCATGTGAAAAATGCTTTCACATATACACAGTATTTATAAACTCTCAACACTACTGATATTACAGGGCATAGAAGGGATAGAGTCCCTATATAATCCAGTCCTCTATACTTAAATTTCAAGATACATTCCCTCTCTTAGCCTATAGGAAGAGAGGCCATGAAACCCTAAGCAGTCATTGTCCTGCTGACATCATCATTTCCCCAGCTCTCAACATGACTGGCCATCAACAGTGAACCTCTTCTAGGTCTCACATCTCTCTAGCTTAAGTCACTGCTGAATCGAAGAGAATAATAGCAAAATATAGTAATCCTTATTCCCAGTGGTTGATGCGTGAACTTGGATACTAAGCTACAAATGCCCCTTCTCATAGGCACCCTTGTCTTCCAGTGACATTAACTGCAGGCCCGTCCATGCCTACTGTGTCCATGGACAAATTCTGTGTGTCTCCACATCTAGTAACAATTGAGTCAAGCTCAAGAGATGATGATCCAAGTGGAAAGAGTTAATTAAGCTTATCACCTTGGGTTTCTCCTTCAGGAGGGTGTTGGGGCCATTTTGGGGGAAGATAAGGGTGCTGAAACGAATGACATGAACTTCCTCATACAAGCCTGACTACACCAGAACTATAGCAAGAGGACAGTAGCAAGGGGACACCACCTCTCTCCACAGGAAAGCCTCAGAGGCCCCCTGGTGGGTTTCAATCACAGACCTGCCATCTACAGGATCCCCCAACATCACTTCCCTCCTTGTTGAAGCCTGGGGTGAAAGCAATGATTGCCATTTTTGGAGAGAAGAACAGTGAGCAAAGGCAGTGAGTTTCCACGTTGGCTGTACTGGGGAGATTTCCACAGTCCCCCACCAGGCTGCATCCCAGAACAAAGAAATTCGAATCTGGGGAGGGGGAAACCAGAGAGCAGTAGCTTGCACAGATGTCCAGCTGATTGTAACAGATAGCAATTGTAACCAGCAGTAGATGGAGCATATCAAAACTGCTGAGCATTTTTTGGTTCCAAAATGGCCTCCTTGCCCTCCAAATCCATGCATTACAAAGCCCAGGCTTCTAATTGCTGGCTTTTATATTCTATGTTGGGCGGGGACAGAAAAACAGATCGAGAACCACTGAATTAGATAATGCCTAAGGCCCCTTGCAGTACCCAAGGCCCATTTTTCTGTAATCCTAGTAGGTTCACCCATCACGTATGGAGCACGATAAACACTAATGGAAAATGTCAACGTTTTGAAACATTTCTGCATGCAGCCATGGATTACTGTAAAGTTCACTTTCTTGTGGAAAGCCATTTAGTTACAAGCTTGCTCCTGAAAAAAAAAGCTAAGCTTTCCATCATAACGGATCTTCCAATGCACACACTCAAGTCTGGAAGGCAAAATTAATTACCTTCAATTGTCTCTCCTGCAAAGCCTCAGAGGAGAAAGAAAAACATACACATTGCTTTCTCTTCCGCCTTGGCAAATGAAAATCAGCAGTGGCATTTGTCACAGGGTTTCTAACCCAGCCAACACTTGGCAGTTCAAACTCTGTCCTTTCAGCCATTTCTATATTCTTTGTTCAACAGCCGCACACACACTGGAGCATTCTGCTTGGGCTGCCAGGGAGGGCAAACAGGAAACACATTCTTTTCTCTGGAAGAGAAAGATGTAGCTTTTTGCTTTTCATTTTTCTTCTACATGGGGCAGTATTTTATTCCATCCATTTAGTTCCCGCAACTCCCACTTCCCCACCTTTTTTTTTCTTGTTTTGCTTGGTGATGGTTTTAAAAATGGCTATGAGAAATGAAGTAGAATAAAAAATGAGTTTTGCCTTTTGCCCCCCAAGCTAATTATCTAAAATAAAATCACAACTGATTCTGGTGGTAACAATCTCTCTCCAGCCTGCAGAAACAGATAGCACTTTCCTTCACGGTGGGGTCAACAGGTTTAGAGGCCAACTAGAATAATGGGACATTAATTAGAAAGAAACCTACAGTTTTCATAGACTTGGGTATGCAAATTACCTGGGGGCTTTGCTAAGAATGCAGATTGATCCCACAGGTCTGTGGTAGGGACTATGATGCTGAGTCTCCAACAAGCTCTGGGGAATGCTGATGCTACTGGTATTGGGACTGCATTTCATAAGTAAGGACAACAGATATGGTGGCTCTCAACCTTGGTGCTCATAAAGAGCTTTAAATACTACTGATGCCCATCCTATAGCAGATCAACAGAATCCATGGGGAGGGGCTGTAGCATTAATAAAATACTCCAGGTGATTCAGATCCAAGCCAATTCGCAGAGAGTAACATCAGAAAAATAGTGCTTAGCCACAAACACTCCCCCTTACAATTCCTATGGTAGAAAACAAAAGATAGTAAATCTAAATGTGTGGATAAAGTCCAATGTCCATTCCCAGAGGTGAACATATATACATTACTAGTAGTCGATCCAACCATCCAACAGATATTTGTGGCATACTGACTAGATCCCAGTAAAACTGGGCTGGACACTGGGGATAGCATGGGGGGGGGGAAATAGAGTGCTCTTTTCCCCTCAGAAAGCTGATAGTTCAGGGCAGAAAGGCATTCTCAAACAATCACACAAATCCCTATGATTTCAAGCTGATGGGTTGACATTAGAAACAAGCAAACGTATGGTTTATTGTTCAATCAATGATCACAGAAGTTTTTTTTTTTATTGTGGTAAAATATGCATAACACAGACTTTAATTCAGTAGCATTAAATACATCCACAATGTTGTATAACCATCACCACCATCCATTTCCAGAATTTTCCATCACCAGAAACTCCATAAGCATGAATAGTAATTCCCTCTCCCCCTCCCAATTACAGAATATTTGAACTGAGAGAGACTTTGAGAGCTTGTACTTCTGTAGCCTGGTTTTACAGAGAAGGAAACTACAGCATGTTGTCAAATAGAATTAGATACTAAAGAAAAGCTACTAAGTACATGCTATTAGTGAATTACTCTCAGTAATCACAGAAGAAAGAGAGAAAGAAGCATTGAACTTCCCAGTTCATTGAGGGCAGTAGTCAAATATCATACCGGGTTACCCTATCTGGTCACCATCAACATTAGGGCTGGATCATTCTTTGATGTAGGGGGCTATTCTGTGAAATGTAGGATATGTAGCAGCATCCCTGGCATCTAGCTATTAAATGCCAGAAGCACCCCACTCCAGCTGTGAAGCAAACATGTCTCTGATGTCCCCTTGGGAACACAATGTCCTCGGTAGAGAACCAGTGAGTTAGGATTATTTCTTCAAGCTCCACTTCTTCAAAGGCTGAAGAACTTGGCTCAGTCTAATTCAGGACCAAAAAGAAAGATATATCCTCCATTCCCGGCAGAAAAATCCACTTCTTCCCGATGTGAAGCTGTTATATATCCACCATCGTGCATACTAAAACCACTTGGGGAGACTTTAACAATCTCTATGCCCAGGCCAAACCCTGACCAGTTAAACCAGAATTTTGGGGGGTGGGGCTTGGGCATCAGTATTTTTTTTTATTTTTTCCCCTTCCCTTCCCCGTCTCCCCTTGGTCATCAGAATTTTTGAAAGCTCTCCATGTGAGCCCAAGGCACAGCCAACGTTGAGATCCACTGATCTAACACTTGCTACTCAAGTGTGGTGGTCCATTGATCAGCACCATTTCAAGGTCATTAGAAACAGAGTGAGTCTCAGGCTCCACTCTAGACCTACTGAATCAGATCCCCAGGAGACTCATATGCACATTAAAGTTTGAGACACTCTGCTCTGGAGTTCATAATAAATAGTACCTTAACTTGTGAGTAGTCATGCTAATTTTTCCCCCCAGCTGCATGAAGCAATTCAGCTAAAATCCAAAATAAACTTGCAAATGGTAATTTTGAAAGAGCTGCTTCTCAATTTCCTTCCTCTAAGCCCAGGAGGCCACGCTTTGGGGGCTGGAAACACCAAGGGAGAAACGTGGCCTGTTTGCCATTATGGACATTTGTCTGAGCTTGCAGTCCCCAAAAGGGGGCCGGACACACTGCTCTGTGCTCCGTGGGTGCTTCATAAATATTTGTTGGCTGGATGACCAGCCCAGATGTGAAAACAATGTGTGTTTTTCTCCGACTTGGGGAAAATTTATCCACCTAACCATTTCATAGGATTTAAGGCGAGAAGCCACAAGTCTGCTTGTCTCGGCTTTGGAAAGCAGTGGGGCTGGAGGAACGGAAGGCGAGGGAAGAGTAGAACAGTCAGGCAAAGCAAGAGGCTGCAGGAGCACAGAATGCATCACTGTACTGGAGTCATGAAATAAACAGAAGCAAAGGATGCCAATCACTGCATAATGAATTTGCTGCTGGCTGCCAAAGTAGGAGCCAAAGAACAATGAACAATGTGAGTGGCTTCTGTTTCCACAATGCAGCCTTGTGAATGTCCACGGGCAGAAAATTTTGCCTACCATGCACTGTGCGTTTTCCTCTCTGGGCGGGGCTCCAGACCTGGGCAGCAAATTGTGAATTTAAGAACCATTTCATTTCAGGGCTAGGAAAGTGAACATTTGAACCTCCTGTCCTAAATCATCCTGGGTATGACAGGGTTTCCTTTTCTGGAAACCATTTTATTAGTAAAAGCAAGTGTTCAAAAGAGCAGTGGTATTGGCATACCAAAAGAGTTTCTAGAAGCTCCTTGCCAACTAGACCATCTCATAGGCACAGCTTGGGAATAGTCATGCTGCTTTTGAGTACTCAGTAATTATTTGTCAAGGAACTTGACAGGCCATGTATCCTCTATAATTCTTTTTTGTTGTTGTTCATTCTCACCCAAGGATATTTTTCAATAGGTTTTTAGAGAGAGGGGAAGGAACAGGAGAGACAGACAGAGAGAAACATTGATGTGAGAGAGACATATGGATTGTTTGCCTCCTGTATGCTCCCTGAAGGGGCTGGGGATCAAGCCTGCAACCAAGGTACATGCCCCTAACAGGAATCCAACCTGGAACCCTTCAGTCTGCGGGCTGAGGCTCTATCCACTGAGCCAAACCAGATAGGGCCCAAAATAAGTTTTGACCTGTACTAAAGCAGGCTATAATAATACAATCCACCCCATCAATTTATGTATATGATTATGTCCCAGGTGGCCTACCCAAATTGTCCACAAGTTGGCATTTGAGAAGTCCATTTGTCATTTATTCAGACAAAAACTAGGTGTTGATTCATGTTGACCTGGTAAACATAGGATGGATTTCCATTTTAGTTTTTCCTTCGTAAAACTCCTTTCAAACAACAAAAATCTCTACTTCATCAATCACCGGTCCACACATATCTGAATCAAAGACTGGGTGCATTGCTTTATCTCTCCATAACTCAGTTTCCTCGTGTTTACATGCTGGTGGGCTATCCTATGTGATTTCGGGGGGACAACAAGCTCAAAAGATACCTGTGATGCTGCAACTATACTGAGAAACTAAAGACAACGGAGAAAAACCTGGCTGCTGCCTCTGCAGCCACTTGCTGCACACCTCGTCCCGCCCTGCCCGGCATACGCTGCCAGTGCTTTCCCTCCAGCAGCTGCAGCTGCCTTGCTTTCCCTCCCTCTTCCTTCTATGCTGTCTTCAGTCTTCACTCCTCCCTCCCTCATGTATGCAAATTAACCACCATCTTTGTTGGGCTAATTTGCATATCCACTCTGATTGGCTGGTGGGCATGGCTGGTGTAGTGGAGTGGTGGTTAATTTGCATATTACTCTATTATTAGGTTAGATAAAGCTGCTATAAATATTGATATACAAAGTCTATGGACATATGCTTTAGCTTTTCTTGGGTTAATACCCAGAAATAGAATTGCTGGCTGGATGCATCACACTGTAGGTACCTATTTAACTTTGAAAGAAACTGCCAAATTTTTTTCCAAAGTGATAGTACTATTTTACATTCCTACCCAGGGCATGACAGTTTCAATTTCTTCACATTCTTTCCAACATTTTAAAAAACTTTCAGTCATTCTAACAGATATGTAATGTTCTCATGGTTTTGTTTTTCCACAATAACTAGTAATGTTGAACATCTTTTCATGTACTTATTTTCCAAATGTATATCTTTTGTGAAATGTCTGTTCAAATCTTTTACCCATGTTTTTCAAAATTAAGCTGCTTGTTTTTTATAGTCCTTTATTCTGAATGCAAGTCATTAATTGGATATATGATTTGCATACTATTCCTTTCAGTTTGTGACTTATCCTTTCATTCTCTTCACGGTGTCTTCAGAAGGCAGAAGTTATTAATTTTATTAAAATCAAATTTATTTTTGATGGACTGTGCTTTTTTGATAGACATATACTTAATATTTTATTATTCATATTTTTATCTTTTTTTTGTCTTCTTCTTAAAGAAGACCCTTTAACATTTTTTGTAATACTGGTTTGGTGGTGATGAACTCTAGCTTTTTCTTGTCTGGGAAGCTCTTTATCTGTCCTTCAATTCTAAATGATAGCTTTTCCCCCGTTTTATTGAGTTTCTTGGGGTGACACTGGTTAACAAAATTATACAAGTTTCAGGTGCACAATTCCACAGCACACCACCTGAACACTGTATTGTGTGTTAGTCAGTCTAAGTCAAGTCTCCATCCATCACCATCTATCCCCCAGACCCTCTTCCACCTGATGCACAGTGAGTACTTTGGCATAACTTGAGGGTTTCACTTATAGGAGAGAGGCTTTAAACAGCTCAAGCAACAATCATGCTTTCATGTAGCTTGTGCTGAGCAGGCATGTCAGCAAATTCTCAAGGGTTTACCGGTCCTCCACAAGCAATTTTAACTATTGGGATTTCATTTGGAATGCCATCTAACAAAACTTCAAACAAACACAATAAGAATCATTTAAGCCAGAGGCCAGTAAACTCTTGAGAAAGAGCCAGATAGTAAATATTTTAAGTTTTGAGGGCCACATACAATCTGTTGCAATGACTCTACTTTCTCAGAGTAGTGCAAAAACAGCTTAGATAATATGAAAACAAATGGGCATGGTTGTGTTGTAATACAATTTTATTTATCAACACTGAACTCTGAATTTCATTTAATTTGTGCCTATTGTAAGATATTCTTCTTTTGAATTCTCTTTTACCATTTAAATACATAAAAACCACTTTTAACCTGTGAGCCATTCCAAAACAGGTGGCAGGCCAAACTTGGTCCATGGGTCATAGTTTACTAACTGCTCATCTAGGCGGTAATTTTGTAACCAGGTTTGATGCCCAAAGTACATACCCGAGTTAGCAGTTGTGTTTATTATAATGTCTATCAAGTTATAGATTTTCACCTTAAATGTAGTATTTCTTACACATGGTCTCAGGAATCCTCAAGACCTCACATCTGAGAATTTTGTTTTAAAGGAATATCATTACCTTAGTTTTTCAAATGACCAGATTTTCCTCCCAACTTAGATTGAGTTACCTGCTAAAGACATCATGGTGGCCACACTGAATGTACTACAAACAACATTCTTTCTGTCATATATTGGCTTCCACCTTCTCTCTGATCACATTACTGGAGTTGAAGACAATTGGTGTAATGTAGTAGCCTACATTTTACTTCTTTTCCCTGCTGAGTCTGAGGGCCAGTACTAATAAAGTAATGGTCATATTTGACGGACTGGACAAAGAGGCAGGCAGAGGGGGAAGGAAATCAGGACCAAAAAGTGCTGTGTCCTGGGTTACTGAGCCCTGGAGAACCAACGGTTTTTAATACTCCACCAGTGAGGTCTCATACCCCAGAATCCATCTACTAGCTCTTTATTTTCACTCATGAACTGGAGATCCCCAAGTCAGTGAAGAGAAGCTTCCACAGAGCTGGTTTGTTTCATTCGCTGATGGTACTGGTAACTAAGTACAGTGCACATCTGCTTTTGTCATTAGGGTGCGGTGCAGGGAGAAGAGTTTGCCTTCTGTGCAGGGACATTGAACCGCTGACGGAGGTCTCTCGCCTCTTCTCCCAGAGGGCCTTAAACATGCCTGGAGATTTAGTGTAACAGGTTGCAACTCCCTCTCTCTGCGGCCTCAGAGACCTCATGGGGAGAACTGCTGGCACTAGGCTTGAATCCTCCCCACAGTTAAGCAAAGCAGGTTCCAAGACTGAAGCTCCCTGTTGCTTGGGGAAGGCTTCTCTCTCCAGAACATCTCAAGGAACACTCACTGTTTCCACAGGGCAGAGGAGGGGAGACAAAGGAGAAAAGCCTGGCCACTCCGATCCCTTCCAGGTGACCCCAAAACATCTTGACCCACAAGCAAGCCTACAGATGAAATGGATGTGCATCTCAGCCACCGTATAAATGACACAGAACTCTTTTTCTCCCAACCAACCCCCCACCTCTTATAGGAAAAGAGTTGCAAAAATCCTATGCTGTGTTATTGACGTAAATCTAGACATAGTACTGTGAAATCTAGCTAATCATGCAAGCTAGGCAGTAAAAGTTAATCTTGCAATTGCCACCCAAATCTGATCTCCCTATGTGCATTTTAAAAAAATATATGTATTTTATCGATTTTTTTTACAGAGAGGAAGGGAAAGGGATACAAAGTTAGAAACACTGAGGAGAGAGAAGTATCGACCAGCTGCTTCCTGCACACCCCCCCCCCCCACTGGGGATGTGCCTGCAACCAAGATACATGCCCTTGATTGGAACTGAACTTGGGACCTTTCAGTTCCCAGGCTGATGCTCTATCCACCGAGCCAAACCGGTCAGAGAACCCTGTGTGCATTTGTATAGGGCAGTTCTTTTCTCCATGAATCTTTGAGTATATTTCTTTCATTTTATAGTTAGAAAGAAATATTCCTGTTTAGCATAGTCATCCTAAATTAGCTAATCATATACTGAGGTTTATTTTATTGTAACTTTTTGTTTCAAACTAAGTCATAGTCTTAGACATTCATCTGTCACCAATTACTTATGTTGCGTGAAAATTTGTAAATCCATGAGAAGAAATCATAGAGCATACCAAAGTTGGTTTAGAAACACAATGTTGTGTTCTTTTCTGGACAGTGATTTGCCATGGAAACACTGTATATTTTATGTTGCATCTGTTACAAAAGGGACTGATTTTAACCTACTTCGAGGAAGTATATAAATTGACTAATATGTGGAGATTTATATAAGCAGAGAAACAGAGCAGGCCTCCCATATACTCCCTCTCTCCTCTCCTCTCTGAGGATTACTCAGCCCTGGGAGATATAAATGACAATAATAAATAAGTTGTAGTCACTGTTTTCCCTGAAATGTTACAACATCATTTTGGTGAGAAAATAGCTCTTCATTCCTTGCCATGCAAATATTTTATTTGGGGGATTTTTCTTGTAATGGGAGAGATCTTAATTTGAGAGTGTCTATTGGGGCACCTTGGCTGATGCTTTGCTTTTATTACAGCTTCTAAATATACCCACATAATCACAACAGCCCAGAGGGGTCAATAAGCTCCTTAGCATCTCCCTGCTATGATCCTGCCCCACAGTAAGCCACTGACAATGGCCACAATTAAACCTGCGAATCTAATTTCTACAGAGCATAATAAGAATAATAATCTGGTATGTTTTTTTCATTTTTAGTTTTTTTTAAGATTTCCAAACTTGTGTTGAAACATGCTGCTTTCATTTCCCTAGAGAGGAATAATATTCCTTTAGCAAAATTCTTAGGTCAAGCCCATGTGTGTTTTGGAATGGACCAAAAGCTGGAAAAAATAACAGATATCATCTGGGGAGGAGAAATCATAGCCAACTTGTAACAAACCCTTCTAGAAAAGGACTAGCATGGAAGAGAACTTTTCAGACTGTATATTGAGGATTGCTAGTGCCATGAGATTATTCATAGGTAGGTATTCCGGTTAAACATCTTTGGAAAATGATACAAATAATAATGCCATCATGGACTTTAGAAGATTAGTTAGCAAGCAGCTATTTTTAAAAATCTCAGGGTTCCAGATATTTCTATTGCCTCAAAATCCCTATTCTCCCCCAAAGAATGTCTGTCAATATCTTGTGATATTGGCGTCCAGTTGATAGGACAGAAATGCTGGAATGTAATTCTTTGTTAAGAATCTTAAATATGGTGCTTATTAACAAGAATTGAAAAGCATCGATAGCTAGAACATAGTCAGTTCATCATTTTAAAAAATTAAGAGAAATAAGACCTCTGTATGGTGGGGAAATAACAGAATGAACCACTATGACTCACAATTGTGAAGTTTCAGGTACCATCTCCAGGTGTGAAACCATATCCTCTAGAGATGAAAACCCCAACAGTCAGAGCCAGTTACCCAGAAAACACACAGTATAATTAGCTATTACTCCTCAGTGCCTATAAAAGCTATTTTAAACAAAAGAATTAAAATTTGTTAGGCTGAACCATATCAAATTGCCTATTTTATAGGAAAGAAATGGTCATATGTTGGTAATTTCACATGGTTCACTCCAGGAGAGGAATTACATAGAGCTAGGTAGAAGATAGGATAGTCAAACATTCTTTAAAAGTTAAATAAGAGACTTTGGAATGGTTCATCTAATTAACTTGATTTTATCAGTGGGAACAAAAAATAAGGAATATTTATTCCAGATGACAGAGTCAATTTTTCAGCAAGCATGTGTTTTATTTGTAGGTAATCTGGATATTATTGTCTTAAGTATATGTAACTCACAGGCTCAACAATTGTTGCCCAACAGCTGAGCTTAGTCAATAAAATGCCACTGGCCGTAGGATGTTAGAATTGTGTATTTTAGATGCTTCTCTCCTTCAGGCTCAACAACTTTTAAAATCATCTTAAATGACCCCATAAATCTCCCCCCCCCCTTGGATGAATGGGTCAACATTATTCAGTTGACATTAGTTGACTATCATACTTTCTACAAAAAAGACTAGTTAGTATAAACTTACAAATACCTCTCAGGAGTAAATTGCATATTAAAATTTTCTTTTAACCCAAGTGGAAAATTACATTTGACAGAAAAAAACTTTAAAACAATCCATCCTCAGATGAGCTATTTTTTTAAATATATATTTTATTGATTTTTTTTTACAGAGAGGAAGGGAGAGGGATAGAAAGTCAGAAACATCAATGAGAGAGAAACATCGATCAGCCGCCTCCTGCACACCCCCTACCGGTACATGTCCTTGACCGGAATCAAACCTGGGACCCTTGAGTCCGCAGGCCGACGCTCTATCCACTGAGCCAAACCAGTTTCAGCAGATGAGCTATTTTTATCTCGTGCTATAGTTGTTTAAAATGATTCAAATACAAACTGATTATATGACTACATTGAAAAATACAAATCCTGCCACTTGTCCAGCCCATGATACAAGGCTGGTTTGCTCATTGAGACCTAGCTATCAATCTGTATCCCTACGGTTAAAAAAAAAAAAAAAAAAAAAAAAAAAAAAAAAAAAAAAGCTCATTCTGTAGGTCATAATATTGCACCACTTCCCTACCCAGCTGCAAGTCATATTCAAGAATCCAAAGGAATGTCCCAAGTTTGTTCCAAAACAGTCCAGATGGGCTTACTCGCATACCACTCCAATAAACAGTGCCGGCCAAGCGTGCACACTGGTCAGCCCACCACATTCACACTCCAGGAGGTGCAGGCGTTCCCATCCTTCTATGAGCATTGTCTCCTGCTCCAGGCACGTATACATCTCCCTGTAGACTTCATGATTGCCCTAGTGTTTTCCTTTTAATCTACTTATATTAGCATGGCTTCCTGTTCCCATTCAATTGTTTAGAGATATTTATTCATGTAAATTGCAAAGCTTGGCCACTGAAAACTGTTTGGTGCTACCATACTGAATTAATATCACAGTCCAGGAGGAGAATGGGTATTTGGATTAGTCTGTGCTGCCTTACTGGGAGCGAATGCCTCATTTCCTCTAGGTGAGGTTTCCAATTTCAGCATTAGCTACATTTGGGACCAGATCATTCTTTGTGGAGGTGCTGTCCCGCGCAAGGTAGGGTATTCAACTGCATCCCTGGTCTCTACCCACTAGATGCCAGTGGCAGCCTCAGATGTGACAACTAAAAATGTCTGCACACATTGCCAAATGGCCCCCAGGGAACGAATTGCCCCTGGTTCAGAACCACTGCTTTAGACTTTCTAAAATTCTGAAACTAGTTTGAGGACCTCTTACAACTGCCTTCATGCTCTCTCAGGATATTGCTGCTCAAAGTGGGGCCCTTGGACCAGCAGCATCTGGGAACTTGTCAGAAATGCAGACTTTCAGGCCCTACCTCACACCAGCTGCATCGATGTCAGTATTCTAGCAAGACCCACAGGTTATTCTGCTGCACGTTAAAGTTTGAGAAGCACTAATCTATAATGCCCTAGAGGTTGGATTCTATCATTTAGTATTTTATAAAGATGATGATTTGAAACAAAAGGTGTTAAATATAGGCTGACAAGCCAGAGTCATTTATTATTTAACAACTGGTTTCTTTCCATTTGTTTTGGTCTACATGTGTGCTTGTTCATTGGTTTTCTTTCTTCTCTTCTCTTCTCTTCTCTTCTCTTCTCTTCTCTTCTCTTCTCTTCTCTTCTCTTCTCTTCTCTTCTCTTCTCTCCTCTTCTCTTCTCTTCTCTTCTCTTCTCTCCTCTTCTCTTCTCTTCTCTCCTCTTCTCTCCTCTCCTCTCCTCTCCTCTCCTCTCCTCTCCTCTCCTCTCCTCTTCTCTCCTCTTCTCTCCTCTTCTCTTCTCTCCTCTTCTCTTCTCCTCTTCTCTTCTCCTCTTCTCTTCTCCCTCTTCTCTTCTCCTCTTCTCTTCTCCTCTTCTCTTCTCCTCTTCTCTTCTCCTCTTCTCTTCTCCTCTTCTCTTCTCCTCTTCTCTTCTCCTCTTCTCTTCTCCTCTTCTCTTCTCTCTCTCTCTTCTCTCTTCTCTTCTCCTCTTCTCTTCTCCTCTTCTCTTCTTCTCCCTTCTCTTCTCTTTCTCTTCTCTTCTCTTCTCTTCTCTTCTCTTCTCTTCTCTTCTCTTCTCTTCTCTTCTCTTCTCTCTTCTCTTCTCTTCTCTTCTCTTCTCTTCTCTTCTCTTCTCTTCTCTTCTCTCCTCTCCTCTCCTCTCCTCTCCTCTCTCTCCTCTCCTCTCCTCTCTCCTCTTCTCTCCTCTTCTCTCCTCTCCTCTCCTCTCTTTTCTTCTCTCTTTTCTTCTCTCCTCTTTTCTTCTCTCTCTCTTTCAGCTAGATGTGTTTCCTCCTTTTCTCCCTCCCTTCCTTCCTCCTTTTCTTTCCTATAGAGAGAAACTGAGGGGAGCAGGAATCACAGCTTGCTTATGCTCCATTTTCTCTTAGGGACTGGCTCAATGACAGTCACCTAGCTATACTTCCCTGCCAGGTTTACCCAGAAGATGATAGGAAATCACCCAGCAGTAGTTCTTATGCCCCGAAACTCTTCTATCATCCTAAGGTAGCCCAACATTAATTTAAAAAGCAGATGTATTTATTTAAAATAATCAAAGATATAGAATATTCATTTTCAACAGGGGCAAATCACCATCAGTTGGATAAAAATGGGTTCTTGAGGGGAAATATCAAACCTTCCTCTTTTTATGTATAAAGCACAAATATATACACAGTACATAAACATATGTACAGTGCATCTGTTGTATTAAGATTTCATAGGGAGGCAATTAGGGAAAATGTTTAAAAAGTCTCCTTGTGGGGGAGATAAATAATAAATAAAAAGGTTGAAAAACACTGATTTAAAAAGTGACCTCTTAAAAGACAGTCTTCTAAAACTTCAATATAGTCTTGGGTAACAACCCACAGGCACTCACTACTACAGTCTTTGCTTCAGAAAACAGAAACAAACAAGTTGGGACAAGAAAGATGATGAAGAACAGGGACAGAGAGTAGTCTGGGGACCATGCTGCTGTGGAGAGGGAGGCTGCTTCTCAGATGTGAATTCTGGCCCCTCACTTCCCAGCTGTAGGGACCTTGGCCAATTTACTTTCTCCCTCCAAGCCTCAATTTCCCACCACCTAAGCAGGTTCACTTGAGGATGAAAAGCAGTTATTATTAGAAGGCGTCCAACATGACCTGGCATAAAGTTAGTTTGCATGAAATATTAGCTTTTTCTCTTCCTGTTAATCATCCTCTCCAGTTGTAATATTTTAAAATGACATTAATTTGGGGGTTTTGGACAAATGATTCTATTCCTTCTTGTTTGGATTCTGAATGAATCATAAGCAGAAATTTAGTATACTAAAAAAAAAAAATCTGTAAACAGACGAGTCTCTTATCTCATCCCCATAATAACTTAGTCAATAGGTTGAAGTCAGGTGGAAGGTTTAGTGCAAAAGCTGAACAGTCATTTATGCTATAATGCTACACAGGTGATCCTAAAAATCATCATTCTTTGCAAAAATAATACCATAAAAAACATAGGGCTTATGGAAAACAAATGGGATTAGGGACACAACACTCAAAAACTTCATCAGTGACATATTTAAAAAAAACAAAAAAAACAAAAAACACGAAACATGGCCCTGACTGGTTTGGCTCAGTGGATAGAACATCAGCCTATGGAATCAATACAACTATAAATATTTCACTTCACCTTGCATAAAAACCTGAAGTTTGCTTGTGGAGTGAGCATCAGAGGGGTTGCAGCTTATGAGTTACTGGGAAGGGGTGGAAGGAGGGTATTCTGAAATTGAAGGGTAGGTTGCAACTCCAGGTGTGGATGAGTGTGGGTCCTAACACATTGGGTGAACTGAGAAGGCTTGGAGTTATGTGAATTGTGTGTATGTATGAGTTTTGTGTATTCTGACTCTGCTCAGGCCAGTTGGGAACACTTATCTGCTTTCACTTAATGTTCTACCTGGAAAAAAATGGCATATGGCATATAAGCAGATGTGAAATTCTGATTATGCTTATATTATTTCCTGATATATCGACTGCATTGGAACACATTTGGGATTTCAAAACAAGAGTTCTAGAGAAACTGACTACTGCATTTCCAACACTGCTTGAATTTTCAATCTTGCATGTTCTGTAAAAAGAATGGATCCTTTCTCTGAAGGACATTTTTAATTCAGAATCAGATCCATCAACTACAGTCTGAAGCCTACAGGGACATCTAGCTCATTTGCACCCATGACAATGCTTCCAATAGCATCTTACATCATTCCTGAGTTTCCATAGAGTTCAAGAATTTCCAAAAGGTACACAATGTGCTGAACATGAGAGGCAGCTAAGGAGAGGGCTCTAGCCTTAGAGAGTGGAGTCTACTAGTATATCCAAACCCCTGTATGACTTACATCATCCCTTCACCTTGCTGAGCCACATTATCAAATCTCTAAACTAAGGCTACTTTGAGGATCAGATGAGATAACATATGTTGAAATTACCTAGACCAGTGCTTAAAAACATCAGTTGAATGTAAATCTGGACACAGATTGACTCATAATCATAAAGAAAGCATCATCTTTGTCCTCCTAAGAGGTAATATATAAAAAACATCCTTTATTTTACTGCCTTGGCATGAAATTGTCATTGAGGTGGCTATAAAAATTCAGAAAAAATAGAAAATAAACATCCCAAACACTAAAGTAGTTTATAGACACAGGAAGACATGGGGGAAAGCAACCACTTCCATCAGCCCAGAGAGAATTTCCTTTCCTCCCTCAAGGTTTTATTTGCTTTCATCTCCCTGGTTTCTTGTGTTACAGTCTGGAATGTCCTACTTCCTTGTCTCAAAAAGAATATTCAAAGTCCTGAATCTACAAAATTGTTCTTGCTCAATCCATCCCTCCTGCCATGGCATCTGAAGGAACTTTAGAGTCATCTGATTTGGTTTCATTCTTTCTCTAATCCTGCCAGGAGTGAGGACCTCTTGTTCCCAAAGTGTAGCTAGACAGACAAAGTCACGCTGCAAATGCAAAGACTTTTACTTGCCCATTTTGGGGACTCCGGGTTTAAATCCTCTTCTGAAGCAAAGAGCACACACTTGTACCTGAAGACAGACAAATTACAAGAACTCGGCTGTGAACTCAGTGGATTCTCCTCATTATTACTCTTTGCTCAACCTGGTACTGATATTTAAACCCTAGGGAGCTTTCCAAACCAAGAAAGAGATACTTTCAAGACATAAATCTGTCAGCTGGTTTTATTTCCTGTTAAAAAATAATTAAATGACCTCTGATTTTAAGATTTATTTTTTAAAAAGAATTACTAAGTGCCATATAAAAGCAAAGGGTGACAACACGAGGTTACACTAGAAGGGCACACTTCTAGAATCAAAAGTCATGATTTGCTGGTCTGAGTTCAGAATTCCTACATGATTATGAGGCTACTAGTGGATGCAGAAAATGAGTTGATTGCAACAGGAGTCCAAGTGTGTGGTTTCCCATGTAGACTCAGTCCACTACAGTAGAATCTTCCTCAACACATAGCCTTCACAGTAGAAATACAAAAAGAATACTATTGAATAAGGTATTTTCTGACAATGGTTACCTTCAAGAACAAGTGGGAAATAGGCCAAGTCTAAATACATGAAAGTTTCCCCTCAATTTGTTATTGAAGGCGATTCCATAAACATGGATTCAATGCATTATAGCATTGGCGTTGATGATCTCACTTGACTATTTTAGCCACCCTGAGCTAGAGACAGTATGCTTCTCCATTGTGTTAATAAAAATGGCTTACCCATAAAATGATTTCTCAACATTGCCTCATTCACTCTGGTTTTTGACAAGGTCACTTAAGCACACAGAGGTTAAGTGGCTTGTCTGAGATCGTGAGATAGTTGGTGGAAGTCACAGCACTAACACCCAGATCTCTGACCTTTTGTTCAGCACTCCTACTTGGCCACAAGAAGGCCCCACCTGAAGGCTCTGCCCAAAAGCCAACACAAAATCAATAAGGAAACCGGAAGAACCTCAGGCTTTGGTCTCCCCTCTAGTCAGGGCTCATGATCCATACTCACAACTAAATGTCAATCCAATCACAGAGAGGCCTGTCTTTTTATTCCAATCGCCATGACAATTCCAACAACAGTGACTGGTGTCCCCCACCCCAAGCACATGAGCTGCAGCAGCACAGACTAAACCACAGGAGGCCCATATGACCTGTCCCATAGAGAAGGTACTAAAAATCAAGACGGAAGAAGGTTTGAGTAAGGGTACCTAGATATTAATGGGTGTGTCCATAGTTTGGCTCCACTGGGTGACCCTAGAAAGATCTCAGTCCCTCAGGGCAGGGCCAGCCTCCAGGCAGGGAGATGTTAGGACAGCACAAAGCCACCATCACGGTCACCATCATCTGATACCAACACGTTTCTCTGACTGTGAAGGGTTCTCTAAGGGCTGGGAGAAGTGGCTCTTCCTCCAGGAATCACAGACACATTGGAATTTGGAACTGACTGTCTCACTAGGGCCACAACATAAATTTAAACAAACATTGACATGACCACAAGGTGGGGCCAGGCGTGAGTGTCTGTGACTGGCACAGGGCGGCAGAGCTGGAAACGAATGTTCATCAGTGGTTGGGAGAAGGACAGTATCACCCAAGGAAGTGGATTTCTTCCCAAGGCATTGCAGCGGTAGGACAGGGTTTCTTCCCCTTGGCCATCTGCAGAGCCCTCTGGGCTCCCAACTCACAATAATGTGTTCAATACATGAAATAAAACTCATAGGAATAGGGAGAAAACTAATTAAACTAAAATGTGACTATCAAAATAAATTTGAAATAGATAGCATAACTATGTAATCATATCATGTAATTATACGTCATGTATAATATATATGTTCTTCATTGATGCTGGTAAGGGTATAATATACAGGGTGCAAATAGTGATGAGTATAATGATATTTTGAAATGTCTGCAACAGCTGTAATGAGATAGGAAAATACTTGTGATTTCTATTACTGGCAGCGTTACACATACTACTAAAGTGAGGTTGGTTGCCCGTGTTCATAAGAGAACAAATGCTAAGTTTCTGTTAGAGGTTAGTGAAAACACAGATGTATTTTTCCTATCCCAATTCCTCCTGAGTTCCATCTCCATGGACCCCTTGAAGGTGTGTGCAGCCCTTCAGAAGCCCTTGCTCTAGAACAGAGGGAAGCAGGCTATGGCAGAAAGCCAAATCCAGCCTGCTGTCTGTTCTGGTTAATAAAGTTTTATTGGCACACCTATTCATTGACATATTGTCTAGTGCTGCTTCTGTGCTACAATGGCACAGTTGAGAACTTGTGACAGATATTTACTATTTAGCTCTTTACAGAAACAGTTTGATAAGCCCTGTGTTCATCACTCAGTGAGCTTGATATTATCTGGACTTCTGGGACCAGCTGGAGCTCAGGCCTGACACTCTAGAGGTGGCAGAAGGGGTCTAAGACTCCAAGCAGATCTTTAAGGCTTGGCCAGGCAAGCACCTAATAGCTTACCACCCTCAGGGACTCTTGAATTCTAAAACTTCAGAAGACAGGAGCTCACTGCACAAGCAGTTTGTCTCTGGCCTGAGATAGAGTGAGGCCAGTGTAGGCTTCCTGAAACCAAGCCTGCTTCTACCTTTGAGGAAAGTCAAACTAAATGATGCTCTAAGGATGTGCTATGGTATTTAGCAGACAACATAATCCGAACTCAAATATGGCTCTTCTATTAAGAGTTCTTTTTAGTTCTTTAGTTTCTTAGACTAAGTGTCTGACATGGAATACTTCCTAAGAACTATGAAAACTTTGCCTTTCAGAGTGGGCTCCCTTGTAAAATGCAGAACTCACTCATGGTATAAAATGATACCAACGGGAAAGGGGGTTGGGGGAGATAGAAGAGGGTAAAAGGGGGAATAAATAGTGATGGAAGGGGATGACTTGGGGTGGGAAACGCACAATACAATATACAGAAGATATATTACAGAATTGTATACCTGAAACATACAATTTTATTAACCAATGTCACCCCAATAAATTCAATAAAAAGAAAAGCAAAAAATAGAATAATATAGATATGACATGTGCATAAGCCATCTGTATAATATGGAAATGAGCATCTCCAAAAAAGAATTTTCCAGTTCAGCTAGCCACTCCATCTCTTTCATGTTGCCCTGGGTCAGTGGTCGGCAAACTCATTAGTCAACAGAGCCAAATAGTAACAGTATAAACCATTAAAATTTCCTTTGAGAGCCAACTTTTTAAAACTTAAACTTCTTCTAACGCCACTTCTTCAACATAGACTCTCCCAGGCCATGGTATTTTGTGGAAGAGCCACACTCAAGGGAGGCCGAAGAGCCGCTTGTGGCTCGCAAGCCTAAGTGTGCCGACCACGGCCTTGGGTGATTCCCAGGTTTCAGAACAGCCATATATGCAATCTGCTATAACAAGAATATCCCACGAAAGGGTCAGGGTTCTACCACACTTCCTGCCTTTCAAGTTGGTCCAGCTTTATATCACATGTATTTGTTTTTCTGTGGTTATCAAGCTAAAACCCCCATTTGATCTTGGATGTGAGATTCAGCCTGAAACAGCTCTGTCCTCCATTCATGAAACAATGGGATACAACCAAACCAAACAAACCTCCGATTTCATGTGGAAGCTGAATATTAACCAAAAGTTCAGAATTTTAAAATGAAGCAAAGGCTATGTTGATTCAAAGAGTCACTGGTCTCATACCAACTTCATTTACGCATTAATCTACCAGCTTCATACACACGCATCATTTCTTTTCTCCCCAAATAAAGAACATTTATAAGCCTTCAAAAACTTTAGAGTAATCAAATGCAATGTGGGGGCTTCCTCTTTTGATAATCTGAGCAGCTGCTGTGGCAGAATTGTTTTTCTTCACTCCCTTTCCCTGGGTTTTCTCTCTCGCAGCTGCTTTTGTTTTTTGTTCATGTGCCTCCTCTCACTTCCCCTCCTCTAACCAGTTACAAAGTTGGGGGCTGGGGGTGCTGAAAGACAAAGCAGTGCTTGTGAAAAATTTGAGTAAATCTGGGCTAATAGCCAGATTTAATTCTAAAGACCCATTTTGGAAGCTCAGGCCTAAAATGGAACCTAGCAAAGGTCTGGCTGTTTCTAGGACACCATGTCCCTATTTCAGGGAAAGGCGGGGAGAGGGGCAAGAGATTAATTTGAGTCTATTGGCCACCATGTTTTGAAAATTTAATACATATTAAAAATAAATCATTTCTCATAGAGCTAAGCTATAAAGAGATTTTTAGTTTGAAATAATTTATGATTAGATAAAATTTTAAACTTAATGAATGTACAGCACATCAATCATTGAGTTCTATGTTTTCCAAACCACAACCTTACTAGACCTTACCTTCCTAGAAATAGAGCAAACCTAGCATTTTTATGTGTGTGTTTCTTACTTTTAAGAAATGTCCAACCTAATTACCTTTACATTTTAGGATTAAATCCATTAGAAATATCTTGTGCTTCAAAGAATAGAATAGCTATTGGAAATGAAATTCACTGCCCAACTTCATAAACTCTTTTCAATGATTATATTATTCACAAAATTGAGTAAAAAAAAAAAACAATTTTAAGATGATATCTCAATATATATCAATGTTACCCCAATAAATTTAATATAAAAATTTAAAAATTGAGGGAGAGGAAGAGAAAGATAGAAACATCAACGATAAGAAAGAATCATTGATCGGCTGACTGCTACACATTCCCTTCTGGGGATTGAGTCTGCAACCCAGGCATGTGCCCTTGACCGGAATTGAACCCGGGACCTTTCAGTCCACAGGCCAACACTCTACCCACTGAGCCAAACCAGTTAGGGCTCAATATATCATTCTTTTATTAGTAAGTTATGTGGTAGTTATGGGAAACAATGCTCTTTGTGTTTTATAGTCATCCCCAGAAAGATTATGGAATGATGATCATGAAAGCAAGACCACGAACTTGAGAATGATCTAACTGCACTTAAATTTGAAGGAATAAATGTACAAAAGAGTCTGTATGCTTTTTCCTGTTTCTTTGCATCCTGTTAACTCTATAACCCAGTTGCAGAACAATTAGTACATAAACCTAATAGTTTATCCATTCCTGATTTGTCAAATCTCAAGAATACACAAGAATGGAGTTTCCTCAAAAAATAAAAAATGGAACTCCCATTTGACCCAATGATCCCACTTCTAGGAATATATCCTTAAAAAAAAAACACCAGTCAGAAAGAATATATGCACCCCTATGTTCATAGCAGCACAATTAACCATAGCTAAGACTTGGAAACAGCCCAAGTGCCCATCAGCAGATGAGTGGATTAGAAAGTTGTAATACATTTACAAATGGAATACTATGCAGGTGAAAAAAATAACTCATCATTTTCAACAGCATGGATGGACCTGGAGAGTATATTAAGCAAAGTAAGCCAGCCAGAGAAAGATAAGTATCACATTTCTTACTTATATGTTCAATCTAGTGAACAAAATAAACTATGAATAAAATAGATCCAGAGACATAGAAGCATGAACAGACTGATGAATTTCAGGGTGGAGGTGGGGGTGGGGGTGGTGGTGGGAGGGGAGTGATTAACCAGAAAACTTATATGCATATATGTATAACGCATGGACACAGACAATAGGGTGGTGAAGGCCTGGAAGGGGCAGGTATGGGCTGGAGGGGGTCAGTGGGGGGAAAAACAACACAGAAATAAAAGGGGATATCTGTAATACTTTAAACAATAAAGATACACACACACACACACACACACACACACACACACACACACACATCCACACCGTATTTTCCGGCGTATAAGACGACCTCATAATTTTTACAGTTAAAACATAGGTCTAGGCCTATATTCGCTGTATAAGACTACCCACCACTTCCGAGGCAACACCAGTTCTTTTTTTAATAGACCGCCTCTCTGACTCTGGCCAATCTGAGCAGGCTTTTTATGCATGCAAATTATACATGTTCTGTACCCGAAGCTACACTGTGTTCTAGTAAAAAGCCTGTTCAGATTGGCCAGAGTCAGAGAGGCGGTCTATTAAAAAAAGAACTGGTGTTGCCTCGGAAGTGGGAGGTAGTCTTATACAGCAAATATAGGCCTAAACCTATGTTTTAACTGTAAAATTAGGGGGTCGTCTTATATGCCGGAAAATACGGTATATTAAAGCTGGAGATACAAAAATGAGAAAAAAAAAAGACTTGGAAACAGCCCAAGTGCTCATCAGCATGGGTTAAGTATATGGATGGTAAGGGAAGAAGATCTGACTTTGAATGGTAAACACAATGCAATATACAGATGATGTGTCATAGACTTGTACACTTGAAACCTTATAGTTTTATGAACCAAAGTTACTCAATAAATGTACTATAAAAAATTAAAAATAAAACAAAATCAAACAATATTTTTTTTAAAAAAGAATCCACAAGATCCATGTGAGGGATAATGTCACAGACAGCAGCTGACATTCACTGGGTATGTGTCATGTACAGAGACAGTGCCTGGCACATCCTACATCTTCCCCTTTACATGATAACCCAGGGTTTTGGAGTGGAGACTGTCTGGGAGCACCTAGATAACTTGTTAGCAAGGGGTAATACCAAGATTGAATCCAGGTTTGTCTGACTTTCAACATTATACTTAAACTTTTACATTTAAAGTTATTCAAATCCAGGTTTGTCTAACTTTAAAATGAACTTCAATATTATACTTCATTTTTAAAGTTAGCAGAAAAAACTATTGAAGTTCATGTACTACATTACCAGAGGACTGTCTGAAATCTTAATTGATAGCTTATCAATTTTTACTTTACACACAATTATAACAGCTTGATTACCCCTTTATCATCCACTATCTGTGGCCGAACTCTGCAAATGGTGAGAAGGCATCACTGAGAGGACAAATGAGATTAAAGAGAGAAAATTAGGAAGATGGCACATAAAACATCAAAAGCACAGCTATTTTGAAACTAATGCTTGGGCATAATTCCTCCCATCTGATCCTTCTATTGTAACAGGGCACATGAGTGGTATCCATTATCAAAGATACTTATGAAAAAGTGGAGGTCATGAAAAGACAAGAAAAAACTGAGAATTTGTCACAGCTCGGAGGAGACTAAGGATATGCGACAACTAAATCCCATGTAGGGCCCTGAACTGGATCCTGTAACAGAAAAATGATCTTCGATAATCTGGTGAAATTCAAGTGAACACTTTAGTTTTGTTAACAGTATTGTACCACTGTTAACATCCTGCTTTTGATAACTGTATTATGGTTTTGGGGAAGACTTGGTGGAGGGTATATAGAGATTTTATACTATTTTTAAAACTTTTATTTATCTGAAATTATTTCAAACTAAACAAAAACTTTAAGTAGATCTAATTTGGTTCCACATACATATATAAGTATATATTTTAGAAATATCTGTCCCAGAAATCTCTAAAACAAAAACATTTTAGTTCTTTATGAAAGGGGTAAACTTCCTATTTAGTGAGTACACAATTGGCACACATGTATTTATTGAAAAATGAATAAATATCTCATTCCCATTGAAAGCAGTATTACCTTACAACTTTTTAAAAATAAACTTATTTTTTGGAACAGTTTTTGATTTACAGAATTATTGCAAAGATAGTACAGAGAATTCCCATAGACCCCACTTCCAGTGTCCCCCATTATTAATATCTTACATTAGTATGGGGTGTTTGTCATAATAGCAAGCCCCATCCTGGGTACTTCTGTTCATACAGAGGCTGATCCCACTGGTCCTTTGGGCAGCTTATTACGTGGATGACAATGAGGATCAAATTGACATATTTCCTGAGCACTTACTCTAGGCCTAGCGTTGTACTCAGTTTGCATAAATCGTCGGATTTAATTCTCACAATAACAGAATTAGGTAGGTGCTTTTTGTTACTTCCACTAAACAGAGAAGGAAACCGAAGCCCAGTGAAATGAAGGGACATGCTCCAGATCACCCAGGAGGAAATGATAGAGCCAGGGTTCACACTTGGGACTGGTTTCTAAGTACACACTCCTGACCACATCTATCATTCAACTGAACCCTCTCCACAGCTCTTTATCTATGTTTCCTATGTCCTATGTATGTTCACCTTGTGCTATGTAAAGTCAGTAGAAGTGTGGTACTCCTTCCAGCTTAACTTCATCATCCAGGAGTGTCTGATGAGTGTGCTTTGTCCTGATTCAGATCACTGAGAAAAATGAGGAACTGGACAGGCCCCTGTAAAAATTCACCAGCTTCCTCCATCTAGGGCGGGGTGCTCTACTAGTGAACAGCAATGCTTGGGCCACACTTCAAAAAGTGTCCACTTGTCCAGCCAGCATGGCTCAGTGGTTGAGTGCCAACCTATGAACAAGGAGATCACAGTTTGATTTCCGTCAGAGCTCATGCCTGGATTGTGGGCTGGATCCCAAGTGTGGGGCGTACAGGAGGCATTCAATCAATGATTCTCTCTCATCATTGATGTTTCGCTCATTCCCTCTCCCTTCTTCTCTGAAATATATATATATATATATATATATATATATATATATATATATATATATATATTTTTTTTTTTTTAAGTGTCCACTCTGTCTCACCAGGTAGAAGTTGTCCCAATGATTCTCAACCCTGGCTGCACATTAGAATCACCAGTGGAACTTTAAAAAGTCCCTGTGTCCAGGCAACACCCCAGAAAATTACATCACAATCGCTGAGGGTGGACCCAGGCATCAGCAGTTCTAAAGCTCCCCAGGTGATTCCAGCATGTAGCTGGGATGAGAGCCACTCGGCCAGCACATATTTCCTTTTATCCACAAAAAGACTAGGGATTAGACTCCCAGGTCTGGATCTGGGCAGTACGCTCCTCTTTCAGTCAAGTTGCCCACTGACAAAATATGCCAGCCTCCTGTGGGGTGTGACTGAACCTTTATGAACAGAATACTGGCCTTGGTGAAGTATCCAATCCACGATCTACGGAATTGGAGAAATAGGAACATAAATATCACCCAAGGAGAGGTTTCTCTTGGAATTTCTCAGCATTGATATCAAGCTCTTTAATTTCCTTTGGGAAGAACTAATTATACAGCTGAAATACCGAAGAACAAACCTTGAGTGTGCCGTTTGTAAATAATTTATCCTCCAAAGGGGCTGGATTTATACAGGACAACATAAGCATGAAGAAGTTAAAATGTGGCATGTTTATATTCGTGTAGAGCAACACGTTGCAAAGAGGTTAGGGAAAACACCAGCAAACTGAAATCATCGTTTGTAACAAAAAATATTGATAGCACCTTATATTTTTCAATGGATGAAATTAGTGATGGTGATGGTGATGATGATAGTAATAATAGCTTAAACAGTGAGTATTTTCCATGGCCTGGGCATTGTTTTGTGTACTTTACATACATGAAACCATTTACCACTCAACCATGTAAAGTAGAAGTGCACTTGTAGGTAACTGGTATTTAAATCTAGCCCTGAAGCCCACCCTTAAGCATAAAATGATGCCTTTTTATCTGATCCTCATGTTAGCTTTATAATCCACACTAGCATACAAAAGCAGCAGCTGCACTATTGCCATGTCCGCTTAGGCCTAGGCTCACAGATAGGATCACAGAGCTTTTAATGACTCAAATGAGTTGACTTCCATTCCAAGCCTCCTCCTTGCTTTGCCACCAACAGCTCTTTCTTAGATGCCTATCTATAGATACCGATGTGCAACAGAACCTTCTGCTGGTAGAAATATAGCAGCTTCCAGCCACATGGGACTGCTGAGCATTTTCAATGTGGCTGATGTGTCTAAAGTATTGAATTGAATTTAATTTAAACTAATTCAAGTTGAAATAGCGAGTGACTATCATACTGGAAACACAGCTACGGAGGCCAAGAAAGGTCTATCATTTTCGCCTTTTATAATTGCTTTTCCAGCTAAACTCACTTCCAGCCTGTTTTCACGCTCATTTAACAGCTCCTCAGTCCATCTCAAGCTCTACGGAAAATAAAAGACCACCAAGGGGTTTTTACAAGCTTGAGCTCTGTGATCTCATTGGGAATTTGCCTGGCAAATCTGCCACAGCAGGCTCAGCTATAAATTGGAATATGTGACTCATAAAATGTAGTCAAGAAAAATATTTCTTGAGAAAAAGCCAGCACACATTTCCTCGCACAAGGAGGATGTGGTTTGTTTTCAAAGAGCTGAAAAAGGGCTCAAGATAGGGTGAATGTGAACTCCACTGACCAGTGGCCAATCACCTGGTCTGCCTAAAATACTACCCCAGACTGAAATGGAAGGCATTACTACTCCAAGTCTTTCCCCTGGTTGCCAGGCACACAGGGCATCCATTATTCCTTTGTCCTTTCACCATTTTCTCTTCTTAACTGAAAAAAACAGATGCCAAGATGAATGTGAAAAATCTTACCAAATAGCTGTAGGCTTACAGATACTAAATCCAAGTATAAAATCCAAAATATTGGCTTCACTGGGGATTCAGAACAAGCCACCTCAAGAGAAGGTTTGTCCAACCTTTTCTTTTTTATATTAGATGGAATGTGAAAGGGATGGCAGGAGCTGTGGCAGCCATATTGGACCATGAAATGGAAGCCAAGTCTTGAGAATGATAGAACAAGACAGACAGAGCCTAGGTCTCTGACTCCTTTCTTGGGTTAGGCAAATGGGAGGTCACAGAGGGCCTTGTGAGCCAAGGTAAAGAATTTAAACTTGCCCTAACTTTGGCTCAGTGGATAGAGCATTGGCCTACGGACTCAAGGGTCCCAGGTTCAATTCCAATCCAGGGCATGTACCTTGGTTGTGGGCACATTCCCAGTAGGAGCTGTGCAGGAGGCAGATGATTGATGTCTCTCTTTCAACGATGTTTCTAACTCTCTATCACTCTCCCTTCTTCTCTGTAAAAAATCAATAAAATATATATATATTTTTTTAAAGAGGAGGCGAGGAACACAGAAACACAGTGTACTGGGGTTCAAATACCAGCCTTACCACTTCCTAGCTCTGTGATATCAGTACTTGTATCTGCAAAATGGTGGGGGTTACATTGGTTGATGCAGGTAAAGCACTTAGAATAGTACCTACATATAGTAATGACTCAATAAATGTTTTATATGTGTGTGTATCATACTTCTATGTATACATGTTATACAAACATGTATATATGTATATATGTTATACAAACAACTTATATATGCACACATATCTGTCTGCAAACCTGTATGTTATATATAATATATATACTACCCCACACTAGGGATTGAGCCCACAACCCAGGCATGTGCCTGACTAGACATTGAACCCTGACCTCCTGGTTCATAGGTTGACACTTGACCACTGAGCCACACTGGTCAGGCTGTGTCTTCATTTCTGGACTGATTTGCACAAATATTCTAAGTTCTGAGAAAACCAAGATGATTCATAAAAGCAAAGTGCCCTTCTGTCCCAAGCTCAAAACCTATGAAAGCTTATTCTCCTGCATCTGTAAGATACCTAATAAGTGCACCTGCCACCTAAACATCCCTCAAGGAGCTCTGAAAGGCCCAGCAGGATTTTCAGCTGCTCTGACCCAACCCCAGGAGGGGGATGTGGCATGTGAGTAAAAGCAGGAAGGCCACCCAATGCAACAGTCTCTGGACCTGCCTCGCAAGGCTTGGAACTTTCATTTTATTTTCTCAGTGACCAAGGGAGCTTGTTTGAGCCATGGAAAAAGGATGCTAGCATAGAAATATACACACAATGCCAAGGAAAGATTTCCAGAAAGGTAGAAATAAAGCAAAGAGAAGCTCATAATAGAGTAGTGCTCTTCCCTACATCGCCCGCCCCTCCCCCCCTCCCCCCAGCTTTTGGAATGGATCTGTTTAAAAAGGCAGCGTTGTTGTTGCCTAGGTCCCAAAGCAGGACAGATTGCCATCACCGATGTGGATACAGAATGCAGTTTATCCACAGAGACATCTACATCGTCTGCTCTTGCCCATTTACCTAGAAGTTGAAATATTTCGGAAGAGTCAGTCATTTGTGAAATAATCAAGTATGAAGAGATTCGAGCTGGTTAACAGTTGCCACAAAGCCCATCCACAAAGGAACTACAAAGCTCCTGGGCACCCACTCCAGGCTACTGATTGGAAATTAATGCAGCACTCAGCACTCCTTAAGTTAGCTTACCAGGAGTGTTTATTTGCTTATTAATTCATATGTGTGTGTTTTAAGGTGGTTCCATCTTAAAAATAAATGAAACAAGGCAACAGATGGGCTATGATGGGAGCTCTGGGACAGCACAGGGGAGAGAGAAACACACTGAAATATTCAAGTCCAGAGTTACAGTAGGACACAAGTGAAAAGTGGCCACTTCTGCCTCAACACCTGCTACTAACTGAAGATCCACATATGGAGCCCAAGCATGATTCACCCCTAAGCCCTCAGTTACCAGGATTAATTGATAACCAAGCTCTGAAGGTTGTTTTACTCCATTAATCATGGCAAGAACACATGTAAGCTATTTTTAAAATATTCAAGGTTTTAAATGGTGGACATTTTAAATATCTTTAGTGCTGTATAGCAACAACCTTTGGCATTTCTCAAAACAACTTATGCGATCATGTCATTAGCTAAAATGCCAGTTAAATAAGGAATCACTCACTGAACATGAGAAAGTTATGTGTAGAGATTTTTATAGGAATTATAGATATTTTTAAAACAAGTAAGTGCAGCCTGACATTTTAAGTACAATTACCATGGCAACAGAACATACGCCATCCCTTCTACCCTAAAGTATTCACAGGTAATAAAATTGTAGAAATAAAGCATTCCATTTAAGTCTAAACTACAGGGTGACCCCCCCAAAAATGTATACATACTTGCCCAGCCAGCATGGCTCAGTGGTTAAGCATTGACCTATGAACCAGGAGGTTCAATTCCCTGTCAAGGCACATGCCTGGGTTATGGGCTTGATACCCATTGTAGGGTGTTCAGGAGGTAGCTGATCAATGATTCTCTCTCATCATTGATATTTTTATCTCTCCCTCTCCCTTCCTCTCTGAAATCAATAAAAATATATTTTTTAAAAATGTATGCACACTTTAACAGCTGATAGATTTTGAAAATGAAATGTATTTAAATAAACACGGCCTTTATAATTATTCAAAGTGTGTGTACATACTTTTTTTTGACACCCTATATGTAAGAGACTGGGCTTAGGCATTCAAGCAACAGCTTTATTGGTTTTCAAGTTCATGCAATGGTGTCTTCAGACTTCTAAAGAAGGAAGCATCATGTAATTATGATGCTTCATTATGTGATTATAGTTACAGACATCATGGTTTCTTCTATGACACAACTTGTTTTGATCAGTTTTATTACCAACCCTATTTTCCTAATTGCATTTAAGTATCAATGATAATTTGCTGCACTCAAAGAAATGCCCTTTTGCAAAGTTCTGATTCTTCTCAAGTGAATACATTTCAGTAGTATGTTCACTTGCTGAAAGATTCAGATAAAATAAAGTCTGAAACCTGTTAATAATTTCATTAAAATAGTCACTATTATATAAAAGAAAAGAAAAATGTCTCCTCTATGGTAATACATGTGGCAGGAATGTAGACCAGTATTAGTGCCATTCCTTTACCAGAAAACAATGCTTTTTTGAACATATTTCTTTTATTTTGCTTTTTAAAAAGTTATCTTTATTGTTGAAAGTATTACATATGGCCCCTTCTTTCTCTATTGACCCCCTTCACCCCACACCCTCCCAGCCTTCACCACACTATTATCTGTGTCCATGGTTATGCATATATGCATATAATTTCTTTAATTTCTCCCTACCCACCCTCCCCCACCTTCCTTCTGAGATTCATCAGTCTGTTCCATGCTTCTGTGTCTCTGGATTTACTTTGTTCATCAGTTTATTTTGTTCATTAAGGTTCCACATATGAGTGAGATCATGTGATACTTGTCTTTATCTGGCTTATTTTGCTTAGCATACTGTCCAGGTCCCTCCATGCTGTCTCAAAGGGTGAGAGCCTTCTTTTTTACAGCTGCCAATCTTTATCATGGTTTCTCTGCTCAGAGGCGCATCCTACCAGACTGTGGGCTCTCCATCAAGACCAAGAACTCTTTTATTCACCACTATAGTTCTTGCATTTCCAACTGCATTTGGGTAATGGATGTGCACAATTAAAGTTTGGAAGCTGGCTGGTAAAACAAGCTGTCTCTAATAATACGTTGGATGATGTTAATAAAAGCATCAATAGCACAGAAAATCACCACCATGGGTGTTCAGAGCTTGGGCTTCAGCTATTCACAGTCTTCTTTCTCCTCAGGCATCTCTGTAGGTGACTGTGACAATGACAAAGCGTTAGACATCTGTAGCTTCAGGAAGGCATTTCCTCATGGGAATGAAAGCAGAGACGACTCCCTTAACTTCTACACTTCCTTTATTTGCTTATTTGGAGAAGCTATTTAAACTTTCTTCAATTTCAGGAAATGGTCAAGAGAGACAAAACATTTTATTCTACAGACTTCACATAATAGTATACCAGTATGGCAGACATCGCAAAGAGGGACTAGGCAAAAGGATTGGAGGTGAGGGTAAGAGGTGGAAGCAGAGAGTTTCCTGACTGGCCAATATGTGGCTATGTGATTTTGGGTTGATGATATTTTCATCAATAAACAACTATTTTCAAATGTAAGGATAAGTACTGTACTGAATAAGGTTCTGATTACTTGATGTTTCATATTAGGATGAATTCTTAATTCTAGGAAACCAAGGTGTAGGTTTCCCCATTCTTTTTTTCCCCTTTTACACTTTAAATGTGCAGTTTACAGTACATAGGTCATAACACTGGATTTTAAAATACAAACTAAGATAATATGAATGGGAAAACAATTTTTGAATTCTTATAAATCAAATGCTTTTGGTTTCCTGATTCATGCCAATATCTATTTTTTCCTGTTCTCTAGAGAAATTATATTACATTTTCAAGTAAAACTTGTTAATGGGAAAGAATTAGAACATTGAAATATTTTTTTTAAAATACAGTGAAGGGACTGGATAAGGAAGATGTGGTACATATACACAATGGAATGCTACTCAGCCATAAGAAAGGATGAAATACTGCCATTTGCAACAACATGGATGGACCTTGAGAACATTGTGCTAAGTGAAAGAAGTCATTCAGAAACAGCTAAAAACCATATGATTTCACTCGTATGTGGGACATAAAACTGAAACTTATGAACACAAACCGCAGTGTGGTGGTAGCCAGAGGGAGAGGGTGGGGGTGAACAGGGTCCTAATATAAGGTGACAGGAGAGGATTTGACTTTGGGTGGTGGGCACAGGGTGCAATGTACAGATCTTGTAACATAGAAACTGACACCTGAAACCTACATGTTCATGCTCACCAATGTCACCCAAATACATTTAATTAAAAAAAAAATACACTGAAGGTTTTCCCATTCTTAATGTTACCCTCAAAGAGCAATTTTATATTCCTAGTAAGGCCCATGAATGTTTAGCAGTTTTACATATATAATACTATACAAAAAAATAAGACTTTAGAACAACCTATGTGGAAATCTCAGTAGGTGAATTTATATTGGAGTTTTTTTCCTCCCATAAAGTTATTAAAGTAAGATGTACCAATTGAAAATAGTAACATATTCATATATGTCTAGGAATCATTAAACTGTATGGATATAAAAACTTGACCCTTACCTGGAAATGACCATATTTTTACCAATTTCAACTAAACTATGGGGAGGGGGGACTTTCCTGGAAATATAAACAAACAGTTAATTTTCTATACCAATATTAAGCCACCCAAACACATTCATTAAATGTAAGTAAAATGGCAGACTCAACATAACTAGAGAACTTCCTCCATCTCATACCTAACAATTACCGAGACAGGAATACCACACACCAGAAGAGAACATAACACACACAAACCCACACTTACAGAGGATATACATCGGGGGATGTTCCTTGCTTCACCAAAGGAAATGAAGGACAGCAGTCTTTGGTTCTTAAGTATTTGTGAGCAGAACCCCAGGTTTGGGGACAATGAAACCTAAATCCTTTGAAGACTTATTAGAATGAGGCTGTTGCCTCATTTGCAGTTTCAGGAAAAAAAAGAAGAAAAAAGAAAAAGAATGGGCACTTCTTTTGTTTCATTGCAATAACAGGCTGGAATGGTCCCTGGGAGAGAATATTTAGGCTGCTACCTTCTGTATTATACTGTATTACACTGAACCACATGGAAATGCCATATCATATGCCAAAAATGGTCTATTGTGGTATATTTCACATGTCTCAACTTAATAATTTCACCAAGGATTGGGAAAGTCAGGGAAATAGTATACTTAAATCACTCCTTGTACTATTCATCACCGGCTCTTAGAATAAAACAAAAAGGTTAAACCTATTGCTTGAAATTAAATGCTAAATGAATAAATAATTGGCTCACTTCATTATATGCTATTTTCTTTTGTTACATGAATATTTGAGAGTCTGCAAAAAAGAGGCTGAAATAATAAATAAATAAAACCCTCAGGTAGCCCTAGCTGGTTTGTCTCAGTGGATAGAGTGTCAGCTTGTGGATTGAAGGGTCCCAAGTTCAATTCTGGTCAAGGGCACATGCCCAGGTTGTGGGCTCGGTCCCCAGTGGGGGGGGGGGTGCAGGAGGCAGCCGAATAATGATTCTCTCTCATCATTGATGTTACTGTTTCTCTCTCCTCTCTTCCTCTCTGAAATCAATAAAAATATATTAAAAACAAACTTTTAGAAAAAAGAATTTTATAATTCGGTTTTATATCGTACGTGGTATTATCATTTGTTTCATTATTAACATAAAGAATGCCTTGCTTGTGGTAAGAGTTTAATGGATATCAATTGAATTAAACAAGTAGGTCCATATCAGCACCAGTAATTAGCAATATCCAAGGCTGGGTTCTGTCTGTATTGAGAGAGGCTTGTCCTAATGGCACCTTCTGAATGGGCAACCCCTTCTACATCTGAATCCTTTTATTTGGTGTCTAGAATCTCTTGCCCTATTTCAGCCCAAACACCAAACTTTCCCATGCGCTATATGTCATTAAGGTTTACAAAGACCATCTTTACAATGTCAAAGTTCAGTTTAAACCAATGTATGCCAACCTTGGGCTCTTGACATTTGGGGGCCAGATGACTTTGTTTGGGGAGGGGCCTGTCCTGTTTCCTGTAGGATGTTTAGCAGCATCTCTGCCTTCTACCCACTAGATGCCAATAGCACCCTCCCCTGAATCCAGTTGTAACAACTATAACTATTTCCCTTGGGCGCAAAATCAACTGCAGTGAAGAAGAACCATGAGTATGAAAAAATTCTTCAAACACAAAATAGCACTGTTGCTTTTTAAAGAATAAGAGGCCTCCATTGGTCACCAGTCCCTGAAAGAATGAGTGCTTGACTTCAAATACTGCCTCCACACATGGAGTCTCAACCTTGGAACTCTTGACATTTGGGGCCGGATGACTGTTTGAGGAAAGAGCCTGCCCAGGCAGCAAGTCTAACATCTTTAGTGGTGCTTTCTAATCAACAACCCACTCTGTCACAGTTAGGTTGGTCAGAAGTTTCCTTTTCTCTTCAGTAATACCTCACTTGTCAAGTTAGGCTGAGGACACTGCCTGGCTATCAAAAAGTAGAAGCAGCGCCATTTTTGCTCAAATCACTAAATGCTAAAATAAGATGATAAAAAGTAAAAAGGACTTAACTTTTATGTCTGAATTTAGACTTCAGTTTTAAATTCTAGCCCTAACAGGTTTGGCTCTAGCGGTGGACTGAAGGGTCCCGAGTTCGATTTTGGTCAAGGGCACATGCCCAGGTTGTATGCTTGATCCCCAGTAGGGTGGCTGATAAATGATTCTCTCTCATCATTGATGTTTCTATCTCCCTCTCCCTCTCTGAAATTAATAAAATATATTTAAATTCTAATGTTTCCACATTGAGAGACCCTTCTAAGACAAAAACAGGACCAAAAAAGTGAATTTCAAGAATAGATTCTTATGACTGGGGCCTTTCGGGATTACTCAAATCTAAATATATAGAAGTGTGTGCATGCGTGCGTGCCTGAGTCTGTGTGAGTTGGCTGGAGAGGAGACAGCAGGCAGTGGGTAGACACTGTCTAGCAGTCCTGTCTTGTTCTGGTCATCATCAACAACAGTAAGGGGGGACTAGCACTCTATTAAAAACTGCATTTCCAAAGATATGTTTCAGGACAATTTACATTTGTGATTTTTGTTGCCTCCAAGTAAATAAAAGTTTGAGGCATTGTGCAGGCATATTTCTGTGACGTGATGGATAACAGTCATGTACATAATCTCATTTGACAGGTGAATAAACCACTTTCTGGAATAAATCAAGCTGGCCATCCCGGCCCAAATGCTCGCTGCTGCTGCTGCTGCTTCTTCTTCTTCTTCTTCTTCTTCTTCAAAGAGATTATAATTCTTTATTTTTCCCCCATTTTTTTATTCAATTATTATCTGTGTACATAATTTAACCTTGCCCCCCTCCCCAGAGTTTTGTGTCCATTGGTTGTACTTATATGCATGTATACAAGTCCTTCGGTTGATCTATTATCTCCCCCAGATCTCCCTACCCTACCTGCTGTAATTTTACACTCTACTTGTTGCTTTACTGTCTCTATATCTATCTTTTGGTTCATCAGTTGATAATGTTCTTTATTATCCATAAATGAGTACAATCTACAATAGCTAGAATTTGGAAACAGCCTAGGTGCCCATCAGCAGAAGATTGGATCAAAAAACTATGGTACATCTACACAATGGAATACTATGCTGCCATAAAAAGAAGGAATTCTCATCATTTGCAGCAACCTGGATGGAATTGGAGAACATCATGCTGAGTGAAATAAGCCAGTCAATGAAAGAGAAACACCAAATGCTGGCCTCTTCTTTGCAGGGTGAGCAGCTATGTAAAACTATTCCAAGAAAAAAATTTCCATGTAACTACTTAGGCAAAATAGGTAATCTTGAAACTACCAAGAAAAGTAAATTTTCGCAAGTAACATCACCAAACATGGAAATAACACTCCAAGGAGAGCCATCTTTAAATCATCCTAGGGTTACCTTAGCCTCATTGCACTAAAGTATTCATGGAAAATGGGCTCCCTACCCCCGCCCCGTACTCCTTCAACTAAGAATGTGCACCTTGAAGGTAAATGTGTTTTTTGTAGTGGAGCAAATTGGGCCATATTTTTCTTTTAGAAAAAATCCACATTTAGAAACCGGTTTGACTCAGTGGATAGAGCATCGGCCTGAGAACTGAAAGATCCTATGTTCAATTCCGGTCAAGGGCATGTATCTTGGTTGCAGGCACATCCCCAGTAGAGGGTGTGCAGGAGGCAGCTGATCGATGTTTCTCTCTCATTGATGTTTCTAGCTCTCTGTCCCTCTCCCTTTCTCTCTGTAAAAAAATCAATAAAATGTATATAAAAAAAGAAATCCACATTTATTTTTTTAATCATAATCAGAGTCTTATTTTCTTATCTTACTATATGTCAAGGGTTGGTTTAAATAAAAATACTTCACTTTGCTGCAGGTCTTATGTCCAGGCTGCTACATGATAACTCAGAATCAGCCTTCCCCATAGCTTCTATGTTCATCTAAACAAGTCTGTCCATTCAGCTGCGCTTTCAGAAGTTATAGATCTAAGGAACGAAACATGACATCTCGTGGCATTAGATTTAACCCCGATTGACTTTTTCTTTTTAAAAAAGCCACAGAAACTATGAGAGACCTCTAATGAAATTTCAAAAGGTATACTTTTTAAAACATTATTAGGGCGTGTAAAAGAAGATCTAATTATATGAAGAGCTACACCACATAAACAATTGGTAGGTTCAATATAGTAAACCCAGTGACTATCACTAAAAATATTCTGTAAATTCAGTGTAATCCCACCCCAAATCCTAGTACAAATGTGTGTGGAACATGAAAAGCTGATTCCAAAAGCAAAAAATGAAGAGTATCTCAGACACTTTTAATTAAGAACAAGAAGAGAAAAGTTCTATAAATGGACCAACAAAACAAATCCCGAGGCATGGAATAGACTGACATATTGGGGGTGGGGGTGGGAAAGGGGTGAGAAGAAATAAACCAAAGAATTTATATACTTGTATGCATAGCCCATGGACAAAGGCCTGGGGGAGTAGGATGGGAGGAGCGGGAAATGGGGGACATCTGTATTACTGCCAACAATAAAATAATATTTTTTTAAAAAAAGAGAGAAAAGTTCTCCTGGGAGATAGCCAGGCATAGTATAAATCTACAGGAATTAGGACAGGGTAATATTAGTACATGGATGGCAAAATAGACCAAAGAACAGAATGGAGTCCAGAGATGTATACACATATACAGTAGGAAAACTTAATACTTGAGTGATGGTATCAGATAAAGATCAGTGAGGAAAAGATAAACTATTAAGTCCCTGGTGGTATATGTATAGGAAATATAAAATAAAAATAGATTTCTAACTCATACTATTCCAAAAAACTAAAATCCCAATAGAATAAGAACTGAAAAATGAAAAGCATACATTTAAAAAAAATCTTTAAGAGAAAATACATTGGAATAGAACATCTTTATCACTTTTGAGTTAGAAACAATTATAAAACAAGGCAAAAATTAAAAGCACAAATCATAAAAGACTAACAAAAATATTGATAATTAGGGCTTTATTACAATAAAAATGTTTTGTACAATAAAATATGTGTTCCACAAAGTTAAAAGATAAACCACTGAGAGGAAGATGATGTTGACAACACATTTAACTAAGAGTTAGAATTCAGAATGTATAAAGAATTGCTACAAATAAATAAGAAGAAAAAAAGGATATCAATGAAAGAGAAAACACAAACGGCATAATAACTTACCTAGAAGTTTCAACCTCTAGGAAAACTCAACATAAAAAACAATGAAATACCACCTCAAACCTATAGAATTTTAAAAAAAATTATACGCTATATGACAAATACCAAATGCTGGTGAAGATACAGAGAAACTAGAATGCTTACACACTACTGGTGAGAGAATAAAGTGATACCACTATGTGGCAAGCGGTAGTGAACAGTTTAAAGCCAACTTTATGTGATGATAAAGCATTTCTTTTGCTAACTACATCATTACTTCAGTCAACAAGACGACACAATTTTTTATTGAAGAAATAAACACATTGTTATGGTCTATGCCCAAACAGCACAAGAAGAAAAGTTATTTTGGCAAAAACAGTTTTATATCTATTTATATCTATTTCTAAAAATTTTCAGGATGAGAATCAGAATCAGATCTTCAACCCTTTTTTTGCAAACTTAGACTCCACTTTGACTACCCACTAGCCAATAGTTGACTAACTACCATAAATTGAGACATTTTCTAAAACTCCATCTTCTTCAGGAAATGAATTCATGGGTGGTCTCAAAAGTATTCATACTGATCATATCCTGAATACATATGCAACATCTCCACTTTCTCTTTATTCATAACCCATCATGATCTACTTTCCATCGTGAGGTAGATAATGGGATGCTTTATCTTTGTAATCTCTTCCTCACTATACATGTTTTTCATGTACCATTCTCATCTCTCATCAAGTATTTTCAAAGTCCTGCTGTATTTATGTTTTCTCCCTTAAAATGGGAGGTAGGAATCAGTGGTTTATGCACTCCCTAACACAGTTCTATGCACATAGGCATTTAATAAATGCTTTTCACCATAATAATGTAGAAGCAGGTCTATTATCTAAACAGAAATCATCACCAAGTTTTGAAATAATGCTATTAATGTTGATTAAAAGTTCATACTGTACGATTCCACTTATATAAAATACAAGACCAGGCAAAACTATGTTGGCAGAAATTAGGAGTGAGTACCCCTGGTCAGAGGAGCTGAAAAGGGAGTTTGCTGGGGATTTTTAACGGGCTAATCATATTCTGATTCTTAGTCTGTGTATTGACTAAAGTTTGTAAAAAATTGTCAAGCTGTATGCTTGTGATTTTCCCACTTTCTGTATACATATTATCTTCCAATAATCAATTTTAAAATGACTTTCTAATATCCGTGCCCGTTACAAAACTTCTAAAAATATTTGTGACAACGTATCATCATATATGATAGAGCTCAAACCAGTTTTTGGTAACCCAGGACAGTGGCTTTGCAACATAGTAATAACACTTGGAATAGAAATTCATCTCTTTAATGTTATTCACTCTGTTGTACTTACCATGACATTGTCAGAACAAGCCACGTGTGAAACCTAAAAAGAAAATATTTAAAAATGGCTGTGGAAAATAAAGTTCTCTTAAGGGTTTGACTTTCTCTCCTAATTACACGTCTCCTTGTGTGAAAGAACAGATGCCTGCATTTGAGCTGCCATTTTAAATCCCCCATTTAAGCTTTCTTTTCAGGAAGCCAATGTGAAAGAGCACAGTCCTAAACCTAAAAGAGTGGCCTGATACTCATACAAAATAGCAGATTTCCCAGGCTCCTCCTACTCTTTGCTTCCAAAGTTCCTGTTTCTTTTTCTACACGCCTGCTCAGATCTCTCAGAAAACACCAACTTAAGGTCTCTACTAGGAGGTAGGAGATGGGGACACGGGGGAAGCAAGGAGATTACAGACTGTCCTTAAAGGCTCTCTGTTATAAAGAAGGGAAAAACCAGTCTTTCCTCTTACAACTCCCATGTCTCTCAAACACATGGAAAACATAATAATGTGACGAGCACAGACCCTAAGGCTGAAATAGAATGTGCAGGAAGGTTGCCTGAAAGGCTTAATCTGGGTAGATTTGATTATACTTAAGGAGATGAATTCTAAATTTGGAAAGGCCATCAAAGTAATTAAGGATATTAAGAAATGGGACTAGATCCTCGATGTCTTTCTACTTAATGAAGAGAACAAAAGATGATGGAAATGATTTTAATAAGCAAAATGAGCTTCATATTGATTTAGTCCTTTTAAAGACAAAGTGCCCTGAACATCAGAACAAGTTGCCAAGGAAAGCCAGGCACTCTATTCGCAGGGGCCTTTGGTTTAATTATCGAGATGGTTTAGCTGTCATTTTACTGCAAAGGAAGAGTGAATTAGGTGGTCCAAAAAGCTCTCCGTTCTATAATAGCTCCAGATTCTCTGGTAATATTAAAAAAGTAAAAAACAACAAACAAAAAACTTCCTTCAGATAGAAAAACCCAGCATCCCTTTCTGAAGGATAACACCTTTTAAACCAGAGATCTGTCTATTTTGCAGATGTGTTCAACCAAGTCCTCAATGATGCCACTACTCAGATTTTATAATATTTTGAAGCACAAAAGGCTTTCAATCCCGTTACTCTAAAGCAGTGATTCTCAAAATGGGGCGATTTTGCCCCCAATCCCAACAGTTGTTATTTGGCAATGTCTGGAAACATTTTTGGTTGTCACAGTTGGAGAGGGAGTGGCTAAAGACCAGGGCTGCTGTTCAACATCCTACAGTGCACAGGACAGCCTCTCAGGACAAAGGATCATCCAGCCCAAAATGTCAATAATGCTGAGGTTGAGACATCATGCTTTAAAAGTACACATGAAAGAGAAGGGAAGGAGACTTCTTTTAATTCAGTATCTGCCTCCATATGCTCCAAAGAAGAAAGAAGAATTGAGCAGTCATCTGAAAACAAACAAATATACAAGCAAATACTATGCAATAACTGCAACTCAAGATTATTTACAACACTAGTAGATTTGCCATACCAAGCTCAAATGTATTGAGTTATATACAGCAATTAAAAGTAAAATTAAAAAGATTAGGATTAAACTTTTTCCCTTGGCAGATTTTTGCTCTAACCAAGTAAGCAATTTTTACTTCTAGACATTAAAATCCTATTTTCTGATTACTAGAAAAGCACTCCTTTTTAATTAAGTGATCAGCTCACCTATCAGATGTAATTATCAACCTACAAAAACAAAATTTAAAATAAATGGCCAAGATTGATGAAGAAAAATAAAGAGCTGGAACCGGTTTGGCTCAGTGGATAGAGCGTGGACTGCAGACTGAAGGGTCCCAGGTTCGATTCCCCAATCAAGGACATGTACTTTGGTTCCCGGTAGCGGGTGTGCAAGGGGCAGCTGATCGATGATTCTCTCTCATCGATGTTTCTAACTCTCTATCCCTCTCTCTTCCTCTCTGTAAAAAAAATCAATAAAATATATCTTAAAAAATAAAAATAAAGAGAATACAAATTACCTAATCACTAGGGATGAACATCACTACTGATCCTACAGACAAGAGGATTAAACAGATAATACAAGAATGTTATGCGCAACTTTATGCGGATAAAGTTAGTAACATAAAATGTGGAAAAGTCCTTGAAAAACACAACTCATAAAAACTAAAACAATGAGGGAGAGGAAATCTGAATAGTACTCTCTTTGTTAAAGAAATATAATTCAGAACATTTCCACAAAGAAAACTCTGGGCCCACACAGCTTCCCTGGTGAATTCTTTCAAATATTTAAGGAAGAAATAATGTCACTTTTAAAATTAATAATGAAATAAATACACAGTCAAAGACCAGGTTCCATTTCGCCAGCCCTTCTGGAATCACACCAAAGAACCTATCACCCCTTCTGTCCCAGAAAGGCTTACACTTCCTTCCTTCTCTAATTTATCTTCTGAAAGGAAGGAAGCAATAGACAAGATGAACAACATTTTTGCAAGATTCATTTATTTGTGTCCATTTGCAATCAGTTAAAATTTGTCACTCCCCATTTGGCTTTCTGTGCTCCTCTGCCATCTGATGTTCTACTTTCCCCCTCCTCCACTTACTCATGGCCAGGCCAGTTTCTTCAGAATCCCACAGCAAACCTTGCTCACTCATGTCTTCCACGTGGACCTGAATCCTTTCCACCCTTCTCAACACGCCTACAATCCAAGTCTCCACCAGAAATGTCATGTAAGCCGGCTGGTCTTAGCCTTCTCAGAACTCCTTATTTGGAATTTCACAGTTAGACACTAATGATTCTACCTCACTGGGCTTCTTTCATCTCCTCCAGGAGAATGTTATCTCCTTCCAGCTGTTGCTTCCCTGATTAAAATCCCTTCATGATCCTCTAACATTGTGGTTGGCAAACTGCGGCTCTCGAGCCACATGCGGCTCTTTGGCCCCTTGAGTGTGGCTCTTCCACAAAATACCACGGCTTGGGTGAGTCTATGTTGAAGAAGTGGCATTAGAAGAAGTTGAAGTTTAAAAAATGTGGCTCTCAAAAGAAATTTAAATCGCTGTCCTGTTGATATTTGGCTCTGTTGACTAACGAGTTTGCCGACCACTGCTCTAACACAAAAAAGGTAACTACAATATTAAGTCCATTGCTGGCCTGACTTTTCAAGCCTCAGCTCTCCCCGCTTCCCCCACACTCAGGCTATGCCCAGCTCCTCCAAGTGCCCAAGCTGCAGTCTCTGCCATGCCTCCTGCTTTCTCACATCTCTACCCAGGGCCTGGGATGTCCTCTCCCAGACACACTGTGACTCATGCCACCCTGCTGATCCTTCCAGAGTCAGATCAAAGGTAACTGCCTCCCTGAGGAACCCCTCTCTGAAACACCATCCCCTTTTTTCCCTCAGACAGAGGAAATCATTCTACAGGATATTGTACTTATTTCTCTTATCATTCTTTATCTGCCTCTATGCAGTGAGCATGAGGATCTGAGGACAGGGCTGGGTCTTGTTTATTTGTTTATTTTTTGCTTCAAGACTTAGCACTGTACCTGGCTCATCTAAGGCAGGTTCTGAATGCTCACGGTGTGATCACCTGCCAAATTTGAGAGCCTTCACGGTGATGGGCATATAACAGGAACTCAGAGGCTTACAGATTGGCACTTGCTGGTTGCATCGTATTGCAATGGGTACTCATTTAACCTGATTGTATAAGGTGGGAATGGAGACACAAGACTGTTATTATCTTTTAATCCTCAGGGCAATAATGAATTTCACTGAAACAGCGTTTCTCTCCAAGCTTCCCTGAACTTCAAAACTCTGACAAGAAGGAACTGTTTTTCACCAGAGAGAGGGAAAATATTTCATAACATCAAAAGAAAAAAGCTAAAGGCAAAAAAAAAGAAATGAAATAACACTCAAACTGCTCTTTAAATTGTTTTTGTGTCTGTGTATGCCTGCAGCAATCAAATCACTTCTAAAGTGACTTCAAGCTGTGAATTCTGTTATTCTGTGAATATTTATGCTAAAAGTATTATTATTAAAGAATAATAATATCCTTTACCTATTTAATTTAGGTATAATCAATCATAGTTTATAATACATAAGTAAATATTTTACATACCTTGAAGTCTATATATCCTATATAATAAAAGGCTAATATGCAAATTGATTGAGTGGTGGAACGACCGGTCGCTATGATGCAGGAGCTGCCCCGTGGTGGTCAGTGCACTCCCACAGGGGGAGCGCTGCTCAGCCAGAAGCTGGGTTCGCTGCTCCTTAGAGCTGTCTCAGATGCAGGAGAGGCTCCTGCCACTGCCTTTTGGTGCAGAGGTGATTGCTGAAGCCTCTCGCCTCCATGGCAGAGCTAAGGCCCCTTGGGGATGTCCACCTGCTTGCTTAGGCCCCCTCCCAAGCTGGCAGGCAGACATCCCCGAGGGGCTCTGGATTATGAGAGGGTGCAGGCCAGGCTGAGGGAACCCCTCCCGCCCCTCAGTGCACGAATTTTGTGCACCAGGCCTCTAGTATATATATAAAAGCATAAGCAACCCTTAAGATTGTAACGACCAGTTGCTATGATGTGCACTGAGCACCAGGGACCAGACACTCAATGTAGGAGCTGCCTCTAGCCTACGGGCCCTGGGTTGGGATAGGGAACCACCGGGGGTGGGTGGGGGAAGATACTGGCAACTAGGGAAGGAGGAGGCAGGGAGGCGGGGAACCTGATCTGCCCTGATCGCCTGCCAGACCTAGGGACCTCACCCGTGCACGAATTCCGTGCACTGGGCCTCTAGAATATTTATAATGTTGATAGACAATAAAGTACATTTTATGTGGTAAAACCTTAACCTTTCAACAAATATTTGTGGAGCACCTACAATAGGCCGATCATTTGAATGAAAATTGGGATACAACAATGAATAAAACAATCTTTTCCTTGACAAATTTGGCATTTGAACAGAAAAGAAGGCATATGAAAAAACACTAACAAGCCAGCTAATAGTAACCTGAAAAATTAGGTTAAAATTCTTAAATGGATGACATTGGTTTAAAAATACATTCACCTAGTGAGCCTTTATTTTCTATTCTTCTTGTTAACCACAGTGACCATTGTCCACAGATCTTGACCTCAAAGCTACTCTCAAGACACCTCTGAACTACTTCTCCCACCGGCTGAATCATCTACCTCAGAGGAGCCAGTTGTTTGCTACTTTAATTGTGGAATTCAATTCAATATTACACAAACTAATAAAATATAAGTGCTAAAAAGGTTTTTATCTCTTGAAAACCAGGCTGATTGCTTTGGAAAGTCTTAACAAAGAGGACTCACTTGGAAAAATGATTGCAAAAAAAAGGGCAGGCAAGATAGCATGAAAGCCACCTCACTGCTTGACCCTGATACAGCAGATAAGGATCCTCTCTCAGAAACCCTTGAAAGGGTCAAGTGGTTTGGACAACAGCTTTTTCTGGAGCTAAGATACACTAAATAATTACTTCCTGTTTGTCACTAACAGTACTTGGTGCTCTGAGCTCCAGGGTTTTTGTTTTGTTTTTTCAAAATATCAGCCTGCATGGGAAATTGGAAGGGCAGACAAGGTAACATGAAAGCCACCTAACTGCTCTCCAAGGAGGAGGAGGGTGGGCTGTTCCTAGATCTTGACACTCAGAGGGAGGGAGGCTAGCATATTCTGGGATACTTCCTGCCCAGCTCTTCATCAGGATCCTACTCCTTTGTCTCCACTGCATCTGAATTCCTGAGCAAACTCTGTCTGCTAGAGACCTCAGTGTGCTTCCTTCGGAGTCTCGCCTCTGAAGGTGGCCTGGGGCCCTGGGTGGGGAGTGAGGAGAAGTTCTCAGGAACAGCCAGCTCTAAGGAGAAGAGGGCAGAAGCCCAAACTAGAAGCATTCCTCTCCCAGTCTCCTTGGAGAAAGCCAGTTGCTCTGTTGGCAGGCATGTCAAGATGCCAGCATTCAGTGAGCCTACAAAGGATGCTGGCTTCCTGGAAATAAACAGTATTCAATGAGGGAGCTGTTTGCCCATGTTTTTCAAGCATAACATTACCCTCTGGTTTTGTTTTTTATTCTAAATTACATTCATTTCGCTCAGTTAGAGTCCCCCAAAATAATTTCATCAGATCTTTTATTGTGTAGTCAACTGAAATTAAGAAGAGAAGATTATTTGGCCAAGGTCACACGGTCAGTTAGTGAGATTCCTATGGTGGGCACCTGGGCCTTGGGCTTGCCCTGCTTTTCCTGTTTCTTAGTCCCAGGAACAACAGCGCCAGCAGCCCCCCGGGAACTTGCTAGAAACACAGAAACTCAGGCCCCATCCAGACCCGCTGAATGAGAAGCTGCTTTTTTAATAAGGTCACAGTTGACCTGTACGCATGTTATAGTTAAAGAACTGCTCTAAACCAGGTATTCTAAATGCTATTTTTGTGAAGTGACACATTCATAATCTTCACATACATTTCCTTGCAACAAGATGGATCAAAACAAAGACCATTTTACATACAATTTTCATTTAAGATGGTAGCCAGCTAATGAAACAAAATCAGCCTTTCTCTCTGGATGCATGATCCATATTACAGCAGGATGGATATCCTACACATGCTTTACGAGGGGTTACTGCATGGAATCCATTCAGTTGTTATGCCTTCAGGCTCGTGAATAAGATAACGGAATCAAAATTCTGTTAAGCAATGTGAGTTCCTAGCTGATAATAGCAGAGTGACCCTGAGAATGTGTGTGTGTGTGTGTGTGTGTGTGTGTGTGTGTGCGCGCGCGCCTGCACGCGTACAGGCACGCGCACTCACAATGGGCAAATGTGGAACTCTTCAGCCAGTGAAATAATTAGTTTCATCACACTCATTTAGTGGGCGTACTGCATACATCTTCCCACTGTGCAAAACCACCAAAGTTACTGAACAGTCAAACACACCACAAACATCAATTGGCTCATTGCATTTACATGACCCATCCGCAACAGACAAACCCATAGAGAGTAGATTAGTGGTTGCTCTGGCTCAGGCTGCGGAGAGGGAAGGCCAGGGAGTGACTTCTAATGGGTCCGGGGCTTCTTTGGGGGGGCAGTGACAATGTTAGCTAGTGGTGGTGGCTACACAACTTTAGATACACTAAAAATCACAGACTCCGTGCACTTAAACATGCCAGTTGTAATGGTATGTGAATTACATCTGACCAAAGCTGTAAAAATAAAATCAATGGGCTCAACAATGTGTTTTAAGATGCATTGAAACATACAATTGTACACACCATCATTGCTCAATACTTTATTTTTCCACTTGAAGATTTTGAGAACCTTAGCATTTGAACCTGAAGGGGCTATTTCCATGAACCTCCCCTGTTTTACCAGGAAATTACCTGAGAACAGTTGAAGTTAGTGACGTGCATGAGAACCAAAGTCCCAACTCAATGGACCAATGGTCAGCATTTTCCCAGCATTGCATCATTTCAATGAAAACATTCATGGGGAATGTTCGGTAATTGAATCCAAGTGGAAAAATCAAACCAGTTCATGGCCTTGTGGTGTATTTACTAAGAACCTCCCAAAGAAAATCAGCGTGTTTTCTTTTTAGCATGAAGGAAACGTTCTTTCTTTTATGTAAAAACTAAAAACTAAAACCAAGGATACGGGCAGAACCAGTGAGGTATGTCCCAATTAACACAAGTTGGCAACTGAAGCGTAGAACCAACAACTGCCCGAGACACAAAGTACTTCCTTGAGAACAGGCCTCTGCTTTGGGCATTGGCTTCATGAGAACTTCCACATCTACTGAAAAATAAAACCCTCGCTTAAGCCCGGGCTATTGTGAAAAGTAGTTCTCAAGAAGGTGCCCACATCATGATCAAAGGCTCAGAGTTTAACCTGTACAAATCCCAAGGCTTGACGTTCAAAAACCAGAAATTTTATTTCAGGAAAAGCAGTGAGTGCTTTTGCTCAATGCTGCACTTGGTGGGACTTCCACATGGTTGTCCCAAGCATTGCCAGGCTGAGCAGGAGCCCGATTTTTGTGTATGAACCTCTTTTAAAAGGGAACACTGAGTGATGGGTCTGCTCAGCTGGGGGTACTTGGAGAAGTAGGAACCAGAGTCACCTGTCCCCCAATTCGGCCTTTTCTAGGATTATGTCCTAGCTTTCCTCTAGCTCAGTTGTGGGCAAACCGCAGCTCGAGAGCCACCTGCGGCTCTTTGGCCCCTTGAGTGTGGCTCTTCCACAAAATACCACGGCCTGGGCGAGTCTATGTTGAAGAGGTGGTGTTAGAAAAAGTTTAAGTTAAAAAATGTTGCTCTCAAAAGAAATTTCAATCTCTGCACTCTTGATATTTGGCTCTGGTGACTGATGAGTTTGCTGACCACTGCCCTAGCACTTTGGTAAGGAAATTTCCTGCTGGGTTCAGGGGCCTTAGTTCCTTTCTGATTTTGATCCCCTAGTAAATTTTTAAAAAATTAACTACGAAATTCTTTGCACTTCCTTTAAAATGCAAAATATGGAACCCTCCTTACCTTAGCCTCACCAAGAACTTAATCGGCACAAGATTACCTCCCCACACACACACCAACCCAGACTCAATGGCAGGGCGGTGTGGGATGGGATAAAGGGCTAGGGATCGCTGGCGAGGGGGGGGGGGGCGCTGGCAGGAAATACATTCCTCAGCCCTCAGCATTAACCCCGGTTGTTAAGCCCGCTGGCTGCCTCATTGGGAATGCTCTGGGAGGGTCTGCAGTATATGGTTGTGTGGCCCTGGTGGTGGGAGTCTGGGAGCCGCTAGGAAGAGATGACAGCAGGGAGCGAACGTCCAGGGCTGCCAGGAAAGAGCCCGGTTTCCCCGCTCCCCGAGTGTCCCTTGGGAGACAGGGATGCCTCTAAAGACATGTTGCTGACCGCAGCGTTTAGGGGTCTTAGGAAGTGACAGAATCTCCCAGCCACCTAGCACCGCCCCGGCCTGATTGCGGATTTTCCCTCTCCGGAGCTGGTCTCGCCTTCACCAGGCAGTCCGCAAAGGCACCGAACCCGCTGGCACCTCTCCCGCGCCCAGCCCCGCATTCGGAAGTGGGAACCGGTGACAAAGCAATGAAACCCCCGTCCCATGCGGCCCCTGCCCCTCCCACCTGCCCTGTTTCAGGGGTCCTGGTTCTCAAAGGGGGTCTCCCCGGAGCCCTGGGGACTCGGGCGTCACTTTCACGTGGGTTTCAGGCCAGGGGAGCCCGGGCAGGGCGGGACGGGACCGAACTCCGCGCCCGGAGTAACGGGGAGGGAGGGCGTCCCAGGAAACGGGCCCGGAGCTAGGGACTCTCCAGCACCCCGAAAATAAGGCAGGAACGGCCTCCCCTAGGGACGTTCCGTCCGAATCTGCTCTCTCGGCACCCCTCCCGGGACCCGCTCTCTCCGGATCAGCCCAAAGCCGGGGTGCAGCCCCAGGGCCTGGGGGCGGGGCGCCCTCCGATGGGGCAGGGACGCACCTGGACTTGAGGGACACCTGCGCCGCCCCTCCCACCGCCAGCCTCCGCCCCCCGCGCCCCGATCCCGGCAGAGGTGCCCGGAGGGCCCTGGGCGGGGGGCCGGGCCCTGGCCTTACCCATGGCTGAGCGGCTGGAGGGCGCTGGCTGGGGCGCTGAGCAGGTGGGGACTCTGCAGGCAGACGGGCACACGTGCGGCTCCTGCGGGCCGGGCTGCGGCTGGCGGAGGCTGGCTCCTGGCTGGGGTGGGAGAGCACTGGGCTCCGCCTGCACCGGGGCGGCCGCGAGAGGGGCCCTGACGTCAGCGCCGGGGGCTTTGTGAGCCGCAGCGGGGCCCGAACCCGCAGCAGGCGTGCCCCAGCGATCAGCCAAGCGGGTGGCTCCCCCTAGGACCCCCCAGCGAGCACCCGGAAGCCGGAAAAGCCAGCTTGGTGGTGGTGGTGGGGGGGAATGGAGAGAGAGGGGAGTGGGCTTTTAGGATCTGGGCAAAAAGGAACTCGCACAGCTGGGGAGGCTTTGCAGTCTTAGTCACCACCCATTGTGCAGATAAGGAAACTGAGGCCCAAGGCACTGCGCCAAGGGCACCCCGTGTTTGACAGCGCTGCTCCCAGCCCCGGTCCCCCAACCTTTTGTTCACACGTGGGCTGCGGGGCGGGTTACTGGATTCAGCAGGTCTAACCCGGGGTGCGCGTTAGGATGGGCCGGGCAGTTTTGGGGAGACCAAGTCCAGAGCTCCCCAGGTGATTCCAACGGGCACCCCAGTTGCCCGCACTGGCCGCAGTTCCTTGTGGGTAACCAATGACTTCGAAGGCACAGGCTGCGCTTTGCAGGCTGGGGTGCTGACAGGTTTGGGGTGTCAGCCCACTTGCTCCCGGAAGCCCAGCCCTGACATGTGCCCGGAGACCTTGCAGACACCCCAATCACCGCTTCTCCTGCTCAGGCCTGTGCTGGAGCCTGTGAGTGGATTCATGGTCTCACAGTGTCCGGGGTTCAATTCCTTCTGTCTCCTTAGAGGAGAAGTTCCCTGTTTCCAAAGGTTTTAGAAAAGCGCTGCGACCGACGGTCCCTGCGTTCTCAGACATCTCTGCGCCCCTGACAGTTTATGCTGTGCTTCTTCATTGTTTTGAAAATCCATCGGGTTATTTGAACCCAGGGTTACATAAACAGGAACAATAGACAGTGCAAGGAGAGACATGGAAGCCAGGACCAAGGAAGGGTGGAGGCGGCAAACATCTCATCTATTGGAATTTATTGGATTAGAGCAGATTTTATCAAGGCAGAGCTCTAGAAAGCCTGGTAATATTTTGCATAAAAGGACAGAGATTTGTGCTGGGCGGATCACTGCCAGCCAATCTCATGTAATAAAACAGCAGGGAGCTCAGAGGTTTAATTGTCCCGGTACAGAAAGCAAGCCATTTGAAGGAGGCCCCAATGCACGTGTTTGCAGAAACCCAACTGCAGGTGACAGTGATGAGGATGGCCTGCAAAGGGAGAGACTCTGGGGGAAGGGGGGGGGGGCAAGGAGGAATTGAATCTACCTCCAGGCTTAGGGAAGAGCATTTGGTTGGTTCCTACATCCATCGTGGGTGGGAGGCCCCAGGAGACAGTGAAAACAACAAAATGGGCTCTCAAATAGTATGTGAGCATGCTCTGACCTCACTCAGCCACCATGGAGGCAAGGACGCTAAGGTTTTGTGCCCTGGGATGAAAGTAAATCCTTTCATCCACTTTCTGTCATTCCCTAGAAGTCTCAGACTTTTTTTTTAACCAAAGAAAAGAAAGAACAGCTGTCTAAATATTGAAGCTAGTCACATGGGATGCTGTGATTAAAAACCAAGTTAGAGCGAGTGTGTACACAGTGTCAAAGGAAAGCCACATTTTAATAGAAAATGGTACTTACTCTGTAAATGTCACGGACTGATTTCAACAAGCAATTGTCCTGAAAACCCTTAAGAAAAACAACACAGCAGTTGGGAATTAACAAGGCTACTGCAGACATCTAATATGTATACTTGACTATTAGTCAAATAAATGCTATTTGATAGTAAGAAACCATTTTCCCCCTCATATTAAGTAACTAAAACCTTTTTTAAAAAGTATATTTTATTGATTTTTTTTTTACAGAGAGGCAGGGAGAGGGAGAGGGAGTTAGCAACATCGATGAGAGAGAAACATTGATCAGCTGCCTCCTGCACACCACCTACCAGGGATGTGCCCACAACCAAGGTACATGCACCTTGACGGGGATTGAACCCGGGACCCTTCAGTACGCAGGCCAACGCTCTATCCACTGAGCCAAACTGGTTTCGACTTTTTATTATTATTATTGTTATTATTTTTTAATAAAACCTTTTAAAAATCAAGCAAGTCTACCTTGCAGGTGGGGGACTAAATTGGTAGAGCCTTTCTGGAAGGTTACTAGGCAGTATGAATCAAGAGACTTAAAAATATGCATAGCCTCTGACCTAATAATCTCTTGCTTCTGGGACTCTCTCCTAATTAAATAATGACTGTTTCAGTAAAAATTAATGTAAAAAGATGGTTATCACAGAGAAAGATGTAATAGCAAACAAAACAATAAAACAAAAATAAGAAAGCAACAACTGTTCAATAAAAGGGAAGAAGTTATATAACTAGTGACCCAGTGCACGGATTCATGCACATTGAAAGAAAATTAATTAGAAAGCGGCCAGTGGGGTGGGACTGGGCGAGATGGGCCAGACATGCCCTGGAGCCAACCTCCCATGGTCTCTCCCCAGCTGGCCACACCTAGGCTCAAAAGGCATCTGCTGAGTGAGCAGGGTCTTTCTGGCAGGTGGGGGTCCCTGGCCTGGCCTGCAGGGATAAGGCAGAAACCGGAAGTCCAACATCCCCCAAGGGGTCCCGGATTGTGAGAAGACACGCTGCAAAGTTGCTGTCCTATAGGGTGTGGAACCAAATGCAAGTGTGCAGTAAACCAGATTCAGGCCGACAGTGCCCCAGCAACAACATAACCCATGGCTGAAGGTGGAATCATGAGGCCCCTTGAGGAACTGGGCTCCCTCCTCTCTGGTTTTGGGGTGTGTCACCTGAGAACTGCTGCTGCCAAGTCACTGCAGCTCGGCAGCTCCTGTGTTGAGTGTCTGCCCCCTGGTGGTCAGTTTGGATCACAGTGACCTGTCAGGTGGTTGGACACTTAGCATATTAGCCTTTTATATATATAGATTATTGACTTAGCTCAGTGGTGGTTCTCAACTGTGGATGATTCCCTCCTCACCCTTCTACCCCCAGGCCATGAGACATTTGGCCATGTCTGGAGACGGTTTTAGTTGCCACATAATCATCTTGGCCTTCTCCTACATTTTTCTGCATTCAACTTAAGGATGGAAGAGGTAAAGATACGATTTTTTGCTGTCAAATTTTTTTAAAATATATTTTTTTATTGATTTTTTACAGAAAGGAAGAGAGAGTGATAGAGAGTTAGAAATATCAATGGGAGAGAATCATTGATTAGCTGCCTCTTGCACACCCCCTACTGGGAGTGTGCCTGCAACCAAGGTACATGCCCTTACCAGAATCGAACCTGGGACCTTTCAGTCCACAGGCTGACGCTCTATCCACTGAGCCAAACCGGTTTTGGCTGCTGTCAGATTTTTAAGGAGCTAATTGTCTCCTGGGGTCTTTATGACTTTTTATTTTTATTTTTTAATATATTTTATTGACTTTTTACAGAGAGGGAGGGAGAGTGAGAGAAAGCTAGAAACATTGATGAGAGAGAAACACCAACCAGCTGCCCCCTGCACACCTTCTACTGAGGATGTGCCTGCAACCAAGGTACATGCCCTTGACCAGAATCGAACCTGGGACCTTTCAGTCTGCAGGCCAATGCTCTATCCACTGAGCCAAACCAGTTTCGGCTTTATGACTTTTTAATTGGCTTTTCCAGTCACCTGCAGGAGACAGATGGAGGTCCCCTGCTCTCTGCTGCCCTGGTCTTCTCCTAAGGCCCTTTCTGAGCATCTAGGCTGAGGGCCCCAGATTCCCTTCCACACTTTGCTGGTTATCGTATGACACCCTGACCCTGTGTTTCTTTTAATGAGGAAACTGAGTCTTAGATAGTCAGTCATGTGTCACAAGTCACACACTGAGTACACGGCAAATGTAGATTTAGATTGGAACCCTGCTCTATCCAAATTCCTGATGTATGATAGTAGGATATATTTCCCGATAGTATGATTCCTGATCTGGGCTATAAAGAACAAGTGCCAAAGCCTCGGCCAGGGGTCTGTTTTAGGGCTCCCTTTCAGAACCAGTTTACAGTTTAGCCATGCAGTGTTTCCCAAACTTTTGACATATGTGTACCCCTTCTATAATTTTCGCAATGCTGAGTACCCCTCGTACTCATGAGAATGTAGAATTAGGCGCAGCTAAGCACGGTGCAGTGCATATCCCCACCAAACTCCGGTGCAATGAGTACCCCCACCAAACTCTTCCCGTGCCCCTGGGGGTACGTGTACCACACTTTGGGAAACACTGGCTTAGAGGATGGGGAGCATGGCTATATCCTGTCGTGGGTCTTAGAGAGTCACCAGCTAGAAGGGAGCAGGATGCAGGCAAAATAGAGCACAGTTGCATCGAGGGCCGGGGGAGGGGGGAAAATCCAGGATTCAAAGCTGGCTGAAAACAGATCCCCCCTTTAAAAACAGATCATTTCACGCCATCCTTTTGTGAAACAGCAATTGGCGATGATGTTTCTTTGGTTTGTACTGAGGCTTTCACTCCGCAAGTCTGTGTTATGGCCACTCTAACGCTCATGGTCTTTCACAGGACTCGCTACTTTTGGACTGTGGCTGAGTTACCCACATCCAGGAACCCAGATCAGAATTCTCAGCAGGGTATCAGGAACTTACAACAAACACCAAAGAATGTAGCTCATCTGATAGTGTGTACTTCTTTCTGCAGATGAAATTTTTAAATGAAACCATGTGTAGAGCTCAAAATTATTTATGAGCCCATCGTTTTTATTAGCTGACAATTATCTCTTTTACTCCTCCTCCCACACTTCCCGTTTGGCTAGTAACAATGAATTTTGTAGCCTCTTGGGAAAAAAATGATACTCTGGGCTAGGATTTTCTTATCGTTTTTCTCAAGGAAGCCCTTTCTGACTGACCTCCCTATCAAGGTTGAACGTCCCAATGATAGTCTCATGGCACCATCCACCTCCCCTTCCTGGGTCCTGCTATAGTTGCAATTTTACTTCAGATTATGTGAACATATAATGTGTGTTTTTTTCCTCAGCTGGGCCATGGCTATAGTGAGAGGAAATTAAAATATCTTGATTAATTTAAAATGTTTTGAGGAATCTTGGGAGACTTCATGTCCTATCTCCTCCCTCCCAGGACTCTGTTTCTATAATAATAGCTTTCTGTTTTTTTTCCTGCCTCAATCAATACCTCCCTTTTGACTTAAGCATTCCTACTGGTTCACACACATGTCCCAGCCATTGCCTTATTTTCTTGCTCCCTTTCTTAGCAAAACCGTTTGGAAGAATAATCCATACTTGCCTGAATGTCCTCACCTCTCTGAAGTCCACTCCCATAAGCCTTGTGTCCCCATCATTTTGCTGAAACTGCTCTTGTCAAGAACACAAATGATGGCATGTGGGACTCTTGCAGTGAAGGCCTCCATTTTTCCAGAAACATCCTCTTATCTAAGCTTTCATGAACCCACACATTTCTGGTTTTCCTTCTACCTCATCAGATGAAACTTCTCAGTCTTCTTTGCTACTACCTAAATTTATTTTGCCATGTTTATTTTTTATTGTTAGTTTCACCCCGTGGATTGGATGGTCCATGTGGGAAGAGAGCTTGCTTATCTTGATCACTGTTGTAACCTCGATGCACAGAACATATCAGATGCTCAAGTTTTCATTGAATGAATATTTCTTCCATTTGAACTTATATAATTTTGAACGCAACAATCTTTAAAATTCTAGTTTGTATAAAAAATATCATGCCCAGCCAGCATGGCTCAGTGGCTGAGCATTGACCTATGAACTAGGAGGTCAGGGTTCGATTCCAGTCAAGGGCACATGCCCAGGTTGCGGGCTCGATCCCCAGTGTGGGGCTGTGCAGGAGACCACCAGACAATGATTCTCTCTCATCATTGATGTTTCTATATCCCTCTCCCTCTCCCCTCTTCTCTGAAATCAATAAAATATTTTTTTAAATATCATGACATAAATATTATTCTGAGTTTTATTCTTTTACCTAACATATTAGCTACCTCTTGTGAAAATGAAGGAAAATCACATTCAAAATGGAGTCAGGGAGCCATAAAGGGAGGGCTTTCATGCATATACGTACCACATGTTGCAGTTTACTTTATATACCTTAGCTGGAAGAAGCTTACTTTCCATACTTCAGCAGGATAAGATTGTTCTGCCTCCTTTCTATCACTTGATCTGCTCCAAACTAGTCTTTATCCCTCCTTTGTCTAGTCATGAGTTTAAAAGTATGATTTGTGTTTTGTGGGTCACAGATAAATGCACAGCACACAAAAGGATAAAAAATTAGGAAATCAGTCCACCTACATAATGTCTTTTTAATAAGGCAATCAAAAACATAATTCTAATTTTAGAAACTGTTACATTTCTTTTGATTTTTTAAAATGCAATTGAATTTGAGATAATAAATCAACATCCTTTAAGAGAATTATATTGAAGTCACTTTCTATCACCAAATAGATCATATTTTGGGGAGCAACTTCCCAATCTGTTATATGAATAATGATTGCTGTAGAATAATCATGATTATATCCCCAAAAGGCAATTTTATCTTGGTTAATTTTTTTTTCTTTGTGCCGTCAAATGACTGATTCTGGAGCTATTATAAGGCCCAGTATTATTTTTCATCACTGAATAGCATACCCGTTACCCTTCACAGTTCCCTGTGTTTGATAATTCACCTTTGCCTGTGTATCTTTGTACCAAAGCAAAGGGCCAGGGGAAAATATGTAGGTGTGTGGCTATGGAGGTAGGACAATCCTCTCTCTGCATTTGGTTCCTGCTTCCTTAAGGAGTTCTGTGTGGGTGGTAGGAGCAGATTGGCCATCTGAAAAAGCCAGGCTCTCTCTGCCTCCCCTGTATATGGCTGCATTTGTGTCTGTCTTTAGGGCCAGGTCATTTGGGGATGCAATGTGTCTCCCCATTTCTTCCTGATGCCTGCGGTACTGCGTCTTACCTTTCCACGGGTACACTAAAGCTGGGTTTCCTCTTTGGAGAAATTAATGATCACATTCTGATAGAAAGAAAAAGGGGCCAGTGAGGAGCACTTTATATGCCTCGGTTAAATACACACAGCTGATAGGTGTGGCCTGGCAATTCAGCTAAGAGCATGGGCTTTGAAGTGAAGTGGACTGTGTTCAAATCCTGCCAGAAGCTTCCAGGGACTCCAGACCAGTGGCTTGAATCTCTCTGAGCAGCCTTCCTCCCCTGCAGAATGGGAGCAGAATGATAGCTTTCTTGCAAAGATGGTTATGAAGAGGCAATGAGTTGATGCACTTAATGAGTGTGGTGCAGAGCCTGGCTTTCAGGAAGTGCTCCGTATACAGGAACTAGTTATGGAGCAGCCAGAGCGGCCCTGGGAAGATCAAGGTTGGGTGAATCTGGCCTTATCTTCACTCCCTACCCTTGGCTTCTTCAGAAGGCTTTGTTGATTGATTCATTTTAGTTTGGCATGTGGGCACGTGCTTGTGTGGTCCAAGAACACTTTCCAAGTGGGCAGTGATCTACAATCTTTCACTGTGCATGAGTGGAGACATACATTTCATATATTGACATCTCTCACCTGTTGGTAGCATTCCATGCTGTTTTTCTTGGTCGTCTCCTTGCATTAAGGTTTTATCACAAGAAAAAGGGTTTTACTCCTGGAGTGGAGTTCTGAACCCAGCATTAATTTACGTTTTCTTTAGGGAGCTCTGTCTCCCCCAAACCATCTTTGACAGAAGCCACCGGCTGCACAGACGGTTGTCCCGCCCACACTCTGTCCTTGGCTCTGACCACACAGCAGTTGTCTCACTTGCAGCTCCCACATCTTACTCATAGTCACTGACTGTTCTCAATCTGTCTTTTTTCTGATTTCCTTTTCCTTATTCTTCCACCTCCTCAATTTCTCCCCCCCCCCCCCCGCCCTTGGCTTCCATTTCCTCCTCGAAATCCCACGAGCCCAGCTTGGCAGGTTTTCTTCTTTTATGCCATTCCCCGTGTTGACCAGGTTTCCCAGTCTGCTTTTTGTGAGGCCAAAACTGAGTGATTGCGTCTACTGGTTCCTAGGACAGTGGTCTGTGCTCTCTGTGAACATCTCAGTGTAGCCAGTGGGCAAAGCCCTAGTGGCCCCAGGGACCTATTTCATTCAGCTCAACTTGCTCAGAGGCACGGTGACTGACCCCTCTGTGTGGTAATGAACAAAGCCTGAGTCCGCCACTGGCCTGCCAGACGGCAAGGAGTTCCTACTCTTGGTGCCGCTCAGGCTATGTTTGTGTCTCTGAATGTGGCTGCCAGGCACTTGATCTAGTTCACTGGGGAAGCACACGAAATGGGAGGCTCCTGACCTCCTGAACCAGACCTTCTGGAGGTGGGGCCTGGGACTCTGGGTGGTTCTGATGGCTGCTCATGTTGGACTTGAGGAAGGCACTGGGTTAGTTTCCTCTTTCTGCTGTAACAAATTACTGCAAACTTGGTGCTTGAAACAATGCAGATTTATTCTCTTCTGACTGTGGAGCTTAGAAGTTTAAAGTCAGTTTCACTGAGATAAAGTCAAGGAGTTGGCAGGGCTGTGTTCCTTCTAGAGCAGTGGTTCTCAACCTTCCTAAGGCCTTGACCCTTTAAAACAATTCCCCATGTTGTGGTGACCCCCAACCATAAAGTTATTTTCATTGCTACTTCATAACTGTCATTTTGCTACTGTTATGAATCATGATGTAAATATCTGTGTTTTCCAATGGTCTTAGGCAACCCTGTTAGCGGTTCTCAACCTGTGAGTCCAAAGGAATCTGTTTCCTTGCCCTTTTCAGCTTCTTATGACCTGTATTTCTTGGTTTGTGGCCCCTTCCTCCATCTTCAAAGTGTATCACTCCACTGTCTGCTTCCCATTGCCTTTTCTCTCATTGCTGACTTTAAAAAGGGACATTATATAGGTAGTCTAATTTAACATCAGCCCTTAAAAGCAAAGAGCGATACTAACAATAGTGGGCAAACATACCACCACTCTATGGTTGAGAACTTTGACTATGGCTAACTCTGGGTGTCAATCAAGCTATTAATAGAAAGAAAAAAATAAACTCAGCAAGGGGCAAGAATCTATAGGCTATGAATAGATGACTGTAATAAGAAAATAATGTTGAACCAGATAAAGATACCACAAAAAAAGAGAACTACAGGCCAATATCATTGATGAACATAGATGCTAAAATCCTCAAGAAAATTCTAGCAAATTGGATTCAGCATTACATTAGAAAGGTCATACACCACGAACAAGTGTGATTTATTCCAGGGATGCAAGGATGATACAATATCCACAAATCAATAAGTGTAATACATCATATAAATTGAGAGAAAAAAATCACATAACCATATCAATCAATGCAGAAAAAGTATTTGACAAATTCTAACACACTTTCTTGATAAAAACTCTCAGCAAAGCAGGAATAGAGGGATCATACCTCAACATAATAAAATCCTTATATGACAAACCTACAGCCAACATCATACTCAACGGGCAAAAACTAAACTCATTTCTCCTAAGAATCGGGACAAGACAGGGATACCCACTTTCACCACTCTGTTTGATATAGTACTGGAAGTGCTAGCCATAGTGATCAGAAAAGAAGAAATAAAATCATCCAAATTGGAAAAGAAGACATAAAACTGTCTTTATTTGCAGATGGCATGATACTATATACAGAAAACCCTCAAAGACTCCATCAAAAAAACTACCAGACCTAATAAATGAATTTGGCAATGTAGCAGGATACAAAATGAACACCCAGAAATCAATGGCATTTTTATATACCAATAATGAACTCACAAAAAGAGAAACTATAAAAACAATCCCACCAAAAAAATTAAGATACCTAGGAATAAACTTTACTAAGGAGGTAAAAGGACCTGTACTCAGATAATTACAGGACATTGAAAAAAAGAGATAGAGGAAGACATAAACAAATGGAAGAACATACCCTGTTCATGAATTGGTAGAATCAACATCATTAAAATGTCCATACCACCCAAAGTAATCTACAGATTCAATGCAATCCCCATTAAAATACCAATGGCATATTTCAAAGATCTAGAACAAACTCTCCAAAAAATCATCTAGGATAAAAAAGACCGAGAACAGCCACAGCAATCTCCTGACTGAGAAAGAACAAAGTTGGAGGGATGACAATACCAGATATCAAGCTATATTACCTAACCACAATTCTCAAAACTGCCTGGTACTGGCACAAGAACAGACACATAGATCAATGGAACAGAACAGAGAACCCAGAAATCGACCCAAGCCATTATGCTCAAGTGATATTTGACAAAGGAGACAAGAACATACAATGAAGTCAAGACAGTCTCTTCAATAAATGGTGCTGGGAAATTTGGTCAGATACATGAAAAACAAACAAACAAAAAAACTAGATCATCAACTTACACCATACACAAAAACAAAGTCAAAATGGCTAAAGGATTTAAATATAAGTGAGGAAATCATAAAAATCTTAGAAGACTCTGCAGGGGTCTTCAAACTACGGCCCGCGGGCCACATGCGGCCCGCAGAGGAGTCTGATCCGGCCCGCCAGGTTTTTTGGGCAGTGAGCACAGCCGAGGTGTTACAGTAGGAATTAGTAGTTCATATAGTCCGGCCCTCCAGCTCTCTGAGGGACCGTGATCTGGCCCCCACTTTAAAAAGTTTGAGGACCCCTGCTCCATAGGCAGCAAAAGAACAGACATATGTGGTAACAATATCTTTACATCACAGCTCCTAGGGCAATGGAGACTAAGGAAAAAATAAACAAATGAGACTACCTTAAAATAAAAAGCTTCTGTACAACAAAAGAAACCATTAACAAAACAACAAGAAAGCCCACTGCATGGGGACCATATTTGCCAATGCTATTTCAGATAAGGGTTTAGTCTCCAAAATGCACAGAGAACTCATACAACTTAACAAAAGGAAGATAAAAAATCCAATCAAAAATGGACAAAGGACCTAAATAAACACTTCGAAAGAGGACATATAGAAGGCCAAGAGACATATGGAAACATGTTCAAAGTCACTAATCATCCAAGAGAAGCAAATCAAAACGACAATGCAGTACCATCTCACACCTGTCAGAATGGCTATCATCAACAAATCAACAAACGACAAGTGCTGGCCAGGATGCGGAGAAAAAGGAACCCTCGTGCACTGCTGGTGGGAATGCAGATTGGTGCAGCCACTGTGGAAGACAGTATGGACTTTCCTCAAAAAACTAAAAATGGAACTCCCATTTGACCCTGTAATCCCACTTCTAGGACTATATCCCAAGAAACCAGAGACACCAGGATCTAGGCACCCCTATGTTAACAGCAACACAATTTACAATAGTTAAGATTTGGAAACAACCTAAGTGCCCATCAGCAGATGAGTGAATTAGAAAACGATGGCCATCTACACAATGGAATACTATGCTGCTATAAAAAAGAAGGAACTTTTACCATTTGCAACAGCATGGATGGAACTGGAGAACACTATGCTAAACGAAATAAGCCAGTCGGAGAAAGATAAATATTCCATGATCTCACTCATATGTGGGATATAATGATCAACATAATTTGATGAACAAAAATAGATCCAGAGACAAATGGCAGGGAAGGAAGGTGGTGGGGTAGAGAGCAACCAAAGGACTTGTATGCATGCATATTAGCATAACTAATGGACACAGATACTGTGCTGTGGGGGCTTGCCTGGGGTGGGAATGGCTGGGGGGGGTCAATTGGGGGGAAAGGAGACATATGTAAAACTTTAGACAATAAAAAAAATATATGAAAAGGTCCCCCCCAAAAAGAATAATGTCCATGCCCCCCCCCAAAGATATCCATATCATAATTCTAGAACCTGTGACTATGTTAACTTATACAGTGGTGCCTCACACAACGAACTTAATTTGTTCCAGGAGCAAGTTTGTTATGCGAAAAGTTCGTTATGTGAAACGCGTTTTCCCATAACAATACATGTTAAAAAAAATAATTCGTTCTGTAGCATAAAATATGCTAAGATGACATAAAAAAGATAAATTTTTTGTTATTATTTTTATTTAGATACATCTAAAAACATAATTTTTTTTAAAAAAAAACACACATTTTTTTTAATTTTAAGACAGACTAAGTAGAGTCTACCGAATCTTGCACATCTTCATCCATTTTCTGCTTTTTGGCCGATGGTTTCATGAAAAACCTGTCCAAAGTCGTTTGTTTTTCTCTTTTCTCCAACATCTGCCGGAAATAACAGACAAGAGTATCGGAGTAAAGATCATTGATCCTGTTTGCTTCAGCTGAATCTGGATAGTGGGCATTGGTAAACTCCTGAACTGCTTTCCATTTGACCAGGATGTTCTTGATGTCAGCAGTTGGGATTGGTTGATTGTTTGATTGTTGCTCCTCGTTATCAGATGACGCTTCCCTTTGAGCATTGTCCTGTTGCTGGACCAGAAGTGCTTGGAGCTCTTCAGTTGTCAGCTCTTCTTCGTGTTCCTCAATAAGCTCCTCTACATCCTCTTCCTCTACCTCTAATTCCAACCTTTGGGCCACTGTGATGATGTCCTTCACCACTTCTGTGTCATCAACTACTGCTTCTTCCTGGGTCCACGAAGGCACAAGCATCTTCCAAGCAGAAATGAGGGTCCTTTGTGACACTTCTTCCCAGGCCTTCTGTATAAGTCGTATTGCCATAAGGACATCAAATTTCTCCTTCCAAAACTTTCGGACAGTCATATTGTCTCCACCAAACTCGCATTCTTCAAACACCTTATTAAAGAGGTCTCTAGTGTAGAGTTTTTTAAAGTTCGCAATAACTTGCTGATCCATTGGCTGAAGAATGGATGTGGTGTTTGGTGGCAAATACTGCACCTTGATAAAAGGATAATTTTCCTGCAATATTTCCTCTAGGTCTTTTGGTGAGAAGGGGCATTGTCAAGTATCAGAAGGGCTTTGAGCGGCAGTTCTTTTTCCAGCAAGAATTTCTTCACAGCAGGAGCCAAGGTTTCCAGAATCCATTCGTTGAAGATAACTTGGGTCACCCAGGCTTTTTGATTGGACTTCCAATGGACGGGCAGTTTGGACTTAATAACGTTATTTTTCTTGAAAATTCTTGGATTTTCAGAGTGATAAACCAATAGAGGTTTGATCTTGAGGTCTCCGCTGGCATTAGACGAAAACATAAGGGTAAGTCTGTCCTTCATGGCTTTGTGTCCTGGCAATTTCTTCTCCTCTTTTGTAATGAAGGTTCTGCTCGGCATTCTTTTCCAGAAAAGACCCGTTTCATCGGCATTGAACACTTGTTGTGGGCAGTATCCTTCATCCTTAATACATTTTTGAAAGTTAATAGAGAACTTTTTTGCTTCTTGTCAGCACTGCCAGCCTCACCATGCATAGTAACGCTGTGGATTCCACACCTTTTCTTAAATCTAAAAAACCACCCCCTGCTGGCTTTGAATTCTTCTTCATTATCTTGATTGCTGCTACTTCCAGGGACGTTTTTCTTTAGATCGTCATAAATTCTCTTGGCTTTGTGACAGATAATATCTTGGGTTGTTACGTCACCTTTCACCTGCCTGTCCTTAATCCAAATCGCTAATAGCCTCTCCATTTCCTCGTGGATTGAAGACCTATGTTTTTCATGAAATAGTTTTGATACTCCTTTGGCTACTTTGGCTGATTTGATTGCATCCTTATTTGTCAAAATGGTGAAAATGGTGGTCTTGCTGAGGCCAAACTCTTTGACGATGTCACACTGTTTTACCCCACATTCACTCCTTCTAATTATTTCCTGTTTCATTTCAACAGAAATCACCTTCCTGCTTTTTTTAGAAGCCATGATATAAAAAAAATATTGAGTTTAACTTAAAAGGACGACTGCCGTGATACGTGTGTGATTTAATTCGTAATGAAGAACGATTGCCGCGATACGTGCTTAAGTTAAGCGCAGTGACTAACGACTGCCTGCAGTGCCTGCACGGAAGGATGCAATACATCGGCAGAGATCGTGGAAGCTCGGGCGAAGCAGTCGTGGAAGCTCGGGCAAAGCGGTCGTGGAAGCTCGGGCGACTTCGTTGTGTGAAACAAAGTTCGTTGTATGAATCATGAAATGAAGTTCGTTGTGTGCAGCGTTCGCTGTGCGAGGCGTTCTTTATGCGAGGCACCACTGTATAGTAAAAGGGTCTTTGCAGGTGGGATTAAGTTAAGGCTCTTGAGATGGAACATGATTCTGAATTATCTTGGTGGGCCCAATGTAATCACCAGGGTTATTGTAAGAGGGTAGCGGGGGAGGCCAGATTCAGACAAAGGAGGTGTGAGGACAAAAAGAGGTTGGAGTAACGTGCCCCTCTGGCCACCGGAAGGAATGCAGCCTTGACAACACCTTGATTTTAGACTTCTGACCTCCAGAACCTTAAGGGAACAATCTTGTGTTGTTTTTGGCCACTGCAATGTGGTAATGTGCTATGTCAGGAAATGAATACAACCCCTCACTGAACAGTGTGGCATGAGCAGCAGCATATAAAGGCCACGAGCCACCTTGGGTCAGGTGGGCGGGGGGGGGGGGGGGGAGAGAAATGGAGCAGAAAAGCTTCTTCAGGCTTTATTTTAGGAGTCAGACTGGAGAAGGTTCAGTTGAGTTATCACACAGTGAAAGCCCTCAGGGGAGAGGGAACAAGGATCGTACATTTCACAGAATAGGGCTCCTGAGTCTTGATTGCTTTATTCTGCGGAGGCCTATAACTGAGTGGCCATTTGCAGAAAGGGAAGGAATCGTGGATTGGTTCCAGGGACATCTGAACTGAACTCAAGTCACTTAAAGAGAACAAAGATGCCCTTTCTGTTCACGGTGAATATTCTTACCACGATTAAAAAGAATTAAATGTAATGAAATGGAACTAACACTTCCTCAAGTTTATGTACATGAACAAAAGCATCTTTTTTGGGGGGGAAAATTAAACCAAAGTTTGGCTCCCTGGCATGCCATGGTACCAATTTATAGAAACCTCCTCCTGACTTAACAACCCTCCAGTGGCATTCTTGTTTGTTTTGGGTTTTGATTTATAGACAATTTGTCTCAAGAAACTTTTAGACCCTTTGCTACCCAAAGTGTGGCACATGGACCAGCAGCAGCAGCAGCAGCATATAATGTGAGCTCATTAGAAATGCAGTCTTAGGCCCCCTGGACCTGCTGAATCAGAACCCACATTTTTTCCGAAACCAGTTTGGCTCAGTGGACAGAGCATTGGCCTGCGAACTGAAGGGTCCCAGGTTCGATTCCAGTCAAGGGCATGTACCTTGGTTGTGGCCACATCCCCAGTGGGGGGTGTGCAGGAGGCAGCTGATCGATGTTTCTTTGTCATCGATGTTTCTCTCTCTATTCCTCTCTCTTTCTCTCTGTAAAAAATCAATATATTAAAAAAAAAAAAAGAACCCAGATTTTAACAAGATCCTGAAGCGATTTGCATGTACAGTTCAGTTTGAAAACTACGGCTCCATACAAGCAGAAAACACAGGCAGCAGTTTGCAGTCATGATTCTTTTCTATAAGGAAAATGAACCATTTTAACTCTCATAATGATTTTTTAAAATGTAAATTATTTTATCCTAAAAGCTCCTTCTAGAAAAATGGTGAAAAATACCACCTGCGCTCCCAACACCCTAATGTACCCTACTTTTATATGTGTACATTTCCACATATTTACTTTGCATACCCACATCACACTTTCAGTACTTCAATGGCTTCCTGATAGTGGAATGGCTTATTTCTACCATTCCCCATGATTTAAGCAATTTTTCACCAATCTAAGCAATTCTATGATGATACATGTCTTTGTGCACATAGCTTTTTTTTTTTTTTTTTTCCCTAAATTGAAGATTATTTCTTTAGAATGGCTTTTGAAAAGTAAAATTACTGACCGGGTCATTGGTAATACACACTGAAAAAAGCTTATTTTAAGAAATTGGTGGTATACAGAGAGATGGAAGCATGGAATAGACTGACAAATCTCAGAGGGAAGAGGGGGAAGGGGCAGGAAGAGATTAACCAAAGAATATATATGCATATGTGCATAATCCATGGACGCAGTCAACAGTGGGGTGACAGCCTGGGGAAGGTGGGAGCAGGGTGGAGGGGGTCAATGAGAAAAAAAAGGAGACATCTATAATACCTGTAAGTTTCAACAATAAATATTTTTTTAAAAGAAATTGGGCGCAGCCAGTGTTGCTCAGTGGTTTGAACATACACCTATGAATCAGGAGGTCATGGTTTGATTCCTGGTCAGGGCACGTGCCCAGGTTGCAGGCTTGATCCCCAGTGTGGGGTGTGCAGGAGGTAGCTGATCAATGATTCTCATCATTGATGTTTCTCTCTCTCCTCCCTTCCTCTCTGAAATCAATTAAAAAATATTTTTAAAAGATTTTAAAATAATAAATCGGTGGTACAGTGTGTGTGTGTGTGTGTGTGTGTGTGTGTGTGTGTGTGTGTTAGCGCATGCATGTGTTGGGGTCATAGAAATATAATCTTTTTCATCTAGATTCCACTATAGAACAATAATGTGTCACCCCTATCTTTTGAACAATTTGGCGTGGGTTCAGACTATGAAAATGATTCCGCCTCGAGGAGATTCCCCGGGACATTGCTGTGAGGGAAGACCTGCTCCCAACTCAGGGTTCTTATCTTCTAAGACACTCTCCTCGGTCATCAGCATTATCCCAGGAGAAATTGGGTTATGGGACTCGCTCGCCCCATGATCATTTATGATTCATGGAAATAGATGGGTGCCAATTTTAACTGTTTTGATGGAACACACTAGTGGCAGCAGTTGAGTCACTGTCATTTGATTTCTGTCCCTTCATTTTTCACATCTGTCAGTGAAAGTAGAACAAAGCTTTGTGATTTTTTTGTCTGGTGTACCTATTTAAGTGTTCGGTTTCAGTGTTTTTAAATAGCAACCATCACAATAATCAATTTTATAACATTTCATCACCTCTCAAATACCCTAGACCAAACAGCAATCACTTCCAATTGTCCCCCAAGACTCCCCCACCCAAGGCAACCACAAATCTACTTTCTGTCTCCAGTGATTCACCTATCCTGAATATTTCATATACACCGAGAGGCCAGATTATTATGACCACCCCATCAGTACTTTGTTGGGCCACCTTTTGCCTTCAATACTGCGGCGATTCTTCTTGGCATTGACTTCACGAGATGCTGAAAGGTGATGCGAGGAATCTGATGAATAGCATGTCCAGTTCTGTGAGATTCAATGGTTGTGGAACCAGCTTCCTGATGGCTCTTATAACTTCGTCCCACAAATGCTCAATTGCATTGAGATCTGGTGATTGCAGGGGCCACCCAAGCAAGGTAAAGTCTCCCTCATGTTCTTGAAGCCACTCCTGCACAATACGAGCACCGTGGCATGGAGTATTGTCTTGTTGGAAGAAGCCACCTCCATTGGGATACGCCATCGACATGATAGGATGAACTTGATCAGCAATGATACTTAGGTATGTTGTGCTATTCGGAGATTGTTCCACATGAATTAAAGGGCCCAAATCATGCCAGGAAAACATGCCCCAAACCGTAACACTGCCCCCACCAGCTTGAAGGGTTGTACTCAGGCATGTGGGGGGCATGCTTTCATGCTGTTTCCGCCAAATTCTCACTCTGCCATCTGCATGATGCAACTGGAAACGTGATTCATTGGATCACATGACTTTTTTCCAGTGCTCGACTGTCCAATCCTTGTGTTCCTGTGCAAATTGGAGACGTTTTATCTTGGTAACTGCAGACAGCAAAGGTGTTTGAACAGGCCTTTGGCTTCCATATCCCATACGATGCAGTGTATGGCTAATTTGCCTACAAATGTCAGGTGGTCATAGTCATCTGGCCACTCAGTGTATAGTTGACCCTTGAACAACATGGAGTTTAGGGGCACCAACTCCTTTCCCCCATGTAAAAATCCACATATAACTTTTCACTCCCTAAATATTTAAAGCCTTACTGATAACATAGTTAACACATATTTTATACATTATATATATTATATTCTGTATTCTTACAATAGAGTAAGCTAGAGAAAAGAAAATATTAAGAAAATTATAAGGAAGAGAAAATTCATTTATAGCACTGTACTGTATCTATACCATAAATATACATCATATATTTACAAGATGAATCATCAGTCAGTCTGTCAGTACCTACATCAATATTGTTGTATATTATACAAAACACTGTAGATGTTATATGTATTACTAACACTGGACATCAAATATGAAAAGATAATGTGAAAAATTTCATATTTATTTACAGGTATAATAACTCATGCATTGAAAACTAAGCGGTAGCAATATGACCACTTTATGGTAGCTGAGTTTAATCTATACGATTGCTTCATTTTATTAATGAAATCTCCAAAATATTTTCCAATACATTTATTGAAAAATCCACATATAAGTGGACTTGCACATTCAAACCCATGTTAAGGGTCAAATATATATTGAATCATATAATATGTGACCAGCTTCTCTCATCCAGCATAATATTTTAAGGTACATCCCTATTGTAGCATATGTAAGTATTCTTTTTATGGCTGAATGATTTTCTATTGCATGGATAGATTCCATTTTGTTTATCCATTTATCAGTTATTTCCACTTTTTGGCTATTATGAATAATGCTGCTATGAACATTCATGTACAAGTTTATGTGTGGATATATATTTGCATTTCTCTTGGCTATATACCTAGAAGTAGAATTGCTGGGTGGTATGGTAACTCTGTATTTAACTACTCCCAGACTGTTTTCCAAAGTGGCTGCACAATTTTACATTTCCACGTTCTATTTTCTCCACATTTTCACCAACACTTGTCATTGTCTATCTTTTTTTATTATAGCCATGCTAATGGGAATGAAGTGGTATCTAATTATGGTTGTGATTTGTATTTCCTTCACAGCTAATGGTGTTGAACATCTTTCATTGTTTACTGGCCATTTGTGTATCTTCATTGAAGAAATAACTATTCAAATCTTTTGCCCATTTTTTTTTAGCTGGACTATTTGTCTTATTGAGTAGTAAGAAGTCTTTATATATTCTGGATCCACTTCTCTTATCAGATAAATAATTTGCAAATATTACCTCCTATTCTGTGGATCGTCTTAACCGGTAGCCTTTTTTAGTCTACACATAAAAGAAGCTATATAGTATCTAGAAATTTGATTTTGGTCTTTATCTTGCCACAATTTTCCGGTGTGTGTGCACATGTATATACATATTAAGTCTAGACATTAAGCAGCTTTAAAACCAGGTTCTCAAAGCAGGAGGCAGATCATTTGCTGATCATTGTTTGATTCTGACGGCCTGATTCTTACAGTGAGTGAAACTGAACCAACAACAAAAATGAGTTTAATTTCTCTCTTCTGTGCCCCCTAGCCTTCCTACCTAAACATGGTCTCCAGAGATGGAGGAATGGAAAAGAGGTAATAAATCACCCACATTTTAGTAGGGATCACCTTGCAAGTAACAATGTAATACTCCAAAGGAGAGCATGAGTCCATATATTGACCCTGGTGAAATTCACTGCAAAATAAATCTTCATGGAAAAGGTTAATAAAAATTTTAATGAAATTAACTCCACATTGACAGGAAATAGGACTGTTCAAGGTGTTGGAAAAACTGTCCTTTCTGAAGAAAGTTGCTGATTCGTTCACTAATAACACATGCATGAAGGCTGATTGAAAATGATAGCTGAGCATATGAAGAAAAGTAGGGATACTGTGCCCCAAAGGCCCCTGACACATACTGGAGCAGTGTCAGGAAAAAGGATGGATCTAGAAGGTGCTTCCCCTTCTTTGTTGTCTGCACCCATCGCTGCCACCCAACCCTCAAGTTTAATCAAGTCCCACCTCTCCTCTGGATCCTCCTAACTCCCATCACCCCACACAGGTCCCCTGACACTCTGACTGCCAGGGCCTGTTGCCCTCCCACACAACTTTGGACTTAATTGTCTGCTTCCTGAGATTACTAGTATTTTCTCTGTGAACATCTTGTCTGCCCCTCCCCCCCTCCCTTCTAGTTCCTAGGGCTGAGGACACATAAAAGAAGGGATCTGTGAGT